>NC_064432.1:12592248-13303081 GCF_023375975.1 Astyanax mexicanus | reverse complement strand
TTTAAGTTACTTAAACATTACTGTTGCTATAAAGATGTTTAAAGATTGGTGGTGGTGGTACTTAGAGCTAAAATTGCACAAAACACATAAAATAAACATGAACTTAGTTTTGAAAGACCTGCTTTAACCAACAATATGTGTTTTATATTTCTAATATATGAATATTAATTTATAAAGTTGTATTTATTGATCTTTAACACAGTATTTCTTTATTTATTCCCCTAGCTTGAACCTTTTTTCACAGCTGACTTCCCTTCAGCGTTCAGCAGCTTGATAATTTCAAATTTCAGGTACATAATTTTGTGTGTGTGTTTGTGTGTGTGTGTGTGTTTTTGTGTGTGTACAAATTAAGCAGATCAGCAGAAAATCAGAACAACAGAACATCAGAATAGCAGATCAGCGAACAGCAAAACAGTAGATCATAAAATCAGCAGAGCTACAGAACCGAATAACAGCAGATCAGAATAACAGCAGAAAAGCAGAGCTACAGAACATCCAAACATCAGTACAGTAAAACAGCAGAACATTAAAACAGCAGATCAACAGAACAGCAAATCCTGTCATGTCATATAAGATTTGATTCAGTCTTTCACTTTCCGTTATTTATTGTCTACACAGTAATGGAGGTCTCAGCATGACAGGTCAAACGAGGATTCTGAATCAGATGGACGTCTTTTTTGGGTCGTCTGCTGCACTTCCCAACAGCACCCAGATCGCACAAACTTTAATTAAAGCAGCTAAAAACAACACCCTCCCCTTTCAGATCTTCACCTCACAGATCACAGTGAATGGCACGGGTAAGTCACTTTTTGCTGGTTAAGGAGAGAATTGCTTCTGTTGAATTCAGCAACATCAAAAGCTTTAGCTTTCAGGGATGTGGCAAAAGTCATCGGACACCATTACCCTTTAAAACAGGCTGGTTGTACTGTAAAATCTCCTCAGCTACACAACTCCACAAACACAGGGTTAACAGAACAGTAACAGCCAGTTAAATGTGCAGTAAAGATATTTCTGAGCATATGTTTCCACAAATCTTATATTTAGACAAAACTAAAATGACAATTTTTATGTTTCATTTTATGCAAAATAATGCAGTATGTAATTAATTAACTTTTTTTCATTTTTGTTGCAACACAGTAATATCATCAGGTGAAATCAGCAGCAAGATCAGCATGTTTACTGCAACCTTCACAGTAACCATGTCACTTCTGGTCACATGGTCCAGCTGATGATAACTATGTTTGGGATTCAGGAAAAGAAACCAGGTTCTTCTGTCTGGATTTTCTCCTCTCTATAGAGTAAAATACCGTCTGCACTCCCTCATAAACTAATCCCTCATAAGACAAAACAATGGACAGCAAACTAAAGCTCTTTTTAAAATTTTTTTGTATTATTTTTTATATATTTTTTTTCCAAGTCACAAGGCCAATTACCCAACTCACTTGTTAGGACTCCCCCTATCACTAGTGATGCTACAACACCAGGAGAGTGAAGACTAACACACGCCTCCTCTGTTACATGTAAAGTCAGACTCCGCCTCTTTTTGAACTGCTGCTACATCAGCTTGTGCTGATCTACATCACCCGAGGAGTGCTGTGGAGAGAGAGCGCCATCTACCCACCTAGAGAGAGCAGGGCCAGTTGTGCTTTCTCAGGGCTGATGGCAAGCTGCATTACCAGGACTTAGTCTGCTGGACCATTCTGGGCCCTCAGTTGCTAAGATTTGTTTGAAATCTGTAGTCTTGTTTTTATTTTGACATTGGTATAATTTGACTTGGTTTGTATCTGCAGCAGAAGAGTAGTAAGGAATATATCAGTTAATACATGTGGGTGTTCGTTGATTGGTCAGATATTTGTCAGGAACACATATTCTTGATATAAATGTCTGATATAAATGTTCTACCCCTACTGTGCATGAGAACAGAGATGTTCAATATCTGCTTGTGTATTTTAATCAAAGTATAAGTATAACCCTTACATATTTATGATTCATTTTTTAGTTAACTTTTAATTTACATACTCAGACTGCAGATGCGTAGATCACACAACAGCTGCATTCCAAAGCCTAATGCTGGATTCAAGATGGACATATTGTATTTACAAGATGAGTGCACATGAACATCACCACAAACTCGTATTTTCCAGTGTTTTTGTTAAGTCCTGACTTTCCGAATTGAAGCCATGTTCACTGAGTTATTGGAATTTTCCCAGTGTGTTCCTATGGTTTGAAACCAAAAGCACTCAAACAGAAGTTAAACTTGTCTGTCTAAAGTCGTTAATGGAAGTGTTAATGGAAAACTGTATGCAACGAAATGCTGTAGCAATCGCACTGTAGGCCTATTTATTTACCTTTATATTAGTATTGATCTATTTCTGAATTAATATTCTCTGTATCTTTATATGTAGCCAAACCAGAATGCACTGAAGTACTATCATAATTGATTTACATATTTATTGAAAAACTGTAATATATATAATTATATACAAACACATTTTCTATGTAGCATGATAAGTATTGATTAAAGCTCTATACTGTTTTGAATAGGTTAAATAAACCATGTAATTCAGTCCTCATATTTTCATCTGTTATGTATAGTTAAAATGAATGTATGTAATGTATGTAAAATGAATGTATAAATGTATGTATCAGTCAAAATGTTTAATCATGTATTATTTCTGGTAGCAGTTGTTGTCTTCATTTATTTGATGATAAGTGCACATAAACTTAGTTAACACATTATTTTTTTTAATAATGCACATACAGAAGAGAATATATGCAGAAAGGTGTGCAATACTTCCACCCCACACAACCTGTATATCCTGTTTTTGCATAGTCGTTCAGAAGCTGAGATAATGTATAATGCAAAATACACAAGGTCTTAGAGGGAGATCCTGAAGCAAGTGCAGAAATGATAACTGATAAATCTCTGGTGATCCAAAACAAAACTGTTACCATTGTAGTTTACAGATCTCCTGGTACAATCGCTGAGCATGTCTGGGACATTCGTGGAAACAAATAAAAAAATAAGTGAAGTGTGCAAGGGTAACCAACAAAAAGTGCTGAATCATGGCATGAATGTTGAACTGCGATATGTAAATATAATATCATTGTGGGTATTTTAACCAACTTCTTTGAGTACTCTAAACGGCTTTGATATTAGACTCTCTCTCTATACGGCTTTGATATTAGACTCTCTCTATACGGCTCTGATATTAGACTCTCTCTCTATACAGCTCTGATATTAGACTCTCTCTCTATACGGCTCTGATATTAGACTCTCTCTCTATACGGCTCTGATATTAGACCCTCTCTCTCTATACGGCTCTGATATTAGACTCTCTCTCTATACGGCTCTGATATTAGACTCTCTCTCTCTATACAGCTCTGATATTAGACTCTCTCTCTATACAGCTCTGATATTAGACTCTCTCTCTATACGGCTCTGATATTAGACTCTCTCTCTCTATACGGCTCTGATATAAGACTCTCTCTCTATACGGCTCTGATATTAGACCCTCTCTCTCTATACGGCTCTGATATTAGACTCTCTCTCTATACGGCTCTGATATTAGACTCTCTCTCTATACGGCTCTGATATTAGACTCTCTCTCTATACGGCTCTGATATTAGACTCTCTCTCTATACGGCTCTGATATTAGACTCTCTCTCTATACGGCTCTGATATTAGACTCTCTCTCTATACGGCTCTGATATTAGACTCTCTCTCTATACGGCTCTGATATTAGACTCTCTCTCTATACGGCTCTGATATTAGACTCTCTCTCTATACGGCTCTGATATTAGACTCTCTCTCTATACGGCTCTGATATTAGACTCTCTCTATATACAGCTCTGATATTAGACTCTCTATACGGCTCTGATATTAGACTCTTTCTCTATACGGCTCTGATATTAGACTCTCTCTATACAGCTCTGATATTAGACTTTCTCTCTCTATACGGCTCTGATATTAGACTTTCTCTCTCTATACGGCTCTGATATTAGACTCCCTCTCTCTATACGGCTCTGATATTAGACTCTCTCTCTCTATACGGCTCTGATATTAGACTCTCTCTATATACGGCTCCGATATTAGACTCTCTCTCTCTATACGGCTCTGATATTAGACTCTCTCTCTATTCGGCTCTGATATTAGACTCTCTCTCTATACGGCTCTGATATTAGACTTTCTCTCTCTATACGGCTCTGATATTAGACTCTCTCTATATACGGCTCCGATATTAGACTCTTTCTCTCTCTATACGGCTCCGATATTAGACTCTCTCTCTATACGGCTCTGATATTAGACTCTCTCTATAAGGCTCTGATATTAGACTCTCTCTCTATACGGCTTTGATATTAGTCACTCTCTCTCTCTATACGTCTCTGTTATTAGACTCTCTCTCTCTATACGGCTCTGATATTAGACTCTCTCTCTCTATACGGCTCTGATATTATACTCTCTCTCTATAAGGCTCTGATATTAGGCTCTCTCTCTATACGGCTCCGATATTAGACTCTTTCTCTCTCTATACGGCTCTGATATTAGACTCCCTCTCTCTATACGGCTCTGATATTAGACTCTCTCTCTCTATACGGCTTTGATATTAGACTCTCTCTCTATACAGCTTTGATATTAGACTCTCTATATAGCCCTGATATTAGAGTCTCTCTATATATGGCTCCGATATTAGACTCTTTCTCTCTCTATACGGCTCTGATATTAGACTCTCTCTCTATACGGCTCTGATATTAGACTCTCTCTCTATATAGCCCTGATATTAGACTCTCTCTATATACGGCTCCGATATTAGACTCTTTCTCTCTCTATACGGCTCTGATATTAGACTCCCTCTCTCTATACGGCTCTGATATTAGACTCTCTCTCTCTATACGGCTTTGATATTAGACTCTCTCTCTATACGGCTTTGATATTAGACTCTCTCTCTATACGGCTCTGATATTAGACTCTTTCTCTCTCTATACGGCTCTGATATTAGACTCCCTCTCTCTATACGGCTCTGATATTAGACTCTCTCTCTCTATACGGCTTTGATATTAGACTCTCTCTCTCTATACGGCTTTGATATTAGACTCTCTCTCTATACGGCTTTGATATTAGACTCAGTTCAGTTCAGTTCAGAGGTGCTTTATTAGCATGAATGTAATTACATACACTATTGCCAAAGCAATTAATAATACAAGTAAACAGACGTTATAAAATAATAAAAATAATAATAAATAAATACTAACAATAATAACAAAAATAAAATACATAAGTAAATCTACAGATTAGAGAGAAAAAAAAACAGTAATATTAAAAAGGTTGAGTTATTAATAAAGAAAAGAAGTAAAAGTAGTAATAAAGCATGTTAAAGTTAGATTAATAGAAGTGAAAGTAATAGTACAGAACGTATTACAGATATAAGTACAGATATTAGTGATTGGTGGACGGTCTCACTGGTTGTCTCTCAGGTTGTGACAGGCTGTAATGTATTGGGCAGCGAGTGTGATCAGCTCTCTGCTCTCTCCCAGTATGTAGGGCAGTTTGTGTGTATTAGTGCAGTGTAGGAACTCGGGGGCGACGCTGCTAAATTTCCTATAATATAAACTCCTGATGGAGTGGTATTTTGGACACTCTGTGAGGAAGTGCAGCTCTGTCTCCACCACTGCCAGCTCACAGTGAGAGCACAGTCTGGCCTCTCTGGGTGTCCAGTTCTGCCTGCGCCGGCCGGTCTCCACGGCCAGGCTGTGCTCACTGAGTCTGTACATGCTCAACATCTTTCTCAGTTTTCTATCTTTAATTTCTGTCAGGTAATCTGCCAGAGTGTATTCTCGGTTCAGAGCCGAATAGCACTGCAGTCTGTGCTGCTGTTTTACTGTCTCAGTCCAGTGTGTGATGTATTTGTGTTTTTGTTGGGTAATAATTTGGTTGGGTTTAATGTTTTGGGCGAGTGTGTAGTGGGGCTGGGTGGTGTGTGTGATGTCAGTGTGTGTTAGGTCACTGAGATTCAGGATCAGCTGGGTTAGGGGACTCCTCTGGATGTTCAGTTCTTGGCAGGTCAGTGCTTTATAGTGGAGTGAGTGGGGGTCACTAGATTTAATGTGCTTCCAGAAGTTTATGGCTCTTTTTTGAATGTTAATTATTAGAGGGTACTGTCCTAATTCTGCTCTGCAGGCCGTGTTCGGGGTCTTCCTCTGCACACTGAGGAGATTCCTGCAGAACTCTGTGTGCAGAGTTTCAACTGGGTGTTTGTCCCAGTTTAAAAATCATTTTGAGTGAGGGGTCCCCAAACCTCACTACCATACAATGCAATGGGTTCTATTATTGATTTAAATATTTTTAGCCAGATTTTAATGGGAATTTCAAATTTAACAGATTTTTTAATGGCAAAAATAGCTCTTCTGGCTTTTTCTTTGAGCTCCTTCACAGCCAAGCCAAAACTTCCAGTACAACTGAATGTTACACCCAAATATGTGTATGTTTTAGTATATTCAATATTTGTGTTATTAATTTTAAAATTAAAATTCCCCTGACTTTTTGTCCCTTTTTGAAACACCATGATTTTGTTTTTTTGGTGGTTTATTTTCAAAGCCCATGTGTGACAAAAGTCCTCCAGTACTTTGAGACTTTGTTGTAGTCCCTCTCTCGTAGGGGACAGTAAAACGAGGTCGTCTGCATAAAGAAGACATTTGACCTCGGTGTCACCCAAAGTAAGACCAGGTATATTACTGGATTGATCCAATTTTTCTGCCAATTCATTAATATATAAATTAAACAGAGTGGGGCTCAGACTACAGCCTTGTCTTACTCCTCGTGACTGTGGAAAGAAGTCTGTTCTGAGATTTTCAATTTTAACTGCACATTTACTTTGTGAGTACATCGATTTAATTACATCATATGTTCTCCCCCCAACACCATTCTCAATAAGTTTATAAAATAATCCGGTATGCCAAATTGAGTCAAAAGCTTTCTGGAAATCCACAAAGCAGGTAAAGATTTTGTGTTTATTTTGAGTTACATGTTTATCAATGAGCGTGTGGAGGGTGAAAATGTGGTCTGATGTTCTGTGGTTGGGTAAAAAGCCAATTTGATTTTTACTCAGAACGTCATGTTCTATTAGAAATTGTGTAATTCTGCTGTTCAGGATGCTGCAGAATATCTTACCTAGATATTAGACTCTCTCTCTATACGGCTCTGATACTAGACTCTCTCTCTATACGGCTCTGATAATACTCTCTCTATACGGCTTTGATATTAGACTCTCTCTCTATACGGCTCTGATATTAGACTCTCTCTCTCTACGGCTCTGATAATACTCTCTCTATACGGCTCTGATATTAGACTCTCTCTCTATACGGCTCTGATATTAGACTCTCTCTCTATACAGCTCTGATATTAGACTCTCTCTCTATACGGCTCTGATATTAGACTCCCTCTCTCTATACGGCTCTGATATTAGGCTCTCTCTCTCTATATAGCCCTGATATTAGGCTCTCTCTCTATACGGCTCCGATATTAGGCTCTCTCTCTCTCTATAGCCCTGATATTAGACTCTCTCTCTGTACGGCTCTGATATTAGGCTCTCTCTCTATATATAGCCCTGATATTCGACTCTCTCGCTATACGGCTCCGATATTAGACTCTTTCTCTCTCTATTCGGCTCTGATATTAGACTCTTTCTCTCTCTATACGGCTCTGATATTAGACTCCCTCTTTCTATACGGCTCTGATATTAGACTCTCTCTCTATACGGCTCCGATATTAGACTCTTTCTCTCTCTATACGGCTCTGATATTAGACTCTCTCGCTATACGGCTCTGATATTAGACTCTCTCTCTATACGGCTCTGATATTAGACTCTCTCTCTATATAGCCCTGATATTAGACTCTCTCTATATACGGCTCCGATATTAGACTCTTTCTCTCTCTATACGGCTCTGATATTAGGCTCTCTCTCTCTATATAGCCCTGATATTAGGCTCTCTCTCTATACGGCTCCGATATTAGACTCTTTCTCTCTCTATATAGCCCTGATATTAGACTCTCTCTCTATACGGCTCTGATATTCGACTCTCTCGCTATACGGCTCCGATATTAGACTCTTTCTCTCTCTATTCGGCTCTGATATTAGACTCTCTCTATACGGCTCTGATATTAGACTCTTTCTCTATACGACTCTGATATTAGACTCTCTCTCTATACGGCTCTGATATTAGACTCTCTCTCTATACGGCTCCGATATTAGACTCTTTCTCTCTCTATACGGCTCTGATATTAGACTCTCTCGCTATACGGCTCTGATATTAGACTCTTTCTCTATACAGCTTTGATATTAGACTCTCTATATAGCCCTGATATTAGAGTCTCTCTATATATGGCTCCGATATTAGACTCTTTCTCTCTCTATACGGCTCTGATATTAGACTCTCTCTCTATACGGCTCTGATATTAGACTCCCTCTCTCTATACGGCTCTGATATTAGACTCTCTCTCTATACGGCTCTGATATTAGACTCCCTCTCTCTATACGGCTTTGATATTAGACTCTCTCTCTCTATACAGCTCTGATATTAGACTCTCTCTCTATACGGCTCTGATATTAGACTCTCTCTCTATACGGCTTTGATATTAGACTCTCTCTCTCTATACAGCTCTGATATTAGACTCTCTCTCTCTATACAGCTCTGATATTAGACTCTCTCTCTATACGGCTCTGATATTAGACTCTCTCTCTATACGGCTTTGATATTAGACTCTCTCTCTCTATACAGCTCTGATATTAGACTCTCTCTCTATACGGCTCTGATATTAGACTCTCTCTCTATACGGCTTTGATATTAGACTCTCTCTCTCTATACAGCTCTGATATTAGACTCTCT
This sequence comes from Astyanax mexicanus, assembly GCF_023375975.1. Taxonomy (NCBI): domain Eukaryota; kingdom Metazoa; phylum Chordata; class Actinopteri; order Characiformes; family Acestrorhamphidae; genus Astyanax; species Astyanax mexicanus. Next base: position 13,294,198 of record NC_064432.1, on the reverse strand, counting down.
CTCTCTATACAGCTCTGATATTAGACTCTCTCTCTATACGGCTCTGATATTAGACTCTCTCTCTATACGGCTCTGATATTAGACTCTCTCTCTATACGGCTTTGATATTAGACTCTCTCTCTCTATACGGCTCTGATATTAGACTCTCTCTCTATACGGCTCTGATATTAGACTCTCTCTCTATACGGCTCTGATATTAGACTCTCTCTCTATACGGCTCTGATATTAGACTCTCTCTCTATACGGCTCTGATATTAGACTCTCTCTCTCTATACGGCTTTGATATTAGACTCTCTCTCTATACTGCTCTATATAGACTAGCATATAACTAGCATAGCAATAGAAACTCCCATCTGCTGTTGTGATGTAACATTTCATAAGAATATTTTATCTGGGGTGTACAATCTGAAAGTGGACGGGGTTTTATTCAGGGATTTATGTGTGGGCTCTCACATTTTTTAAACATAAATTAAGGCTTTAAATATTCTGTATTGTGGGCCAGGCATAAGGTAGAACCAGAAAACAAACCAGATAAAAAATAGAACAAGTAATTTTCATAATTATGTTCATTTAAACAATTTAAAATAAAGTGTGCATGTTTATCAAAAGACTGTAATGTTTGTTAATTTAATTAATATTTTTCTTCACATTCCAGTGACTACAGCTGCTACAGCAACTCCAACACCAGAAACAACTACAACAACTACGACAACAACTACACCCCCTCCTACAACTACAACCACTTCTACTACTACTACTACTACTACTACTACACCCCCTCCTACAACTACTACTACACCCTCTACTACAACAACGGCTACGACTACACCTACACCAACACGTCCCCCACCAGCTGTTGCTCTAACAATTGTCATTAATCAAGCGTACGAAGTGGCACTGAGTGACACAAACAGCAATCAGTTCAAAGTCCTGGCTACTATAGTGCAAGCAGCAGTGAGTGATAATAAACCCTTACATTCTCCTTTCTCTGCTGTAAAATATCTGAATCTGAACACTGAATTTGACACAATATGCCATCTATAACACAATAATCCTTATTCATCAGTTTCTTCTCACATTTGTTTTCAGTTGCTAAAACACAATAATGTTGTAAACTAGGCTGGTTTATTTAAAATACTTTACACAATTCACAAAACCACCCACAAACTGCCAAACTGCACAATATATCCTCATATATCCTGCAGAATAAAGAACAGCAACCAAAACTTCATACAGCATTATCAGAATTATACTTTTACACCAAATACTTTCAAATGCTTTATTTATATTAACAGATTTATATCTAACCAACTGTAACACACTGCTGGATATTATGAAAAGCTCTCATCTTTGATAAGTGTTACCATAATACTAAAATAGTTCAAACTGTAGAAGCTTAGCTCCTGATTGAAGTGGTACCAATCAGTCACTAAGGTGTTTGTGGCCAGGTAACACATATATTGGTCGATTAGCTGATGCTGTGATTTTGAATGTCAGTGTTTTGATAGGGAAACGTGACTTTATATCAGACGTTGTGTATTATGAAAAGAACAGAGTTCAGTGTATATAAAGCAGAAATGTGTTTACAGGGCTGGAGACTTGAGAAGAAGTTATAGAATTATATATATATATTGAGCTACACATCTCATTTCAGTCTGTTAGCAACTGGAAAAAACTGTTAAAACCCCAAAATACACCAGTTTATTATTCTTTGTAATACGTTCAGTTTTCAAGAACAATCTTCTTGTTAGGACTTTTATTGTGAAAACAAATGTTAGAGAATTCTGGGGAAAACGTTGGTAAATAAGGAGCACTAAACATGTTTGTGAAAAGAGCTATAAAATAACTATTAACTGGTAATCTGAGAACCTGTAAAAGTGTAACAGTTGAATAATTGTAATGCAAATCTCTTTTTAGATGGACCTGGTTTACAAAGCCCAGTACGGAGCTCTGTTCATCATGACTAAAGTTAAAGGATTTAGGTAAGAGTCTCGGCTCAGAACTCCAGACTTTCCTTTAAACGTTTACAGCAGAGCACTGCCACACGGTTCGGCCACGGCTCAACTGAAGCTAACTGAGTTATTTCCTTCCAGACCAGGAGCTACTCGCGCAACAGACATAGAAACAGACCTGGAGCTGATATTCAATGAGAACTCCACAAAGCCTCTTCCATCCTCCACCGACGTGGTGAGCACCCTAAAAGAGGCTATATCAAACCCAAGCTCAGGCTTCAACTTGGCGGTGGACCCTGCCAAGATTGTTGTTGTCAGTGAGTAAATTTCCTCCTACTGAAGAGAAAATGTTTTATTATTAATAATGTATCTAAAGTGATTAAATAAACACTACTGTTACATTTCCTTACTCACTATGTTGATTTAACACAGGCAAATGTTCTGTGTAGTTTTTACCTCCGCAAAATTTTAGTTAATGTTAATAATTGTATTTTTTAGACTATAAGGCACAGAAAAAAAATTATTACATTTTCCCAGTATTTGACAGTGTTCCTTATAATCCAGTGCTGCTGTAGGGTAATTTACCACAGCATGACTTAAATAAAACTCGGATGTGAGAAATCCCAGAACATGAAATGATGACCAATGAGTCAGAGCTTAGAATTTAAAATATATTAAAGTTTACTGGAAAAATTGTTTCAGCATTACAGATATATATAAAAGGAACAAAAAATTATAGATATATATTAGAAAAGAGTAAAAGTACATCAACGAGTCAACACAGTGTAATAAAATCTCGATAGATCAACACATTCACAACCCAGAGAGAGAGAGAAAGAGAGAGGAGAGCGAGAGAGAGAGAGAGAAAGAAAGAAAGAGAAAGAAACTAAAGCCAGTCGAGGGCCAGAGAGAACCCCTCAAACTTCATCCAAGCAGTTATACATTTATGCAAATGACATGTGATTGGACAGAACTTATCAATATGATTATGTCAGCAGAGTCCAGTTAACAGTTTGTTGTCCAGTTCCAATGACGTGTTCAGCTCCAGCCTGTCTGAGCAACAAGTTCTTATCATGGTGTAGTTCAGCACTGTGTCCTTCATGAAAACAGCAGACAGTCCTTAAGTGTCCTAAAGTCTGTGAGAAGATGAAACAGAGGAAAAGAGTGGCTGGAAAGATCTTCTGGCCTGTGTAAGACTTTACGGCATGTAGAACAGGCATGCGCTGGCTATCTGAGGAGAGGTTCCCAGCACTTCACTCAGAGAGCTTGTTGTCTCCTAGTTCATATGCACTGGTCCCAAAACAGCAGAACAGCAGTGAAGCTTCTCTGCCACTCAGGGTCACGTTCTCCCACAGCTCTCATTGTTGATGAAAACACTCTGACCTTCCTGATTCCTGAAAAAGTAAAAACAACCTCCAAAGCCTTGTCATTGTGACAGTTAAAAAGAGTGCAAAGATCATAAGGTTATTAAGTGAATTATGAAGTGAACAGTAAAAATAATAACTGTATATATAAATGTATAAAACATTTAAGAATAAGTGTGTAAAGGTGGTTATCTCCAATCACACCCTTCACTCCTTATCTATGCACTAAGGCTGGATGCAGCAGCATTAGGCGCTAACCTCACCACTAGCTCTTCAGAGGTGAGCTACACAGGTTAAAACAAGCTACACAGGTTGAACCGGTAGCTGATAGGGTCCTGGGTTACTGGAACACTCAGGGTTCCTCAGTCTAGCCTATCGGGTGGCATTTATATCCCACTAGTCCTGCGGTTAGCGGCTAATGCTAATGCTGCTGCACCCAGTTGTACTGTTGGAGAAACTTCACTGAAAACTCACTCTTAGACAAAAAATTGGAAATTTAAGCTTACTGTAAATAAGCAGAAGTGCTTTACTCACCAAAATGAACAGTTTCCAGGAGAGAAATCTGTGTAGATTAACATCCAGCGCTCGTTTGAATTTAAAAGTGTGCCTTATAGTCGGAATAAACAAGGTAATTCTGTGTGTTGGCATAACAGCATAAGGAACAATAACCTTTCAATTCCCTCATCTTGAAAATTAAACATACATTAACTTATTAACTTTATTCTCCAGGTGCACCGCAGACCATTCCTGTGATTTTCCAAACAAATGGCACATTTGTGTCGGCTCTCTCAGACTCCACCTCAACTTTATTCGGCAACAGGTCATTAGCGATTAAACAGGAGGTAAGTACAACTGTAGTCACTTTTTATGCCCTTTTTATTACTGTTTTATTTACACCTTACATATATTTACATCATTTAAGCACTTATTATTTATTTACTTTTTTCACTTTATTTTTGCAGCTTGAGCCTTTTTTCACTGTTGATTATCCTGCAGCATTTAGTCAGCTGGTAATGACAAATTTCAGGTAATTACTGAGTATTTTGATGTACTAAAAGTGCACTGACAGCATCAAATATTGCTTTAATTTTTAATCACAAAATGAAGTAATTAGTTCATCTGCATGACTCTTACGTTTGTTCATTTAGCAATGGAGGTCTGAGCCTTACACTGATCCAGAACCACATGGACCTGTATTTTGGTGCCTCGGCTACACTTCCCAACAGCACCCAGATCGCAAACACCTTAGTTAGAGCAGCTAAAAACAACACCCTCCCCTTCATGATCTTTACCTCACAGATCACAGTGAATGGAACGGGTAAGTCAAATCTCATTATATGAATATAAAATGCAGCTTTATTACCACAATTAAAGCTTTCAGATAAAATATTACATATTAAAACATACAGCAAGCAACTCTCCATTCTACCTTTACCTGTATCTGAAATGGTCCAATCCCTTTCCACTCCTTTATTTTACCACGCTGCCCTAACGGATAGATGAGTGTGGTGTTTTTAGAGCAGCGGGGTGTTGAGTTTGTGTTTCTGTATGTAATGTAGGGAAATGTGTTTAGAGATCGGATAAACAAAAGTGAACTGAGTTTAAGGCAGAGAATGAGCTCATAGTTTCACTCTTTTTGGGTCTTATGGACAGAAAAAAATGAAACTTAAGTCAATTTGTTTTCTTGCAATACAGTGATATCTTCAGGAGAAATCAGCAGCAAGATCAGCCTGTTCACGGCAGCCTTCATGGTGACCTTATCACTTCTGCTCACACGGTACAGCTAAAAAGACAAAAAAATAATAAAACATTTTGCAATATATATTTTTATTGAAACTTGATGACTTTACTGATGTTCTGTTGTGTGATGAGTTATCTTTCTGAAGAGGTCATGTTTCCTATTCTTAAAAGGTGAATTATTCACAAAACATGGTTGTGAATGATTGTGAACTATTATCTACAAACATATTGTAGATAAAATAGTGTTCTGATGTAAAACCTTTATTTAAAGGAAATGTATTTATTCTGTATTATGATTGTTAAATCATTGGAAAACTGCACTGTATTCGATAATTGATTTTTTTTTTATTGTCTTCCAAAAATATTTTTCTAATTTTCAACACATATTTAAGTATATTTATATTTTAATGTAAGGTTTAATTTTTGTTTAATTTTAGTGAACAATAACAGAAGCTGCACATTCCGGTAGACACAGTCCAAACAAACAACCACAATATTATATCTGCAGTTCATCTGCATTCATACAGATACCACAAGTTACAGGTACACCACATTCCACTGTCTCACATTATCATGAAAGGAGCCACACTGCACCGCAGGTCTGCTGTAGATACAAATTCCTTATTTATTCAGTCTGGTTTATGCTGGAGACGTACGGATAGTCGAGGCAGGTGTTACCCTGTGCCCTCATCAGCGCTACCCGCTCAGTCTGCAAAAAGGAGGAAACGCTGGATTCCACAGATTGTGATCACTTTCGTACGTGAACAGGCTCTGCTGCTTCAGGCAAAAATGTGTTGCTAATCTAGGACAGAAGTCTTCAAATCTGGACCAAGAATGCTTGTTATGGACAGTCAATTCCTCAATTAGCTGTTCCCTTCTGTTCATAATCCAGCAGCTAAAACTAAATAAATAAATAAAAAACGTGAACGTTCACATGTGTAATAGTGTATGTGAATTCTAACATATAATAAACTGTTTCTCCAGCAGCCCTTGTCTGGTATGTGATTATGGCTAATATTATGTGTATGGTCTGGACTAGGTATGCAACGGTACAGTGTTGCCATGGTTCGGTTCATATCGCGGTTCTTAAGCCACGATATCGGTTCGGTTTCGATATATCAATATTAAAGCTTAGATTCTCTGCCCGAACCCTGCTATTTTTATTTTATATAAAGCTCTGGTGTGGTAATCACAATATCGCCAAGTAACCAAGTATTATAACGAATTAACAAAAACTGAAAGTAAAAAAAACATTTTCATTAACTGAAACTACTGAAATAGGTAATTAAAAGAAAAAAACGTAACTAACTGGAACTGTATTGAGAGTTTATAAAACTAACTAAAACAAACTGAAATTACTGTTAGAATACCCTTAGTTTTTGTGTTTGTTATTCATAAGCGCTGTTTCCACTCCAGCATTTTTTCTGTTCGCGAAGCGGAGCCGAATTCTGCAGGGAGTCGCATTCGGCACAACATTAATTAACTGATTAATTTTTTTATCGATTGACACCACTAATATATATATATAAAGCTATATATACGTATCTTACCCCTGAGGAGTTTGCTAATCTTCTGTATTTAAGTGTTTTGAAATCAGTGACAAACTCAAACAGCCATAAGAGAAAGTTAGGGCATATAATAAAACAAACAATAAAATAATAAAATGAACAAAGACACTGTGGTAATGTCGTTTTACAATATGATCATATTACATGTGTATCAACGGATCTGTTGCTAGATAAAATAACCTGCTTTGTAACTGGAATAGCTCTGTATTCAGCTATCAAACATCTTCATCTTCATAGTTTACAGATATATCTCACCCTTATGACCATTGGCAGGTTGCCCAATCAAAAATGAAATAAGGAAGTTGTTTTTTGATACTGTGAGATTACAGAAAAATATATTTTCAAAACAAAAACATGCTGTTGCTTAGAGACATATGATATTTCATCATTTACAAATGAAACCAGGTCATTCTGTGCAGCTCTGCAATGATGAACTAACTGAAATTGCACCTTTTGCATAAATTATAAACAGCTTCTTTTCCCAGAACATCAGACTACAAAACAGCCAGTAGCAGTGTACCAGTACACTTTAGAAAAGGAATTACACTTAACAGCTAGAGTATATACTCTTCTTGTTTGTCTATACTGTGTTTTTTCCTGCATACTAAAAAGAATATGCAACTAGTTTTTTCATTCACCTGTACACCTGTACCTGATTTGATCTGATTTAATCTGAATTGGATTTTTTAGTTTAGATGTGCACATATGTGCTACACTGTAGAGCAGATAAGCTGAGTCACACAAGACTCTGTCCTGTAGAATGGATTAAATGCGTTTTACTCATTTGTGCTTACAGATTAATTCCAGATTACACCCCGCCCCCTTTTCTCTCTACTCTACTCACTGCTGACTGCAACTACACACAGCGTTAGACCTACAGGGGCCTTGGCTTTAAATACATTGCACTTATCCCAGCCTGTTAATCAGCTACTTATTCAATTACTTAACAATAATGTTACCGACAGCCATCATCTCTATATGAAGATTATTAGACGGATCAAATTTAAAGTAACTGGACCTGTGTGATGTTTCATAAGAGGAGGTAAAAGTTTTATTGGTTTTAAATTTTGTGGAAATTTATACAAGAAATCACGGGTTGTATTTCTGCAGTTTTTATCAGAAATGTGTCACATGTGTAATAATACCAAACAAACATTTTTATTACTATGCATTTTGATTTTCTTCATTAAAAACTTTTGTTATAGATGATGTTTAATACTATTATTGCCAATTCCTACAGTGTATTATTATTAATCGTGTAGACCTCTTTGGGCCAATAATCATGTATAATACTTTTAAAGTTTAAGTGAACAGCAGTAAAAGTAAATAGCACTGTTACAAAAAAAAAACTTTGTTGATACAGAATCACTGGGGAAACATCTCAGAGTTTGTCACAATTATTTTCTGTTATGAAATCAAGCACACATTTAAATCAATGGAGATATAAAAAGTAAAAACAACACATTATGCAGGATATTTAAACAAATATTTACAGAGCCAGGCAACGCAGCTGGTAGGGGCTGTCAACAGAAGAAAAGTTCAATAGTGAAAGTTCTATTGTGTTTCAGTATTATTGATGGACTGCACTGTAACCTACATCTCTTTCCTGCTGAAAAAATCCAGATAAACCGCAGATTCTGCTGATAACTGGCTTCAGATTCTAGATGGTCATGGTGACTAAAAAGCTGCTCATCCAGGTAATGCTGGTATACAACCTGGTTGAGCAGCATAGCTCTCGAGCAGCACAGTGTTTAAGTTTAGGAGTTTAGCTGACCTTTTTACATTTACAGCATTTAATTCATGATTTTATTCAGTGTGATCAAGCCAGCTGACCAGTTAAAACCTGTCATACTGATGGACTTGCATGGTAAACAGCTGCTTCTCAAATTAAACTTACTTCAACCCTGCCATATTGCCTGATAAATTAATCCCTTAATATTCCAGCATTTTTGTCAAATTCCTGTCTGATATTACAGCTATATCTTGAGGAGTTCTCTTTAAGAATTACTTATAAAGGTTTCATGCTTAATAAGAAACATTGCTAAAATCTTAACTGTAATTGTAATAGTGCAAAATATTGAAGTAAATCTGCAACTGTCAAAATATAACGAATAAATATCATGAAATTGGCACTTTTGTAAACTTTTAACATTTTAAAATCAATATTTCCTAAATACAAATTAATCATTTCATGTCCTCCAAACTTTTCATTTTGTTACAACTGTCTAGTTTTTATGTCTATTTTCAATCATGCAGAATTTTGGGTTGATTCCTGACCTTAATTCTCTATTATTAAGAGTACAGTGTGAACATGCAGCTGTCCTGTACAAGAATCTCTCCAAAAGTTCTCAAAGTTTTAGAATATAAATAACTAATTTTACTGCAGAGATAAAAGGTTTTGTATCACCTACACCTGTAGCCCGTATACAGGCCATGGTCTGTTAAGGGGTTAAACACTGTGCTGAATGTTATTCTGCTGAATAACCTTACAATCCCCAGACCTGAATCCAGTTCAGGACCTCTGGGACATCAGAACACAGTGGGGTCCTGCCTCAGACTGGGTGGTTCAGATCTATGACCATTATGCACAGCCTGTTCACCGTCCTGAAGTTGTTTTTTGCCCCAGAAGACACGTCTCACGTAATATTAAGCCCCAGTCTTACTGGACTGTGTGCCTCGTCCACAAGTGACCACAACCCAACAGTCACCCCCAAGTTCACAGGTCTTTCACATTGGTCTTGCAGACAGGTGGGCAGTCAGTAACTCGGAGGAAGGCAGAGAGATGGAATTAGTTTTGACTGGATTTATGTAAAAACAGAGAATATAAAATATTATCAGAGTGTGGCTAATAACTTCAGCAGATCTGAATAAAACAGCCTAACTAAAGGTAGAGAGCCAGAAGGTAACATAGACATGGAGGCTCCCTGAAACACTGGCATCCACCCACTCCACCGTCCACAAACCTGAGTATATAATTTGATTAATAAAATAATAAAAATAATTAAAATGTATAAATTATAATTAATATAAAATATAAACTAAAAAATATATAATAATTTAAAACAATCACAGGCTTTCTGCGCAGAATAATAAAAGTTTTAGTTTCAGTTAGTTTCAGTTTCAAATCATGAAAACAGCTCATCAAAACCTCAACCTATCCTTTATATTTAACAATATTTGATGAACTTTCAGGTCCTTACTAATTTTTATTGAACTAAACTGAGTTTATATTATTTGTAGCCTCACACTGAATTCAGCTCCGCGCTGCGAAAGAGAGAGAGAGAGAGAGAGAGAGAGAGAGAGAGAGAGAGGCGCAGCGCATTTTGCCTGATTTCTTTTGATTAATTATCATTACATTTGTTGGCTTTAGTGGGTTTAATAACATACATTTTACTACACTTGTCAGACTTATTTATTAAAAGTTTTTTTTTTAGAAGAGAGCGGTTAATCAGCGAGCAATGCCATGCGCACTGCGCCAAGTTCCATTTTGCCTGCCTGCGACATTTCAGAGCGCTGGACGAGATTTTAATGAATGAATTACTATATTTAATATTTTAATAAATTTGGCCTGGTGATAAGAAACAAATTCTAATGTATAGCTTTATATTTCTGCGTATTTCAAATGTTTTAAGTTTTATATAATTGACGGGCAGCACCAGACGCCAGGGTGACAATGTGCTTTATTTTTTTTTTAGATATAAAAGTGAAGTGGAGTTATGTATCCATAACTAAATTTTGGGAGTTGATCCACGCCCTCACTCCTCCCACTTCCTTCCCTATTTAAACTGTCACTTCCTCTCTACCTGCTCGTTGAACAACCTCGCAGTTGATCGACCCCGCGACTAAACAGCCTCACCTGCGGCGTTAAGGCACGCTCCTTACCTGGTCCACGATGGTACTCCACCTCTGTCTCCTGCGGCTGGCGTCCAACCTCGCACGACCAGCTGTTCTCATCCACACCTACTCCTCCAGCGCCACTGCTGCAGGCTGCCTTCCTTGATTACGGTGCGTCTTTCCCCAACCGCTGCGTCTGGTGTCTCCTCTCCTGGCATCTTCCCACTCCATCTTCCCACTCCATCTTCTCACTCCATCTTCCCACTCCATCTTCCCACTCCATCGCCCCCCCATCTTCCCACTCCATCGCCCCCCCATCTTCCCACTCCATCTTCCCACTCCATCTTCTCACTCCATCTTCCCACTCCATCGCCCCCCCCATCTTCCCACTCCATCGCCCCCCCATCTTCCCACTCCATCTTCCCACTCCATCTTCCCAATCCATCTTCTCACTCCATCTTCCCACTCCATCTTCCCACTCCATCTTCCCACTCCATCGCCCCCCCATCTTCCCACTCCATCTTCCCACTCCATCGCCCCCCCATCTTCCCACTCCATCTTCCCACTCCATCTTCCCACTCCATCGGCCCCCCCATCTTCCCACTCCATCGCCCCCCCCTCTTCCCACTCCATCTTCCCACTCCATCTTCCCACTCCATCGCCCCCCCATCTTCCCACTCCATCTTCCCACTCCATCGCCCCCCCATCTTCCCACTCCATCTTCCCACTCCATCTTCCCACTCCATCGCCCCCATCTTCCCACTCCATCTTCCCACTCCATCTTCCCACTCCATCGCCCCCCCATCTTCCCACTCCATCTTCCCACTCCATCGCCCCCCCATCTTCCCACTCCATCTTCCCACTCCATTGCCCCCCCATCTTCCCACTCCATCTTCCCACTCCATCTTCCCACTCCATCGCCCCCCCATCTTCCCACTCCATCTTCCCACTCCATCTTCCCACTCCATCGCCCCCCCATCTTCCCACTCCATCTTCCCACTCCATCTTCCCACTCCATCTCCCCCCCATCTTCCCACTCCATCTTCCCACTCCATCGCCCCCCCATCTTCCCACTCCATCTTCCCACTCCATCTTCCCACTACATCGGCCCATCTTCCCACTCCATCTTCCCACTCCATCTTCCCACTCCATCGCCCCCCCATCTTCCCACTCCATCTTCCCACTCCATCGTCCCCCCATCTTCCCACTCCAGCTTCCCACTCCATCTTCCCACTTCGTCCCCCCCCCATCTTCCCACTACACCCAAGTCTGTCACACTCAGACCTCTTCTTAAATTGGTCTTGCAGTGGTCGAAAGTTCTGATTTAAGTTTTGGGGCTTCGGCTTCACGCTTTACAGCGAAGCTGCCCCGAACTCCACCCCAAATACTATACGTGGGTCAATACTAGCAAAGTGGAGTTATGTATCCATAACTATGTTTTGGGAGTTGATCCACGCCCTCACTCCTCCCACTTCCTTCCCTATTTAAATCGACACTTCCTCTCTACATGCTCATTGAACAACCTCGCACCCACCTCCTCCCCATCTTCCTCCTTCTTTAATTTTATTATTTTTCTCATGTTTCTCTTCATAAGAGGGGGGGCTTCGGCTTCACACTTTACAGCGAGTCCGCTCCTCCTCTTTTCTTCTTCTCTGCCCAGTCAAGGGCATGGGTCAATACTAGCAAATTTTTGTTAAATAATAGCAAAGTGAAATAAAATAAATTTGTGTTCAGTCAAAGTGCTTTTCTCTTTTAATTTTCCATTTAAAAAACTCCAGCATTTGAGTGAGAATAAGCATCTGTTGAAATTCTTAAACAGCAGAATGCCTGTCTGCTACATTATAAGTTCCAGTTATTTATTCTGTGTAAAACTAAATATAAATCCTTATAACTGACAGAAATAAATATAACTAATAATAATTTTTAGTTACTGTGCAGATTTTTAAGTATATTTTATTTTTATAGTTAATTGCTGAAGGCTCTGGGTAAGGTTTATTTTTCTGTGGTAAGGAAGTGATGGTATGGGGTATTTTGGAGCGCAGTGTGATCGTGATTCAGTTTTGGCTGTGCGCCAGTGACAAACTGAATTTCGACGTCCTTTCACAGGATCAATCGCGCAATGGGTTTTTCCACCGCCAAGATAGAAACACGCCAGAAATTTACCTGAAAACACTAATTTCCAGACCACCACACCCATCTGCGTTAATATATTCCAAAAGTTCATTGCTATTTTAAGGACGCGTGTGCAAGGCCTAAAAATAGACTGTTGACAGGGTGTGCGATGGCAACGTGCCACGCTACACGCCTTGCGCGGGGTATATGATAGGGCCCTCAGTGATTATATCTTGCTTTAAGAAATCCGAAAAAATTTCTTAATTTACATATATTTTGTCTAGTTTTTGGATTTTTTTCAGTGTGGTTCTACAGTTCTGGTCACGTGACAGAAAGAACAACATGGTTCTGCTCCGCTCCTGTCGATGTTCAGACCTTCATAACTGAAGACAGGAGTAATGTACAGACCTTACACAAACATCACATCAAACAGCAGCTTCCAACTAATCTAAAACTAGTCATTGACATTCTGATATCAAAAATGTGCCATTAAAAACTACCCAATGTTTAGGAATCAGTGAGCATCACCAGTTAGCCAATATTCCTTATTGCTAATCTGTTTTTTTTTTTTTTGGCTTCATAATAAAGTCATGATAAATAAATCAGGGGTCAAAAAGTCTCATAAATTTACTTATTTCATAACTCAACTTCATGGTTTAAGTGATAAAGACCTGAGCCGTTGGTGTGCTTCCTTTTAGCAACACAATTACAGAAATTGAATCTACCACAATAAAGACAATAAAGTGACTGGTATGTGATCAATTTAAAAGACATCAACATTGAATTACTTCAATTAATTTAATGTTTATACATTTTAATAAAAATTCTCCTAACTGAACCTGAGCTAAATTACAACAACGTTTTGATGCGTCACTTTTTTCCGTCTTTAGTATTTAGCCTCCCATCTTCAGTCCACATGTAACTAAACTAGTTCACAACAGCCATCATTGCATTTATTTAAAAAATCATATAGGAGGAGTTTAATCACCATCACATCCATATAGTCTCTCCACACTACTCCTCGCAGAGCTACTGCTTTAACCTGACAGACCTTAATTGGCATTTAACCATACAGATGTAGAATTTAAGGTGGAATAACTGTAAAGGTAAGAAATCAAGTACGTGAATTTAACAGAAAATCAATTAAGGGTCTGGTAAACACTAGTTTCATAACAGAGGCAGCACTTAGAAAAAGAAGCTAGAGTTACGTTAGCTGTTCATTCCTCAGCTTGCATATGTGTACCTTAAGAGATGTAACAGTTTACTTCAGGCACCTTTAACTGCTGCACTGTTTAAGGTGGAAAAAAACGTCACAAAAAGCGATGTTAATCAGATTGTGTGAATATAGCGACAGCATTTAAGGTGGAACTGAAACTCAACTTAGCACTTAAAAATAACTAATTTACTCGTTAAAGTGGAATGGGACAGTAAGGAGCTTTTAGAGTGTGTTTGTGTATTTGGGGAAGTTTAAACGAGGACTAGACAAAATAAAACTGAAATAAATCAGTATCTGTTCACTTTTCACTTTTCTGATTCAGAGTTTTGTTGATGATTGTTTACTGTGGATCTGTGGAGCTTTTAAGGTGGTCGAGAGTCGCTGTGCTCCTCTAAATATCTCCAACCTCCAGAAGAACCATCACAGGTTTACCTGTCTGCTGTTCCCACAGTTCACGCTCCTGCAGTCTTTATTCCTCTTTTTATGTCCTGAAGGATAATTTTGCTGCATCTTTTGACTGATTTATCTGCGGGTTCTACATAGGCTGCAGGTAATGTAAAGCAAGTGTGAAAAAAAGATTGTGTTATTCTTGTGTAAAATATCAGTATCTGTTATTCTAAATTTCTAAACTACTTTCCAAGCACCTGGAGGAAACTGGAACTCCCGGAAGGCTCTGATTGGCTTAGGGAAAATGGACGCATGCATCCTATTGGTGAAAGGTTTTGACTCTCGTTTATTTAATGGGCTTCACAAAAATTAACTTTATAGTTGTGTTAAAGTAGTATTTGCTTATTTTTATAATTTAAATATTAAATATTAAATTATTTCCCATAAATAATAAAAAGGGCACTGAAATACATTTTAAATGAAATATTACGTTAATATAACACCAACATATTTTACCATCATAAAAATAATTTAAGCTCACCTGATCAAATGAATGATTTTCATTTAAATTTTCAGTCCCTTTAAGTTGTAAACACTCGCCTGCACTGAAAATAAAGGTTTCCATCAATGTAGTACCAAGTGAAAATTAAGGTTGATTAACTGTTTAATCGAAATTCACTTTCTAAAACAGTGAAGGATCTGCATAATGTTAGATAAATCATAATGTAAGTTAAACACTGTAGCAGCTGATTTAATACACGTTCAGAAAAATGTACAAAATTGTACTTAGACAAGCATTTAAAAATATAATCTTTATTTTTAACTAAATTTATACTAAGTGTAATTCATACTAATAAATGTATTAAAAATATGCTCTATTGTATCATTATAATATATAATATATGAATGTTTGCAAGCATTTGATAAAACTATAATATTATTGCATTTTTAATATGCTAAATAAAATAAGTAGACAAATCTGTATAATTACGAGATAATTAGATATTTCTTATTATGTTTTAATGTTTTTAATGTTTTGAAGTGTATTTTTACATCATGGTATATTTGAAGTATAAAAAGGAAGTCATCAGTGAATCTGCATTTAAAACTAGAAAAGTGCATGTCCTGAAGGAAACGCAGGTTGGTTGCGCAGCTAAAATGGTTCCCACCATTTGCTATGGTCACTGTTACGATGTTGCTAGGTGCTTTCACTTGTGTCTGTGGTAGTTGCTAAGGTGTTGCTAAGCAGTTGCTAAGGTGTTGTTATGCTGTCTGTGGTGGTTGCTAAGTTGTTGCTAGGTGGTTGTTACGGTGTTGCTATGGTATCCGGGCTGGTTGCTATGCTGTTGCTAAGTGGTTTCTTGGCGTTTGCTAAGCTGTTGCTAGGTGGTTGCTAAGGTGTTGCTATGGTATCCATGCTGGTTGCTATGGGGTTGCTTAGCAGTTGCTAGGAGGTTGCTAAGGTGTTTCTAGGTGGTTGCTAAGGCATTGCTATGGAATCCGGACTGGTTGCTATGGTGTTGCTATGTGGCTGCTAGGTGGTTACTAGGTAATGTATTTGCATAAATGAGATTAAAATGTGTTTGCACGTTGCTACGCACGCTAGTTGCTCTGGCCGTGCAGGGTGTCCAAATTTTGACCAATAGCTGCTTTATCCAATAGCTCCTCCATACACCCACAATACTGGTCTGTCTGAAGTTTTCACAAAAACGTAAGACTGATCGGAAAGCTGTATACAAGCACACCATATCTTGAAAATTGCGGCACTAGCTAGCCAGACAAAAAATAGGTGGAATAATAATAATAACTAGATTGCAGTTCCTACAGAAACTGCGAGTGTGATTGCAGTGCTGGCTGGTATCTGTGGTGGTTGCTATAGTGTTGCTAAGTGGTTGCTATAGTGTGGCTAAGTGATTGCTAAGGTGTTGCAAGGTGGTTGCTAAGGTGTTGCTATGGTATCCGGAGTGGTTGCTAAGGTGTTGCTAAGTGGTTGCTAAGGTGTTGCTATGGTATCCGGGGTGGTTGCTAATGTGTTGCTAGGTGGTTGCTAAGGTGTTGCTATGGTATCTGGGGTGGTTGCTAAGGTGTTGGTAGGTGGTTGCTAAGGTGTTGCTAGTTGGATGCTAAGGTGTTGCTAGGTGGTTGCTAAGGTTTTATTATGGTGTCTGGGGTGGTTGCTGAGGTGTTGCTAAGGCGTTGCTAGGTGGTTGCTATGGTATCCGGGGTGGTTGCTAAGGTGTTGCTAGGTGGTTGCTAAGGTGTTGCTAGGTGGTTGCTATGGTGTACGGGGTGGTTGCTAAGGTGTTGTTAGGTGGTTGCTAAGGTATTGCTAGGTGGTTGCTAAGGTGTTGCTAGGTGGTTGCTAAGGTGTTGCTATGGTATCTGGGGTGGTTGCTAAGGTGTTGCTAGGTGGTTGCTAGGTGATTGCTAAGGTGTTACTAGGTGGTTGCTAAGGTGTTGCTAGTTGGATGCTTAGGTGTTGCTAGGTGGTTGCTAAGGTTTTATTATGTGTCTGGGGTGGTTGCTGAGGTGTTGCTAAGGCGTTGCTAGGTGGTTGCTATGGTATCCGGGGTGGTTGCTAGGTGATTGCTAAGGTGTTACTAGGTGGTTGCTATGGTATCCGGGGTGGTTGCTAAGGTGTTGCTAGGTGGTTGCTAAGGTGTTGCTCAGGTGTTGCTAGGTGGTTGCTATGGTATACGGGGTGGTTGCTAAGGTGTTGTTAGGTGGTTGCTAAGGTATTGCTAGGTGGTTGCTAAGGTGTTGCTAGGTGGTTGCTAAGGTGTTGCTGTGGTATCCGGGGTGGTTTCTAAGGTGTTGCTAGGTGGTTGCTACGGCATTGCTATGGTATCCAGGGTGGTTGCTAAGGTGTTGCTAAGGCGTTGCTAGGAGGGTGCTTAGGCGTTGCTAGGTGGTTGCTAAGGTGTTGCTATGGTATCCAAGGTAATTGCTATGGTGTTGCTAGGTGGTTGCTAAGGTGTTGCTATGGTATCTGGGGTGGTTGCTAAGGTGTTCCTAGGTGGTTCCTAGGTGATTGCTAAGGTGTTGCTAGGTGATTGCTAAGGTGTTACTAGGTGGTTACTAAGGTGTTGCTGTGGTATCCGGGGTGGTTTCTAAGGTGTTGCTAGGTGGTTGCTACGGCATTGCTATGGTATCCAGGGTGGTTCCTAAGGTGTTGCTAAGGTGTTGCTATGGTATCTGAGGTGGTTGCTAAGGTGTTGCTAGGTGGTTCCTAGGTGGTTGCTAAGATGTTGCTAGGTGGTTGCTAAGGTAATTGCTATGGTATCTGGGGTGGTTGCTAAGGTGTTGCTAGGTGGTTGCTAAAGTGTTGCTAGGTGGTTGCTAAGGTGTTGCTAGGTGGTTGCTAAAGTGTTGCTAGGTGGTTGCTAAGGTGTTGCTAAGGTGTTGCTATGGTATCTGAGGTGGTTGCTAAGGTGTTGCTAGGTGGTTCCTAGGTGGTTGCTAAGGTAATTGCTATGGTATCTGGGGTGGTTGCTAAGGTGTTGCTAGGTGGTTGCTAAAGTGTTGCTAGGTGGTTGCTAAGGTGTTGCTAGGGTATCCGAGGTGTTTGTAAAAAGGAATTTATTGCCACTTAAATCTAGTTAAAGGAAGCTGCTTACCTTCAGTGTTTGGTGTTTGTGTTTATTTTAACAGAACAGGAATGCAATTATGCTAAAAGACAGAAAAATCTTTTCACCTGAAATGAGTTAATTAATCAGTGTCTCGTTATTCTTTTACATTTCTACAGTTACTGCAGTAATATTTTACCCACAGTATAAAAACTGTTACTAACATACATGTTTACACTGTATTTAAGAGAGTTGACTGCTTAAAAAGAGGAGATTTATATTAAACTGATTCTCTAAACAGATCAAACTGCACCCTCTACTGACCTCTAACTGTACTGTACCCACACTCAATATCACAATAACTCACCTGATTATTACAGCTCCCTTTACTGTCCTCTAACTGTACTGTACCCACACTCAATACCACAATAACTCACCTTCTACAGCGCCCTCTACTGTCATCTAACTGTACTGTAGCCACACTCAATACCACAATAACTAACCTGATTATTACAGCGCCCTCTACTGTTCTCTAATTGTACTGTACCCTCACTCAGTATCACAATAACTAAACTGATTATCAAAGCTCTCTCTACTGTCCTCTAACTGTACTGTACCCAGACTCAATATCAATATTTAATGTACTAACACAACGAGCCAGAAACACCAAACCTCTATAATTAATTGCACTGCATAATAAACTTTACCAGAATTTTAATAAGATAACAAACCCCTGCACTCAATCATTACTGACCCGCTGCAAAATCCAGAGAGGCTGGGGAGTAAACAGGCTGGATGAGGAGCTCCATCAGCAGTAAATTATATATTTTGGGTTTGCTGGTGTAGCTGGTCTCTCAGTATATCGAGGGTGTGAATTCACGATGTGCAGAGTAGCCAAACACACCACTATCACTCGTCTCAGCTACACTGGTAAAACGTATTACAGTGTTGTAACCTGGTTCTGGAGTAACACTCTCCTGTGTAAGATTTTTGCTGCTGTGACACGCTCAGCTCTCCTCAGTGAGGACAGTTAGTTCATTAGTTGAATCAGCTGTGTATTAAATTCTGTAAACATGCGGCCGGAGTTCGCTGGTGTTGCGACATATGTTGTCCATTTTGCTCCCTTACTGTACCTATCTTATACCCATTGAAACCATATGCGCTGCTGCTCAAGGGGCCCGTATGGAGACTGAGTACAAAATGTGTTGGATCTGAAATGGGTAACCCTAATGGGGCCCATTATACAATGCAAGGGCCCCAGGTGTCCTCAGCCCAATTTGCCCATAATTGGTCCGGCCTGTGCCCATATTGCACCCATAAAAACCCAACATATGCTACCCATTAGGGTCCCACACTGTACCCATCTTAAACCCGTCATTAACCCATGGTCTGCTGCTCAAGGGTCCTGCATGGAGATTGAAGACAAAGTGTGTTGGGTCCGAAATTATTACAGCACCCTCTTCTGTATTCTATCTGAACTGTACCCACTCTCAATATCACAATAACTCACCTGATTATTACAGCTCCCTTTTAACTCACCTGATTATTACAGCTCCCTTTACTGTCCTCTAAATGTACTGTACCCACACTTAAGGTGTTGTAATAATCAGGTGAGTTATTGTGATATTAAGTGTGGGTACAGTACATTTAGAGGACAGTAGAGGGCGCTGTAGAGGGTGAGTTATTGTGATATTGAGTGTGGGTACAGTACATTTAGAGGACAGTAGAGGGAGTTGTTTGATCTGTTTAGAGAATCAGTTTAATATAAATCTGCAGTAACAGTAGAAATGTAAAAGAATACTGATACACTGATTAATCAGCTCATTTTAGGTAAAAAAGACTCTACTCCCTTTTAGCATAATCTCATTCACCATTCAGATTTCTTTTCAAATGAACACAAGTGTTTAGAAACAAGTGGAAATAGATATATGTATTTTTTTTACAAGCAAGCGTGGGATTTAGTGATCCTAAAAATAGTAGACAGTCATCAGTCTATACAGTCATACAACAATAAGTTATCTCGAAAAGAGTTTAAAGAGCTTTCCTCCCAGAATTGCTGTACTCTTAATCTCCTGGAAGATTTGGGGCTGAAATAAAAACATATTGTTAGACAGAGTCCTCTGGTTAAATGCAGAATAAAGATAAAAGGGGCATTAGACCTCTGTGAATCAGTGCCCTCACTTTGATTTATATTGGTGTAAAGTGATTCAATATTTATTGTAACAACAAAGACATCTGCCACATTTAGAAGTCTTTTAGTGCTGCACGAAACATGTGTTGTATTCTGAAAAATGGTGGAAAGTTAGAGACTTTTTCCAGAAACTTTTATAAAATAATCAACATATTTAGACAAACGTTCTATAATAGTCTCAACACCATTAATGATTGGTGGAGCAGTGGGTTTTATAGATCTGTATTTATTTTTAACAGCATATGAAAAGAAGCTTGCATACTCTCGCATTGATCTATCCTTCTTGCTTGGCTGTATCCAGAACAAAATAATAACAACACCAACCTTATGTGCTGGTTTTATTACCAAATCTTTGTGTTTTTTAAAATGCTTTTTCTTTAATTGCTGTTAGTTTTTTTTGGCACTTTGATAATTGCAGTTTAATCTTATGTGTAACTAAACATTATTAATTGTGGGGGAAAATGCAGACTTGGGTCTAAAAGGCGTATCATTTAAAGATGTAGTAGAGGTAAAATCTAGTGCAGTTGTCTTCATTGTGAGCAGATGATGATGATTATGTTAGATAACTATTTGATTTCTGCTTTTTTCAAGCTTTCCAGTGTAGATTCCAAAATATTTTAAACAAGTCCACTTTTGTCTGAAACTCACTCACAGATTAGGTAGGGGTAAAAGATTCTCCAGTTTCAGTAAAGTCAATTCAGTTCAGTTCAATTCAAATTTATTTATATAGCGCTTTTTACAATAAATTTTACAAAGCAGCTTTACAGAGAAAAACAGGTCCACGTCTCTTATGAGCAGCAGCACAGAGATGCCAATTATTGTAGGGACACAAGAACCAAGACAAACAAACAAAAATAACAATACAGAGAGATAATGTGGAGCTATAGTGTAGAAACATTTTCTGAGTTGTGAATGTAGTCGAAGGACACATATAATGAATAATGTGAAGCTAAAGCTAATGTAGAAACAGGTTCTGAGTGTGAGTAGGTGTGATAGGAATATGCTCAGTGTTAATGTTAATCAGAGCTCTAGAACAGAAGGAGCAACATGAAAGTGAAGTATCTGTTATGATGTCCCTGATTAGGTTTTTCTGAATGATCTCTGTGTTCGTAGATAGTGAGAATTTAAAGTACATGTTCTACAGAAATTATTCTGTACACTTGTCTTTATGAATTAGAATAGGCATGACAATCTGAAAATATGAATAAATTATTTGGATTTCATAAGATAAACACAATCAATAGTGTAAGAGTTGGAGATTATTTAGTTAATATGTTGTATCTAAATTGTGCTTACCACTTATAGAACACACGTGCATAAAATCTGAATCATACACAGATGGTTAAAATATACAGTATATTAGCTAAAGAGTTTAAAATTGAGAGACATCCCATTCTAAATCAGGGTTTAATATGATGTTGGTCCACTGTTTGCAAATATAACAGCTTCAACTCTTCTGTAAAGACTTTTCACAAGGTTTAGGAGTGTGAAAATTATATATAAGTTTGAATACACCTCTTTTTATTTTGAATTATTTAGTAAACAAAAAGTGTTACATAAACCAGAATCTGTTTTCTACTTTAGATTCTTCTAAGTATCACATGTATCTTTGAGGACAGATTTGGTATTTTAATCTCAGTATCTTCATGAGGGAGAGTCACCTGGAATAGTTTCCTCAGCGTCTTAAAGCTCACCTTCCGTCGTTTTTTCTTTAATTTTAAAATGTCTAGTTGTGGTCTCTAGTATGAATGAATGACATGTGAGCCGTTTTTGTAAAAAAAAAGTGCTCAGGTGTCTCTGTATAGCTCTTTTTTAATGGACTGTTTTAGGGGTGTGTCCAAAATGACCGGATTCCAGCTTTGCTCATGAATATTCATACATGCAAACAGCATGCAAATATCTCTCCTCTGATTGGCTAGGAGCACTGCGACGCCCCTCCACCGCTCTGCCGCTCACTGCCTCCCACCTCCTAACTGATGAGCGGTGATGTTGCGTCGCTTCAGCTCCGCCTCTGGGAGTTTCTCGAGCCAAGGTGGGCTGGTCTGTGAGTTTCTGCCTACGTAGGCAGAA
Organism: Astyanax mexicanus; assembly: GCF_023375975.1. Classification (NCBI taxonomy): domain Eukaryota; kingdom Metazoa; phylum Chordata; class Actinopteri; order Characiformes; family Acestrorhamphidae; genus Astyanax; species Astyanax mexicanus. Next base: position 13,272,198 of record NC_064432.1, on the reverse strand, counting down.
AGATAATTCAAAATTCACCCGTTTTTCGGAGGGGGGGAGGGGGGATTTCTTTGCTTAGCTCCTGCAGACAATGGGGGCTGCAGAACAGTTTAATGTGCAGGTGTACACATTCAACTCTGAGAGACCTACTGTATTCCACAAAAAACAAGAAAAATCGGATTTTCGCGGAAGGTGACCTTTAAAGAAAGGAGTCCCTTGAGGTGCTGAACAATAGTTGCTACTTTTCCTCCAGCTCATCCCAAATCACCATCTCAGTTCATCAGGTGTCGCTTAATCGTTTCAATGTCTCTAATATTAATCTACAATATAGAAAATTCACTGAGTAAGAAGGTGTGCCCAGACTTTTGGTACAGTATAATCGAAAGAGATAACTGGTAATGAAGGACACGCACAGGACTGGAATTTCTAATGTACCTGGATGCCTTTTCTTTTTGCCGCTTCGGACTGCAAATAACAGTTCATTTTAAATTTAATACCACATTACATGTTTTTTCTGTTATTTATTTGTCCCTGTTTTATATATATAATCTTTTCTGAGATTTTCTTGATATAGCATGCATGGATAATTTGGCACCCAAATTGGGCACTGAGCATGAATTACATCAGAAACATGACATGAGAAACTTTATATCAATTTAAATCAAGGCATCAACGGAGTGATCACAATGTAGTCAGATAAACCTGCATTTAATTACTGATTTCTGTGTTTCTGTTGGTCTGTGTTTGGAAAGTCTTGAGTATTTTTATCTGTATCTATTGAAGAATCTATCTGACACAAAATGAACAATGAAAGTTATTTTTGCTACAATACTCTTGAGCAATCGCAGTCTTTAAAAGATACATTTTTGTTCATTGTTTTGTCTGGACGCTGATGCTGATGGAAACTGTCATCCTTTCAGTCAACCCACTCCAACCCACTCCAAACATCTCAGGCTTTGTTTGATGACTCAGTGACGATCAGAAATCACCATCCCATCACAGAGAAATTTGAGACTATTAGTGATCACGTCACGTCACCTGCTTTATAGATAAGACAGTGATCAGGGTATGTATTGCTCACCGACCAGCAGCGCAGGACTCTCAGACTGGCCCGGTCCTCAGGACTTTATACATTTTTACAGACGTCCAACAGCAGTTTCTACATACTGAAAAAAGCTGCTTTACAGAGGAAACGGTGAGTTTGGCACAAATTACATTTTATTGTTTAGTTTTTCTTTTTTGTTTGTTTCTTAAAATAATTGAACTGCATATATATATATATATATATATATATATATATTATATATATATATATATATATATATATATATATATATATATATATATATATATATATATATATATATATATATATCTTTGTTTCTTAGTTTTTTTGAACAGTGTCCAACACAATGCTTAAAATTAAAATTAAAAAGTAAAATAATCAGTGCAAATAAAAAAGGATAAACTGCCACCTTAGTCAATGAAAAATATGTAAATGTATTTAAATCTAAACAAAATAAACTAAATGTCATCACCATGAGTAAAAATACATTACAATATGGATTATATAATAATTGTAATGATTATTGACTACAATAAAATGTAATGTAATATCAGGTTTAGATCAGGGGATTGTGGATGAGTAACACTTTTTTTTTTACTGTTTACTACGTAATTCCATATGTGTCCCTTAATTGTTCTCATGTCTTTAATATTAATTTAGAATGGAGAAAATGCACTGAATGAGAAGGTGTGTTTGACTGGTACAGTATAATAGAAAGAGATAACTGGATATGAAGGACACGCACAGGACCGGAATTTCTAGTGTACCAATTATATAATATTTGTAATGATTATTGACTAAAATATCTCAGTGTTTTAGCAACTCAACCATTCAAATTAAACAATTTTTTATTATTTATGCAGTGATATATAATAAAATGCGGTTTGATCATTATATTATTTACTAAGTTGATTTATAGACTCATTGTTGGTGTGGTTCATGGAAACAAATCAGTTAACCAGCTTCAATTATTGAATCCTACTTAAAAAATATAATATTTATGTAATAATTAGCATATATACATAATACAGAATGACAAGCGTATATAATGAAGAGAAACTCTCAGGACTAGGATTTCCAGTATATCAGGATCCTTATCTTTATGTCTTGTTTTGCCGCTGCTTTTAACAGTGTGTGACAATTCAGCTGACATAATTCATCAATTCAGCAGTTTCTTCCCACATATTTCTACTTTTTATGATATTTGGATTTTATATGTTTATATGTTTTATGTTTGAATTGCCATAGAATATTGCTCAGTATTATATTTCATCTTATATAATAATTAACTGTTGAGACATATTTTTACTAATGGTAATATCTGTATCTTATACATATGATCATTCTTAATTATCTATTAGCATATAATTATATTTAGATCATAATATCACTTCAAATAACTAAACTACACAATAGTTATTTCTGCTTCAGTCTAAAGAAAAATCTGCGTCTGAGTGTTGATGGTGTTTGAGGTGTTGATGGTGTTTGAGGTGTTGATGGTGGTTAAGGGGTTTGGGTGTTTGAGGGGTTTGGGTGTTTGAGGGTTTGACAATGTTTGATGGGTTTGGGTGTTTGAGGGGTTGATTGTGCTTGAGTGTTCATGTTTGATGGGTTTGGGTGTTTGAGGTGTTGATGTTTAAGGGATTGATGGTGTTTGAAGTGTTGATAGTGTTTAAATGTGTTGCTGATGTTTGAGGTGTTGATTGTGTTTGAGGTGTTGATGGTGTTTAAATGTATTGATTGTGTTTGAAGTGTTGATGGTGTTTAAATGTGTTGCTGATGTTTGAGGTGTTGATTGTGTTTGAGGTGTTGATGGTGTTTAAATGTGTTGATTGTGTTTGAAGTGTTGATAGTGTTTAAATGTGTTGCTGATGTTTGAGGTGTTGATTGTGTTTGAGGTGTTGATGGTGTTTAAATGTTTTGATTGTGTTTGAAGTGTTGATGGTGTTTGAGGTGTTTGGGTGAGAAGCATTGGACTCACCACAAGACCAAGATGAGACTGAATCCACATGATGCAGACAGTAGTCTGATCCCAATAATAAAAAATAAAGAACTAAACTAAAATTAGAACACACAAGTAGTTTACTAGTCCAGAATAAGGATTAGAAAAATTAAGTGAACCTCTCTGTTAATGACGTCGCCTACATTATTAATAAGAAGCATACCTTTAAATGCCTCACAAAAGATTCTGTACAGATGCAGGAAGCAATAAAAGGCTCCAAAACATTGCATTAAAGTGTAAAATGATCACCAGTTAGAAACATTTGCTACAAATGGATAAAATGAAGGACTTTTGAAACCAAAAATTATATTTATACAAAATAACGGTTAAAAAAAGTACATTTATGAATAGAAAATCAGAATGGAAAATCTATTTTCCATTGACCCTAACCCTTTGAACATGCTGTTGAAGTGGGCTGTGCATGCAAGGCATCCCAGAAATGTTGATGAACTGAAAAACACTGGCACGGTAGAAAATTCCTCCACAATCTCACAAAATACTGACTTACCTTCACAAGAACTGGGTGTGGTGGAAAATATACAGGTTCTAAAATTCTAGCCTGCACTGTGGATGTAGCAATGTAGAAATGCAAGTAATTCACTGATTTTCCTACGAATTGATGTAAATTTTAATTTAAAACATTTGAACTTTAAGGATCTTAAAACCACAAATCATTAAAGTATTTCTCAAGCTATTGTTTTATGAAGACTTTTTCTAAATCATTCTTGTTGAATTCTAATTTGAAAATGTGTAAAGAGCTAGAAATAAAATGATATGAAACTAGGGTATTGTTTTCTAAATTGAATCTAGAGACACAAATATTTTGTATGTATGTCAACCAATTAGGTTTCACATACTGAATTGCACAGTTTTCTGTTATAGATTGTTTTAACTATATGACACTAATCAATAAATATGTTATTTATAGGTGTTTAAAAGATGAATGAAAAAGCTTTTACAGTGGCATACATACTCTTGGGTAAGTATTGTATTAAATAATGTTCAATTGTCAGTATATTAAGTAACATATTTTATTAATAATGTATAAATTAATTGGAACAGTTGCAGTGACACAATTAATCTGCATTGTTTACATTTCTTTTTTATCCAAGCAGCCACATTAAGCACCATGACACAGCATGCAACAGTTTCTGCAGAAGAGCCTACAACAGCTGGCACTACAGAATTAAACACTGATGCAGCAACAGTCTCCAGTGTTTCAACTGTTGAACAAACAACAGATATAACAACAAAACAGACCACAGATTCCACCGTCCAATCCAGTTCTCCAACTGTTGAACAAACAACAGATAAAACAGCAGAACTGACTACAGGCTCCCCCACCCAATCCAGCGCTCCAACTGTTGAATCAACAACAGATATAACAGCTGAACAGACAACTTACTCCACCATCCAATCCAGTGCTCCAACTGTTGACTCAACAACAGATATAACAGCAGAACAGACCATAGACTCGACCGTCCAATCCAGTGCTCCAACTGTTGAACCAACAACAGATATAACAGCCGAACAGACCACAGACTCCACCATCCAATCCAGTGCTCCAACTGTTGAAACAACAACAGATATAACATTAGAACAGACTACAGACTCCCCCACCCAATCCAGTGCTCGAACTGTTGAAACAACAACAGATATAACATTAGAACAGACTACAGACTCCCCCACCCAATCCAGTGCTCCAACTGTTGAAACAACAACAGATATAACATTAGAACAGACTACAGACTCCCCCACCCAATCCAGTGCTCCAACTGTTGAACAAACAACAGATATAACATTAGAACAGACTATAGACTCCTCCACCCAATCTAGTGCTCCAACTATTGAATTAACAGATATAACAGCAGAACAGACCACAGACTCCACGGTCCAATCCAGTGCTCCAACAGTTGAATCAACAACAGATATAACAGCAGAACAGACAACAGGTTTCACCACCAAATCCAGTGATCCAACTGTTGAATCAACAACAGATATAACAGCAGAACAGACAACAGGTTTCACCACCAAATCCAGTGATCCAACTATTGAATCAACAACAGATATAACAGCAGAACAGACCACAGACTCCACCTTCCAATCCAGTGCTCCACCTGTTGAACCAACAACAGATATAACAGCAGAACAAACCACAGATTCCACCGGCCAATCGAGTGCTCCAACTATTGAACCAACAACAGATATAACAGCAGAACAGACCACAGACTCCACCTTCCAATCCAGTCCTCCACCTGTTGAACCAACAACAGATATAAGAGCAGAACAGACTACAGACTCCACCACCCAATCCAGTGCTCCAACTATTGAATTAACAGATATAACAGCAGAACAGACCACAGACTCCGCCACCCAATCCAGTGCTCCAACTATTGAATTAACTGATATAACAGCAGAACAGACCACAGACTCCACCCTCCAATCTAGTGCTCCAACTATTGAATCAACAGATATAACAGCAGAAAAGACTACAGACTCCACCCTCCAATCTAGTGCTCCAACTATTGAATCAACAGATATAACAGCAAAACAGACTACAGACTCCACCACCCAATCCAGTGCTCCAACTATTAAATTAACAGATATAACAGCAGAACAGACCACAGACTCCACCCTCCAATCTAGTGCTCCAACTATTGAATTAACAGATATAACAGCAGAACAGACAACAGACCCCACTGTCCAATCCAGTGGTTCAACTGTTGTATTAACAACAGATATAACAGGAGAACAGACTACAGACTCCACCATCCAATCCAGTGCTCCAACTGTTGAACAAACAACAGATATAACATTAGAACAGACTACAGACTCCTCCACCCAATCCAGTGCTCCAACTGTTGAATCAACAACAGATATGACAGCAGAACAGACCACAGACTCCACCACCCAATCCAGTGCTCCAACTATTGAATTAACAGATATAACAGCAGAACAGACCACAGACTCCACGGTCCAAACCAGTGCTCCAACTGTTGAATCAACAACAGATATAACAGCAGAACAGACAACAGGTTTCACCACCAAATCCAGTGATTCAACTGTTGAATCAACATCAGATATAACAGCAGAACAGACCACAGACTCCACCTTCCAATCCAGTGCTCCACCTGTTGAACCAACAACAGATATAAGAGCAGAACAGACTACAGACTCCACCACCCAATCCAGTGCTCCAACTATTGAATCAACAGATATAACAGCAGAACAGACTACAGACTCCACCCTCCAATCTAGTGCTCCAACTATTGAATCAACAGATATAACAGCAAAACAGACTACAGACTCCACCACCGAATCCAGTGCTCCAACTATTAAATTAACAGATATAACAGCAGAACAGACCACAGACTCCACCACCCAATCCAGTGCTCCAACTATTGAATTAACTGATATAACAGCAGAACAGACCACAGACTCCACCCTCCAATCTAGTGCTCCAACTATTGAATCAACAGATATAACAGCAGAAAAGACTACAGACTCCACCCTCCAATCTAGTGCTCCAACTATTGAATCAACAGATATAACAGCAAAACAGACTACAGACTCCACCACCCAATCCAGTGCTCCAACTATTGAATTAACAGATATAACAGCAGAACAGACCACAGACTCCACCGGCCAATTCACTGTTTCAACTATTGAACCAACAACAGATATAACAGCAGAACAGACAACACACTCCACCGTCCAATCCAGTACTCCAACTGTTGAACCAACAACAGATATAACAGCAGAACAGACTACTGACTCCACCTTCCAATCCAGTGCTCCAACTGTTGACTCAACAACAGATATAACAGCAGAACAGACTACAGACTCCACCTTCCATTCCAGTGCTCCAACAGTTGAACCAACAACAGATATAACAGCAGAACAGACTACAGACTCCATCATCCAATCCAGTGCTCCAAGTATTGAATTAACAGATATAACAGCAGAACAGACCACAGACTCCACCCTCCAATCCAGTGCTCCAACAGTTGAACGAACAACAGATATAACAGCAGAACAGACTACAGACTCCACCTTCCAATCCAGTGCGCCAACTTTTGAATTAACAACAGATATAACAGCAGAACAGACCACAGACTACATCATCCAATCCTGTACTCCAACTGTTGAACCAACAACAGATATAACAGCAGAACAGATGACAGACTCCACCATCCAATCCAGTGCTCCAACTTTTGAACCAACAACAGATATAACAGAACAGACCACAGACTCCACCTTCCAATCCAGTGCTTCAACTGTTGACTCAACAACAGGTATAACAGCAGAACAGGCTACAGACTCCACCATCCAATCCAGTTCTCCAACTTTTGAACCAACAACAGATATAACAACAGAACAGATCACAGACTCCACACACCAATCCAGTGCTTCAACTGTTGAATCAACAACAGATATAAGAGCAGAACAGACTACAGACTCCACCACCCAATCCAGTGCTCCAACTATTGAATCAACAGATATAACAGCAGAACAGACTACAGACTCCACCCTCCAATCTAGTGCTCCAACTATTGAATCAACAGATATAACAGCAAAACAGACTACAGACTCCACCACCCAATCCAGTGCTCCAACTATTGAATTAACAGATATAACAGCAGAACAGACCACAGACTCCACCACCCAATCTAGTGCTCCAACTATTGAATCAACAGATATAACAGCAGAACAGACTACAGACTCCACCCTCCAATCTAGTGCTCCAACTATTGAATCAACAGATATAATAGCAAAACAGACTACAGACTCCACCACCCAATCCAGTGCTCCAACTATTAAATTAACAGATATAACAGCAGAACAGACCACAGACTCCACCAGCCAATCCAGTGCTCCAACTATTGAATTAACAGATATAACAGCAGAACAGACAACAGACCCCACTGTCCAATACAGTGGTTCAACTGTTGAATTAACAACAGATATAACAGCAGAACAGACTACAGACTACATCATCCAATCCAGTACTCCAACTGTTGACTCAACAACAGATATAACAGCAGAACAGACTACAGACTCCACCCTCCAAATCAGTGGTCCAACTGTTGAGCCAACAACAGATATAACAGCAGAACAGACTACAGACTTCACCTTCCAATCCAGTGCGCCGACTTTTGAATTAACAACATATATAACAGCAGAACAGACTACAGACTCCACCGTCCAATCCAGTGCTCCAACTGTTGAACCAACAACAGATATAACAGCAGAACAGACTACAGACTCCACCTTCCAATCCAGTGCTCCACCTGTTGAACCAACAACAGATACAACAGCAGAACAGACCACAGACTCCACCTTCCAGTCCAGTGCTCCAACTGTTGAATCAACAACGGATATAACAGCAGAACAGACTACAGACTACATCATCCAATCCAGTGCTCCGACTTTTGAATTAACAACAGGTATAACAGCAGAACAGACCACAGACTCCACCGGCCAATTCACTGTTTCAACTATTGAACCAACAACAGATATAACAGCAGAACAGACAACACACTTCACCGTCCAATCCAGTACTCCAACTGTTGAACCAACAACAGATATAACAGCAGAACAGACTACAGACTCCATCATCCAATCCAGTGCTCCAGGTATTGAATTAACAGATATAACAGCAGAACAGAGCACAGACTCCACCCTCCAATCCAGTGCTCCAACAGTTGAACCAACAACAGATATAACAGCAGAACAGACTACAGACTCCACCTTCCAATCCAGTGCGCCAACTTTTGAATTAACAACATATATAACAGCAGAACAGACTACAGACTCTACTGTCCAATCCAGTGCTCCAACTGTTGAACCAACAACAGATATAACAGCAGAACAGACTACAGACTCCACCATCCAATCCAGTACTCCAACTATTGAACCAACAACAGATATAACAGCAGAACAGATGACAGACTCCACCATCCAATCCAGTGCTCCAACTTTTGAACCAACAAAAGATATAACAGAACAGACCACAGACTCCACCTTCCAATCCAGTGCTTCAACTGTTGACTCAACAACAGGTATAACAGCAGAACAGGCTACAGACTCCACCATCCAATCCAGTTCTCCAACTTTTGAACCAACAACAGATATAACAACAGAACAGACCACAGACTCCACACACCAATCCAGTGCTTCAACTGTTGAATCAACAACAGATATAACAGCAGAACAGACCACGGATTCCACCACCCAATCCAGCAGTGCTCCATCTGTTGAACCAACAACACATATAACAGCAGAACGGACCACAAATTCCATCACCCAATCCAACAGTGCTCCACCTGTTGAATCAACAACAGATATAACATTAGAACAGACCACAGGCTCCACCATCCAATCCAGCAGTGCTCCAACTGTTGAATCAACAACAGATATAACAGCAGAACAGACTACAGACTCCACCTTCCAATCCAGTGCGCCAACTTTTGAATTAACAACATATATAACAGCAGAACAGACTACAGACTCCACTGTCCAATCCAGTGCTCCAACTGTTGAACCAACAACAGATATAACAGCAGAACAGACTACAGACTCCACTGTCCAATCCAGTGCTCCACCTGTTGAACCAACAACAGATATAACAGCAGAACAGACCACAGACTACATCATCCAATCCAGTACTCCAACTGTTGAACCAACAACAGATATAACAGCAGAACAGATGACAGACTCCACCATCCAATCCAGTGCTCCAACTTTTGAACCAACAACAGATATAACAGAACAGACCACAGACTCCACCTTCCAATCCAGTGCTTCAACTGTTGACTCAACAACAGGTATAACAGCAGAACAGGCTACAGACTCCACCATCCAATCCAGTTCTCCAACTTTTGAACCAACAACAGATATAACAACAGAACTGACTACAGATTCCACCTTCCAATCCAGTGCTCCAACAGTTGAACCAACAACAGATATAACAGCAAAACAGACTACAGACTCCACCACCCAATCCAGTGCTCCAACTATTGAATTAACAGATATAACATTAGAACAGACCACAGACTCCACCACCCAATCTAGTGCTCCAACTATTGAATCAACAGATATAACAGCAGAACAGACTACAGACTCCACCCTCCAATCTAGTGCTCCAACTATTGAATCAACAGATATAACAGCAAAACAGACTACAGACTCCACCACCCAATCCAGTGCTCCAACTATTAAATTAACAGATATAACAGCAGAACAGACCACAGACTCCACCAGCCAATCCAGTGCTCCAACTATTGAATTAACAGATATAACAGCAGAACAGACAACAGACCCCACTGTCCAATACAGTGGTTCAACTGTTGAATTAACAACAGATATAACAGCAGAACAGACTACAGACTACATCATCCAATCCAGTACTCCAACTGTTGACTCAACAACAGATATAACAGCAGAACAGACTACAGACTCCACCCTCCAATTCAGTGGTCCAACTGTTGAGCCAACAACAGATATAACAGCAGAACAGACTACAGACTTCACCTTCCAATCCAGTGCGCCGACTTTTGAATTAACAACATATATAACAGCAGAACAGACTACAGACTCCACCGTCCAATCCAGTGCTCCAACTGTTGAACCAACAACAGATATAACAGCAGAACAGACTACAGACTCCACCTTCCAATCCAGTGCTCCACCTGTTGAACCAACAACAGATACAACAGCAGAACAGACCACAGACTCCACCTTCCAGTCCAGTGCTCCAACTGTTGAATCAACAACGGATATAACAGCAGAACAGACTACAGACTACATCATCCAATCCAGTGCTCCGACTTTTGAATTAACAACAGGTATAACAGCAGAACAGACCACAGACTCCACCGGCCAATTCACTGTTTCAACTATTGAACCAACAACAGATATAACAGCAGAACAGACAACACACTTCACCGTCCAATCCAGTACTCCAACTGTTGAACCAACAACAGATATAACAGCAGAACAGACTACAGAGACCATCATCCAATCCAGTGCTCCAAGTATTGAATTAACAGATATAACAGCAGAACAGAGCACAGACTCCACCCTCCAATCCAGTGCTCCAACAGTTGAACCAACAACAGATATAACAGCAGAACAGACTACAGACTCCACCTTCCAATCCAGTGCGCCAACTTTTGAATTAACAACATATATAACAGCAGAACAGACTACAGACTCTACTGTCCAATCCAGTGCTCCAACTGTTGAACCAACAACAGATATAACAGCAGAACAGACTACAGACTCCACCATCCAATCCAGTACTCCAACTATTGAACCAACAACAGATATAACAGCAGAACAGATGACAGACTCCACCATCCAATCCAGTGCTCCAACTTTTGAACCAACAAAAGATATAACAGAACAGACCACAGACTCCACCTTCCAATCCAGTGCTTCAATTGTTGACTCAACAACAGGTATAACAGCAGAACAGGCTACAGACTCCACCATCCAATCCAGTTCTCCAACTTTTGAATCAACAACAGATATAACAACAGAACAGACCACAGACTCCACACACCAATCCAGTGCTTCAACTGTTGAATCAACAACAGATATAACAGCAGAACAGACCACGGATTCCACCACCCAATCCAGCAGTGCTCCATCTGTTGAACCAACAACACATATAACAGCAGAACGGACCACAAATTCCATCACCCAATCCAACAGTGCTCCACCTGTTGAATCAACAACAGATATAACATTAGAACAGACCACAGGCTCCACCATCCAATCCAGCAGTGCTCCAACTGTTGAATCAACAACAGATATAACAGCAGAACAGACTAAAGACTCCACCTTCCAATCCAGTGCGCCAACTTTTGAATTAACAACATATATAACAGCAGAACAGACTACAGACTCCACTGTCCAATCCAGTGCTCCAACTGTTGAACCAACAACAGATATAACAGCAGAACAGACTACAGACTCCACTGTCCAATCCAGTGCTCCACCTGTTGAACCAACAACAGATATAACAGCAGAACAGACCACAGACTACATCATCCAATCCAGTACTCCAACTGTTGAACCAACAACAGATATAACAGCAGAACAGATGACAGACTCCACCATCCAATCCAGTGCTCCAACTTTTGAACCAACAACAGATATAACAGAACAGACCACAGACTCCACCTTCCAATCCAGTGCTTCAACTGTTGACTCAACAACAGGTATAACAGCAGAAAAGGCTACAGACTCCACCATCCAATCCAGTTCTCCAACTTTTGAACCAACAACAGATATAACAACAGAACAGACTACAGATTCCACCTTCCAATCCAGTGCTCCAACAGTTGAACCAACAACAGATATAACAGCAGAACAGACTACAGACTCCACCTTCCAATCCAGTGCTCCAACTGTTGACTCAACAACAGATATAACAGCAGAACAGACTACAGACTCCACCTTCCAATCCAGTGCTCCAACAGTTGAACCAACAACATATATAACAGCAGAACAGACTACAGACTCCACCGTCCAATCCAGTGCTCCAACTGTTGAACCAACAACAGATATAACAGCAGAACAGACTACAGACTCCACCTTCCAATCCAGTGCTCCACCTGTTGAACCAACAACAGATACAACAGCAGAACAGACCACAGACTCCACCTTCCAGTCCAGTGCTCCAACTGTTGAATCAACAACGGATATAACAGCAGAACAGACTACAGACTACATCATCCAATCCAGTGCTCCGACTTTTGAATTAACAGATATAACAGCAGAACAGACCACAGACTCCACCGGCCAATTCACTGTTTCAACTATTGAACCAACAACAGATATAACAGCAGAACAGACAACACACTTCACCGTCCAATCCAGTACTCCAACTGTTGAACCAACAACAGATATAACAGCAGAACAGACTACAGACTCCATCATCCAATCCAGTGCTCCAAGTATTGAATTAACAGATATAACAGCAGAACAGAGCACAGACTCCACCCTCCAATCCGGTGCTCCAACAGTTGAACCAACAACAGATATAACAGCAGAACAGACTACAGACTCCACCTTCCAATCCAGTGCGCCAACTTTTGAATTAACAACATATATAACAGCAGAACAGACTACAGACTCTTATGTCCAATCCAGTGCTCCAACTGTTGAACCAACAACAGATATAACAGCAGAACAGACTACAGACTCCACCATCCAATCCAGTACTCCAACTGTTGAACCAACAACAGATATAACAGCAGAACAGACCACAGACTACATCATCCAATCCAGTACTCCAACTGTTGAACCAACAACAGATATAACAGCAGAACAGATGACAGACTCCACCATCCAATCCAGTGCTCCAACTTTTGAACCAACAACAGATATAACAGAACAGACCACAGACTCCACCTTCCAATCCAGTGCTTCAACTGTTGACTCAACAACAGGTATAACAGCAGAACAGGCTACAGACTCCACCATCCAATCCAGTTCTCCAACTTTTGAACCAACAACAGATATAACAACAGAACAGACCACGGACTCCACACACCAATCCAGTGCTTCAACTGTTGAATCAACAACAGATATAACAGCAGAACAGACCACGGATTCCACCACCCAATCCAGCAGTGCTCCATCTGTTGAATCAACAACACATATAACAGCAGAACGGACCACAAATTCCATCACCCAATCCAACAGTGCTCCACCTGTTGAATCAACAACAGATATAACAGTAGAACAGACCACAGGCTCCACCATCCAATCCAGCAGTGCTCCAACTGTTGAATCAACAACAGATATAACAGCAGAACAGACTACAGACTCCACCTTCCAATCCAGTGCGCCAACTTTTGAATTAACAACATATATAACAGCAGAACAGACTACAGACTCTACTGTCCAATCCAGTGCTCCAACTGTTGAACCAACAACAGATATAACAGCAGAACAGACTACAGACTCCACTGTCCATTCCAGTGCTCCACCTGTTGAACCAACAACAGATATAACAGCAGAACAGACCACAGACTCCACCTTCCAATCCAGTGCTCCAACTGTTGACTCAACAACAGATATAACAGCAGAACAGACTACAGACTCCACCTTCCAATCCAGTGCTCCAACTGTTGAACCAACAACAGATATAACAGCAGAACAGACTACAAACTCCACTGTCCAATCCAGTGCTCCACCTGTTGAACCAACAACAGATATAACAGCAGAACAGACCACAGACTACATCATCCAATCCAGTACTCCAACTGTTGAACCAACAACAGATATAACAGCAGAACAGATGACAGACTCCACCATCCAATCCAGTGCTCCAACTTTTGAACCAACAACAGATATAACAGAACAGACCACAGACTCCACCTTCCAATCCAGTGCTTCAACTGTTGACTCAACAACAGGTATAACAGCAGAACAGGCTACAGACTCCACCATCCAATCCAGTTCTCCAACTTTTGAACCAACAACAGATATAACAACAGAACAGACCACAGACTCCACACACCAATCCAGTGCTTCAACTGTTGAATCAACAACAGATATAACAGCAGAACAGACCACGGATTCCACCAACCAATCCAGCAGTGCTCCATCTGTTGAACCAACAACACATATAACAGCAGAACGGACCACAAATTCCATCACCCAATCCAACAGTGCTCCACCTGTTGAATCAACAACAGATATAACAGTAGAACAGACCACAGGCTCCACCATTCAATCCAGCAGTGCTCCAACTGTTGAATCAACAACAGATATAACAGCAGAACAGACTACAGACTCCACCTTCCAATCCAGTGCTCCAACTGTTGACTCAACAACAGATATAACAGCAGAACAGACTACAGATTCCATCTTCCAATCCAGTGCTCCAACAGTTGAACCAACAACAGATATAACAGCAGAACAGACTACAGACTCCATCATCCAATCCAGTGCTCCAAGTATTGAATTAACAGATATAACAGCAGAACAGATCACAGACTCCACCCTCCAATCCAGTGCTCCAACAGTTGAACCAACAACAGATATAACAGCAGAACAGACTACAGACTCCACCTTCCAATCCAGTGCGCCAACTTTTGAATTAACAACATATATAACAGCAGAACAGACTACAGACTCTACTGTCCAATTCAGTGCTCCAACTGTTGAACCAACAACAGATATAACAGCAGAACAGACTACAGACTCCACTGTCCAATCCAGTGCTCCACCTGTTGAACCAACAACAGATATAACAGCAGAACAGACCACAGACTACATCATCCAATCCAGTACTCCAACTGTTGAACCAACAACAGATATAACAACAGAACAGATGACAGACTCCACCATCCAATCCAGTGCTCCAACTTTTGAACCAACAACAGATATAACAGAACAGACCACAGACTCCACCTTCCAATCCAGTGCTTCAATTGTTGACTCAACAACAGGTATAAGAGCAGAACAGGCTACAGACTCCACCATCCAATCCAGTTCTCCAACTTTTGAACCAACAACAGATATAACAACAGAACAGACCACAGACTCCACACACCAAACCAGTGCTTCAACTGTTGAATCAACAACAGATATAACAGCAGAACAGACCACGGATTCCACCACCCAATCCAGCAGTGCTCCATCTGTTGAACCAACAACACATATAACAGCAGAACGGACCACAAATTCCATCACCCAATCCAACAGTGCTCCACCTGTTGAATCAACAACAGATATAACAGTAGAACAGACCACAGGCTCCACCATCCAATCCAGCAGTGCTCCAACTGTTGAATCAACAACAGATATAACAGCAGAACAGACTACAGACTCCACCGTCCAGTCCAGTGCTCCAACTGTTGAATCAACAACAGATATAACAGTAGAACAGACCACGGATTCCACCACCAAATACAGCAGTGCTCCAACTGTTGAAGCAACAATACATATAACAGCAGAACAGACCATGAATTCCACCACCCAATCCAGCAGTGCTCCAACTGTTGAACGAACAACCGATATAACAGCAGAACAGATCACAGATTCCACCACCAAATACAGCAGTGCTCCAACTGTTGAAGCAACAACACATATAACAGCAGAACAGATCACAGATTCCACCACCAAATATAGCAGTGCTCCAACTGTTGAATCAACAACACATATAACTGCAGAACAAACCATAGACTCCACCGTCCAATCCAGTGCTCCAGCTGTTGAATCAACAACACATATAACAGTAGAACAGACAGTGAACTCAACTATCCAGTCATCTTCTTTTCCAAGAGTTGAATCTACAACTTCTACATTAGAACAAACTATAGACACCACCCTCCAAACAAGTGCAGCTCCAACTGTTGACTCTACTACAGCTGCCGACTCATCGTTAGTTGTTATTCTGGAAGCAACAACGGATTTAAATATGCAGTCTAGTACTGCTCTCTCTGTTAAAACCACTATAGATTTCACTGTTGAATTGATCTCAAGTACTGTTCTAAATAGTGAATCAACCACAGCATCCATGGTAGAACCCATAACAGACACCATTTACCAGTCAAGTGCTGCTGCTCCGACTACTGAAACTACTACCTCTTCCATAACCAAATCAACAACAGACTCCAACCTTCAGTCAAGTACTGCTTCAACTGTACAATCCATGCCAAGTCTAACAAAAGAGCTGCCAACAGAATCAATTGTTCATACAAGTACTGCTTTAGCAGAAGAACCAAAAACAACACTTACAGCAGATTCAAAAACTACAGTTTTCACTGAACTATCATCTTCTGGGATGACTACAGCAGATTCTGCAACAGTTATTACAGGTATTAAACCTGGACCATCAACAGTTAACATTCATGTGCAGTGGGCTGTACACAGCTTTCAGTGTCTTAGGTTGTTTTCACACCAGTACTATTTAGACCAGTTAAAACAGACAGGTTTATTTAGATTTTATCACGATAGAGTCCCCTAATCGATTCTTTGCTTGTAACTAGGGTTGGCACTGGACTTTTTCATGTCCAATAACCAGTGTTGGGAAGGTTACTTTTAAAATGTAATCCCTTACAGATTACTGATTACATCACTCAAAATGTAATTTGTAACGTAATCAGTTACATTACTTCAAGTGAGTAACGTAATCTGATTACTTTGGATTACTTTAAATATTGTCATTTTTTTAAGCCTGAATGAATGTAGCAACCACATATTGCATATTATTCTTTTATTTTTCTTTCCAGTTAACAAATAGATAAACAAATAAAACAGCCTTTTCAATCACTCTATAAAAATACTTATGAAACCATTTCATCAAACAATTTTATGAAACACTTCTATAAATTGATAAAACCATTTAAAACCAAACAATGTAACAACAACTGTAAGCTATCTATTTGCAGGTTTGCCACCAGTGTTAATTTTGACAACAAATTTTGATTTAGTCTTAGTCATAGTCTTGTGACGAAAATAGTATTTAGTTTTAGTCACAATTTAGTCATCTGAAATGTTTTTAGTTTTAGTCGACTTAATGTCATAAGAATATAGTCTACTAAAATTACAGTAAATTTAGTCGACTAAAATGTAAAGGGTGTAAATGTAAATGATTTTTCATCAGTTTCCTTGAATTATTAACTCTACACGTATACGAAATGAAACGTTTAATAACCACTTGAGTAATATTGTTAATGTTTGAAAGTGAAATATATTTATATATGATTTAATGTATATTATTATTATTATTATTGTAGGTGTGTGACTATACATATGTTACATTTAAATTTTTGCTCTAGAAATCAGGTCATAAAACATCTGAATAGTTAAATTAAAGTTTAAACAGAGCTGTAGATGCAAAAACAACTTTTAAAGGATCTAGTTTTATCTCCAGCACATCTACTGGAGCTACAGTCTATAAACGAGATCAAAACAAACATTCACACACTGTCCTGTAGAGATGCTCTCAGGATGTACTGAGAGACTTCATGAGTTAAAGTGAGAAACTTATGAGAAAGTGCTGTAAGGAACTTTACACAGACTTTTGGGTTCATAGATTCACTTATTTTATTGTTTTATTTTCGTTGTATTATTGAGTTCCTTTCTGACCTGTTCCTGCTTTAACACTAGCTATATCTTTCCCACTGTGAGACTAAGCAGATGATCTGATCTTAATGAGTTAGGGTTCTGTATCAGTTCTGTGTTTTAGTGCACTGCCGAGTTAAACACATCAGCTCATGAAATAACATCAGCATTAAAACGCGGATCTCTGCATGGAGATCTGTGTGACTCTGGTCTGCAGAAGCTGAAAGAGTGGTGTTTTTACCGGAGATGGAGTCTCTGTTTACACATTATCTTGTTTTTCGCGACGTCAAAGGAGAAATATATCGCCTCTCCCCTCTCTCTCTCTTCCTGCTGAACACTGTCGAGTTAACTTCCAGTCGAGCTCCGTAACGACAGGTTAATTCCCGGGTTTGTAACTGAGCGCGCGGCGCCTCCGCTAAAGTAGCAGTGATTGGATCTCTTCCTAACTGGTCCCTACCTTTCACAGAACTAAATCAGTCTGATTGGATTTCGTCCCTGCCAAACATTTTCGTCTCGTTTTTATTCGTTGACCAAAATGTCAGTTAATTTCGTCTCGACGTGTGTGCGGAGCCGCTGTCTGCCCCTCCTCCCTGTATGTGTGTGTGTGCAGCGAGACGGGAGGAGGGGCAGACAGTTCCCCGTCATATCAGAGCGATTTCACACCAAAATGTTATTTGCGTTTTGTCGGTGTTGGATTGGAAGAGCAAAAATAGGAAAGTACCGCAATGTAACCCTTTTATTTTAGCAGAGTAACTGTAATCTGATTACCACTTACTGAAGCAGTAACTGTAATTGATTACAGTTACCTATAATTTGTAATCTGATTACGTAACGCCGTTACATGTAATCCGTTACTTCCCAACACTGCCAATAACGATACTGTAACCCTAAGCATGTGCTGATAGCAGTATTAATCAGATAACATCTATCTATCTATCTATCTATCTATCTATCTATCTATCTATCTATCTATCTATCTATCTATTATCTTTTTTTCTCTTAATCTACGTTGTTAATGATGTCTGGATACATTTTTCTGAACATTTGGTTAGTAAAAACACACACTTTCTCAAAACCACTCAAACGCTCAATAGCAAAAACAGTAACACTTACTTATACTAATACATTTACTTGAAACTATTAGTATATATCTCTAACTATTTTGTATGTTGTGTCTTTTTTCTTTCTTTTGTTGTCTCTACAAAATCAGTTAGTAAAGTCAGTTTTACAACAAGTGAGACCTTTATTCCTGACCTGTTAAACTCAGCCTCAGCTGTCTTTATTGATCGAGCACAACGTGTTAAATCACAGGTATGCAATATGTACTAAACTCTTTGAGTGACATTATTCCTACTCTATTATTATTTTTATGTAAAAAATTGAGAATTCATTTGGAATTGCATGTTAAAATAAATGTTGATTTAATTTGTTGATTTACAGTTTGAACCAGTCTTCAAAGCAACATTCACCAGTTTCCACAGTCTAACTGTCATTAATTTTGTGTGAGTATTAAATTACTAATGTCAAATTTCAAATTTTATCTCTAATTTGTATCACTGTTTATTACAATATGCTCTATGTATCTCTTTGCTGATAACTTGTGTTTTTTATTTTATTTGGTCTGTAGCGCTGGATCAATCATCACAAACATGGATTTAGAGTTCAGAGATAATCTTCCCAATGACACTGCAATCATTAACACCATACTTTATGCAAATACAAGTTTTGAGATTACAGGAGCTACAGGTAGGTCAATGCGATTGATGGTATTTGCCTAGTTGGAATTTTGAACTGCTGATTGTTCTAGAGGTCCTGGCTTTACTAGAGCATCAGCATTGGTTTGGTATAAATTGATTGATTGATTGTACAGAACTGTCAAACAGCCAGTATGTTTAATGTTGTGAATAACGCAGAATAGTCAAAAATTCTTAAAAACTAACTGCATAATTTTCTTTGAAGAACATTAGTCTTATATTTTTTATTAAACAGTAAGAACAGCAACAACTGCTACACCAGCAACTACCACAATTGCTACACCAGCAACTACCACAACTTCTACACCAGCAACTACCACAACATCTACACCAGCAACTACCACAACATCTACACCAGCAACTACCACAACGTTTACACAAGTAACTACCACAACTTCTACACCAGCAACTACCACAACATCTACACCAGCAACTACCACAACATCTACACCAGCAACTACCACAACATCTACACCAGCAACTACCACAACGTTTACACAAGTAACTACCACAACTGCTACACCAGCAACTACCACAACTGCTACACCAGCAACTACCACAACGTCTACACCAGCAACTACCACAATTGCTACAACAGCAACTCCCACAACGTCTGCACCAGCAACTACCACAACGTCTGCACCAGCAATTACCACAACTTCTACACCAGCAACTACCACAACTTCTACACCAGCAACTACCACAACTTCTACACCAGCAACTACCACAACTGCTACACCAGCAACTACCACAACTTCTACACCAGCAACCACTGCAACTGCTACACCAGCAACTACCACAACTGCTACACCAGCAACTACCACAACTGCTACACCAGCAACTACCACAATTGCTACACCAGCAACTACAACAACTTCTACACCAGCAACTACCAAAACTGCTACACCAACAACTACCACAACGTCTACACCAGCAACTACCACAACTACTACACCAGCAACTACCACAACTTCTACACCAGCAACTACCACAACTGCTACACCAACAACTACCACAACTTCTACACCAGCAACTACCACAACTGCTACACCAGCAACTACCACAACTTCTACACCAGCAACTACCAAAACTGCTACACCAGCAACTACCACAACTTCTACACAAGCAACTACCACAATTGCTACAACAGCAACTCCCACAACGTCTGCACCAGCAACTACCACAACTGCTACACCAGCAACTACCACAACTTCTACACCAGCAACTACCACAACTGCTACACCAGCAACTACCACAACTTCTACACCAGCAACTACCACAACTTCTACACCAGCAACTACCACAACTGCTACACCAGCAACTACCACAACTTCTACACCAGCAACCACTGCAACTGCTACACCAGCAACTACCACAACTTCTACACCAGCAACTACCAAAACTGCTACACCAACAACTACCACAACGTCTACACCAGCAACTACCACAACTACTACACCAGCAACTACCACAACTTCTACACCAGCAACTACCACAACTGCTACACCAGCAACTACCACAACTGCTACACCAGCAACTACCACAACTTCTACACCAGCAACTACCAAAACTGCTACACCAGCAACTACCACAACTACTACTACAACAACTTCTACTCCAACAACTACTACAACCACTTCTACTCCAACAACTACTACAACAACCACTACAAATCCTCCAATAACAACAATTACAACTACAATAGCAATAACGACACCTGCACCAACTCGCCCTCCTCCAGCCATTGGCCTGCAGCTTGTAATCCAGATAGTGTATACTGTGGCCCTGAGTAACCCTGAGAGTAAGGAGTTCCAGGCTCTGGCTGTTACAGTGGCGGCATCAGTGAGTGTCAAACTACAATACAACTAGAATACTTATTAAAACGGACATGAACCTTTCACTTTTTTACCAGGAGAATCTACTACAAAAATCTAAAAAATATTCAGCATATATACACAACATATATGACATACAACATATATAAACTATATACAGCTGATATAAACAGGCTTTAATCATAGCTCATCACTCATCATTTCATTATTCTTTTCAGTTAAAGACTATACAAAATTTCTAACAGTGGTACTCCTGACTGACAATACAAATTTCTTTCTAGTTTGATGTCGTCTACAAAAAGAAATATGGGGGTCTCTTCATCAGGACCGTTGTGCTATCTTTCTCGTGAGTGGTCTTACTTTAATGTATACTTGTGAAATGTTTTCCATTTTTAGTTATAGACCCTTTCTCAAGTAGTGCCCTTCACTCTATTGTAGTGGTCAAACTCTTCTGTTCAAACTCCCATTTTTAGTAAAGACTTCTATCCCTCTCTCAGACCTTCGCCCACCCGTGCTGAGTCAAATGTTGAAGCAGATGTTCAGCTGATATTTAACGAGAATTCCACAAAGCCTGTTCCAGCTACTGCAGACATTGTGGACACTCTGAAAGGGGCAATTTCAAACACAAGCTCAGGATTCAACTTGACAGTGGACCCTGCTAGCATCACAGTCCTCAGTGAGTAGAACTCGTACGCCAAACTATACGCGGTTGTTCTTGTTTCTCCCACTGAAGAGAGAAATGTTTTTCTTGCACTGCGTAGAACTTGGAAATCTCAGGGTCCTGACTTGCACAGCAGGATTTCAGACTAACCGCAGATAGAATGCAGATATGGCCCTCTCCAGTCAAAGGCATGGCTCTGCTGGCAAATCACATGTGAGCCAAAAGCCAACATATTGAAATGTGGCTCATCTGTTCTGGCACAAAGTGAGCCCCTTAAAAATAGAGGATGTGGGCCAACATAATTTTGATATCTGGGACTAAGTGTAGTTTAATAAAACTGATTTGGGATGCAGCTTGGTGGATCATACTTTCTGGGAGCTTTTTATTAGATAAAAACTCTTAAGCGTTGGTGAACCTAGACTGGACCAACTGCAGCAAATCCCCAGCTCCAAATCTGCTCCAATCTTTATGCTCTCTAATAAACTGAAGTCGTTTTTTTTTTGTTTGTTTTTAGAATAGTGGTGCTACTAAGCTAAAATTGTGTAAAACGCATTAAATAATCCTGACCTATTCTACCAAAAATGTGTGTCTTTATTTTTCTAGGTGTACCGCAGATGCTCCCTGTTATATTCCTGACAAATGGTACATTTGTAACAGCTCTTTCAGACTCCACCTCAGACTTATTTACCAACAGGTCAATAATCATCAAAACAAGTGTAAGTAAAACATACGTTCTTAGTAATGTCGAAATTGCTCAATAACATGTTTAAAAATATATCATAGTTATCATTCTCAGAAGGACTGAACATACACTTCAAAATGGGAATATACTTTTTAAGTTACTTAAACATTACTGTTGCTATAAAGATGTTTAAAGATTGGTGGTGGTGGTACTTAGAGCTAAAATTGCACAAAACACATAAAATAAACATGAACTTAGTTTTGAAAGACCTGCTTTAACCAACAATATGTGTTTTATATTTCTAATATATGAATATTAATTTATAAAGTTGTATTTATTGATCTTTAACACAGTATTTCTTTATTTATTCCCCTAGCTTGAACCTTTTTTCACAGCTGACTTCCCTTCAGCGTTCAGCAGCTTGATAATTTCAAATTTCAGGTACATAATTTTGTGTGTGTGTTTGTGTGTGTGTGTGTGTTTTTGTGTGTGTACAAATTAAGCAGATCAGCAGAAAATCAGAACAACAGAACATCAGAATAGCAGATCAGCGAACAGCAAAACAGTAGATCATAAAATCAGCAGAGCTACAGAACCGAATAACAGCAGATCAGAATAACAGCAGATCAGAATAACAGCAGAAAAGCAGAGCTACAGAACATCCAAACATCAGTACAGTAAAACAGCAGAACATTAAAACAGCAGATCAACAGAACAGCAAATCCTGTCATGTCATATAAGATTTGATTCAGTCTTTCACTTTCCGTTATTTATTGTTTACACAGTAATGGAGGTCTCAGCATGACAAGTCAAACGAGGATTCTGAATCAGATGGACGTCTTTTTTGGGTCGTCTGCTGCACTTCCCAACAGCACCCAGATCGCACAAACTTTAATTAAAGCAGCTAAAAACAACACCCTCCCCTTTCAGATCTTCACCTCACAGATCACAGTGAATGGCACGGGTAAGTCACTTTTTGCTGGTTAAGGAGAGAATTGCTTCTGTTGAATTCAGCAACATCAAAAGCTTTAGCTTTCAGGGATGTGGCAAAAGTCATCGGACACCATTACCCTTTAAAACAGGCTGGTTGTACTGTAAAATCTCCTCAGCTACACAACTCCACAAACACAGGGTTAACAGAACAGTAACAGCCAGTTAAATGTGCAGTAAAGATATTTCTGAGCATATGTTTCCACAAATCTTATATTTAGACAAAACTAAAATGACAATTTTTATGTTTCATTTTATGCAAAATAATGCAGTATGTAATTAATTAACTTTTTTTCATTTTTGTTGCAACACAGTAATATCATCAGGTGAAATCAGCAGCAAGATCAGCATGTTTACTGCAACCTTCACAGTAACCATGTCACTTCTGGTCACATGGTCCAGCTGATGATAACTATGTTTGGGATTCAGGAAAAGAAACCAGGTTCTTCTGTCTGGATTTTCTCCTCTCTATAGAGTAAAATACCGTCTGCACTCCCTCATAAACTAATCCCTCATAAGACAAAACAATGGACAGCAAACTAAAGCTCTTTTTAAATTTTTTTGTATTATTTTTTATATATTTTTTTCCAAGTCACAAGGCCAATTACCCAACTCACTTGTTAGGACTCCCCCTATCACTAGTGATGCTACAACACCAGGAGAGTGAAGACTAACACACGCCTCCTCTGTTACATGTAAAGTCAGACTCCGCCTCTTTTTGAACTGCTGCTACATCAGCTTGTGCTGATCTACATCACCCGAGGAGTGCTGTGGAGAGAGAGCGCCATCTACCCACCTAGAGAGAGCAGGGCCAGTTGTGCTTTCTCAGGGCTGATGGCAAGCTGCATTACCAGGACTTAGTCTGCTGGACCATTCTGGGCCCTCAGTTGCTAAGATTTGTTTGAAATCTGTAGTCTTGTTTTTATTTTGACATTGGTATAATTTGACTTGGTTTGTATCTGCAGCAGAAGAGTAGTAAGGAATATATCAGTTAATACATGTGGGTGTTCGTTGATTGGTCAGATATTTGTCAGGAACACATATTCTTGATATAAATGTCTGATATAAATGTTCTACCCCTACTGTGCATGAGAACAGAGATCTGCTTGTGTATTTTAATCAAAGTATAAGTATAACCCTTACATATTTATGATTCATTTTTTAGTTAACTTTTAATTTACATACTCAGACTGCAGATGCGTAGATCACACAACAGCTGCATTCCAAAGCCTAATGCTGGATTCAAGATGGACATATTGTATTTACAAGATGAGTGCACATGAACATCACCACAAACTCGTATTTTCCAGTGTTTTTGTTAAGTCCTGACTTTCCGAATTGAAGCCATGTTCACTGAGTTATTGGAATTTTCCCAGTGTGTTCCTATGGTTTGAAACCAAAAGCACTCAAACAGAAGTTAAACTTGTCTGTCTAAAGTCGTTAATGGAAGTGTTAATGGAAAACTGTATGCAACGAAATGCTGTAGCAATCGCACTGTAGGCCTATTTATTTACCTTTATATTAGTATTGATCTATTTCTGAATTAATATTCTCTGTATCTTTATATGTAGCCAAACCAGAATGCACTGAAGTACTATCATAATTGATTTACATATTTATTGAAAAACTGTAATATATATAATTATATACAAACACATTTTCTATGTAGCATGATAAGTATTGATTAAAGCTCTATACTGTTTTGAATAGGTTAAATAAACCATGTAATTCAGTCCTCATATTTTCATCTGTTATGTATAGTTAAAATGAATGTATGTAATGTATGTAAAATGAATGTATAAATGTATGTATCAGTCAAAATGTTTAATCATGTATTATTTCTGGTAGCAGTTGTTGTCTTCATTTATTTGATGATAAGTGCACATAAACTTAGTTAACACATTATTTTTTTAATAATGCACATACAGAAGAGAATATATGCAGAAAGGTGTGCAATACTTCCACCCCACACAACCTGTATATCCTGTTTTTGCATAGTCGTTCAGAAGCTGAGATAATGTATAATGCAAAATACACAAGGTCTTAGAGGGAGATCCTGAAGCAAGTGCAGAAATGATAACTGATAAATCTCTGGTGATCCAAAACAAAACTGTTACCATTGTAGTTTACAGATCTCCTGGTACAATCGCTGAGCATGTCTGGGACATTCGTGGAAACAAATAAAAAAATAAGTGAAGTGTGCAAGGGTAACCAACAAAAAGTGCTGAATCATGGCATGAATGTTGAACTGCGATATGTAAATATAATATCATTGTGGGTATTTTAACCAACTTCTTTGAGTACTCTAAACGGCTTTGATATTAGACTCTCTCTCTATACGGCTCTGATATTAGACTCTCTCTCTCTATACAGCTCTGATATTAGACTCTCTCTCTATACGGCTCTGATATTAGACTCTCTCTCTCTATACGGCTCTGATATTAGACTCTCTCTCTCTATACAGCTCTGATATTAGACTCTCTCTCTATACGGCTCTGATATTAGACTCTCTCTCTATACGGCTCTGATATTAGACTCTCTCTCTCTATACAGCTCTGATATTAGACTCTCTCTCTATACGGCTCTGATATTAGACTCTCTCTCTATACGGCTCTGATATTAGACTCTCTCTCTCTATACGGCTCTGATATTAGACTCTCTCTCTATATGGCTCTGATATTAGACTCTCTCTCTATACGGCTTTGATATTAGACTCTCTCTCTCTATACAGCTCTGATATTAGACTCTCTCTCTATATGGCTCTGATATTAGACTCTCTCTCTATACGGCTTTGATATTAGACTCTCTCTCTATACAGCTCTGATATTAGACTCTCTCTCTATACGGCTTTGATATTAGACTCACTCTCTATGCGGCTTTGATATTAGACTCTCTCTCTATACGGCTCTGATATTAGACTCTCTCTCTATACGGCTCTGATATTAGACTCTCTCTCTATACGGCTTTGATATTAGACTCTCTCTCTCTATACAGCTCTGATATTAGACTCTCTCTCTATATGGCTCTGATATTAGACTCTCTCTCTATACGGCTTTGATATTAGACTCTCTCTCTCTATACAGCTCTGATATTAGACTCTCTCTCTATATGGCTCTGATATTAGACTCTCTCTCTATACGGCTCTGATATTAGACTCTCTCTCTCTATACAGCTCTGATATTAGACTCTCTCTCTATATGGCTCTGATATTAGACTCTCTCTCTATACGGCTTTGATATTAGACTCTCTCTCTCTATACAGCTCTGATATTAGACTCTCTCTCTATATGGCTCTGATATTAGACTCTCTCTCTATACGGCTTTGATATTAGACTCTCTCTCTATACGGCTTTGATATTAGACTCTCTCTCTATACAGCTCTGATATTAGACTCTCTCTCTATACGGCTTTGATATTAGACTCACTCTCTATGCGGCTTTGATATTAGACTCTCTCTCTCTATACGGCTCTGATATTAGACTCTCTCTCTATATGGCTCTGATATTAGACTCTCTCTCTATACGGCTTTGATATTAGACTCTCTCTCTATACAGCTCTGATATTAGACTCTCTCTCTATACGGCTTTGATATTAGACTCACTCTCTATGCGGCTTTGATATTAGACTCTCTCTCTATACGGCTCTGTTATTAGACTCTCTCTCTATACGGCTCCGATATTAGACTCTCTCTCTATACAGCTCTGATATTAGACTCTCTCTCTATACGGCTCTGTTATTAGACTCTCTCTCTATACGGCTCTGATATTAGACTCTCTCTCTATACGGCTCTGTTATTAGACTCTCTCTCTATACGGCTCCGATATTAGACTCTCTCTCTATGCGGCTTTGATATTAGACTCTCTCTCTATACGGATCTGATATTAGACTCTCTCTCTATACGGCTCTGATATTAGACTCTCTCTCTATACGGCTTTGATATTAGACTCTCTCTCTATACGGATCTGATATTAGACTCTCTCTCTATACGGCTCTGATATTAGACTCTCTCTCTATGCGGCTCTGATATTAGACTCTCTCTCTATACGGCTCTGTTATTAGACTCTCTCTCTATGCGGCTCTGATATTAGACTCTCTCTCTATATGGCTCTGATATTAGACTCTCTCTCTATACGGCTCTGATATTAGACTCTATCTCTATACGGCTCTGATATTAGACTCTCTCTCTCTATACGGCTCTGATATTAGACTCTCTCTCTCTATACGGCTCTGATATTAGACTCTATCTCTATACGGCTCTGATATTAGACTCTCTCTCTCTATACGGCTCTGATATTAGACTCTATCTCTATACGGCTTTGATATTAGACTCTCTCTCTCTATACGGCTCTGATATTAGACTCTATCTCTATACGGCTCTGATATTAGACTCTCTCTCTATACGGCTCTGATATTAGACTCTCTCTCTATACGGCTCTGATATTAGACTCTCTCTCTATACGGCTCTGATATTAGACTCTCTCTCTATACGGCTCTGATATTAGACTCTCTCTCTATACAGCTCTGATATTAGACTCTCTCTATATACAGCTCTGATATTAGACTCTCTATATACAGCTCTAATATTAGACTCTCTCTATATACAGCTCTGATATTAGACTCTCTCTATACAGCTCTGATATTAGACTCTCTCTCTATACAGCTCTAATATAAGACTCTCTCTCTCTCTCTCTCTCTCTATGGCTCTCATATTAGAATCTCTCGCTATACGGCTCTGATATTAGACTCTCTATACGGCTCTGATATTAGACTCTCTCTATATACGGCTTTGATATTAGACTCTCTCTCTCTATAGCCCTGATATTAGACTCTCTCTATATACGGCTCCGATATTAGACTCTCTCTCTATACGGCTCTGTGACAGGGTCAGTGAGACTACCCTATCACTAATACTGCACAGAGACATTGAGCACACTTGGTTTAAGATGGTGTATGTATTTTTTTTTGAATGTGTATGTAAACTTACCTGAATCCTTTCTTCTATCCTGTTCCTTAGGGAAGTGCGGCGGCCTTCCAGGGCTACCCTTGTACTGGCCGGCAAGCCCACGGCTGTATGTAGAAGGGGGGGAGGCATAGTCCGAGTACCTGTAAGGGGAGGGAGGAGTATGTAAGGTTATGGGGGAAGTTGTGGAATGTGTATGGTGTATTAGGTGTGTAGTTGTAGGATGGCTGTTTATTGTATTGTGTTACATGTTTGTTTGTGTTATGTTAAATTGTAATCCCCACTAGCCCAGTAGTGGTATAGCCAAGGGGCGGGGCTAGTTATTTAAATAGGGGGGGACTCTGGGATGGGGAGTTCATGTTTTTTTTTTTCCTTTTTCGTAAGAATGGTCGTGTCTAGGTGGCCTTGCGGTCGACGACACTAGCTGGCCGCTGAATTGCCAGAAGAGGCCATTTGGAATTGCTTGAAGAAGCTTTGGCTTAATAATTCCAGTTTTTGATTTATTTATTTTATTTTATTTTATTTTATTTTTTTTTTTCCTTTCCAGTTTTTCTTTTCTATTTTTGTCTGGAGAACTCAAAAATAAAAAAAAATGCTCGAGTACAACCTACTGCTGGAGTCCTGTTCATCCTTGTGAAGGGGGGAGCCTCCACACCCCGACCACATTACTACAAATGGTGGCAGTATAATTGTCTGGAAGAACCGCAACTAGCGGTAAGCAAGGAAGGGCGCCACGCGGCGCCAGTCGAAACACGAGACACCCCTACAACTGAAGATGGCTCCAAAGAAGCAGCTCGTCACACAAAGTTCACAGCATGGTGAGCAGAGTGAGGAAGGAGCCGAAGCACTGAGTCGACTCGCGGAGGCGTCACCGAGCAGTTCATCGGGTGGTCTGGAGCAGGTATGCAGCATGCTTCAGAGCTTCATGGCAGAGCAAAAGGTGAAGGACGACCTCATGCGGACAGAAGCAGCTAAAAATGAACAACGATGGAGAACAATGCAGCACCAGTTCGGGTTACTGCAGGGAGAAGTGCGCAGACGCGACGCTGAGAGGCAGCAAGTGAGTCACGGGAGCGGAGCAGGCAGCGAGTCACTTGAACCGACTCAAACTCAAATCCTCCGAAGCATCACTACAGCCAGCGGCGCACAGCGGAATACAACAGATGGTGCACTCCAACAACCTTTTGCAACTAATGCGACATGGCCATCACCGCGCATGCCGATGCTTAAAGAGACTGATGATATTGAACATTATTTGACTATGTTCGAGCGCATGGCTCAAGCTGCTAAATGGCCAGTAGAAAACTGGGCTATTCATCTCGTTCCCCTGCTAGACGGCAAAGCACGAGCCGCCTGTGTAGCCATGGACGGTGATGACACGGGGGAGTACAGTAAGATCAAGGGTGCAATCCTGCGTAAGTACGAGATCAACAAAGAGACTTACCGGCAGAGATTTCGAGACTGCGCAGTGCAGGACGGCGAGACCCCGAGGGAGCTGTTTACGAGGCTCAAATCCCTGTATGAAAAGTGGATGATTCCGCGAGAGAAAACTACGGAGGAGATTGGAGCCACGATCGTCATGGAGCAGTACCTGCGGATGGTGAGTCCTGAGCTCCGGCGCTGGATTATGGAGCGGAATCCGGCTTCAGCAGAGGAAGCAGTGACTATGGCGGAGGCGTTTGCGGCTGCGAGGCTCGCAGATGGTGCGTTCGCGCTGGGGAAGAATGTCAACAATCTACGTCATCACCAGGAGCCAGGTGAGTCTGGGGGCATGATTTGGAGTAGTACTCAGCCTAAACTTAGCAAACCAGCCTCTCAGGGAAGCTGGCGCGCCGTGAATAGACAAACGGGTAGAGAGTTAGCTCTGAGTTAAAACCGCTCGGATAAGGTTTTTAAATGTTTTAATTGCAATCAGGTCGGTCATAAGATGAATGCGTGTCCCGCGTTGCAAAATAGCTCAGCTCGACTGTGTTACTCTCCTGTTAGGGAGAATAGCTTTGAACCAACAGTAGACAGCAAGGAGGCTGTAGTAAATGTCAAAATAGACAATAAAGTGGTTAAAGCTTTGATAGACACAGGAGCTAGCCAGACGCTGGTGTCAGCAAAGTATGTACCAGACGCGCAATTAAAATATGGGTCCCAGCTCAGAGTTAAATGTATTCATGGGGAGGAACAAATTTACCCAACTGCTGATGTACGTATTCAGATTAAGGGTCAATCTTACCTGCTGAATGTGGGTGTTTTACAAAAAACCCCTTATGCTGTTATTTTGGGTAGGGATTTGCCCATTCTGATTGATTTATTAGCTGCTACTCGCGAGGAAGCTGAGGCTTTCGTGGTGACCAGAGGGCAGGCTAAGCAAAATCAGACGGATAATTTATCGTTAATGCGCGAACTGCCTTTTAACGTGGCCCCGAAACCTAAAAAGTCCCGTAGAGAGAGAAGGAGGGGAAGGGTTAAAGGCACTGTTATGGCTGAGCAGTTAGTGGAGCCCGATAGCAGCACAGGGGATATTCCGGCTAACATCGGGGTTTTACAGGCACAGGATGAGTCTCTCAAGCCTTTGTTTTTGAAGTGCGAGCAAGTTCACACTTTGAGTAAATGTGACAGGCAATTTGTTGTAAAAAACGGCATTTTGTACAGAGTTAAGAACGAGGTCGAGCAGCTCATAGTACCTACCTGTATGAGGCAGAATGTACTTAAAATGGGTCATTCTGAACCATGGGCTGGTCATTTAGGTCAGGATAAAACACTGAATAGAATAGCAAGCAGATTTTTCTGGCCACGTTTATATTTGGATGTGATCGACTTCTGTAGGACGTGCCCTGAGTGTCAATTGACGGCTCCCCAAAAGAAGGCGGATAAGGTTCCCATGATTAGCATGCCCATAATAGATGTCCCGTTTTCGCGCATCGCAATGGATGTGGTCGGTCCTCTTCCAAGAAGTAGGATGGGTAATCGTTATATTTTAGTGCTTTGTGATTATGCCACTAGATATCCGGAAGCATTCGCACTGAAGAAAATTAAAACACGCCAAATTGCCAACGCTCTGATTCAACTAATTTCGAGGGTGGGTATACCACGAGAGGTCTTGACTGATCGGGGTACTAATTTTACATCGAAGCAGCTTAGTGAAATTTATGCACTGTTAGGCATAAAAGGTTTGAGTACTACCCCATTCCATCCTCAGACAGACGGGCTTGTGGAGCGCTTCAATAAGACTCTGAAGTGTATGCTTAAGAAGTTTGTTTCAGACACTGGTGCAGACTGGGACACTTGGCTGCCGTATTTGCTGTTTGCTTACAGAGAGGTGCCCCAAGCCGCTACTGGATTCTCACCATTCCATCTTCTCTATGGCAGGGAAGTGAGGGGTCCGCTGGACGTCTTGAAGGAGACTTGGGAAGGGCACGGTAAGGTACAGCAGATCAATGTGTTGTCTCATGTACTCAAGATGAGAGACAAGATGGCGCAGCTGGTCGAGCTGGTCAAGGTCAGCATGGAGGAGGCGCAGCATCGCCAAAAACGCTGCTATGACAAGGTTGCGAAGGACAGGGAGTTGCAGCTGGGAGGTCGAGCTCTCATTCTTCTCCCCACCTCGGATACGGGTCTGCTGGCGAAGTGGCAGGGCCCTTATGAAGTTCTGCGTAGGGTCAACAAAACCACGTACGAACTGCTGCTTCCTGATAAGAGAAAACAGCACAGGACTTTCCACATTAACATGTTGAGACAGTGGGAAGAGCCCAAGCTGGACACTTAAGAACAGCTGTGGATACGGGCAGTGGGTGAAGAGGAAGAACCCGCAGAGCAATACCTGCCGGGTACCAGGGGTAACAATGTCCCGCTTGAGTTGTCACATCTCAGCACACAGCAGAAGGAAGACCTTGTGAGTATGTTCCCACCTGACCTTTTCAGGGATGAGCCAGGTAGGACTAGCCTTATGCAGCATGACATCCGTCTGCTGAATCATCCGGTGCCGATCAGGCAGACAAACTGCAGAGTGCCGGCACGCTTGGTCCCGGACCTGAAAAGGGAGGTGCACACTATGCTGGAGCTGGGAGTGATTGAGCCTTCTAAAAGTGAGTGGTGCAGGCCGGTGGTCTTGGTGCCTAAGAAGGATGGTGGTCTAAGATTTTGTATTGACTTTTCTAAGCTTAACTCTGTCTCTGCTTTCGACCCATATCCTATGCCTAGGGCGGACGAGCTGATCGAGCGATTGGGAAAAGCACGGTATCTCAGCACCTTGGACTTATGCAAGGGGTATTGGCAGGTGCCATTATGTCCAGCAGCACGTGAGTTGACTGCTTTTCGTGTACCATCTGGATTGTACCATTTTGTTGTAATGCCCTTTGGTCTGCATGGAGCAGGGGCGACGTTCCAAAGACTCATGGACGAAGTCTTGAAGGGGACGGAAGACTTTGCAGCAGCCTTTATAGATGATGTGATCGTTTACAGCACGAGCTGGGAAGAGCACGTGCAACATTTGAAGGTGGTCCTGCAGAAGATCGCGCAGGCAGGTCTGTCTGCTAATCCGGCCAAATGCCACCTTGCCAAAAACTCTGTTTCCTACCTGGGTTACGTCCTGGGTGGAGGTCTGATACGCCCACAGGTGGATAAGGTCGAGGCGGTCAGGCGCACTCTGGTGCCAACCACAAAGAGACGGGTGCGATCCTTTCTGGGTTTAGTCGGTTGGTATCGGAGGTTTGTTCCGAATTTCTCTACTCGTGCGGCACCACTGACAAACCTAACGAAGAAGGGCATGCCTCAGCGTGTCAAGTGGACGGCAGAGTGTGAGGCTGCCTTTGAAGATCTTAAGCAGGCTTTGTGTACGGAACCAGTTCTACGCAGTCCTGACTTTAACAAACAGTTCATTGTTCAAACTGATGCTTGGGATGTGGGTTGGGAGCTGTTTTGCTTCAGGGTGAGGATGATGCTCTGCAGCCGGTCCTGTACATTAGTCGGAAGATGTTTCCTCGCGAAATGAACTATTCGACAGTGGAGAAGGAGGCCCTTGCTGTGAAGTGGGCCCTTGACTCTTTAAGGTATTACCTGACAGGTGCTGATTTCACCCTGGAAACTGACCACCGGGCATTGCAGTGGATGCAGCGGATGAAGAACAGCAACGCTCGGATAACCAGGTGGTACCTCTCTTTGCAATCTTTCAAATTTCAAGTTCGTTACCGGAAGGGTGCACATAATGTGACTGCAGACTTTCTCTCCCGTCACTCGAGCGAGTGACTGGTGTAAGGGGGGGGGGGGGGGGTGTGTGACAGGGTCAGTGAGACTACCCTATCACTAATACTGCACAGAGACATTGAGCACACTTGGTTTAAGATGGTGTATGTATTTTTTTTTGAATGTGTATGTAAACTTACCTGAATCCTTTCTTCTATCCTGTTCCTTAGGGAAGTGCGGCGGCCTTCCAGGGCTACCCTTGTACTGGCCGGCAAGCCCACGGCTGTATGTAGAAGGGGGGGAGGCATAGTCCGAGTACCTGTAAGGGGAGGGAGGAGTATGTAAGGTTATGGGGGAAGTTGTGGAATGTGTATGGTGTATTAGGTGTGTAGTTGTAGGATGGCTGTTTATTGTATTGTGTTACATGTTTGTTTGTGTTATGTTAAATTGTAATCCCCACTAGCCCAGTAGTGGTATAGCCAAGGGGCGGGGCTAGTTATTTAAATAGGGGGGGACTCTGGGATGGGGAGTTCATGTTTTTTTTTTTTTCCTTTTTCGTAAGAATGGTCGTGTCTAGGTGGCCTTGCGGTCGACGACACTAGCTGGCCGCTGAATTGCCAGAAGAGGCCATTTGGAATTGCTTGAAGAAGCTTTGGCTTAATAATTCCAGTTTTTGATTTATTTATTTTATTTTATTTTATTATTTTTTTTTTCCTTTCCAGTTTTTCTTTTCTATTTTTGTCTGGAGAACTCAAAAATAAAAAAAAAATGCTCGAGTACAACCTACTGCTGGAGTCCTGTTCATCCTTGTGAAGGGGGGAGCCTCCACACCCCGACCACATTACTACAGGCTCTGATATTAGACTCTCTCTCTATATAGCCCTGATATTAGACTCTCTCTATATACGGCTCCGATATTAGACTCTTTCTCTCTCTATACGGCTCTGATATTAGACTCCCTCTCTCTATACGGCTCTGATATTAGACTCTCTCTCTATTCGGCTCTGATATTAGACTCTCTCTCTATACGGCTCTGATATTAGACTCTCTCTCTATACGGCTCTGATTTTAGACTCTCTCTCTCTATACGGCTCTGATATTAGACTCTCTCTCTATACGGCTCTGATATTAGACTCTCTCTCTATACGGCTCTGATATTAGACTCTCTCTCTCTATACGGCTTTGATATTAGACTCTCTCTCTCTCTATACGTCTCTGTTATTAGACTTTCTCTTTCTATACGGCTCTGATATTAGACTCTCTCTCTATACGGCTCTGATATTATACTCTCTCTCTATAAGGCTCTGATATTAGACTCTCTCTCTATACGGCTCTGAAATTAGACTCTCTCTCTCTATATGGCTCTGATATTAGCCTCTCTCTCTATATATAGCCCTGATATTAGACTCTCTCTCTATACGGTTCCGATATTAGACTCTTTCTCTCTCTATACGGCTCCGATATTAGACTCTTTCTCTCTCTATACGGCTCTGATATTAGACTCTCTCTCTATACGGCTCTGATATTAGACTCTCTCTCTCTATATAGCCCTGATATTCGACTCTCTCGCTATACGGCTCCGATATTAGACTCTTTCTCTCTCTATTCGGCTCTGATATTAGACTCTCTCTATACGGCTCTGATATTAGACTCTTTCTCTCTCTATACGGCTCTGATATTAGACTCTTTCTCTATACGACTCTGATATTAGACTCTTTCTCACTCTATACGGCTCTGATATTAGACTCCCTCTCTCTATACGGCTCTGATATTAGACTCTCTCTCTATATAGCTCTGATATTAGACTCTCTCTCTATACGGCTCCGATATTAGACTCTTTCTCTCTCTATACGGCTCCGATATTAGACTCTTTCTCTCGCTATACGGCTCTGATATTAGACTCCCTCTCTCTATACGGCTCTGATATTAGACTCTCTCTCTATTCGGCTCTGATATTAGACTCTCTCTCTATACGGCTCTGATATTAGACTCTCTCTCTATACGGCTCTGATTTTAGACTCTCTCTCTCTATACGGCTCTGATATTAGACTCTCTCTCTATGCGGCTCAGATATTAGACTCTCTCTCTATACGGCTTTGATAATAGACTCTCTCTCTCTATACGGCTCTGATATTAGACTCTCTCTCTCTATACGGCTTTGATATTAGACTCTCTCTCTATATAGCCCTGATATTAGACTCTCTCTATATACGGCTCCGATATTAGAATCTTTCTCTCTCTATACGGCTCTGATATTAAACTCTCTCTATACGGCTCTGATATTAGACTCTCTCGCTATACGGCTCTGATATTAGACTCTCTCTCCATTCGGCTCTGATATTAGACTCTCTCTCTATACGGCTCTGACATTAGACTCTCTCTATACGGCTCTGATATTAGACTCTCTCTCTCTCTCTATACGGCTCTGATATTAGACTCTCTCTATACGGCTCTGATATTAGACTCTCTCTCTATACGGCTCTAATATTAGACTCTCTCTCTCTATACGGCTCTGATATTAGACTCTCTCTATACGGCTCTGATATTAGACTCTCTCTCTATACGGCTCTGATATTAGACTCTCTCTCTATGCGGCTCTGATATTAGACTCTCTCTCTATACAGCTCTGATATTAGACTCTCTCTATACGGCTCTGATATTAGACTCTCTCTCTATGTGGCTCTGATATTAGACTCTCTCTCTATACAGCTCTGATATTAGACTCTCTCTATACGGCTCTGATATTAGACTCTCTCTATACGGCTCTGATATTAGACTCTCTCTATATACGGCTCTGATATTAGACTCTCTCTATACGGCTCTGATATTAGACTCTCTCTATATACGGCTCTGATATTAGACTCTCTCTATACGGCTCTGATATTAGACTCTCTCTCTCTATACGGCTCTGATATTAGACTCTCTCTCTCTATACGGCTCTGATATTAGACTCTCTCTCTCTATACGGCTCTGATATTAGACTCTCTCTCTCTATACGGCTCTGATATTAGACTCTCTCGCTATACAGCTCTGATATTAGACTCTCTCTCTATACGGCTCTGATATTAGACTCTCTCTCTCTATACAGCTCTGATATTAGACTCTCTCTATACGGCTCTGATATTAGACTCTCTCTATACGGCTCTGATATTAGACTCTCTCTCTCTATACAGCTCTGATATTAGACTCTCTCTATACGGCTCTGATATTAGACTCTCTCGCTATACAGCTCTGATATTAGACTCTCTCTCTATACGGCTTTGATATTAGACTCTCTCTCTCTATACAGCTCCGATATTAGACTCTCTCTCTATACGGCTCTGATATTAGACTCTCTCTCTATACGGCTCCGATATTAGACTCTCTCTCTATACGGCTCTGATATTAGACTCTCTTGCTATACGGCTCTGATATTAGACTCTCTCTCTCTATACGGCTCTGATATTAGACTCTCTCTCTATACGGCTCTGATATTAGACTCTCTCTCTCTATACGGCTCTGATATTAGACTCTTTCTCTCTCTATATGGCTCTGATATTAGACTCTCTCTCTCTATACGGCTCTGATATTAGACTCTTTCTCTCTCTATATGGCTCTGATATTAGACTCTCTCTCTATATAGCCCTGATATTAGACTCTTTCTCTCTCCATACGGCTCTGATATTAGACTCTCTCTCTATACGGCTCTGATATTAGACTCTCTCTCTATACGGCTCTGATTTTAGACTCTCTCTCTATACGGCTCTGATATTAGACTCTCTCTCTATACGGCTCTGATATTAGACTCTCTCTCTATGCGGCTCTGATATTAGACTCTCTATACGGCTCTGATATTAGACTCTCTTGCTATACGGCTCCGATATTAGACTCTCTCTCTATACGGCTCCGATATTAGACTCTCTCTCTATACGGCTCTGATATTAGACTCTCTCTCTATGCGGCTCTGATATTAGACTCTCTCTCTCTATACAGCTCTGATATTAGACTCTCTCTCTATATACGGCTTTGATATTAGACTCTCTCTCTCTCTATACGTCTCTGTTATTAGACTCTCTCTCTATGCGGCTCTGATATTAGACTCTCTCTCTATACGGCTCTGATATTAGACTCTCTCTCTATACGGCTCTGATATTAGACTCTCTCTCTATACGGCTCTGATATTAGACTCTCTATATACAGCTCTAATATTAGACTCTCTCTACATACAGCTCTGATATTAGACTCTCTATATACAGCTCTGATATTAGACTCTCTCAATTCAATTCAATTCAATTCAACAGTGCTTTATTGGCATGAATGTAAAAGTCAACACTATTGCCAAAGCATAAAACAGAAAACAAACAATAATAATAATAATTAATAATAAATAATTAAAAGAAAGATTACATATATACAATTACACCAACAGAAATGATTATTTACAGGATAAACACTTATAATTATTATTAATGATCATTCAAATAGAAGGAAATAAGAGTGTGGCGACTTTTTAAATGTGTAATAATATCAATGAATCAGTAATATTTTAAACGAGTCATAATAATTTATATTGTGTGGTTT
This sequence comes from Astyanax mexicanus, assembly GCF_023375975.1. Taxonomy (NCBI): domain Eukaryota; kingdom Metazoa; phylum Chordata; class Actinopteri; order Characiformes; family Acestrorhamphidae; genus Astyanax; species Astyanax mexicanus. The sequence goes on along the minus strand of NC_064432.1, from coordinate 13,233,448 downwards.
TGTCCACACTGGTTGTCCCTCAGGTTGTGACAGTCTGTAACATATCGAGCTGCCTGAGTGATCAGCTCTCTCTTCTCTCCCAGTATATACTGGAGCTTCTCAGAGTCTGAGCAGAGCTGGAACTCAGGGCAGACTCTGCTCACTCTCTGGTAGAACCGGGTTCTCACAGACTCATATCTAGAACACTCTGTGAGGAAATGCAGCTCTGTCTCCACCACTGCGAGATCACAGTGGGAGCACAGCCTGGCCTCTCTGGGAGCCCAGCTCTGTCTGTGACGCCCAGTTTCTACAGCCAGACTGTGCTCACTGAGTCTGTACCTGGTGAGGATCTTCCTCAGTGACCTCTCTCTGAGAACTGTGAGGTATGGGGCCAGTGTGTAATCACGATTGAGGGCTGTGTAGCATTGCAGTTTGGATTGTTGTTGTGTAGTGTGGGTCCAGTGTGTGAGGTAGTGTTGTTGTTGTTGGGTTGTGATTTGGTTGGGTCTGATGGTCTGAGTGAGTGTGTGGTGAGGATATCTGTTATCAGTAATGTTGTTGGGTTTTAGGTCACTGAGGTTGAGGACCAGCTGGCTGAGGGGACTCCGCTCAATGTTGAGCTCCTGTTCGGACAGTGCTTGGTAGTGCAGTGACTGGGGGTCACTGGATTTTATGTGCTTCCAGAATTTTAGAGCTCGTTTCTGTATGGTGATGAGGAGGGGGTACTGACCTAGCTCAGCCCTGCAGCCGTTATTGGGGGTCTTTCTCTGCACGTGCAGGATGCTCTTACAAAATTCTGTGTGCAGAATTTCAACCGGATGTTTGTCCCAACTGGTGAAATCGTTTTGTGTCAGGGGTCCCCACACCTCACCGCCATACAGGGCTATTGGTTCTATAACAGATTTAAAAAGTTTGATCCATATTGTAATGGGTATTTCAAAGTTTATTGATTTTCTGATTGCAAACAGAGCTCTCCTCGCCTTCTCTCTGAGTTCCTTCACAGCCAAGCCAAAACTTCCTGTGGAGCTGATGGTTATCCCCAGATAGGTGTATGATTTAGTGTGTTGGATGTTGGTGTTGTTAATTGTAAAAGTGTGATTCCGTTGGTTTTTAGATCTTCTCTGAAAGGTCATTATTTTCGTTTTTTGATGATTGACTTCTAGAGCCCAATTTTGACTGAAATTCTCCAGAACTTTTAAGCTTTCTTGCAGACCCTCTCTGGTGGGTGACAGCAAGACGAGGTCATCTGCATATAGAAGGCACTTGATTTTGGCATTCCCCAAAGTGAGGCTGGGTATTGAGTCACACTGCTCCAATGTTTCAGCCAGTTCATTAATGTAAATATTAAAGAGTGTGGGGCTGAGGCTGCAGCCCTGTCGTACTCCTCTTGACTGTGGAAAAAACTCTGTCCTTTGTGTTCCAATTTTCACTGCACAACTACTGTGAGAATACATTGATTTAATAACGTCATACACTTTCCCTCCCACACCACTTTCTATAAGTTTAAAGAAGCTTTTTGAAAATCTACAAAACATGCGAAGATTGTGTCTTTGTTCTGGTTTACATATTTATCGATGAGCGTGTGGAGGGTGAAAATGTGGTCAGAAGTTCGGTGGTTCGGTAAGAAGCCGATCTGAGTTCTGCTAAGGATGTTATGGTCAGTGAGGTAGTCTGTGAGTCGAGTATTGAGAATGCTACAGAAGACCTTACCCAGGTTGCTGCTCACACAGATTCCTCTGTAGTTATTTGGATCATATTTATCACCAGATTTGAATATGGGGGTGATGAGACCTTGGTTCCAGACAGAAGGGAAATGTCCTGTATTTAGAATAAGATTGAAGAGTTTTAGAATGGCCAATTTAAATTTAGGATCTGTGTTTATAAGCATTTCGTTTAAGATGCCGTCTGTACCGCAGGCTTTTCTGGGCTGGAGGTCTCGGAGTTTTTCCTCTAACTCTGATTGTGTGATGGGGAAATCTAGTGGGTTTTGATAGTCCTTGATTACTGTGTGGAGTGTTTCTAGTTTATTTGATACTTTCTTTTGCGCTGTATTTAATGATGGACGACTGTACAATGATTTAAAATGGTTTCTCCAAATGTTGTGTGTGTTTGTACTTTTTAGCTTTGAGTGTATGTTTGTATTCTCTCAGTATCTCACAGTATTTAATGCGTAATTCCTGATTATGTGGTTCCTTGTGTTTTTGATTGGATAATTTTCGTACTTCATTTCTCTTGATCTTGCAGTCATGATCAAACCATTGATTTGATTGGACTATTCTGGATTTGTGTTTCTTGATGGACAGATTTGATATTTGAGCTGCATGTTCAAAGATTCTATTTAGGTTTTCCACAGCCACTTCAACACCATCTTTACTTTGGGGAAAGGTGTTTGACAGAAAGGAGTGGAGGCATGTCTGGATTGCCTCGCTGTTTGTGGCCTGCAGATATTTATCTGTACTGTCCTGATCCCACCTGACAGGAAGTCTGAGTTTGATCAGTTTGTTTGGGGGTTTCCTTTGGTCATGTGTAATGGTTCTGTTCAGATATAGGGTAATTTGGCTGTGATCTGAAAGGGGTGTTAGTGGCTTGACTGTAAAGGCTCTCAGGAAGGCCGGGTCCAGATCGGTTATAGCGTAATCTACAGTACTGCTGCCCAGAGTCGAGCTGTGGGTGAACTGACCGAAGGAGTCCCCTCGCAGCCGTCCGTTTATGATGCACAGACCCAGGCTTCTACAGAGCTGCAGCAGGTTCCTGCCGTGAGCGTTTACAGATGTGTCTCTCTCTATACGGCTCTGATATTAGACTCTCTCTCTATACGGCTCTGATATTAGACTTTCTCTCTATACGGCTCTGATATTAGACTCTCTCTCTATACGGCTCTGATATTAGACTCTCTCTCTATACGGCTCTGATATTAGACTTTCTCTCTATACGGCTCTGATATTAGACTCTCTCTCTATACGGCTCTGATATTAGACTCTCTCTCTAGACGGCTCTGATATTAGACTCTCTCTCTATACGGCTCTGATATTAGACTCTCTCTCTAGACGGCTCTGATATTAGACTCTCTCTCTATACGGCTCTGATATTAGACTCTTTCTCTCTCTAGACGGCTCTGATATTAGACTCTCTCTCTATACGGCTCTGATATTAGACTTTCTCTCTATACGGCTGTGATATTAGACTCTCTCTCTATACGGCTCTGATATTAGACTCTCTCTCTATACGGCTCTGATATTAGACTTTCTCTCTATACGGCTCTGATATTAGACTCTCTCTCTATACGGCTCTGATATTAGACTCTCTCTCTCTATACGGCTCTGATATTAGACTCTCTCTCTATACGGCTCTGATATTAGACTCTCTCTCTCTATACGGCTCTGATATTAGACTCTTTCTCTCTCTATATGGCTCTGATATTAGACTCTCTCTCTATATAGCCCTGATATTAGACTCTTTCTCTCTCCATACGGCTCTGATATTAGACTCTCTCTCTATACGGCTCTGATTTTAGACTCTCTCTCTATACGGCTCTGATATTAGACTCTCTCTCTATACGGCTCTGATATTAGACTCTCTCTCTATGCGGCTCTGATATTAGACTCGCTATACGGCTCTGATATTAGACTCTCTTGCTATACGGCTCCGATATTAGACTCTCTCTCTATACGGCTCTGATATTAGACTCTCTCTCTATGCGGCTCTGATATTAGACTCTCTCTCTCTATACAGCTCTGATATTAGACTCTCTCTCTCTATACGTCTCTGTTATTAGACTCTCTCTCTATGCGGCTCTGATATTAGACTCTCTCTCTCTATACAGCTCTGATATTAGACTCTCTATATACAGCTCTAATATTAGACTCTCTCTACATACAGCTCTGATATTAGACTCTCTATATACAGCTCTGATATTAGACTCTCTCTCTCTATACTGCTCTAATATAAGACTCTCTCTCTCTCTGTCTCTCTGAGTGGGCGGAGCGTTTGCGAGTGTGAGAGCGCGTGCGGGCCGTTTGGTCCGCTCGTGTTTATTTTTCTTTATTTTCCTTTTCTTTTTTTTTTCTTTTTTCACTATTTTTTGGTTGTTAAGTTTAGTTTAAGTTGTTTATAGTTTAGTTTCAGTTTCGTTAGTGGGTTTAGGGGTGTAGGGAGGGTGTTTGGGGGGTTAGGGGGGTTGGGGTTGGCGTCTCTATTGTTTAGACGCCATGGCGGCCGGGGAGAAAGTGGCGTGTGACTATGAGCGGCTGAGCCGCAAACACGCAATCAAGGTGCCCACGAGCGTGGACATTTCTGTGGAGGAGTGTACGTTAGCTGTTGGAGAAGTTGTAGGATGTGACAATGTGCTATCTGCGTCAGTTTTTATAAGGCTCTTCCTCTCGTCACCACTTCTAAAAGAGTCACCCTGTCTAACGTGCCGCCGTTCATTAAAGACGACGTGCTGACCCGCGAGCTGTCCAGGTTTGGGCAGGTAGTATCACCTGTTAAAAAGGTTCCCCTCGGCTGCCGATCTCCGCTCATAAAGCACGTCGTATGCTTCAGACGTCATGTTTTAATGATTCTGAAGGATAACGCTGACGACCTCAACGTTACATTTAAATTCCGCATAGACAATTTTGATTACACCGTTTTTGCCACCACGGAGTCTATGAAGTGCGGGAAAAGAGGGCCACCTGGTGCGCTCGTGCCCGGAAAAGCGGGTCGCCCCGCCGCCGCGCGCTGAGGTCGCCAGCACGGCGGACGCTGAGGTTGGAGAGGAGCTAGCCGGGGGGTCCGCGCCGGAGCCCGGGTCTGATGGCGAGGCGGGAGCCGCGGGGAGTGAAGCTGATGGAGGTAAGGAGAGCGTTGGGGCTGGGGACAGTGTAACTCTGGAGGCTGATGCTGAACAGGTAACTGAAACGGTAGATATTGTTAATGATACTGATGATGGTGATGTGGTGCTTGGTGACGGTGGGGAAGACACCGCGGAGGCGGCTGAGGTTCAGGGGGAGCAGGCGGCGCTCAGCGACTCGGCTGAGCCCGTGTTTAAGCCCCCCGTCACAAAAGGAAAAAAAGGCTGCAGGGTCAGTATCAGACCCGCAGCGCTAAAAAGAGCTCAGCCTCCAGAATTCAACCTGAGGAAGGAGCGGCTGCTAACGCTGAATCCTCAGACTCCAACATCTCCCCGTCTTCACAGCCCTGTGGCTCCCGTAACATATACACGTTGAAAATGATCAGGGACTTTTTATCCTCCACAAAACACGCTAAAGGGGTGCGAGTGGAAGAGTATTTCCCGGATCGCCAAGGTTTTATCCAATCAGTTCATTTTATAAAGAGCACGCAGGGGGAGGAGGGGTTCACCGAACAGGAGTGGTGGAGATTAAAGGGTAAAGTTTCAGCGCTACAACAGCAGATAAATGATGATTCTGATATGGTCTAAGCTTTTCTGCAGAGCTGTGCTTTATGTTCTGTTTGCTGTGTTTTTAAGCTCTCTTTTTAACATGTATGATTTTAAAATGGCAACATTACATATTAATGGAGCCAGGGATCCCTATAAGAGAGCTCAGCTGTTTGAGCTGATAAATTTTAAACGAATTGATGTTATGTTTTTACAAGAAACGCACAGTGATGAGCAAAGCTCTGCAGATTGGCTTAGAGAGTTTGATGGGCAAGGCTTCTTTAGTCATAAAAGCTCATTATCTGCTGGTGTAGCTATACTGTTCTCTAGAAGGTGGACCCCTCAGTCTGTTGAGGTTGAGGAGGTGGTGGCAGGGAGGTTTTTAAAAGTTCGTGCTGTTTTTAGTAGTTGTGTTTTTATTTTTTTATGGTTTTATGCTCCTGTATTGGGGGTTGACAGGATGTTGTTTTTAAACACACTTTTTGGAGCTCTAGACAGATGCAGTAAAGAAGAATATGTGTTTTTAGCAGGTGATTTTAACTGTACAGAGTCCAGCACAGACAGAAATCACTTTGAGCCACATCCTGCTTCACGAAGGAAGCTCATACAGCTCATACAAACATGAGCTCAGTGATGTATGGAAAATTTTACATAGGGGTCAGATCCAGTATACATGGGCACATGCCAGGGAAAACTTTTTATCGCTAGCAAGGCTTGACAGATTTTATTGTTTTAAACATCATCTTAATGTTTTTAGGACTTGCCAAATCTCACCAGTCACTTTTTCTGACCACAGTGTAGTTCAGTGCACTGTGGGGATTGCAAACGTTAAACCTAAAAGCGCTTACTGGCATTTTAACACAACTCTTTTAGATGATATACATTTTAGAGACGCTTTTACTTTTTTTTGGAATAATTTTCGTTTAACTAAAGCATCTTTTAGCACTTTGCAGCACTGGTGGGATTTTGGTAAAGTCCAGATTTCACAGTTTTGTCAGCAGTATACTCGCAGTGTCACAAAAGACATTACCCGGTCTATGAAAAGTCTTGAGATAGAAATAGTGGAACTTCAAAGTTTATCAGAATCCACAGGAAATCGAGAGCATATTAAAGCTCTCAAAACTAAAAAAGTTGCACTAGCAGACCTGGTTGGTGTAAAAGCGCAGGGGGCTCTGGTTAGGTCTCGGTTCCAGAAGGTGACGCAGATGGACGTTCCGTCCAAGTTCTTCTTCAGCCTGGAACGCAAGAACGGTCAGAGCCGGTGTATGCATGCCCTGCGGGCTGAGTCTGGCGAAATACTTACAGACCCCGCAGGGATTCACCGGCGGGCCGTTCGTTTTTACACTGAACTGTACAGCACAGAGTACAGAGAGCAGCCCGAACTTGAGCGGGTCTTCCTCGATGGTCTGCCGCAGCTCCCAGAGGACTCTCTCCAGGGCCTTGAGAGGCCGCTGTCCCTGGTCGAGCTGGGCGAAGCGCTGCAGGGTGTGGAGTGTGGGAAGACACCGGGTATTGATGGACTTCCAGCTGAGTTCTACAAGTCCTTTTGGTCAGTGATTGGTGAGGACATGCTGGAAGTCCTCAACAACAGCCTGTCCAGGGGAAGGCTGCCATCGAGCTGCAGGAGAGCAGTCCTCACACTCCTACCCAAAAAAGGCGATCTGCAGGAGATCAAAAACTGGAGACCCGTCTCACTGCTCTGCTGTGACTACAAGCTGCTTTCTAAGGTGCTGGCAGCCAGGCTGGGGAGGGTTATTGGTCAGATCGTCCACCATGACCAGACCTACTGCGTTCCAAACAGGTCCATTTTTGATAATATATCATTAATTCGTGATGTTCTGGACGTCTCAAGTCTTTTGGGTTTGGATACTGGTCTGATTTCTCTAGATCAGGAAAAGGCATTTGACAGGGTTGAACATGAATATCTCTGGAAGGTTCTAGCAGCCTTTGGGTTCCCCCCTCGTCTTATAGCCATGATCAGGGTCTTATACTGTGATGCTGAGAGTATTCTAAAGGTAAACGGTGGTTTAAGCTCTCCTTTTAAAGCCCAGAGGGGGATAAGGCAAGGCTGCTGTTTATCTGGCATGCTTTATTCTCTGGCCATAGAGCCTTTTTTAAATAGGTTGAGATGCACCCTCTCTGGTTTTAATGTACCCCATTGTGATTTTAAGATTTTACTGTCTGCTTATGCTGATGATGTCATTTTAACTCTACAGTGTCAACAAGATATTGACAATTTAATCAGCATTGTGGGTGACTTTGGGAAGATTTCATCTGCCAAAATTAACTGGGGTAAAAGTGAGGCTTTGTTGGTGGGGAAATGGCTGGATGGGACGCTTTGTTTACCTCAGGGGCTGAGTTGGGTGAAGAATGGTTTTAAATATCTGGGTGTGTTTTTAGGGGATGAGCAGATGGAACAAAAGAACTGGGAAGGGCTGCTTGAAAAGGTTAAAGGGCGTCTTAGCAGGTGGACCTGGCTGCTACCTCACCTGTCCTACAGAGGGCGGGTTTTAATCTGTAATAACCTTGCAGCATCTTCCCTCTGGCACAGGTTGGTGTGTCTAGACCCCCCTCCAGGCCTTCTGTCCAGCATCCAAGCCGCTCTGGTGGACTTCTTCTGGAACAAGCTGCACTGGATTCCACAGAGTGTGCTGTTCCTGCCCAAAGATGAAGGAGGACAAGGCCTGATCCACCTGGCGAGCAGAGTTGCAGCCTTCCGCCTCCAGTTCCTGCAGAGACTTCTCTCTGGACCAGAACACCTCAGATGGAGGCCACTGGCTTGCACTCTGCTCCGGAGGGGGGGGTAATCTAGACCTGGACCTACCTCTGTTTTTAATGAACCCCAAAAGACTGTTTTTACGGAATATGCCATTTTTTTATCGTGGACTTTTTAAAGTACTCTGTTTTTTTAAAACCCAGCAGCAAGAGGACACATCTCTGCACTGGCTCCTGAAGGAGCCACTGATTAAAGGAGCACGCCTGGATGTGACAAGTGACTTCAATCCATCCATGGACAGGACTTTGTGCTCTAAAGGACTAAAGACTCTGGGGGACTTAGTGGAGCTTGCAGGGCCCGATCTGGACAAAGTGGGCCCTGTAGCTGAACGCCTGGGCATCAGGTCTGGTCGTCTTGCAGCTCAGCTTCTGCAGAAATGGACATGTGCACTAACAGAGGCTGAGCGTGCCTTGCTCAAAGACTGTAGCGTGAACTGTAATGGAGAAGATGCGCTCTACCCAAGTCTGACCCTCACACCTGACTTTGGGGACTGTGAGGGTCAGTTACTACAGGCTGCAGACACTGGGACTCTGTTTTTAAACGAAACTACTGGGAAGTGTTTTTATAAAACTTGTGTAAAGGTTTTAAACAGAACAAAACTTAACTCGAGGGTTGACACACCATGGCGTGCTAGACTGGTTTTAAATGATGATTTTAAACCTGCTTGGAGAGCTTTTTACAAACCACCGTTAACCAAGACCTATGGTGATTTACAGTGGAGGGTTGTACACTGTATAATGGCTGTGAATGCTTTTATTTCGGTTTTAAACCCAGAAGTGTCTCAAAACTGTCCATGCTGTGGTGAGAAGGAGACAGTTTTTCATTGTTTTATGGAGTGTCGCAGACTAATCCCACTGTTTCAGCTTTTAGAGTTAGTTTTTAATTGTTTTAGTGTTGTTTTTACTAAACCAGTTTTTATCCTTGGCTTCAAGTACTTTCGCTCAAGAAAAACACAATGCCAACTGCTTAATTTCATTCTGGGGACAGGCAAAATGGCGATCTGGGTAAGCAGGAAAAGCATTGTAGAGGGTCTCAGTGACGTTGTCACTGTTTTTAAAAGACTGTTAAAAACACGAATTTTAATTGATTTTAAGTATTACTCCACCATGAGGAACATGGACAGTTTTGAGAACATGTGGTGTTTTATGGACATTTTATTTGCTCAGTAGAAAATGAAGAACTTCTTTTTGCCGAGTTTTTAACCTGAGCTGTGTCTGCTTTTTAACTTTAAAACACATACTGTCTTAAACGTTCTTGTTCTTTTGTTTTATTGTTTTTTATTTTTATTTTTTATTTTTATTTTTTATTTTTTTGCTTTTTAGCTTTGAAACAGATTGACTGAGTTTTAACCCTGGGTAATGTTTCAATAAAGTTGTTGCTAAAATTCTAAATTCTCTATGGCTCTGATATTAGACTCTCTCTCTAATGTCTAATATCAGAGCCGTATAGAGAGAGAGTCTAATATCAGAGCCGTATAGAGAGAGAGTCTAATATCAGAGCCGTATAGAGAGAGAGTCTAATATCAGAGCCGTATAGAGAGAGAGTCTAATATCAGAGCCGCATAGAGAGAGAGTCTAATATCAGAGCCGCATAGAGAGAGAGTCTAATATCAGAGCCGCATAGAGAGAGAGTCTAATATCAGAGCCGTATAGAGAGAGAGTCTAATATCAGAGCCGTATAGGGTAACACACATACATGCCCTATATGTGCATTTCTGAATAACAAGTGTTGTCATTAAAGGCCTAAGTTCATTTACTTTAAGAAATTTTATTAATTTAATGTTAGGGATTTAGGCCTTATTTTAGAGATCTGTATTTGAGCTGTCAGCTCCTCTTACTGTGATAGACTTTACAGTAAATGACCAACAAACAATGTCTGCAGATCACATCAAACAACAAAGGAACCCGTCTCTGTTTTTCTTCTGTGATGAGGTGACACATGGGTCAGGTGTATGTTTGTTTACATAAAATTTTAATTGTATCTGGAATAAATCTTTTTAACATCCTCATTCCTCCGTCTGTTGAGAAGCTGCTGGCTGCTAATATCTAACACTGATGTTTCTTTAGGATGTAAAACGACAGTGATACATTCTTACTGTTAAGAATGTAGGAAAACAACAACATGCTGCTGTAAATAGACTGCCATTGTGAAGTGCATCCACTGAACAAACAGCTGCACTTAGCTAATCCAGAGTCATTTGTAATACAGTCTATGATGTTACAGTAAATGTGTGACTTTTAAAAAATACATTTTAGAAAGTTTCAAAAACATTCAAGAAAAAGATGGTACCCCTGGTCAAATTATGTATTAAGGAAATACATGTATTTGCCAGGTATTTCTATATTTGGCTGATTATGTAAACAATGTTTAAATAATTAACTCCTTTTAAATCATATGCGGTACCGGTCAAAAGCTTAAACACACCTTTCAGTGTTTTTTATTATTTTCAAATATTCTGCATTTTAGATTAATACTAAAATCATCCAATCTATAAAGCAAAACAAATGAAATTATAAATCCTCTTCTTTAGATGATCAGTTTTGCACATTTTCTTAGCCAGCTTTATGAGGTAGAGTCACTTGGAATTCAGGCTTTCAGTTAACATGAATTTCTTGTCTCTTAATGTGTTTGAGAGCATCAGGTGTAAAGTTGTGAAGCGGTAGAGTTGGTATACAGTAAACAGCTATATTTGAGTAACGTTCTAATCTAAGAACTACTTAACTAAGTAAAGAAAAAAATTACTTTAAGAAAAATAAAGGTCAGTCAATCCGAAAAGGTGAATTTCAAGAACTTTAAAAGTGTCCTCTTGTGCAAAAACTGCAAAGAACGGCAAAAACATTAGAAATATGAAAATGGCACTCATCAGGTTTGCCCCAGGAAAGGATGAGAGAGAGTTTCCTCTGTTGTTCAAATCAAATCAAATTTATTTGTATAGCGCTTTTTCAACAGGTGTTGGCACAAAGCAGCTTTACAGAAACATGATTACAGGACAAAGAATCAGGCAAAACATTAAATATAGAAAATACAGAATACAGAACCCTCAGTGAGCGCGGAGGCAAGGAAAAACTCCCTCAGAGCTGCAGGAGGAGGAAGAAACCTTGGGAGGACCAAGACTCACATTTAAGGGGGGACCATCCTACCACTGGTCAACCAGCTTTTAAATTAAAATTTAAAAAGTCTTAATACATCCACATAGGTTTTATGTACTCAGGAGTGTAATAGCGCCACTAATGGCTTGGATGTAAACTGTAGTGGAGAATAAGATGGATGAGCAGCTCATCTGTGGTGGTGGTGGAGAAGAGCTGACTTCAGAAACTTCCATCAGTCTTGCCGGACAGGAGACGCGAGAGCCTGAGGGTCCAACATCGGTATCGGGTCAGACAGGTGGGCAGTCAGTGACTCGGAGGAAGGCAGAGAGATGGAATTAGTTTTGACTGGATTTATGTAAAACGGAGAATATTAAAACATTATCAGAGTGTGGCAAATGACTCCGGCAGATCTAAATAAAACAGCCTAACTAAAGGCAGAGAGCCAGAAGGTAACATAGACATGGAGGCGCCCTGAAACACTGGCATCCACCCACTCCACCGTCCACAAACCTGAGTGACCGTGAGCAGTGGGAGAACAACAGCACCAGCATCTCAGTTTACCCACAATTCCCTCTGTCCATGAACCCCTGAATCTGCAGCCTTATCTAAAGGGAAAAACATTAATTACCAAAAGCTAAACTAAACAAGTAAGTTTTCAGTCTAGACTTAAAGATTGAGACTGTGTCTGAGTCCCGAACATATTCGGGGAGATTATTCCAGAGTTGAGGCGCTTTATAAGAGAAAGCTCTTCCTCCTGCAGAGCTCCTCTGAATTTTAGGAACTACTAAGAAACCAGCACCCTGAGATCTAAGTAATCGTGGTGGTTCATAATAGGAGATGAGGTCTCGTAAATACTCAGGAGCGAGCCCGTGTAGGGCTTTATACGTTAACAGGAGAATTTTATAGTCTATGCGGAATTTGTCTGGAAGCTAGTGCAGTGCTGACAGGACTGGACTAATATGGTCAAATTTTCTCGTTTTATTAAGGACCCTGGCTGCAGCATTTTGAACTAGCTGAAGTTTATTTAAGTTACTGCAGGAACATCCAGACAGTAGATTTTTAGCTGCTGAACCAGGTGTGACTGAGAAGTCGGCCAGAGTTAGCATTAAGTCTGATAATTTATTTCTAGCAGCTTTGGGGCCTAATAGGAGAACTTCTGTTTTTTCACTATTTAATAGGAGGAAGTTGTGCGACATCCACAATTTCACATCTTTTACACAATCCTCGATTTTCTTTAATCTCACTCTGTCGTCAGGTTTGGCTGATATGAAGAGCTGCGTGTCATCCGCATAACAATGAAAACTTACGTCATGTTTTCTAATAACTTTGCCCAGTGGGAGCATATATAATGTAAATAATAATGGTCCTAATATAGAGCCTTGTGGAATTCCATATCTTACCTTGGTATAACTGGAAGACATATCATTTATCCTCACAAACTGATAACGATCGGTTAAGTATGATTTAAACCATGCTAAGGCAGTTCCGGTTACACCGACCATGTTCTCTAGTCTTTCTAAAAGGATAGTATGATCTATTGTATCAAAGGCTGCGCTCAGATCGAGAAGTACGAGTAAGGAAGCACAGCCTTGGTCGGCAGCTGTAAGTAGATCGTACAGAATAAGTTCATCAGAGTTTTCAGCCTCAGAAACTATAACAGCTAACAGCTGCCCAGATAAGAACACCTAAAAGCTTCTTCCCTTTGTATTTTGATTTGTTTAACACTTTAAAGTTACTACATGATTCCTTATGTGTTCACACAGTATTTTTTCTATTTGTATTTGTAACAAAGACGAAGTGTTGGACAGCAGTGATGTTCTGAAGGTAGATAGAGATTAACAGGGAGAAACAGCATGTGGCAGGCAGCAGCATGTGGACGAGCATTATCGTCCTGTTGGAGTAATAGTGAATCAGAAGGTTCAGAAGGGTAAGGGTCACTGGTTTCAGGACCATGTACAAAATTACACCCTACACCACGACTTCTAGACATATGACAACAAAACCACCGATCTTGGTGCTGACCACAGCGCCTCCACACACTGATTCCTTTTACATCTCCATCAGGATAAAATTAGGATTCACAGGACAGTCTCTAAAACCCACTTAGTTTCATTCTTATCTAGTCATTTTTCAGAGTGAAACTATTTTACTGGGGATGTCTTCATGTGATTACATGCAATCAGTTTTGAATGACGGAAATATATGCATTCCTGAGAAAAGAGACTCTTTTGTCATGGAATGTTCACCTACCACATTGTTTTTCCACAGAAAAACATAAAAATTAAACTGTTTGGTAGCTACATGTAGAAGCCCTGTAGGGACATTTCAGGATTGTTGGAGACGTTTTTACTCATCTTGCACGGACAGCCTGACCTGTTCCAATAAACGTGTTACTAATTTATTATACAGTATGTGGACATGACCTAAATATTTAATTACTGACTTTGTGTTAAAAATTAAAACATAGCTCATGCAGCCCTGCTCCCTCCGGGTGGGTAGATGGCGCTCTCTCCCCACATCACTTCTAGGGTAAGGTGGATCAGCACAAGGCTGCGTCTGTGAGCTGATGTATCAGAACCGAGTCGCTGTGCTTAGCGCTGTGATGCTACTCGGCAATGCTGCAACAGCAGCAGTTCAAAAAGAGGCGGGGTCTGATTTCACATGTGTCGGAGGAGGAGGCGTGTGCTCATCTTCACCCTCCTGGTGTGTTGGGGCATCACTAGTGATAGGGGGAGTCCTAATAAGTGGGTTGGTTAATTAGCCATGTAAATTGGGGAGAAAATGGGAAAAAAATTAAATAAATTTGAAAGTAAAACATATTTATTTAGGAAGTCTGAATATTTGCGTTTTCAAATACTACTATTATGCTATTGTAAAATGGTCTTAAATGTACAATAATACAATTGAGCGTGAGCGTGAGCTGAGCGTGGCCTATGAGTGGACAATATTTTTAATGTGACTTAAATCTGACATTGGTACAAACAGTTTGTGCACATGACACTGAAGCACAGTTACGTTTCATTTCCTCCACATCACATGGAGTTTATTTTTATTTTACTTTGATGCCAATCTTTGATCTTGTGACCATGTTTACTCGTTTCATTATAAACACTGAACGGTTGCGACACAAATATTTATAATCTCTGTTGTTCCCACTTTTCAAAAAGTTGCTTGAATTTAGTTCAGGCTGTTCAGACTGAGTCGCATTACCAGCAGCTGAAAGTGTATCAGATTTCAGTATCACATGTTGAAGTGAATCGACTTAGAATTGAAAATATCAGATTCAATGTGTTTTTTTCTGTTTACACTGATGCCCCAACCACACATCTGTATCACATATGACATAAAAGAGCAGATCTGGGCCCATTTACCTGCTGTGTGAACGTAGCCTTCGTCTTTGAAGTTTAATTGAGGCAGTCTCCTTTCTAACCATGTTCTAATCATCTGCAGCTGATGTCCTGCCCTTATTCAGATTTTAATAGTAGTTATTAATGTCCTAATATTTTCTTACAAAAACAAAACTTTAATTTCTAGTAATTAAATTTTATAAATATTTTATCTAAAAATGCAACAAGTAATTTGCTTAGTTTTATTTGTTTAATTAAATATATTAAGCATATAGTTGAAAAAAAAGGACAAAGAGCCCCAGGCGTAGAAGCAGCCTGAGAAACAGACTGAGCACATTTAATATAAAGAGACTGAAGCCGAGCTCCAAAAAGATTTATTGGCTTTTATCAGCTGAACACTCAAAACTACTGGCATTATAATAGTGAAATCTGACTGATTATTGGTTAATGTAAATATAATAAATATATATAAATATATAAAAAAAATAAAATGTTTTGTGGTGTTTTTGCACATTGCAGTTTGTTTATCCACAGAAATTCTCTTTGATCCAGACAGGAAATTATAACACATTTTCCAAAGTATGATAAAAATACACATTTATATCTGCTGATCAGCACTGTAAACACTTTATCAGTTTACAGGTGAACTGCTGGAATATGATCAAGGCAAAATCTAACCCGTCATAGCACCTCAGAACTTTAAAGGCCGTGTGACGTTTATTAAAGAAACACATTCTTTCCTGTAAGACTAAAAAAACTTTTTTTTTTTATCTTTATTTCATATGTCATTATTACCTTCGGCTGCAAGACTACTGGCACACAACTATATAAATATGGAGCAGTAAAAAATGTTAATACTAAAAATAAATAAGTTAATAAAAAAAATATATATAAGTTACAATAAGGAATTACAATCATTAAAAAAATAATTGCTATATATCTGCACCCAGAAGAAAGTGTGGGTTATAATACTATTCAGAAGAAATAAAGAAAAAAATATTTTGAATTCAGACTGGGTATGCTGGATATGGGTAATATTTATTGATCACCACATACAGAAGTGTGTGAAACGCTGCAACATGCCAGGTGGAGTGTTGATAGAGCGTCCAATAGCATCATACCATCCCATCGTTTTGCGTTTCCACTGCAAAATCACAGGTTCTGGCCCCACAATCTTGCTGGTCTGGAACCAGCGAACCTGTGATGCGAGCGGACAAAAGGCAGGGCGTTGAAGCGTCTCCGCGGCAAAGTTATTTACAAACCTCACCTTCACTCACAGCTAATAGCAGCAGAAGCAGCTAAACGAATGAAAGTGACTCAACAGTGGTCCCCCGAGGATCAGCAGCACAAGTTTCAATAGGAGCTCGGTTTCCGCCATGTTGTTTTCAAATCTATACACATCATTTTCTTATAATGCCAAAAGAATGAAGTATTTTTAGATAAGAGATGCGGTCCTTGGCATTCACCAGTGCCTTTTTGTTTTTCATTTTATTTAGTAATTTTATGAATCCATGCCTAACACTTGTGTTCCTCAAAAAATGTTTGTAGGTTTGGTAAGCCCGCTGCATTTTGTTCTTTTTAGAAGAAGAAGATACATGTTCTTCTTTATTCTATAGTATATTTGTGTATATTTTTTCGTTTGTTACAAAATGAAACAGACCCACAGACCCAAACACCATACAAAGTTAAAATAAAATTTCTCATAATTTTCCACAACAGATCCACTATTATGTAAAAGAGGTAGTCCTAGACAATCGCCCCTGCAAGTGTGGGCAAATTTCACTGCAATGTTTTTTTAAATAATTTCTTAAATGCATATATAATAAAATATACTATGATAAAATGTAATATATATTTTTATTATATATATATATTTATTACTTGCTATTATCAGACGTAAATTCAGTTTCGTATTTTAGTTTGGGCACCCAATCTTAATCATTTTTAGTTCTAAATATTTGGGTGTTTGCAACAGCCATTTCATATACAGTGAGTCCAAGAAGTATTTGATCCCTTGCTGATTTTCTTTGTTTGCCCACTAATAAAGACACTATCCTTCTGCACTTTTAATGGTAGATATATTCTAACATGGAGAGACAGAATATCAAGACAAAAATCCAGAATATAATTTTAAAGAATATATTTTAATTAATTTGTATTTCAATGAGGAAAAACACTCTTGCCAAACACACTCAATACTTAGTGGCAAAGCCTTTGTTTGCAAGCACAGCGGTGAGACGTTTGTTGTAGTTAACCACAAGTTTGGCCCACTCTTCTTTGCAGATCCTCTCTAAATCATGAAGGTTGGTGGGCTGTCGCTTGGCAACTCTGACCTTCAGCTCCCTCCATAGATTTTCGATCGGATTGAGGTCTGGCGACTGGCTGGGCCACTCCATGACCTTAATGTGATTTTTCTTGAGCCAATCCTTTGTTGCCTTTGCTGTATGTTTAGGGTCGTTATCATGTTGGAAGACCCAACCACGGCCCATTTTCAGATCCCTGGCAGAGGGGAGGAGGTTGTCCCTCAGGATTGTGCGGTACATGGCTCCATCCATCTTCCCAGTGATGCGGTGAAGTAGCCCTGTACCCTTGGCAGAGAAACACCCCCAAAACATTATGCTTCCACCTCCATGCTTGACGGTGGGCACAGTGTTCTTGGGGTCATAGGCAGTATTTTTCTTCCTCCACACACGGCGGGTGGAGTTGAGGCCAAAAAGTTCAATTTTGGTCTCGTCTGACCACAAAACCTTCTCCCAATAACTTGGTTCATCTTTCAAATGATCATTGGCATACTTGAGGCGCGCCTCCACATGTGCTCTCTTCAGCAGGGGTACCTTTCGGGCACTGCAGGATGTGAATCCATTGTTGCGCAAAGTGTTGCCAATTGTTTCCTTGCAAACTGTGGTCCCAGCTGCCTTCAGGTCATTTGCTAACTCCTGCCGAGTGGTTGCAGGACGATTTCTGACCGTTCTCAGCATCATTGCCACCCCACGAGGCGAAATCTTCTTTGGAGCACCGGGCCGAGGTCTGTTGATTGTCATGTTATACTCTTTAAACTTTCTGATAATTGCACCAATAGTTGTTACTTTCACATCCAACACCTTACTAATCTTTTTGTAGCCCATTCCAGCTTTGTGAAGGTCAACAATTCTGACTCTGAGGTCCTGTGACAGCTCTTTGGTTTTACCCATGTTGGAGACTTGAAATCTGTGTGATCTGTCTGATTCTGTGGACAGGTGTTTTTCACACAAGTGATTATTGAGAACAGGTGGCTTCAGGTCAGGTAACAAGTTGATTGGGAGTGTCTAACTGGTCTGTAAAAGCCAGAACTGCTAATGAATACTAAGGGATCAAATACTTATTTCACTCCATGAAATACAAATCAATTAATATATATTCCTTAGATTTATTTTCTGGATTTTCTTTTTAATATTCTGTCTCTCCATGTAAGAATACATCTACCATTAAAAGTATAGAATGATCATGTCTTTATTAGTGGGCCAACGAAGAAAATCAGCAAGGGATCAAATACTTCTTGGACTCACTGTATATATATATATATATATATATATATATATATATATATATATATATATATATATATATATATATATATATATATATATATATATATAAACCTTTAGAAACATACAGTGCTAATAGCCTCAGGAACTGAGGGACTGCCTCTGTTACATGGCAGTGGCCTTTTTTTTTGCATTTTGGAAAAATAAGAATCTGAATTTACATGCAGTGAAATTTGCCCACACATGCAGGGGTGATTTGCATTTTCATTTCACTGTTTTCATTTTTAGTTTTATTTTTGGCAGGATTTACCTACCATAGTATTTTAGTACTTAGGTACTGATTGATTGGTTGTTGAGCTGATGCTGTACATACAGTCAGAGCAGTTTAAAAGCTTTAAAATTATATATGAAATATACTGAAATTGTTTTTTCTGTATGATCAGTATGTCAATTATTTAAAATGTATACTATACATTACTTTTGCTCCAATGGAACCCATTTATTTTGTACTGACTCAGGAGCGCCCTAGTGTCTGATTAAGAACTGCCGGTTGGTTATTCTCCTCACAGTAGTTCTCTGGTATCAGCTGATAATTCCTATATTGATGCAGTTCTGGTTTGTACAGTTTCTGTGTAAACACTGATGTGTAGATTAATACTTCCGGCCTCCACAGGTTAAATTTAGTCTTTAGATCTGAAGAAGATGTGGGTGTGTATCGTCTCTCCTGCTGGTATCTCCTGCAGACTCTTTCGGTTCGGCCTCTGTAACTGTCAGTATTCACTGCTGGAATCCCAGGTAGCTGCAGGTGTGGGCGGTGCACCGGAAGTCTTATCTCTCTCAAAGAAAGGTCATCTTCACTGAGGCTGCAGTGTCATCAGTGTGGAACGTGAAGCGAAAACCAGTCGCAGCTACGCAAAAGCACTGTACGCTTCAGAGCCGCACAAAAGCCTGAGTCTAATACAGACACAGCCGTCTGCACATCAGTGAGATGATGCTAATCTCTGCACTATACGGAATGCAGTAGTTAACACGACAGTGCCTTCACTTCCGGAGAAATTAACGAGGAATTTACTCTATTTTTATATTCTAATCTATTATAGTTTCTGCAAAAAACAACAGTCTATTCATGAGTTTAATTTTATTCTACTTCTTAAATTATTGAGTGATTGTTTGGGGAGCCGTTTAATCTGCTGGTGCTGGTCCACTGTGTTATCAAGTCCAGTATCAGCGCAGCGTCTACCAGGACATTATACAGCACTTCTTGCTTCCCTCTGCTGACCAGCTTTAGGAGATGCAGATTTCATTTTCCAGCTGAACATTTGGACACTGCTAACAGCACTAAGTGAAATGACTGTAAGATATGAAGATGAACAGGAGATGAGAGCATCTTCACTAGCTCTTTAGTCAGGGACAGCTAAATAAGTGAACATAGTGCACAGGACTGCATTTGTATAGTCAGAAAACTCAAAAACGACAATCTACAATCTGCATACTCTTTGCTCTTCTTTATTACGTTTAAATGCAAAAGCCATTAAATATCAGATTACATGGACCAACATTGCTTATCACTTACATCTGATATCTGTTCAACAAGCAGAACTGGTTAAATAGGATTACATTTTATCAAGAAAACCCAACGATCCAAAAGTGTCATATTATGGGCAAAATTATGGTCACACATTTAATCTTGAACACGTTGAAAGTTCATGTATAGAAACCCTTGTAGTGGTAAAAAATGCATTTCATTACAAATTATCATGTTTTAAATTTTATTATTAAGCATCCATAAAAACAGAATGACAGATGATTGGGGGGCTTCCTGGTGAATGAAAGAAAATCACAAACAGTAAGTTCCTAAAAGCTACTGTTTCAGGTTTGTGTTGGTTTGGTCCATTTTCGCTGCGTCTCACTGCAGGCTTACAGAGAACGAAGAGTGATTAGTAGTGCAAAGCTAAGTTAACCTCTATTTCAGTCTAACCATTAATCCCCTTACCTAAGCGTGCAGTGTTCCTTACACACTCTACCTTCATTAGCATGTGTGAAAAAATCTAACAAGACTAACATCAAACGTCATCAAAATGTGTGATGCCCAGAAGAGCCACTTCCAAAACATTAAAAAAGTTGTAAGTTGTAAAAATTGCATAAGAATCTGCAGCTAAATTTGAATACTTCATTATTTACTGATTCATCGGAACCAGTTAACAAATAATAAATATTGGTGAATTTTGCCACAATTACACAGAATGTTCCTGTTCTGAGGTATATGAGCTTTTGTTTCTCGTGTTCAGAATATGTGGTGCTAATTTGTGCTGAACGTAGAAAAGCTCGTACGAACAGAAGTAGCTGCTTAGTAGAAGTGATTCTCTTTGGCATGGTGAAAGAGTGTTAGCCTGTTCCTGAGCATGCTGTCGGAAGAATAGGGAGTAGATCTGCTGAAGGGTAATTCTGATTGGTGGAAGCAGGCCGTTTATTTAATCAGGAGGCGGTGCACAGACTGGAGCTGCTGCTGGGTCAGAACGAGGGAGTGCACCTGCTCTTTACCACGAGCACAGGGGATCATCACTTTACCCACCAGAACCGTCCCACACCTCTTCTTCTCTTCCTCCGCCTGAGAGAAAGGTGAAGAGAGAGAGAGAGAAGGTGAAAGAAGGATAGAGAGAGAGAATATAAAGAGACGTTGGAATGTTTGATATATTAATGTTAATATATGGTTCAAATTTTTGTAGACCTATTTCTGTGTGTAAAGGTGCATATATTTCAGGATGTAACTGATGCCTGAGGGATAAGGGATATTATGCTTGCATTGATTTATTAGCAATGGTGGATGTATTTTGTGCTATTTCTTTAACACCTTAAGGTTTTTGTCTCTGGTCTTTTATTCAAGAAAAATACTAAAATAGAGCTTTCAAAAAACACAGTCTAAAGTGATTTTTATTCTGTGGACAGGAGAATGAAATGCTTTATTAAAATGTTGACGCATGCATGTTTCTGGCTGAATCTCAAATACCTCCTTACTCCCCATACAGTGAACTACACAAAATGTAAAACTACAGCATTTACACACGTTACACTTGATTTCAGACTTACACATACAAATATATGTAAATACTGTTAAATAACAGATATATAATGCTCTATTTAGAATTCCAAGTAATTTCATAAATTGCATAGTACAATACTTGCATGTGCAATTTTGGAATAAAGACTTCAGTACACCACAAAGAAGTAGCACAGTAACACAGAGGGTGTTTTGCTCCTTCTTTGTGGTGTACTAAAGTCTGTATGAGGCACTTTAGCCCATTACATGAAAATGTATTCTCTAAACAGAAATATTTTTGTGTAGATGCAGCCTAAGGCCCCTATTTAGGCGAAGTGTACCTTCATAAAAAATATACCTTGCTCTGCTCAAAATGTGCAAAAGGCATGTACTAAAGCCCAATCCCATTTCACCCCTTAGCCCTGCCACTTACCCGATTCTTACCCTACACTATGTCCTGTTTATTGTTAGGCTGGGGGGTAAGTTAGGGGAAGGGATAGGGCTTGTTAGCTCCTCATACAGAGATTCTTCAGATACACACTGTACGAAGAGGGGCATGATAATTACTGGTAAAATGGTGGAACATTCGACCAAAGAAACCCACAAATGTACAGTAAGAATTTTTCTTGCTAACAGTGACAATAAGCACTATATTACCACAGTTTAATGTATAAAATATATAAGCGTAGATATATGTCTGGGTCAGCGTGAGGTCTTACCTTGACAAAGTATGATGAGGGGAAAGTGGCAAAATCTGAGCGAGCCTGAGCTCCTGTCTGCTGACTTACTACATGCGAGGCCACCTCACTCTAAAAGAGAGAGAGAGAGAGAGAGAGAGAGAGAGAGAGAGAGAGAGAGAGAGAGAATATACAGTTAGGTCCAGAAATATTTAAACAGTGACACATAATCTTAACGTTTTGTTCTCTACATCCCACCAGACTGGATTTAAAATAAAACTAATGAGAATTTATTAAAGTGTAGACCATCAGGTTTAATTCAAGGGGAAGAATCCTTTGCAGGCTTTGATGACTGTCTGAAGTCCGAAACCCATAAACATCACCAAGCACTGAGTTTCCTCCTTTATGATGCTTTTCCAGGCTTCAGCTGTCTTCTGTCTTCTGTCACATCTTCAATAAACACTAGTGACCCAGTGCCACCGGAAGTCCATCCTTCCACCACCATGTTTTACAGTTTAACTATGTCTTTGCTCCAATAAAGTCTTCTCTTTATGGCAGACTGAGATACTGATACACCTTATTCCTTGAGAGAGTTCTTCACTTGCACAAATGTTTGGAATGTTTTTTTCTTTACCATGGAAAAGATTCTGTTATCGTCTGTTATCGACGTTCAGGTCTTTGAGTTCAAAACTGTTGATTTGGTCACTCCTAACATTTCAGCTGATGGATTTCTTCTTTTTTCAGGCTAATGAGCTCCTGTTACTGCATGTTGTGGTTCACTGCATCTGCTTCCAAATGCAAATACCACACCTGGAATCATCTCCAGACCTTTTACCTGTTTAACTGATGATGGATTAATGAGGGAATAGAACACGCAGCGTATAAAATAATTTTTTCAGATAATTTGTCCAATTACTGTTGTGTCCCTGAAATGAGGATTTATAGAAAAAAAAATTGTAATTCCAAAACTTTTCTGCACTTTAATGTCTTGTTTCATTTTAAATCTAGTGTTGTGTAATGCAGAGCCCAAACCATGATGACTGTTTCACTGTCCAAATATTTCTGGACCGTAAATACAAAAATACAAACAGTAAATACAAAACTACTGTCATTAGAATGATAAGAATTGCATTGAAAAGTAAGAAATCATAATCTAAAATCTTACATTGTGTCTCACCTTAAGTTTGTCCAGTGTGTCACTCAGAGACTGTAGTTTTGCTGTTTGCTCCAACAACTGAGCGCTTGCGCTAACTACAACAGAAAAAACAAACAACAAAAACCCGGTTAGATCCAACCAGCTCTTTAATAACACTGATACACCAAAAACCTGCACATCGAACTGTTTACCTCAATGCCAATAAATAACACAAATATATTTTACAATCTAATTTACAGTTTTACACAGATTAATAAAATAAAGGAATACACAATATGAAAACATTGGCTACTGTACTTCATTATTCTGCAGTCTGTATCATGACCATATCAGGGACTTCCTTCCAGTTTAGATCCAGATTTCCTAATATGGACATGAGGCAGACTGCAGAATAAACTACAGAAGACCATAGACTTCTCCACTCCCAGCACACACCCGGTGTCTTCCCGGTGATGTCCACCACTCGGACCACGGCGCTCATCTTCAGCAGGTTGTTGAGCAGCAGGTCAGTTTTTCGGTATAGAGATCCTGAAGCTCCTTCAGTCAGAACTCCTTCTTTTATCACTCTGGCCATGTTGGGCACGATGAGCGGGGGCAGAGAGGCCAGCTGGGCTTTCATTTTCTCAGCCTGGGAAGAGAAGATCAGCACTGTGGATCAGCCACACCATTTTTAATATCATTCATTTAATATTTAGTAGGACTGTAAAACAATTCAAATATATGACTGGTACATTCATTTATGTTACATAATATTTACTGTGTTGAGGTGGATTTGGTTGTTCACTAGTGGATTATAGTATCCTGATATAATTTTATTTACATGTATTTACACTTCTAAACCCATGTCCGGTTAGTCAGACAGAAATCTGATTGCTGTGTAAAAGACAGAATATGCAAATTTGCTGGTTGTGTGACATTTATGACTGGTATGGCTGTGTGGATGTATTGGGAGGGGTTTGGTGGTCAGGTGAGAGTTTACACTGCTGTAACGTGTAGATTAAATAGGTTATATATATATATATATTTGTATATATAAGTGGTTCGAGTAAAAGTATATGTATCGGTTTTAAATGTGTCTGGATGTGTTACTGTGGATTCTTCTAATCTAATTATAATGTACGTGTGAGTGTGGGTGAGTGTGCGCGCGCACCTTGAGCCTGTAGTTTTCATTCTTCAGATGTTTGATGGCAAGTCTCTGAACATCGATCTGCTGCTTCAGGAGAGGAGAATCCACCACCTGCACAGCGCCAGCTATACCTCCCATACCAGGCACCACTCCACCTACACACATACACTTTAAGATGTACACACACTAATGCAACACTGTGGTGGAACAGTTTTTGTGTGTGTGCTCAGTACCTGCAGACGTTCCTGTAACAATTGAGGCAATGCCAGACGCTGGTGGCCCACGAAGCCCTTCGATGGTCATTCGTGATTGGTTGTTGAGTCTTTGTTTTAGTTCTGCCTTCTCAGCCTCCAGCTGATCAATATCAGCCTGCAGGGCATCCATCGTTTCTTCAAATTCCCTACACACCACACACACACACACACACACACACACACACACAGACAGAGACAGAGACAGAGAGACACAGAGAGAGAGAGAGAGAGAGAGAGAGAGAGAGAGAGAGAGAGAGAAAGAGAGAAAAGAACCCCTAAACTTTAGAAACAATAATTTATAAAAATGTGCATCATTAACAGGTGTCTGTTACATGTCTGTTTTTTTTTAAGTTAAAAAAGTGCTTTACATGCAGCAGTAAATCATGCATGTTATAAAGTAGCCGTTTTGTTGTAAAGAGAAACTGTAGTGCATTCGTCACACAATTAAAATGAAGAAAATCAGTCCACAAACAACAGATATCAGTTCAGAATATGTCCTACTATAATGTAAATATGTATTAATAATATTATTACTAAACACACACAGATACACATAGGGATTACCCACTTTTCTTTCTTCTTCAGCAGGGTCAGTGTTTCGTCCAGTTTGGTCTGAATCTTCTCCACTCGTTCGTCTGCGTCTTTGGTGGACGTGTCCAACTTCTTCTCCAGTAAACTCAGGCGCACGTTTGCCTCGCTTAGCTCCTCCCCCTGAGAGCAAAAACAGCAAACAAAAAAGTCAAACATCAGTAAAAAGTAGAGAATTTTATCCAAAAATATGTGATTGCCAAATGGCTATCACAAACTTTTCTAACTAGCCGATACTGAGAGACTATCAGATTATATTCCGGGGTTCAGGATGTGTCAGGATCACTGACTGGGAACAAAAGCAAATCAGAAAGCTGAAGAAATTTTACTTACAATAAAGGAATTTTTAGCACTAGAAATTCACAGAATGTGGTTAACTCCAAATTTAAAGGACATTTCAACATACTGCATATGTGACGTAACGTAGGCATACATGTTGACACATTACTCAAACACTTAATAGTCTGTTTTCATTTTTGCCTTATGTCTATAGTGATATTCAAGAAAACACAGATAATTTCCATCTTGGTATAGCACTGAAAATTGACTGAAAGAAACTGGCCATGTTCCATTCTAGCTGTAAAAACGAATTACAGCGTATGCAGTTAGACATGCAAATGAGAAGGAAGCACTAAGAGGAAGAGTACAAGAACTGGAACACCATAAAAAATAATTTTAAAATGCAGTTTTTTTTTAAACATGAGGAATGAATATGTAGGTTCTGCCCCGAGCCCAACCCGACGACCCAATTAAAACCCGACTTATGTAATAAGATAAAAATATGAAAGGACAATTTAAACAAATAGAATATTTATTTAAAACAAAAAAATTAGGTTCCTTACTGTATTAAATCTTTTTGCAACATAGTGACAGTGCCACAACAATGAATGGCTAATTTCTAGCATGGTTAACTAATCCTGAATTCATCTCTAAAAGGAAGACATTGTTAAAACTAAAAAACACTCATCAATGTAACACAGCCACAAGGTCAAGAGTGGAATGTTAGATATAATTATGGTACAAAAAACTGTACCTCCATGTTGCATGGAGCTTTTTAACTGTACCCCGGAGCTCACCTACTGTCACGCGGAGCCATCGAAGGCGGAATGTCCGCCGTAGCTGATGCTCCTGGCAAAAGAGTGGTATATTGCACTGCTCTGGCTGCTGCTTTATGTACAGGGTCTTGTTCGTGCCGCGAGACAATTTTTTTACCGCTTGTATCATACAAAAACTTCTAGAGCATAACGTACAGTAACAAGCACCAGGTTGCCGAAGCTTTTGACACCAGCTCGAAAAGGGCTTACCATCAAGCCCCACATCTTCGATCCATGCCCAATGCCATTTATTTTTTATTCTGTGTGTAACTCGCCTGTGTGGTACTCGCCTGTGTGTTACTCGCCTGTGCGTTACTCGCCTGTCTGTAACTCGCCTGTCTGTAACTCGCCTGTCTGTCGCACGCCTGTCTGTCGCACGCCTGTCTGTCGCACGCCTGTCTGTCGCACGCCTGTCTGTCGCACGCCTGTGTAACTCGCCTGTGTGGTACTCGCCTGTATGTTACTGGCCTGTGTTACTCGTCTGTGTTTTACTCGTCTGTGTGTTACTGGACTGTGTGTAACTCGCCTGTCTGTTGCACGCCCATGTGGTACTCGCCTCTCTGTAACTCTCCTGTGTGTTACTGGCCTGTATGTTATTGGCCAGTAACACACTCACCTGTGGGTAACACGCCTGTCTGTTACTGGCCTGTGTATAACTCGTCTGTGTGTTACTGGCCTGTCTGTAACTCGCCTTTGTGTTACTCGCCTTTGTGTTACTCACCTGTGTGTAACTCGTCTGTGTGTAACTCGCCTGTGTGTTACTCGCCTGTGCGTTACTCGTCAGTCTGTTGCACGCCTGTGTGTAACTCACCTGTGTGTTATTCGCCTGTATGTAACTCGCCTGTGATACTCGTCTGTGTGTTACTCGTCTGTGTGTTACTCGCCAGTGTGTTACTCGCCTGTGTGTTACTCGTCTGTGTGTTACTCGTCTGTGTGTTACTCGCTTGTCTGTTACATGCCTAAGTGTTACTGGCCTGTGTGTTATTCGCCTGTGTGTTACTTGAATGTCTGTAACTCGCCTTTGTGTTACTCGCCTGTGTGTTACTCGCCTATGTTACTCGTCTTTGTGTTACTTGCCTGTGTGTTACTCATCTGTGTGTTACTCAGCTGTCTGTAACTCGCTTGTCTGTTACACGCCTTAGTGTTACTCGCCTGTGTGTTACTCGCCTGTGTGTATCTCGCCTGTGTGTTACTCGGCTGTGTTTAACTCGCCTATGTTACTCGTCTTTGTGTTACTTGCCTGTGTGTTACTCATCTGTGTGTTACTCAGCTGTCTGTAACTCGCTTGTCTGTTACACACCTTAGTGTTACTCGCCTGTCTGTTGCATGCCTGTGTGGTACTCGCCTCTCTGAAACTCTCCTGTGTGGCCTATGTTACTGGCCTTTGTGTTACTCCCCTGTGGGTAACTCGCCTGTGTGTTACTTGCCTGTCTGTTACTCGTCTGTGAGTTACTTGCCTGTGTGTTAATCGCCTGTGTGTTACCCCCTCCGTGTGTTACTGGCCTGTGTGTAACTCGCCTGTGCGTTACTCGCCTGTATGTTACTGGTCTGTGTGTTACACGCCTAAGTGTTACTCGCCTGTGTGTTACTTGAATGTCTGTAACTCGCCTTTGTGTTACTCGCCTGTGTGTTACTGGCCTGTGAGTTACTCGCCTGTGTGTTACTCGCCTGTGTGTAACTCACTTGTGTGTTAATCGCCTGTGTGTTACCTGTCCGTGTGTAACTGGCCTGTCTGTAACTGGCCTGTGTGTTACTTGCCTGTGTGCAACCCGCCTTTGTGTTACTCGCCTGTATGTTACTGGCCTGTGTGTTACACACCTAAGTGTTACTCGCCTGTGTGTTACTTGAATGTCTGTAACTCGCCTTTGTGTTACTCGCCTGTGTGTTACTTGAATGTCTGTAACTCGCCTGTGTGTTACTGGCCTATGTTACTCGTCTGTGTGTTACTCGCCTGGGTGTTACTCAGCTGTGTGTTACTCAGCTGTGTGTTACTCAGCTGTGTGTTACTTAGCGGTGTGTTACTCAGCTGTCTGTAACTCGCCTTTGTGTTACTCGCCTGTGTGTTACTGGCCTGTGTGTTACTTGAATGTCTGTAACTCGCCTTTGTATTACTCGCCTGTGTGTTACTGGCATGTGTCTTACTCATCTGTGTGTTACTCGTCTGTGTGTTACTCAGCTGTGTGTTACTCAGCTTTCTGTAACTCGCTTGTTTGTTACACACCTAAGTGTTACTCGCCTAAGTGTTACTCGCCTGTGTGTTACTTGAATGTCTGTAACTCGCATTTGTGTTACTCGCCTGTGTGTTATTGCCCTGTGTGTTACTTGAATTTACTGTAACTCGCCTTTGTGTTACTCGCCTTTGTGTTACTGGCCTGTGTGTTACTCATCTATGTTACTCGTCTTTGTGTTATTTGCCTGTGTGTTACTCAGCTGTCTGTAACTCGCTTGTCTGTTACACGCCTAAGTGTTACTAGCCTGTGTGTTACTCGCCTGTTAGTTACTCGGCTGTGTGTAACTCGCCTGTCTGTAACTCGCCTTTCCATTGCACGCCTGTGTGTAACTCGCCTGTCTGTTGCACGCCTGTGTGGTACTCGCCTCTCTGAAACTCTCCTGTGTGGCCTATGTTACTGGCCTTTGTGTTACTCACCTGTGGGTAACACGCCTGTGTGTTACTGGCCTGTGTGTAAACACGCCTGTGTGTTAATCGCCTGTGTGTTACTGGCCTGTGTGTTACTCGTCTGTCTGTAATTCACCTGTGTGCTATTCGCTGACTGTAACTCGCCTGTGTGTTACTGGCATGTGTGTTACTGGTCTGTGTGTTACTTGCCTGTGTGTTAATCGCCTGTGTGTTACTGGCCTGTGTGTTACTGGCCTGTGTGTTACTCGTCTGTCTGTAACTCGCCTGTGTGTTACTGGCAAGTGCGTTACTGGTCTGTGTGTTACTGGTCTGTGTGTTACTGGCCTGTGTGTTACTGGCCTTTGTGTTATTCACCTGTGTGTAACACGCCTGTGTGTCACTGGCCTGTGTGTAAACACGCCTGTGTGTTACTCGTCTCTGTGTTACTCGCCTGTGTGTTACTCACCTGTCGGTAACTCGCCTGAGTGTTACTCGCCTGTGTGTTACTGGCCTGTGTGTTACTCATCTGTCTGTAATTCACCTGTGTGTTGCTACATAGATCATGATGTGTATCGATTAGGGTTGCAACGGTATGAGATTTTCACGGTATGATAACCGTCTCAGAAAATACCGCGGTATCACGGTTATCACGGTATCACAGTTTGTTACATATATTATTAAACTGACCCTTAAAGAAATTACAACAAAGGTTTTTTGTTCAATTAACTATTTATTGTAGAAACCTGGAACAACTATATAGATAATGTCTCCTTAAAAAAAAATAAACTGTACACCATTAGGTGATTAAGGTCATTAAGGGTGTATATAATTATATATATATATATATATATATATATATATATATATATATATATATATATATATATATATATATATATATACATATATATACACACACACACACACACACACACGTGTCACACATTACATGTCCTCTAAGAAGTAAAGATCCTGTGTTTAAACTATTCAGTACAATTATTTAAGTTTAAATTATTTAATATCTGATAAACTGAGCCTGGGTCAGTGTCTGATCAACAACTGTTGTAAACGTCCGTTTTACTGCCAAGTTGGTATATAACCAGATACTGCAGAAAGAGGGGATTTATTTCTGACATGATCCTCACAATAGAGATTTCTATTTTAAGGCTTTCACAGCGAGTCTGGTTTTAACATATGAAAAACAGGCACGTCAGAATTTGAAAATGAACGCATGTAAATGAATGGCGTCTTTCACATCCAGTCCGGCGAGCACCTTTACACGGACACGTGAATCCGTCGTAGCACGCACTTCACGCCTGTACCTGCGTGCCCAAATTTCGGATAACTCAGCGCTTTTGCGGGCGCTTACCGCATGGGTTGTGCACGACTACAAAGAGATTTTATTTATGTTCAGATTAAAATTATAAACTAAACACATACTTCGCGCTGCACAGCGGGGTGGTGTTCTTGGAGATGGGATAACCATCCTCGGGTGCGTTCGGCGGGTATCCGAAATAGTCCCACACTGCTGATTTTAGTTTAGCCTTTTTTTAGGCGGACGGAGATTTGTTTAGTCTGATGCACTTTCTGCTGTTCTCACCGCTGTGTGCTGAGGAGCTGAAGCGGAGCGGAGTTGCGCATGCGCGGATGAGTTTCTCCGCTGGCTTGCGTTTTACCGGTAATAAGCAAACACACACGGTATGATAACCGTGCATTTTAATACCATGGTATACCGTGAAACCGGTTACCGCTGCAACCCTAGTATCGATATCAGAATATGAAATGGCCTATACCAGAATATGAATTTTTGGTCATATCGCACAGCACCACTATATCTACTCTATATCACTCTACATACCTGCATACAACTGTTACACACCCATGTACACTATACAATCATCATACAATCCAGAACCACACATACATCCTTATATACTATTATATACAATTCTTAAGAGGTTTTTCATCCATATGAGAGGTGTAAGTGATTAGAAATCTCACAGATTGGATCAAACCATTTTCCGGATCAGATAAAAAAAAGAAAACTAATTGTTGTAAGTATATTTAATTATAAAGAAGTCTGCAGTGACTGGAAAAAGTGCACTGAGCTTCTCCAGCACCTGAGCCAGATTTCTGCCTGTGGGATATAAAAGGATCTCCTAGCAGTTTTTTTTTTAACTTATAGTAAACTTGTGCTGTTGCACGCCTGTGTGGTACTTGCCTCTCTGTAACTCGCCTGTATGTTACTGGCCTTTGTGTAACTCACCTGTGTGTAACACGCCTGTGTGTTACTGGCCTGTGTGTAACTCACCTGTGTGTTACTGGCCTGTGTGTTACTGGCCTGTGTGTTACTGGCCTGTGTGTTACTCGTCTGTCTGTAATTCGCCTGTGTGCTATTCGCTGACTGTAACTCGCCTGTGTGTTACTGGCATGTGTGTTACTGGTCTGTGTGTTACTTGCCTGTGTGTTAATCGCCTGTGTGTTCCTGGTCTGTGTGTAACTCG
The DNA here is from genome assembly GCF_023375975.1 of Astyanax mexicanus. NCBI lineage: Eukaryota > Metazoa > Chordata > Actinopteri > Characiformes > Acestrorhamphidae > Astyanax > Astyanax mexicanus. The sequence goes on along the minus strand of NC_064432.1, from coordinate 13,202,303 downwards.
CCTGTGTGTTAATCGCCTGTGTGTTACTGGTCTGTGTGTTACTTGCCTGTGTGTTAATCGCCTGTGTGTTACTGGCCTGTGTGTTACTCGTCTGTCTGTAATTCGCCTGTGTGCTATTCGCTGACTGTAACTCGCCTGTGTGTTACTGGCATGTGCGTTACTGGTCTGTGTGTTACTTGCCTGTGTGTTACTTGCCTGTGTGTTACTTGCCTGTGTGTTACTTGCCTGTGTGTTAATCGCCTGTGTGTTACTGGCCTGTGTGTAACTCACCTGTGTGTTACTGGTCTGTGTGTAACTCATCTGTGTGTTACTGGTCTGTGTGTAACTCGCCTGTGTGTTACCGGCTTGTGTGTTACTCGTCTGTGTGCTATTCGCTGACTGTAACTCGCCTGTGTGTTACTGGCATGTGTGTTACTGGTCTGAGTGTTACTTGCCTGTGTGTTAATCGCCTGTGTGTTACTGGCCTGTGTGTTACTGGCCTGTGTGTTACTCGTCTGTCTGTAATTCGCCTGTGTGCTATTCGCTGACTGTAAGTCGCCTGTGTGTTACTGGCATGTGTGTTACTGGTCTGTGTGTTACTTGCCTGTGTGTTACTGGCCTGTGTGTTACTGGCCTGTGTGTTACTGGCCTGTGTGTTACTGGCCTGTGTGTTACTCGTCTGTCTGTAATTCGCCTGTGTGCTATTCGCTGACTGTAACTCGCCTGTGTGTTACTGGCATGTGTGTTACTGGCCTGTGTGTTACTGGCCTTTGTGTTATTCACCTGTGTGTAACACATCTGTGTGTTACTGGCCTGTGTGTAAACACGCCTGTGTGTTACTCACCTGTCTGTAACTCGCCTGAGTGTTACTCGCCTGTGTGTTACTGGCCTGTGTGTTACTGGCCTGTGTGTTACTGGCCTGTGTGTTACTGGCCTGTGTGTTACTCGCCTGTGTGTTACTGGCCTGTGTGTTACTGGCCTGTTCGTTACTGGCCTGTGTGTAACTCATCTGTCTGTGTTGCTACATAGATCATGATGTGTATCGATATCAGAATATGAAATGGCCTATACCAGAATATGAATTTTTGGTCATATCGCACAGCACCACTATATCTACTCTATATCACTCTACATACCTGCACACAACTGTTACACACCCATGTACACTATACAATCATCATACAATCCAGAACCACACATACATCCTTATATACTATTATATACAATTCTTAAGAGGTTTTTCATCCATATGAGAGGTGTAAGTGATTAGAAATCTCACAGATTGGATCAAACCATTTTCCGGATCAGATAAAAAAAAGAAAACTAATTGTTGTAAGTATATTAAATTATAAAGAAGTCTGCAGTGACTGGAAAAAGTGCACTGAGCTTCTCCAGCACCTGAGCCAGATTTCTGCCTGTGGGATATAAAAGGATCTCCTAGCAGTTTTTTTTTTAAACTTATAGTAAACTTGTGCTGTTGCACGCCTGTATGTTACTGACCTTTGTGTTATTCACCTGTGTGTAACACGTCTGTGTGTTACTCGTCCCTGTGTGTTATTCGCCTGTGTGGTACTCGCCTCTCTGTAAGTCGCCTGTGTGTAAACATGCCTGTGTGTTACTCGTTTCTGTGTTAGTCTGTGTGTTACTCACCTGTCTGTAACTTGCCTGTCTGTTACTCGCCTGTGTGTTACTGGCCAGTGTGTTACTGGCCTGTGTTTTACTAGCCTGTATGTTACCGGCCTGTGTGTTACTTGTCTGTCTGTAATTCGCCTGTGTGATACTCACCTGTGTGTTATTCGCTGACTGTAACTCGCCTGTGTGTTACTGTGTGTTATTCGCTGACTGTAACTCGCCTGTGGGTTACTGGTCTCTGTGTTACTCGCCTGTGTGGTACTCGCCTCTCTATAACTCGCCTGTGTGTTACTCGCCTGTATGTTACTGGCCTTTGGGTTATTCACCTGTGTGTAACACGTCTGTGTGTTACTGGCCTGTGTGTAAACACGCCTGCGAGTTACTCGTCCCTGTGTGTTATTCCTCTGTGTGGTATTTGCCTCTCTGTAACTCGCCTGTGTGTAAATACGCCTGTTTCTCGTTTCTGTGTTAGTCTGTGTGTTACTCACTTGTCTGTAACTTGGCTGTCTGATAATGGCCTGTGTGCTACTGGCCTGTGTGTTCCTAGCCTGTATGTTACCGGCCTGTGTGTTACTCGTCTGTCTGTAATTCGCCTGTGTGATACTCACCTGTCTGTAACTTGCCTGTCTGTTAATGGCCTGTGTGATACTTGCCTGTGTGTTATTCGCTGACTGTAACTCGCCTGTGTGTTATTGCCATGTGTGTTACTGGTCTGTGTGTTACTCGCCTGTGTGGTACTCGCCTCTCTGTAACTCACCTGTGTGTAACTCGCCTGTATGTTACTGGCCTTTGTATTATTCATCTGTGTGTTACACGTCTGTGTTTTACTGGCCTGTGTGTTACTGGCCTGTGTATTACTCGTCTGTGTGTTATTCGCCTGTGTGTTACTCACCTGTCTGTAACTCGCCTGTCTGTTACTCGCCTGTCTGTTACTCGCCTGTGTGTTACTCGCCTGTGTGTTACTCGCCTGTGTGTTACTGGCCTGTGTGTTACTCGCCTGTGTGTTACTCGTCTGTGTGTTATTCGCCTGTGTGTTACTCACCTGTCTGTAACTCGCCTGTGTGTTACTTGCCTGTGTGTTACTGGCCTGTGTGTTACTAGCCTGTGTGTAACTCGCCTGTGTGTTACTGGCATGTGTGGTACTCGCTTCTCTGTAACTCGCCTATGTGTTACTCGCCTGTATGTTACTGGCCTGTGTGTAAACACGCCTGTGTGTTACTGGTCTGTGTGTTACTTGCCTGTGTGTTAATCGCCTGTGTGTTACTGGCCTGTGTGTAAACACGTCTGTGTGTTACTGGCATGTGCGTTACTTGCCTGTGTGTTAATCGCCTGTGTGTTACTGGTCTGTGTGTTACTGGCCTGTATGTTACTGGCCTGTGTGTTACTCGCCTGTCTGTAATTCGCCTGTGTGCTATTCGCTGACTGTAACTCGCCTGTGTGTTACTGGTCTGTGTGTTACTGGCCTGTATGTTACTGGCCTGTGTTTTACTCGCCTGTCTGTAATTCGCCTTTGTGCTATTCGCTGACTGTAACTCGCCTGTGTGTTACTGGTCTGTGTGTTACTTGCCTGTGTGTTAATCGCCTGTGTGTTCCTGGTCTGTGTGTTACTCGTCTGTCTGTAATTCGCCTGTGTGCTATTCGCTGACTGTTACTCGCCTGTGTGTTACTGGTCTGTGTGTTACTTGCCTGTGTGTTAATCGCCTGTGTGTTCCTGGTCTGTGTGTTACTCGTCTGTCTGTAATTCGCCTGTGTGCTATTCGATGACTGTAACTCGCCTGTGTGTTAATCGCCTGTGTGTTCCTGGTCTGTGTGTAACTCGCCTGTGTGTTAATCGCCTGTGTGTTACTGGTCTGTGTGTAACTCACCTGTGTGTTACTGGTCTGTGTGTAACTCGCCTGTGTGTTACTGGCCTGTGTGTTACTGGCCTGTGTGTTACTGGTCTGTGTGTTACTTGCCTGTGTGTTACTTGCCTGTGTGTTACTTGCCTGTGTGTTACTTGCCTGTGTGTTAATCACCTGCGTGTTACTGGCCTGTGTGTTACTTGCCTGTCTGTTACTCGTCTGTGTGTTACTCGCCTGTGTGTTACTCGCCTGTGTGTAACTGGCGTGTGTGTTACACGAATGTGCTACATTTCCCATTATAAAGGACATCCCCCCTGATTGCAGTCGCTGTGTTACGGGTAATAAAGGGAATTTGTGTTAATTAAAATCTGAATGAACAGTGGAAGATCTCACTGACCTTGATTTTGAGGGATTTTTTAAGCTCCTTGATGACAGTCTCTCTGTCCTCCAGCTTCAGGCCCAGACCCTCAGCATCAGTGATCTCAGCACGGAGTGCAGCTGCACGAGCCTCGACAGGTGGAGACTGGAGAGAGGAACACACACACAGACACACAGACACACTAAAATGACAACACACTCCAGCAATGGCGTTGGTATTGTTAGGGTTGAGCGTGTGTGTGCATTATCACTATGTCTGTGAAAGCGTGCAGCGTGTATCTCACCACACGCTGAGGTTTCTCTGCATCATACTCTCCCTCCTGCATGGCCGTGGCCATCTTGTTCATGGTTGCTATGACGGCGCTGCACGACTGACGCAGACACTCGTTCGGGTTCAGGCCGTGAGAACCATAAACCTGTGGAGGTCATTAATATTCAGTTATTAAACTCCAGTAAAAACTACTTTCACTTTTCACCTTTCAGTAACATTATTAAGTATTATTATTAAAGCCTGTTGGATTTATGATGAATTACTATGCATCAATTACATTTTTGCTGTTAATACTTAATACTAATACAAAATACTTTCATTTGTTGAGTATAATCCACTCCTCCAATGCTTTAAAATGGAAAACAAATAATAACACTGCAGGCTGAATTTTTTTTTTACTTTTAGATTCAACTTATTTTCAAAGTCAAGTCAAAGTCAGTGGTTTTTATTGTCATTTCAGCTATATACAGAGTACACAGTGAAACGAAACAACGTTCCTCCAGGGACCATGGTGCACATAAACACAGTGTAGACAGAACAATAGTGCAACAGTACAAAAGTGCAGACAGACAATACAACACAATACAGACAAAGAATAATAAATAACAAGACAGTGTGCAAATTATGCAGTGTGCAAAAAGTGTGCAAAAAAGACCAGTGAGGTAGTAATTACCTCTATTACACAGTGTGCAATAGAGTCCAGTGAGGTAGTAGGGTTTTTAGTGCTTTCCATTTTCTGGGGTAAGTGGGGTAAGAGTGTGTGTGCATGTACAGAAAAACCATCAGTTCAGTCTCTGCAGTTGAGGAGTCTGATGGCTTGGGGGTAGAAGCTGTTGCAGAATCTGGTCGTGCTGGACCGGATGCTGCGGTACCTTCTTCCCGAAGGCAGGAGGGAGAACAGTTCGTGTGAGGGATGAGTGGGGTCATTCACAATGCTGGTTGCTTTGCGGATGCTGCGGGTGGTGTAAATGTCCGTGATGGAGGGGAGAGAGACTCCGATGATCCTCTCAGCTGTCCTCACAATACGCTGGAGGGTCTTGCGGTCAGAGACAGTGCAGGTCCCAAACCAGGCAGTGATGCAGCTGCTCAGGATGCTCACAATGGTCCCTCTATAGAAGAGTGTGAGGATGGGTGGAGGGAGACGGGCCTTTCTCAGCTTCCGGAGGAAGTAGAGACGCTGCTGGGCTTTCTTGGCTGTAGAGCTGGTGTTCAGGGTCCAGGTGAGGTTCTCTGCTAAGTGGACACCAAGGAACTTGGTGCTCTTAACAATCTCCACAGAGGACCCGTCGATGTTGAGTGGAGAGTGGGTGTGTTGTGCTCTCCTGAAGTCAACAACCATTTCCTTTGTCTTGTCCACATTCAGGTGAAGGCTGTTGACTGTACACCAGTCTGTCAGCCGCTGCACCTCCTCTCTGTATGCTGACTCGTCGCCTTTGGTGATGAGACCCAGCACGGTTGTATCATCGGCGAACTTGATAAAGCTGTTAGAACTGTGTTTTGCAGCACAGTCATGAGTCAGCAGGGTGAACAGCAGAGGACTCAGGACACTGCCCTGGGGGGCCCCAGTGTTCAGTGTGATGGTGCTGGAGGTGCTGCCCCCGAACCGCACTGACTGGGGTCTCCCCGTCAGAAAGTCCAGGATCCAGTTGCAGAGGGGGGTGTTGAGACCGAGCGAGCTTAGCTTCCTGATGAGGTTCTGTGGGATGATGGTGTTGAATGCTGAACTGAAGTCTATAAACAGCATTCTGACGTAAGTGTCCTTCTTCTCCAGGTGGGTGAGGGAGAGATGAAGGGTGGTGGTGATGGCATCGTCCGTGGAGCGATTGGGACGATACGCAAACTGCAGGGGGTCCAGTGAAGAGGGCAGTCGTGTCTTGATGTTCCTCATGACTAGCCTCTCGAAGCACTTCATGATGATGGGTGTAAGTGCAACGGGACGGTAGTCATTGAGGCAGGACACTGTGGACTTCTTCGGCACGGGAACGATGGTGGTGGACTTGAGGCACGTTGGGACAGTGGCGCTGCACAGGGAGATGTTGAAGATGTCCGTGAGAACATCTGTCAGCTGGTCTGCGCACTCCCTGAGCACTCTGCCGGGGATGTTGTCTTGTCCTGCAGCTTTTCGTGGGTTGACTCTGCGCAGAGTGTTCCTCACATCCACTGCAGTCAGGCACAACACCTGCTCGTCCGGCTTGGGCATGGTCTTTCTCACCATCGTGTTGTTTTGTGCCTCAAACCGTGCATAAAAGTTGTTCAGGGCATCAGGGAGGGAGGCATCACGTTCACAGGACGGTGGCATTGTCCTGTAATTGGTGATTGCCTGGATGCCCTGCCACATATGCCGCGCGTCACCCGTGTCCTTGAAGTGGCTGTGGATTCTCTGGGCGTGTGCGCGCTTTGCCTCTCTGATGGCTCTTGACAGGTCGGCTCTCGCTTTCCTCAGGGCCACCTTGTCACCCACTCTGAAGGCGGAGTCGCGGGTCCTCAGCAGCGCACGTACCTCAGCAGTCATCCAAGGCTTCTGGTTTGGGCGTGTAGTGATGGTCTTGGAGACAGTGACATCATCAATACACTTGCTGATGTAGCCAGTGACTGATGCTGCATACTCCTCCAAATCAACAGAATCGCCTTCAGTAGCAGCCTCCCTAAACATGTCCCATGCAGTGCACTCAAAACAGTCCTGAAGGGCAGAGATGGAGCCTGCCGGCCAGGTTTTCACCTGCTTCTGAACTGGTCTGGAGCGTCTGATGAGTGGTGTGTATGTTGGAGTCAGCCAAACACACATGTGGTCCGAGAAAGCGAGGTGGGGGCGGGGCTCCGCCCGGTACGCGCTGGGGATGTTTGTGTAAACAAGATCCAGCGCGCTCGCTCCTCTCGTTGCAAAGTCCACATGTTGATGGAATTTAGGGATGTAAAGTTGATGTAAACACACACGCCTCCACCGCGGGTCTTCCCGGATAGAGCCGCGCTCCTATCCGCTCTGAACGCGGTTAGCCCGGCTAGCTGAATGGCGCTGTCCAGAATGTTGTCGTTCAGCCACGATTCCACAAAAACCAAAGCACAGCAGTCTCTGAACTCTCGCTGGGTTGTTCGCTGGAGTCGGATGTAGTCCAGTTTATTGTCAAGGGAACAGACGTTTGCCAGAAAGAGCGATGGTATAGCCGGCCGGCTAGGACTAGCCTTTAGCCTCGCGCGGATCCCGGCTCTCTTTCCGCGCTTCCGCTTACGCTCGCACCGCTTGCGCCTTAGATTTATCCATCTAATGAGTGAAGTATTTAATCAAACAGTTTGCTGTGAACCAAACAAGCTTTCTATCACTTTTCAGACCTGAACAAAACACAACATTCAAGCATTTCCAAGCGCCTGTACAAAACCTGCTTTAATAGTTCAATGAATTAAATCAGAAGCAAATATCAATAAAGCTTATTTCTGACACTGTATCACACATTCTGTACAACCTACTACAATCTGAGCACAGATAGGTGTAATATACTTTTTTAATATTTTAATTCTGTAAGAAGATGTCTCTGTTGCATCTCTGTACAGCCTGTGTGTGTGTGTGTGTGTACCTGTTCCACTGCGGTAAAGGCCACATCCTCCAGTTTGAGTGCGGACAGCCCCTCTTGTTCAGCGAGTGGAGCGATCATTTGCGCTCCAGCTGCTCCCATCTCCTGCAGAACAGCAACCACCCGGGCCAGCTGCTTCCTACAGTCAGCCAGCAACTCACTCACCTACACGCACGCACCACACACACAGACACACACATTTTATTTTATTTGACTTTAATCCTGGATATATGGAGATATTTGGAGTGCATTATTATTACGGTAGTATCATGACATTCTGGATCATTGACTTCTGTTACAAATCTGATCAAATTCTTGTATTTTTTAATGTCTCAGGGGTCTGCCATATTATGTCATATGCAATAATAAAATTTTTGTTGCAGTGGTGTATTCTAAAAAAAAAAAAAAAAAAAAACTTTTTTAATTCAGTGTTTTGTCATATTGCCAAGAATATCATTATCACGAAAAAAAAACATGAAATACCCTGAAATTATTTTAGGGACATATCACCAACATCTACTTACTACTGCTCAAAATGTGTATTTTAATGTAATAATCAATTATTAAAATTTGTAAAACTCAGTCACATTCCTCTGCAACTCATCAAGACAGTGCTGTGAAAGTTCTCTCTACAATTAGGTAAACTGGACTGTTCAAACCAGACATAACTATTTTCCCACAGGCCAGGGACTTTTGTTATCCTGCATTTTCCTGCTTACCGTGTGACATGCTTCAGTTATATTTTGTATTTTATGTTAAATATTTTAAACAATTTTGCCGAAAGTATCCTGTGTTGTTCAGTTATGTAATCTTTCCATTCAATGAGTGTCTCTAATTTCCACTGTTCCTGATCTAATATGAAGCTACATGAAGTTTGGAGGTGTGTAATGATGAATTCTGAAGCTACATGAAGTTTGGAGGTGTGTAGTGATGAATTCTGAAGCTACATGATGTTTGGAGGTGTGTAGTGATGAATTCTGAAGCTACATGAAGTTCGGAGGTGTGTAGTGATCTAATCTGAAGCTACATGAAGTTTGGAGGTGTGTAGTGATGAACTCTGAAGCTACATGAAGTTTGGAGGTGTGTAGTGATGAACTCTGAAGCTACATGAAGTTTGGAGGTGTGTAGTGATGAATTTTGAAGCTACATGAACTTTGGAGGTGTGTAGTGATGAACTCTGAAGCTACATGAAGTTTGGAGGTGTGTAGTGATGAACTCTGAAGCTACATGAAGTTTGGAGGTGTGTAGTGATGAATTCTGAAGCTACATGAAGTTTGGAGGTGTGTAGTGATGAATTCTGAAGCTACATGAAGTTTGGAGGTGTGTAGTGATGAATTCTGAAGCTACATGAAGTTTGGAGGTGTGTAGTGATGAATTCTGAAGCTACATGAAGTTTGGAGGTGTGTAGTGATGAATTCTGAAGCTACATGATGTTTGGAGGTGTGTAGTGATGAATTCTGAAGCTACATGAAGTTCGGAGGTGTTTAGTGATCTAATCTGAAGCTACATGAAGTTTGGAGGTGTGTAGTGATGAATTCTGAAGCTACATGAAGTTAGGAGGTGTGTAGTGATGAACTCTGAAGCTACATGAAGTTTGGAGGTGTGTAGTGATGAACACTGAAGCTACATGATGTTTGGAGGTGTGTAGTGATGAATTCTGAAGCTACATGAAGTTTGGAGGTGTGTAATGATGAATTCTGAAGCTACATGAAGTTTGGAGGTGTGTAGTGATGAATTCTGAAGCTACATGAAGTTTGGAGGTGTGTAGTGATGAATTCTGAAGCTACATGAAGTTTGGAGGTGTGTAGTGATGAATTCTGAAGCTACATGAAGTTTGGAGGTGTGTAGTGATGAATTCTGAAGCTACATGATGTTTGGAGGCGTGTAGTGATGAATTCTGAAGCTACATGAAGTTCGGAGGTGTGTAGTGATCTAATCTGAAGCTACATGAAGTTTGGAGGTGTGTAGTGATGAATTCTGAAGCTACATGAAGTTTGGAGGTGTGTAGTGATGAACTCTGAAGCTACATGAAGTTTGGAGGTGTGTAGTGATGAACTCTGAAGCTACATGAAGTTTGGAGGTGTGTAGTGATGAATTTTGAAGCTACATGAACTTTGGAGGTGTGTAGTGATGAACTCTGAAGCTACATGAAGTTTGGAGGTGTGTAGTGATGAACTCTGAAGCTACATGAAGTTTGGAGGTGTGTAGTGATGAACTCTGAAGCTACATGAAGTTTGGAGGTGTGTAGTGATGAATTCTGAAGCTACATGAAGTTTGGAGGTGTGTAGTGATGAATTCTGAAGCTACATGAAGTTTGGAGGTGTGTAGTGATGAATTCTGAAGCTACATGAAGTTTGGAGGTGTGTAGTGATGAATTCTGAAGCTACATGAAGTTCGGAGGTGTGTAGTGATCTAATCTGAAGCTACATGAAGTTTGGAGGTGTGTAGTGATGAATTCTGAAGCTACATGAAGTTAGGAGGTGTGTAGTGATGAACGCTGAAGCTACATGAAGTTTGGAGGTGTGTAGTGATGAACTCTGAAGCTACATGAAGTTTGGAGGTGTGTAGTGATGAACTCTGAAGCTACATGAAGTTTGGAGGTGTGTAGTGATGAATTCTGAAGCTACATGAAGTTTGGAGGTGTGTAGTGATGAACTAATCTGAAGCTACATGAAGTTTGGAGGTGTGTAGTGATGGTGAACTCTGAAGCTACATGAAGTTTGGAGGTGTGTAGTGATGAAATCTGAAGCTACATGAAGTTTGGAGGTGTGTAGTGATGAACTCTGAAGCTACATGAAGTTTGGAGGTGTGTAGTGATGAACTCTGAAGCTACATGAACTTTGGAGGTGTGTAGTGATGAACTCTGAAGCTACATGAAAGTTGGAGGTGTGTAGTGATGAATTCTGAAGCTACATGAAGTTTGGAGGTGTGTAGTGATGAATTCTGAAGCTACATGAAGTTTGGAGGTGTGTAGTGATGAACTCTGAAGCTACATGAAGTTTGGAGGTGTGCAGTGATGAATTCTGAAGCTACATGAAGTTTGGAGGTGTGTAGTGATGAACTAATCTGAAGCTACATGAAGTTTGGAGGTGTGTAGTGATGGTGAACTCTGAAGCTACATGAAGTTTGGAGGTGTGTAGTGATGAACTCTGAAGCTACATGAAGTTTGGAGGTGTGTAGTGATGAACTCTGAAGCTACATGAAGTTTGGAGGTGTGTAGTGATGAACTCTGAAGCTACATGAACTTTGGAGGTGTGTAGTGATGAATTCTGAAGCTACATGAAGTTTGGAGGTGTGTAGTGATGAATTCTGAAGCTACATGAAGTTTGGAGGTGTGTAGTGATGAATTCTGAAGCTACATGAAGTTTGGATGTGTGTAGTGATGAATTCTGAAGCTACATGAAGTTTGGAGGTGTGTAGTGATGAACTAATCTGAAGCTACATGAAGTTTGGAGGTGTGTAGTGATGAATTCTGAAGCTACATGAAGTTTGGAGGTGTGTAGTGATGAACACTGAAGCTACATGAAGTTTGGAGGTGTGTAGTGATGAATTCTGAAGCTACATGAAGTTTGGAGGTGTGTAGTGATGAACTCTGAAGCTACATGAAGTTTGGAGGTGTGTAGTGATGAACTCTGAAGCTACATGAAAGTTGGAGGTGTGTAGTGATGAATTCTGAATCTACATGAAGTTTGGAGGTGTGTAGTGATGAATTCTGAAGCTACATGAAGTTTGGATGTGTGTAGTGATGAATTCTGAAGCTACATGAAGTTTGGAGGTGTGTAGCGATGAACACTGAAGCTACATGAAGTTTGGAGGTGTGTAGTGATGATGAACTCTGAAGCTACATGAAGTTTGGAGGTGTGTAGTGATTAATTCTGAAGCTACATGAAGTTTGGAGGTGTGTAGTGATGAATTCTGAAGCTACGTGAAGTTTGGATGTGTGTAGTGATGAATTCTGAAGCTACATGAACTTTGGAGGTGTGTAGTGATGAACACTGAAGCTACATGAAGTTTGGAGGTGTGTAGTGATGATGAACTCCGAAGCTACATGAAGTTTGGAGGTGTGTAGTGATGAATTCTGAAGCTACATGAAGTTTGGAGGTGTGTAGTGATGATGAACTCTGAAGCTACATGAAAGTTGGAGGTGTGTAGTGATGAATTCTGAAGCTACATGAAGTTTGGAGGTGTGTAGTGATGAATTCTGAAGCTACATGAAGTTTGGATGTGTGTAGTGATGAACTAATCTGAAGCTACATGAAGTTTGGAGGTGTGTAGTGATGAATTCTGAAGCTACATGAAGTTTGGAGGTGTGTAGTGATGATGAACTCTGAAGCTACATGAAGTTTGGAGGTGTGTAGTGATGAATTCTGAAGCTACATGAAGTTTGGAGGTGTGTAGTGATGATGAACTCTGAAGCTACATGACGTTTGGAGGTGTGTAGTGATGAATTCTGAAGCTACATGAAGTTTGGAGGTGTGTAGTGATGATGAACTCTGAAGCTACATGAAGTTTGGAGGTGTGTAGTGTGTTATGATGTATTAGGGCAGACAGATGTATACCATTTTCAACAGGATGGGATGTGGCTGCCTCTTTCATAAATAATTTAAAGATAAAACTATACCATACACTATGTTTTATCTGCATGGAGATTTGGACACCACACACCTGAGGAGGGTAAGAGAGGGCTGAAGGTATTCCTGGAGCGTCGGTGCCAGGCATCCTTCTGCGGATTTTCTTACAGAACTGACGGATATCTCCACAAGAAGTGTCAAGATCCTTCAATAGCAGCGTAAGCCCAGCCCCTTCCTGTCCCGCCTGCAGGAAGGAACGCAGACGCCCCACCTCTGCTCCCATGCAATCCAGGGCACTCTGGGTAAACTGGAAAGAAACAGTGATATATAAAAAAATCACCATACAGCATGGACGTCCAAGTTCACATGAAAAAGGAGCTGCTAGGGAAAAATGGTGGTAAATTTACTGTACTGTAGGGTTTATTAACATCTTGTAATATATATCATACACTTAGAAAAAAAAATTTGCCCAAATTTACCAAGATAATGAGAAATCATATATAAATGTCATATTATTGGCACCTAAGCAGAGCTCGATACCTTGATGTGATCGGCCAGCTGTACGGTGCAATCCTCAGTCTGCTCAGCCAGGTGGATACTGTACAGTTGCTGGAAGGGGAACACAATTACTAACACATACAATCTGCACACTTCACTGCAGCTCAGCTCAAATACGCCATTCATGCTAAAGAGATGTGCTCGAGTATCTAAAATACTTAGTTAAACATTCCAGCACTAAACAGATATATACACAGCTCTGGAAAAAGAGAGCACTTAAAAATGATGAGTTTCTTTGATTTTACCAAATTGAAAACCTCTGGAATATAATCAAGAGGAAGATGGATGATCACAAGCCATCAAACCAAGCTGAACTGCTTGAATTTTTGCACCAGGAGTAAAGGCATAAAGTTTTCCAAAAGCAGTGTGTAAGACTGGTGGAGGAGAACATACCAAGATGCATGAAAACTGTGATTAAAAATCACGGTTTTCCACTAAATATTGATTTCTGAACTCTGAATATGACTGTTTTCTTTGATTTATTTGATGTCTGAAATATCTGCATATTTTTGATATTTCAGCCATTTCTCATTTTCCCATTTCATATTTTATTTGGAATTTGGGAGAAATTCTGTTCGTAGTTTATGGAATAAAAGAGCAATGTTCATTTTACTCAAACATAAACCTATAAATATCTCACGTGATTTTAGATTGATGTTATGTGTGTGTGTGTGTGTGTGTGTGTGTGAGTTACCTGGTAGTACTTAATGGCTTTAGTAAGGGGCTCCACTTGCACAGTTTCATCAAGCTGGTCTTTGTGCAGAAGTTCAATTAAAAAGTCGAGACAGCGCTCATGCACACTCATCTCAGAGAACAGCGTCCCCATCCGCTTATACACATCCACACTGCACTGATTCAGAGCCCTATGAGGAATAAACCATGTTACTTCTGCTGCTGCAATCTATTTAATGATCACTTTTATGATCACTAGAATAGAATAGAATAGAATAGAATACATTCTTTTGGGTCACGCATGACAGACACCTACAACATATAAAACATCTATAAAAATAAAATAAATAAAATGATACTGCAGTTGGTAAAAACAATCTCCTATAGATATTTCTAGTTGCTCTTGGTGTCCTATAGCGTTTTCCTGATTCCAATTGTTTAAACTGTGAGTTAAAAGGGTGTAATGTCTTCTTTATGATCTTCAATCCCTTTACAGATCTGTCCTCCCTTGCTGACTTGTTCATACCAGTTTACTGCCCATCTTCACCATTCCCATCAGCTTTACTCCTCCCAAACCAGATGGTCATATTATAACACAAAACACTTTTAACTAGTTCTACAATATCTTTACACAGTTTCTTAACGAGACCCTGTGGAGCTTCCTTACATATAAACTCAGAAGCTGTGACCAAGACGGCTCCCTAATCCCTCATTAGTGTTGAACTATATAAGTCAGGACTATGTAGTTTACTCAGCAGTGCATTCAGACACTACCTCATCATTAACATGCGCTCACACCGGTCACTTAAACATAAACGTGTGACTGGCTGAGCTGAGCTCTGAATTAAAGTTAGTGAAGCTTTGAGCTGAGCATGGAGTAATCTCTGGCTGCAATGTTGCGCTGTTTAGAAACATAAATCTCTTATTAATGAACCACAGGGAGAAAAGTGAAATTAACAGTGTACACCTGCTTGGGCTTTCACACCAAACTGATTTTGTCTAAACCTGATTGGAGAAAATACTCTTTGACAAAATTACCAAGTGCCAGGACTTTACTGCACAGAGCTGTTGGGGTGATTTGACTCATCAATACTGTAGACACTGTAGATAACCTGGAAGAGACGGAGCTAGTTCTGCTGTTAGAATTAGATGATTGTTGTGCTGAGCAGCAGTGGTTATAGAAATCGGAGTGAAGAGTGCTAGTGATAGTTAGATATTATGTATGAGTAGTTACTACACTCATTGTTTGCATGTTAATTTAACTTCATTATTTTACAGATTTAGTTCGTGCAGTATGCAGCAATGTTTACTACAAATCATGAGGCCACTCTGGGAGTTTATAGTGCCCTCACAATCATGTTCCAATTCCACTTCAGGACACTCTGAGAAAAATGTCCAAAGTTTTTAATTAGTACCCTAAAACATTTCAGTAATTTCGGTCTCGGTTTTTCTAAAATACCATATTTTATTTTCTAAATACTACCATATTTAAAACAACCAACAATCTCAACGGTCTTCTTGTTTTATAGTAAACAGGACTGATAAGAACTGGTGTCCGTCCTAAAATCCTCTTCTTCTTCTTTACTTCATTAATCTCCAAATTATTTTAAAAACTGACACCAGTCCTGTGGAGCACTAACATGTTTCAGGTGTCTCAGAATGCTGGCTTTCCATCGTATCTCTGTATTTCAATTTAGGCTCTTTTAATCTTTTCATGCTATTCCCCATATTTCTCTCAGTTTATTAAGAAAATTAATTTATTAATATTCATAAAAATAATACATTAAAATTGAAGCATTATCATGGTTTAATCATCAGTGCAGATAAAATTGATTAGATGATACATTCTGTGGTGCTTCGCGCTGCTGTATCAGAGCGCTGTGTGCGGAGCTGGTGGTACGTACTGGTCATATTTATGCAGTGTGGCCTGCAGCAGGGTGAGGGAGTACACCAGTCCAGAGGCGAAGCTCAGCTGTTCCCCAGCTGACCCACGCAGGCCTGTGCGCTCCACCACGTTACCGTTCAGATCAAACTTCTCCTGAGCCTGTTTACTGATCAGCTCAGCCTGCCAGCAGAGAAAACACATTACTACAGTCAGTAAAGGCTGTAACAGTTCAGAACCGGGCTACAGCGCCCTCAGGCTATGCATATATTCCTTTCACTGACATGGATGGGGAATTGGGGGGAAGGGGGCTGAATGGGTAAGGGATGGGGATGAAATCAAATCAAGGAACAGCATCTACAGCCAACTACAAACATAAATAAACAAATAAACAAACAAATAATTTAAAGCAAAGATATAAATCCAACTGTGATGATGAGCAAGATCAGTTTAGGCAGTTTGTACACAATAAATATTCAAAACAACTATAGTAGTGTAATTAAACAGTATTATAATGATAAAGCAAACAGAAGAATCCAAAGCAAATGATTGTGTTACAGCACACAGCAGTTTTTTTTGCATGGTCATATACAGTATTATGTATTAAAATACTTAAAAACTGAACAGAACATGATGCATTGTGAACGTGTGCAGTGCTGTGGAACCTTGCAGATGAGTCTGGGGATGAGCAGCAGAACCAGGATGCAGTCATGATCTCCTCCATGTCTCAGGAACGAGTCCGGCATGAAAGAGGTGAGCAGAGAAACCTGCCTATTTGCCTGAGCCACTTCCATCTTACGCAGCTCCATCTCAATAGCCTATACACACACGCACACGCACACACACACACGCACACGCACACGCACACGCACAACGCACACACACACGCACACAAACACATTACTGCATTAGTGCTGGTCATAAAATTAGAATAGCATGAAAAAGTTGTTTTATTTCAGTATTTCCATTCAAAAAGTGAATATTGTATATTATATGAATTTATTACACACTCATATCCATAGACCTTTACAAAAAAAAGATTTTTAGTAACGTTGGCAAACTGAAAAAGTATGAACCTAAAAGGTATGAGCATGTACAGCACTCAGTATTTGTCTCCACTCTTCCTCCAGACTGCAAAATTTACTTTCATCAGATATCATAACTTTGGACCACTCAGCAGCAGCCCGGTCCTTTTCATCTTTAGCCAAGGTCTCTTGTTCAAGAGTAGCTCGACACAACAAACGCAACAGCTGAAACCTGTCTTGCATATGTCTGCGTGTGGTGGTTCTGGAAGCACTGACTCCAGCTGCACTCCACTCTTTGCGAATCTCCCCCACATTTGTGAATAGGTTTTGTTTAACAATCCTCTCCAGGGTGTGGTTCTCCCTACTGCTTGTACACTTTTTGTATACCACATCTTTTTCTTCCCTTCGGACAAGGTGTAAGGGGTAAGAGGTCGTCTTGTGAACAAGCAGTCTTTCCCATGATTGTGTAGCCTACAGATCTAGACTGAGAGACAATTTAAAGGCCTTTGCAGTTATATGAGTTAATTAGCTAATAAGAGAGTGGCACCAGGTGTCTTCAATATTGAACATTTTCACAATATTCTGAAATACTGAATTTGGGTTATCATTAGTTGTCAGTCATTATCATCAAAATTAAAAGAAATAAAACCTATATCAGTCTGTGTAATGAATGAATATAACAAAAAAGTTTTACTTTTTAAATGGAATTACTAAAATAAATAAACATTTTCATTATTCTAATTGTATGACCAGCACCTGCAGAAGATATCACAAAATGTTACAGTGTGATCATACTTGGTAGTCCTAAAACCCATAGACGTGGCTGTACCTTGGCATAGGCTTTGGTCTCAGCAAATTTGATCTTGAAGTCGAAGAGCTCGGCGGGAGGCTGCTGGAGCTGCTCGACCGTAGCACTCTGCTGATTGGTCAGCTCACGGTTCAATTCCTGTTTTCATCAGAGAAGTTAAAAAGAGAAAACTGCAAATTTAGAAAACACCCTGAACATAGGAGGTCCTGAGACCACATGCATAATAATTCAGTTCCTGTCCTTTCTTGAACTGTAATTACAAAATAAAATATATTTAATGTCCAGTTGTTGGCAACAAGAATGCAGGAACAACCTTCTGTCCCATCACTGAACAGCTTCTAAAATGTGGATTTTCTTTTTGCTGATGACGAGCTGCATGCAAATCTTTCTGGTTGTTCTGAGGCTAATTCCTGGAATCCTTTGTTCAAAATCAAGTTCTTTTGTACTTTTAAAATCAAATGTACATTTAATGTTACATGTTTATGCATGTCCCTAGGATTTTACAGATGTTTTTTCCAGATTATACAGTGGTTTGAAAAAGTAATCATATCTGTGGATAATCATATCTAATCATATCTGTCACTGTGGATCCACACCAGTACGCATACAGGAAGAACCGATCCACAGAGGATGCCATTTCCTCTGTGGTCCACACTGCCCTCACCCACCTGGAGCAGAAGGATTCCTACGTCCGTATGCTCTTTGTGGATTTCACATCTGCTTTCAACACCATGATTCCTCAGACACTGATAACCAAACTCTTCTCACTTGGACTGAGCTCTTCGCTGTGCAACTGGGTCCTAGACTTCCTGACCAACAGGCCGCAGTCTGTGAGGATTCACAACATCTCCTTCCCCTCCATAATCCTCAGCACTGGCTCCCCTCAGGGCTGAGCCCCATCCTGTTCACACTGCTCACATATGACTGCTCACCTCTCCATCCAGGCTGTCATATTGTAAAGTTTGCGGACAACAAGGCAGTGGTTGGATGCATCACGAACAGAGATGAGTCCAGCTACAGGCAGGAGGTGGAACACCTGGAGGGTTAGTGCAGAGAGAACAACCTCTGCATCAATGTAAAGAAGACGAAGGAGATGATTGTGGATTTCAGAAGGGGCCAGCATGCCCACCTCCACCTGCACATTGGAGGATCTGCGGTGGAAGTGGTCGACAGCTACAGGTATTTGGGTGTGCACCTGAGCAGCAACCTCACCAGAAGCAACAACATTTCCACTCTGGTCAGGAAGGCACATAGACTGTATATAGCTGGACAGAGCATCGTCTCTTAAAAGTGAAGCCACCACAGGTCGGGCGCCCCCTGCTGTTTGGTTTCAGAAAGCTGTGTAACCCCACCCATCCCCATAGGTTTCAATGGCAAAACAGACAACTTTCAATCACGTTTTTTTCTAATATACTGTAATTCTACCGCCATTATTTAAATGCAACAGCTAGTGTAACCTCTGCTTATATTGTCAAATTTTTATATTCCCACAGAATTCATTTTTTAAAGCGTTATTCAGCTCTATTCAAAAAAGGTGTGGTTATTGTAAAAAGGTCAGGGTTACACCTAGCCGGGGTGGGACCAATGACTGTATGGGCGGGACCAATAACAGACCGTCAGCAGAACCTGCATCATGTTCTTTTTTCCCCTTACGTCAAGCAGTAGACCAGTACTAGTAGTTTAGTTTAGTTTAGTCAAAAGTTTAGCTAGCTAACTGTACTACCGTTATTATTTTTTTATTAGCTAAACTGAATTTAGATTGTTGTATTAATAATGTCGTGTTCTGCTGTTAATTGCTCTAACAGACATTCTGGACAAAGTTCTTTGCGTTTTTTTCGGTAAGTTTGCTGCCTGTTTTTCCCTCCACTCCTGTGTCTGTGTGCATTTTATTTTATTAATTATCAAGATCTTAGCCGAACCATTTAATCTTAATTGGATTATATAGCCAGCTTATTTTTTTTAGCTAACATTAGTGTAGTTATCTTACTAACTATATTCGCTAGACTCTGTAGAATTAATATTTTTACTTGGTCAGTGGCTTCACCCGTCACCGGTGTGTGCAGCAAGCTGACCCAGATAGCATGAAGGCTCTGCCCGAGATCCGCTGATTGAGGCAGCACTGGCTTAGACTCTGCATAATCCGTGCAGAATTTAGCCAAATGTGCTCAGTCCGTCTCAGCGGCAAGATTAACTGAGCTTCAGTACCTGATTCGTCTCGTTGTTTAAAGCAATAACTAGTCCTGGCATTCACTGCCGTTTGATGTTTTTTTCACTGGATTTTATTTACTTCCACTTGCTACATACAGAACTATCATGTGGCTGGGTACACGGTTAATATCCATAACGTGCACGAACTGCACTGTTACTATGAAAATATTAATCGTATCGTGCTGCAGATAAGTTCTCCGATCGGCTCGACTGGACTCCGCTCCGCTCGGCAGACTGTGAGCTCTGTGGAGGCAGCCCTCAGGGACGGGGTTATTTAAATGAGTAGGCTGTCTCTCCACAGTCTTTCTCCCTCCTCTGGTCTCTACAGTATCCGCGTGCACATTGGTGCTGGAGGAGCAGAGGCTTGCGCTTCTCGTGCAGAGAGAGAAAATGGAACAGAAACTAGTTTTACAGCTAAATAGTCTTTTTCAAATGATAGCGCAAAAGTCTTATTAACAGTTAACATTGTTAACTGTATTCATAATGTATGTTTCCAGTAATATTACTGAAAAATAAGACAATAGTTTGGAGTCCTATAAAAAGGGAAAATCAAAGGGTTATTATATTACACTACTAAATTCTTAAAGAATTATTTCTCATGTATTCAAAATATATGTTTTAAGTGAGATTACTGTATCATTTTGGAGTAATGGGATACCAATGCCAGGAAAAATCTATATTCAGTTGTTCTAGACTGAGTTTATTTTTTTGTGTGCTATTTAATTCTCCTGCCACTAGGTGGTGTCTTGTTCTGAAATTTATGGTAAACATGTGACACTTACAGGAAGTCACTTTAAATCTTTGTTTTCAGGCCAGTTTGGCATGGTAGATTGAGCAGCTGATGAATCAAAGCTCATCCACTTTTGAAATCACTTGCAGAAGCATAGTCTGTGAGCATTTTTGAAGGATATTGTTTGTATCAAAATATGATGTGTATATTTCTGCATATTTTTGTAATTTCATTGAAGTAACAATTGTTGATTATTTAGCATCTCGCCTTTTCACATATTAAGCTAGTGAGTAGCTTGCTAGGCTAATTGTAGGCCGTGTGCTTGTGTGTGTGATACTGTAGTTTTACACCTTTTGCATGCTGTCAGTTTGAATAAATCTACCAAATCTGACCAGTCTGTTATGGGTGTCATCTGATGCTTCCACTACTGCTATAGCTGCTGTTGCTTATGTAAGGACAACCAACGCAAGTGGCAATGTGGAGGTTGGCTTTGTATTCGGCAAGGCAAAACTTGCTCCACGTCCAGAAACGACAGTTCCAAGGCTCGAACTGTGTGCTGCCATTCTGGCTGTAGAGGTTGCAGACGCGATTGTGGATGAGATGGACACCATCTTTGATGCCGTGACCTTTTACTCGGATAGTAAAGTGGTCCTAGGCTACATCCACAATGAATCGAGACGATTCTACGTCTAAGTGAGCAACAGGGTGCAGCGCATTAGGAGGTCAACAAGCACTATGCAATGAAAGTACGTGCCCTCCGTCCAAAACCCTGCTGACCCTGCTTTCGAGCAGTCCCAGCAGGCAGCGTAGCTCACACCACATGGCTGTGTGGACCACCATTTCTGTTGACATCAGCTGAAGTTGAACCTACACCTAGTTCCTTTGACTTAGTGGACCCTAATTCTGACTCTGACATCCACCCACAGATCACTTGTCATTTCAACAGGGTTACTAGTGACAAACTTGGCCCTACGCATTTTGAGAGGTTCTCCAGCTGGCGGTCACTCACTCAATGTTGCCCACTCCTTCACACAGGGGAACAGCTGCAGGGGTTGGCACATCCATGAAGGGCCCTGTCCCACAGAAAACTTGGAGGAAGCAAGAAATGTCATAATACGGGCTGTCCAACAAGATGCCTTCGCGGAGATGTTGGAAAGCATTCGGGGAGGAAAGCCATTTCTAAGCTAAGCCCACTCCTCAGCCTGTGTCCTTACCTTGACAGTGCTGGCATTCTCAGGATTGGAGGAAGCCTGTCCAAGGCAAACCTGGATGGAAGAGAGGTTAGTCCTGTAATCTTACATGGGCAGAGCCATGTCACAACTTTGCTCATCCGGCACTATCATGAGCAGGTCCAGCACCAAGGGCAGCACCTCACCGAGGGTGCTGTGAGAGCGGCAGGCCTGTGGATTATTAGTGGGAAACGGCGAATCAGCAGCATCCTTCATCACTGCGTCATATGCAGAAGACTACGCAGGAAGATGGAGACTCAAAAGATGACTGACTTACCAGCAGACCGCCTCAGCAAAGATCCTCCATTCTCATTTGTGGGTGTGGACGTCTTTGGACCATGGATGGTCACGGCATGAAGGACCAGAGGAGGACTGGCTAGCAGCAAAGGATGGGCTGTGCTTTTTATGTGCATGAGCACCAGGGCCACCCATATGGAAGTACTAGAGTCAATGGACTCTTCAAGCTTCATCAATGCTATAAGGCGGTTCTTCTCAGTCACGGAGCCAGCAAAACAGATCAGAAGCGATTGTGGCACCAACTTTGTTGGGGCCTGTAAGGAGTTGCAGAAGGACTCTGTGACCAACAACAAGGAGGTGCAAGTATATCTCAGTGATAAGGGGTGTAAGTGGATCTTTGAATCACCACACTCTTCGCACATGGGGGGGGGGCAGTTGGGAGCGGCTAATTGGACTGACAAGGCGTATCCTGGACTCGATGCTGTTGAAGGTCAGCCCAGCAAGACTCACGCATGAGGTCCTGACTACATTTATGGCAGAGGTCTCGCCTACCCTGAACCCCCGTCCTCTGGTTCCTGTGTCCACATTCATCCTGACACCAGCGACACTTCTCACACAGAAGGTCAGTGTCCTTCCTCCTCCCAAAGGTGAATTTGACGAAAAGGACCTCTACGGCAAGCAGTGGAGGCAGGTCCAAAGCCTCGGCAACACCTTTTGGCATTGATGTAGGACTGAGTACCTCCCCACTCTGCAGAGACGCAGGAAGTGGGAAAAGGAGAAATGCAATCTGAAAGAAGGGGATGTCATCCTCTTGAAAAATTACCAGCTGCAGAGAAACGACTGGCTTATGGGCATCATCGTCAAGATCTTGGAAAAATTAATTGCTCACCCCTGCTTTACAAGGACATATACTGCTTAGAAACACTGTCCCACTGATCCACACTTGAACATCTAAGATTTAAATGTATTTCTAAAATAAAAAGAATATCAGGAAATTATAAACTGGCAAATATTAAATGTGGCAAATATTAAATCTATTGTGCCGCATTCAGCTGCAGTCACACTGAGTTGTAAAATGCTTTAACTGAAAGACTGTAAGCAGTGGATTCTCTGTTAAAGCAGGTTTATGTTTAAGGCTTTTCTCCACTCTCTCTGGTACCTGTAGGTGTGCAGTGAGGTCTCTGTATTTGTTGATTGTTTGCTGGTAATCTGCAACGGTCTCCTGCGCCGCCTCCACTCGTTTGTTGGCCTCGCGGACGCGAGCTCCCGCCAGGTCTAGCTGCTCCCTCAGCTCCAGCTCAGTCTCTCTCGCGTTCTCCTGCAGCTCATCGTTCATCTCGTTTATCGCTTCCTGTGAATCAAACACCACAGGTCAAAGAAAGAGCAGAAACAGACGGTCTAGAGGAGGCCATTTCGTGTTTCGTGATTTGTAAATGTTACCTAAAATAAATCTTACAGGGTATTTCAACTTTTATACAATATGAGAAGGCGCCAACATTTAATACCAATTCCATTTAGCATTCAAATAAAGTTAATATTTCTATTTTAATCGTCTCCTAAAACACCAGTTAACAGCTAATTAAATGCTATGTTTTATTATAAACTTTAATTTTGGTACTACTAATATTATGTAGCCATTTTAACGATATACAATATGGATAGTGTAAAGTTCTGTATCACATCAAAATGTTTAAAATGACAAGTATTAATGATCTGGCGCAATACAGGAGTTATCTATGTTTTACAAGATTTTAAGTAGCATGAACTGTTATGTCTGGATGTGTAAGTGGGGAATGGTTGTGTGAGTCTCACCAGGTCACTGACAGTCTCTCTCAGTTCTCTCACTTTCTCCTCCAGATCCAGATTTCTTCCAGTCAGAGTTTCCACCATCTCTTCAGCTCCCAGCGCAGCGTCCACCTACAACATAATACACGACTGCTCACAATAAAGTGGTACAATTAATAACTGCATCACTAAGAGGGCAAATAAAGATGTGGATGTGTTTCCCTCTCAGACTCTATGATGACATGAGTGAGGTCCTTAAAGGTGGGCTTACATAAAAAAGCACTAAATAACTGTGTGTGATTTAAGTAACCCAATGAATTAAAAAACATTAATAAATATCAAAAAGCATACTGGTCTGACCAACTAACTACTTGCTACTGTGCAGTTTATGAGGCTACACTGTTTTCTGTGTCATTTATGGCCTCTGTGTGTGTGATTCAGACCTGCTCTTTGAGCTCATCAATAGTGGCTTCAGCATGTTTCATCTCCTCCTGCAGTTTCTCTTTCTGTGCTCTCAGAGTCTCTAGCTCAGAATTTTTCTTCTCCATCTGTTTCTGCAGCTTCACGTGCTCCTGCTTCTCCGATGCCGACAAGTCCCTCATCCTGAGAACACAAACACAGGGAGTGTGCTACAGTTGCACTAACGTACTCAGGCCAAAAAAACTGTGTCTCTACACTGTCCAGGCAGCATGAAGGAGAACTCAAACATGGGGCTGATGAGCACCTTAAACTGATACCAATACAATACGGATACCCAAACGATACTTCTTTCCATACATTTTTCTTAATTGTAACAAAAAAATACAAAAAGTGATCATTATTCTTACACAACATATATATATATTTTTTTACAGCCAACATGAGCAATCTCATTCTCATACTGTTACCAAGAGAGGCTCTATCTAAAAACAGACGCATTACTGGTGCTTAGACTACTAGCTTCATCAGCATTAGATTGACAAAATCAGAGAGAGAGAGAGAGAGAGAGAGAGAGAGAGAGAGAGAGCAAGTGAGAGAAAGAGAAAAACAGAGCGAGTAAGAGAAAGAGAAAGACAGGGAGAGAGGGTCTTGATCACAGAAACAGTGTGTCAACAGTTTGATAGAAAAAAGTGTGTATGTATCCTAAAGTCAGAATTTAGAGCACATTGTCATGTTTACCTCGCAGTGTGTTTTTAAATTAACTTGGAGGAGTACACAAAATCAGTGACTGGCTCCACCAGCAAGTGCATTGATGATGTTACTGTCTCTAAAAACATCACAACTAGTGCTGGGTGATTATAGGCAAAAAAAAAAATCAGGGTACCTCTGGAGAGCACATGAAGGTCTGTGCTGCCCTTCAAAAAAACGCTTTCCCACACTATTACTGACCCTCTGGCAAACCGGTCATGCTGGAGGATGTTGCAGCAGCAGAACGTTCTCCACAGCGTCTCCAAACTCACATCACGTCTGTCACATATGCTTAGTGTGAACCTGCTCTGATCCGTGAAGAGCAAAGGGCAACAATTTTGCATCTACCAATCTTGGTGTTCTCTGGCAAATGCCAATCGCCCTGTACAGTGTTGGGCTGTAAGCACAAGCCCCACTTGTGGATGTCGAGCCCTCATACCACCCTCATGGAGTCTGTTTCTGACAGTTTGAACAGAAACATGGATACGAGTGGCCTGCTGGAGTTCATTTTGCAGGGCTCTTGCACTGCTCCTCCTGTTCCTCCTTGCACAAAGGAGGAGGTAGCGGTCCTGCTGCTGGGTTGTTGCCCTCTTACAGTCTCCTCCATGTCTCCTGGTGTACTGGTCTGTCTCCTGGTATCTGCTCCACTCTGAAACAGCTTTTTCCACCAGGCAGTCAGACTCCTCAACACCCAGCGCCTTCACTACCAGACTCTGCAACAGCTTCTTCCACCAGGCAGACTCCTCAACACCCAGCGCCTTCACTACCAGACTTTGCAAAAGCTTCCTCCACCAGGCAGACTTTACACAGAGACGGAGCTGAACCACAATCCCTCCCCCCCCATCACCACACACCTATCACACAGAACTGAACTGAAACGGTCTGTTAGACTTTTGTCATGTCCGCTCTATTTGTTTTATTTATTGTAATTTTATGGTTCTATGATACATATTTTTTAGCACATTTGCACTTTGTTGTCTATATTGTACTGCTTGTTCCACGTTGCACTGTGCTGTTATTGGAGTATAGAATAAAGAATGACAATAAAAGCCTCTTGATATGACTCTTGACAGGGTGTCACTGCTTTTCTTTCTTTTTTCTTTTTTTTTTTTTACCTCGCTGTGCGTGTTCTACACGTTCAGTGCTTTAATGTGTATTTCATCCTAAGTATCTAAACCAAAATGGTGCCTTTTGGAATCAAATTTCTTGCTAACATGGCAGGAAGAAGCAAATTCATAATTGTAAACTTACTCTGCTTTATACGGTATTAGCTCACCTGACCAGTGCCTCTTTCAGACGGCCATTCTGCTCCTCAAGCTGCTTCACATGATAACTGGAAGCTGCACCATCTGTGCCTACAAAGACAGAAAGTGAAAACATGAAGCTTAGACATTGTTAATCGTGTGTGTACTAACCATCCTATATTCTATATACTAGGGATCCACAATTTTGGCATAAACTGCAACAAAAAAACCTTTGGTGTTTAGCCAATTAATTAAAAGGCTGTATAATTACTACCTAATATTTCAGCGGGTAACAACTGCTGTGTCGGCATTCCTTGTGCCAAAAAAAATAAAGTCTTCCACAGGGTTTTGTATTTAATGTATGTAGTAGAAACAATGCGCTTTGTTGGTTTTGCTGGTTTGTCTACTGGGATTGTAAAAAGTCTAACTGGTAGTTTAGTCAAAAATACATTCAGGCCATTTAATTTATGCAATGTTGAGAAAGTAGCAAAATCAAAGAAAACAAATATTTCGGTGCATCATGGCTATATACAGCTGCAGAAAGAATTAACAGACCTTTTCAAAACTATTAGTTTCTTTGATTGCAGGTATATGTTTAGGGAAACATTAAACCCTATTGAAAACCTCTGGAATGTAGTCAAGCGGAAGGTGGATGGTCACAAGATGCTTGAATATTTGAGCCAGGAGCAGCATAAAGTTATCCAAAACAGTGTGTAAGACTGGTGGAGGAGAACATGCCAAAACACATGAAAACTATGATTAAAAGTCAAGGTAATTGCAACTCACAACTCACAACTCTTAAAAAATCTGTATTGTTGTTTCTAAATTAATATAAACTTGTTTTCTTTTAAATCACTGAAATCACTGTATAGTTGTGCTTATTTTGACGATTGTTTTCTGTAAATAATTGCTCTACATGATAATACTTTTATTTGGAATTTGGAAGAAACACTGTCAGCAGTTTATAGAATAAAACAACAACTTTTTATTTTACTCAAACATATATAAACCTATACATAGTAAAATTAGAAAACTAATAATTTTGAAGTGGTCTTATTTCTTTCCAGAGAAGTATATTCTTAGAACAAACAAACACACACAAAGAGAGAATAGACCATGTATGTATTTTACCTTTCTCCTCTATCTCGTGTTTGAGTATTTCCAGGTCCATGGTTAACTCCTCCACCTTCTCCTTTAAACCCTCTACCTCCTGCTGCAGAGACTCCGCCCTCTCCTCCGCCATCTCTTTATCCAGAGTGGCCATTTCAATAGCGTCCGATGTGTCGGCCATCTCCTCCATGTAACGGTCTTTCGCCTCCAGAGCTTCACGAGCTTCCTACATGTGCACGCACAACAGAGAAGATGATAAACAGTTAAACGTTTTCTCCTCTGTAAATTAAATAAGCTTAGAGGCAGTACAATACCAAGTCAATATGTCTTTAATTCTTTTCTTCATGGGTTTTTAAACTACTTCTCATTAAAACAGCAATTTGAAAAAAAATCAATGACTTTAAATTAGCACCTAATATCTACTCACTATCTCTAACACTAACACTACTATCTCATAAGAGGAAACACACAGATAGGAATAGTTCAATACACAGTGTAGGTATGCACTGATTCAGCACAGATGTTTCACAGGATTGACATCTTGTATATAGGGCTAGACAATAATTTGATATCAACAAATATTGTGATAGAAAATTACTCAGTAATGGTTATATGATTTTAAACACATTTTCAATATTTCAATATCACTTTGAACCCGAGGCCCACTATATTCTGCTATTCTAAGCTTCAAAAATCAGTTAGCATCATGGTTAACCTGGGTAAGTCCAGCTGTCAAATTAACTAAATAAAGAAATAAACTGTGATTTTGTCCATATTGTCCAGATGTACTTGCTCATAACAAACATTTCTCTCAATTTCTCGCAATCTTCTTTGGCTTTGTGCGTTTGTGTTGTACCTTCTTGGCCTCTTTGAGCTGTTTCTGTAGATCGTTTTGTTGCTCCTGCATTTTGCTCTTCCACTCCTGCAGCTGCTCCAGTTGGATCTTGTGTTTCTCCAGCTCCTTCAGCTTTGCCTTATCCTCTGCTCGCTTCATTTTCAGAGTCTCCAGCTTCTCATCCAGATCCTTTACCTGTGCCCTAAGAGCCTCCTCCTCCTGAGAGAGAGAGAGAGAGAGAGAGAGAGAGAGAGAGAGAGAGAGAAACTGAATTAGAAACTGACAATAAAAACTAAGGTTGTGCAGCTTTGGGGACTCCACAGTGTTGCTAGCTATTGTGAGGCCAAACTGTTGTTGTGGTAACCTAAGTGGTTGCTATGGTGTTTCTAAATGGTTATTACAGTTTTTCTAGACTTGGTACCCTAGGAGTCTGCCACAATGTTGGTGTTTAATGCTAATTATTATTTACATGACAAATTATTATAATTCAACACAGCTCAAATGTAAAATTTAAAGTACTCAAGTATGAGAAATTACAATTAAATTACCGCAACCAGAAATACACCACCAGGTGCAAGGTTCAGTCCGACATTGATATGCAACACACATTATTCAGTGAAACCACAACAACAAGCTGTGAAGTTAGTAAATTAGGTGCAGTTAATTGCAGTTAATTTATGGGCTAGATTGGTTTGGATAGTCCCCTAAAAAAATAAATCATCATTTAAAAGAGCTTGTTATATTTACTCTTGTCTGATATTAAAGTTTGTTTGATAATCTGAAAAAAATAGGTATGAAAAAAAACAAAAGAGCTCACAGGAATCCAGAATGGTTCTATAACAGGATGCCACTGTTTAAAATCAGTTTGTCCAAAAAAATCTTCCCAACCTTCCCAACCTAGTCCCAACCTTCCCAACCAGCGAATCGTGGCAGAGCATGTAACGTTACTAAAGAAAGAGTTCCAAACCTGCTGTTAGAGCTGCGCAGAGGGACAGACTTCACACTGATTACAGGTTCAGAATAAGACAAAGGAATTATTTTGTTTGGGTTCTGGGTTCTCTCTTCACAGCTTTCTCTTCAGGCCTTGCAAACCTTTGGTTGTGATACAGGAGGAAGAAGTGCAACACGGAACATTACGTTTCCTCACCTTGCTTGAGGCGGCGTGGGAGGAGCCTCCGGGGCTTCCGCTGGGCTGAGGCATCATGGGAGCTCCCAATGCAGTCTGGGAAGGAGTGGCCGGCTCGATCTCGGCCAAATCAGGAACCGAACCAGCTGCAGAGGGACGCCCCGTCTACAGAAAAGAGAGAGAACAAGAAAAAGAGGAAAAAAAAAAGTGAATACATGAAAATAGTAAGAAAAAATATGCAATTCTTTATTGTGCATTACAAAACACTCCTGACATGATGGACCATGGTTTATCTAAGGAACTGGTCCCAATTTTCTGTTTACCAAAGTTCATGTAAACATGTTCATTGAATTACTGACAAACTCTGATGTTCTGCGGATGTCTAATTATGAAGAGAAGATACATGCAATGTCAAGATTTAATATATCGCCCCGCCTTATTGGACCCAGTGAATTTTTAGTGGATAGACCAATAACGGTGATTAGAGATCATTTTTAGTGAAAGTGAATATTTTGCAGCAGCTCCCCCAGAACTGACCCACAACACCACAGTGTTTTCACTTCTTCAGGGGTAGGAGGGATTTTTTAAAACATACCATGACAAGGGAGGGGAAGGATGAAGAGTAAGAAAGTCGACCTGGAGTGCCCCACTGTACATGAACAGAGCACTTATTAGCTTAGCCTGAGCATGTATCTGATTACAGGCTTCAAACAACACTATAATTAAATTATTGCCTGCAAAATAAACTAAATAAATAAAGATCACTGTGGTTAATATGCAGCAATGTAATAAAAAAATAATAAGAGGGATTTTTAACAGTATTGTACATTATTGTTTTATATTTTGGTGTAGAATACTTTTAAAATGCTATACTGAGGGGTTTCTCAGCCTGTGGGCTGAAGACCACTAGCAAATTTTTTTGAATACAAAAAAATAGTTTTCTTGTGGGCTGTTGTGTCATAAAGTAGACAAGGACGAGAAATCCAGCTGTATTTTATGTATAAAATAAATTATGTCTACAACATGTGTGTGACTTGTAGAGAGAGGGGGTGTGTCTGCAGCTCCAGGCTCTGCCTCTTGCCTCCGCTGTGAGCAGACACTTACGTAGCTCTCCGTTTCCCTGCAATTCCAGCTGCCTGTTGGATAGATACAGCATAATACTGATCCTGATGTGTGTATGAGGTTCAGTCCTGGTTTGGTCTGCTGTAGACATGTGGTTATATGGTTTTACTGGTGCTACAGTGCTACACACTGTAGTGGTTTATTCTCTCTCTCCTACATCTGTAAATACAGTTACAGTAAGCCTGAACGCTTTCATACGCCTGATTTAAACAATGCAGGAGGCAGAGTTTAAACTGCCCAATTCCAGCCATGCTGAAGCTTCTCTAGATCATCACCGATCCTCCACCAAATTTCACAGTGGGAACAAGTACACCTCTGCAGGTCTCCATCTAAACATTAGACAACCATTGCACTCATCGGCGATGATGACCTTCCTCCAGTTCTCTATGGTCCAATTCTTATGATCTTTTGCAATCTTCAGCCTGGCTCTTCTTTGATTCTCATTAAGGAAGGTCCTTTTTCTAGCGAGTCCTGCCTCTAAGAGATTGTTTTGAACGTTCTTTCAATTCACCACCGCTGCCAAATGCCATTCTCTTTATAGGTCACTTGATGTCATCCTGCGGTTGGTGATTGACATTCAAATAAGTTGATGGTCAATCTTCAGACCTGCGGTCTGTTACACCACTAGTAAATATAGATACTGCAAACAGCACAAAACAGTCCCCATGTGCTTACACTTCAGACTGTGGTTTATGTTTGTGTTTGTGTTTCTGGCCCAACATTCTGAAAGGCCAAATGACACCACACATTATCTAATTTTACCACAGAAACTCCTGAACTAAAAAGCTGGTTCTGTTGGAACAAATTGTCAAAATTTTACCTTTCAGAAGAAGCAAAAATATTTTACCTTTAAATAGCATACATTATTTTAACACAATGAAAAAAACCTTCACATATGAAAAAAGGGAGGCATACGAGTCAATAAGGACTTCCCAAAAAGTGCATGTGTGTATAACGTCTATTTAAATCAATATTAAGCAGTAAGTTGCATGTGTTGTTGACAAAACTACATTTCCCACGACCCTCAGTTGCTGCATTCATGCTCACCTTGGTACTACGGCGCACGGCGGACTGAAGGAGGTGGGTAGGAGGGTTGCGGATAAGAAGACAGGGGAGCACAGGGGGCAGAGGGGAGGCGCGGGAGAGCATTAGAACAAGAAAGGAAGAAACAGAGAGAAAGACAAAGAGAGATGGGGCAAACAAGAAAAGACAAGCGATAGTGAGGAAAAAGAGAATCACAGACAGAGAGAGACAAGCGGCAAAGCACTGCAAAAGCAGGACTATCACAGAGACAACAGTAGCATTAGCAGCAGCAGCATAGATTATTAGATTAATAAGGAAAATAAACATAAAATGAAATTACTTCATACAAACTTGAAAAACACACTGTCCCACAATACAAGAGTACGCTTAGCTGAACTAAGACACTGTCAACAACTAAACAGTCTCAACCCTTCAGTTTATTATTACTTTAGGTGGAAACTGAATGGATCTGGACATTTGCTTCAGATTTGCAAATATTTGCACAATATTGTACATCTAATATTCTAATTCTGTTTCAGCTTCACAGCAAACAAGCAGGAACTGAACTAAAGATCAGAATCACCAGTGAAGTCTCTGTTCATACTCTAATTCAGCATTCTCATTCAGCAGCTTTCTGTCCCAAAAACAAGGTTTCAAAACTTAAACAGTGGAGACAAAAAGTGAAAAAGTAAACCAAACAACAACACAAAAACATTATCAAGCAAAAAGAAGGCCTTTTAAAACCAAACCACGTGAGAACAGATGAGTGAAAGACTGAGAGAAAAAGCCAGTGACCACAAAACATTGCTCTACCTTCCGTGATGCTGGAATCTTTCACATCAGGTTAGCACAAAGAACACACAGGAGTGTATACATACACACACACACAAGAAAACACACCATTAATCATTTGAAGTTTATCACTCTTAAATATATCACACAAACAATTAGGGGTGTTAGTTCGTTATTTAATGGAGTTTAAACACCAGGGCAGTTGTAAGGGCAGGTTAGCGGGATTAACTTCATACCCTCACAGCAGAATCTACTGTAAGTCACAAGATCCCATTTATCTTCAAATAACTAAAAAAACTCACCTAGTAAGAGCTGTAACAATATTATACATAGTTTGGGCTAAAACAACAAGTTAAAAAACAATCCTCTGTAGTGTGCTTATTATCTGCATTTAATTCAAAATAAAAACTTCTAATATTTCATATGAACATTTTGGTGCACTCAGACTAAACTGGCCTTGAAATCAGAAATTCAAGACACCCGTCTCTGAATGAATTGCCAAAAATACCTGTAAAGCTTATTTTAGAACATTCCACACTCCTCAATATCCATTTGCTAACCTAGCCTGGATATGAGGTACATCATTTATTAACAGTGACTATTATACACAGGACCAGTATAGAAATATTAGGTCTTTGGAAGACAAACTGTCAATTATACATTTCAACAGTCGGAGTCTGTATACAAATTTTAATTCTATTAAGGAATACTTGGAGCAATTTATATTACCCTTTAGTATTATTGCTATATCAGAATCCTGGTTACAAAAAGAAAAAGGTATTGATGTTGATTTAGATGACTATGAGTTGCATTATGTAAACCGGAAAAACAAAATAGATGTTAAAATAATGTTGCTTTATATATTCATAAAACAATACATTTCACTGTCGTAGAAAGTATGTCACTAACGATAGATGGAGTAATGGAATGTGTGACAGTGGAAATAATTAACCAAAAGAAAAAAAATATTATTGTAAGTTGTGTGTATCGATCACCTGGATCTAGTATAGACATTTTTAACGAACAAATGGAAAAAATGTTTTCTGGGAAAAGTACAAAAAATATATTTGTCTGTGGGGATTTCAACATTGATCTTTTGAATCCTGCAAAACAGAAAGCAATAGATGCATTTTCCGATACAATGTATAGTATGTCCCTTTATCCAACAATTACAAAACCAAGCAGAATTACATCTCAAAGTGCTACAATAATTGATAATATCTTTACGAATGTTATTGAAAAACAAGTTATTAGTGGCCTGCTTACATGTGACATAACCGACCATTTACCTGTTTTTACTATTTTCGACTGTGACTATAAAAACACTAAACAGGATAAAAGAAGTAGTTTACAAACGAATAAGAACAGAAGAAACAATAAAAGCCTTTAATAGTAGTTTAAGCATGCAAAATTGGAACTCAGTTTATAGAGAGACAGATGTAAATAAGGCATATAATGATTTCTTGGAGATTTTTTGTTCTTTATATAATAAACATTGTCCACTTAAAGAATATCGTAAAAACAATAAATACAATAAATGTCCTTGGCTAACCAAAGGAATATTAAATGCTTGTAAAAAGAAAAATAACCTATATAAAAAATGTATAAAGTCAAAATCGTATGTGGATGAAAAAAGATATAAAGTATACAAAAATAAGCTAACAGAAATCATTCGAACAAGTAAAAAATTGTACTTTAATGAAATTTTACAAAACAATAAAAATAATATTAAGGAAACTTGGAATATTCTGAATAGTTTAATTAAACCAGGAGCTTCAAAAACTAAGTATCCAGATCATTTTGTTGATAAAAATGTTTATGATTTCAATATGAACAATATAGTAAATGGGTTTAATAAATTTTTTGTCAATGTTGGCCCAGACTTGGCTGCTGATATCCCAAGTTTAGGACATCATCAGTCCAATGAAACTATAAAAGGAAACTTAAACTCAATCTTTCTTTCTGCAACAGATGAACATGAAGTAAAAAATATTGTCAACCAATGTAAAAGTAAAATATCTACAGATTGTCATGATATAGATATGGTATTAGTTAAAAAAGTTATAAATAACATTTCAAAACCTCTGACCTATATTTGTAATCTGTCTTTCCAAACTGGATGTGTTCCGAAAAAAATGAAAGTTGCAAAAGTTGTACCAATCTACAAAAACGACAATAAATATATTTTCACTAATTATAGACCTATTTCTTTACTTCCGCAATTTTCAAAAATTTTAGAAAAATTGTTTGATTCCCGTTTAGAAAAATTTATTGAAAAATTTGAGTTAATAAATGAAGGTCAATATGGCTTCAGAGCCAAAAGAACTACTTCAATGGCTATTATTGAGGCAATAGAACAAATTACAAATGCATTGGACAGGAAAAGATATGCAGTTGGAATATTCATGGACCTCAAAAAGGCATTTGATACTATAGACCATTCAATATTATTAAAAAAAGTAGAGAAATATGGAATTAGAGGAGTAGCAGGTAACTGGATAGAGAGTTATCTCACAGAAAGGGTTCAATATGTGAAAATGGGTAATTATACATCTGAATATCTTGGCATCGCTTGTGGTGTCCCCCAGGGGGCCGTGTTGGGCCCAAAATTATTTAACATGTATATTAATGATATTTTCAATGTATCAAAATCACTAAAACTAATATTATTTGCGGATGATACTAATATTTTTTATAGCAGTGACAATCATAATGAACTCATAAATACTGTAAATGATGAATTAAGTAAAATAAAAGAATGGATGGACAGAAACAAGTTATCATTAAATTTAATTAAAACAAAAGCAATGATATTTGGTAATGATAAGATTAATTCTGTATTTCAAATAAGCATAGATGGTGCCCCAATTGGAACTGTAACTGAAAACAAATTTTTAGGAGTAATAATAGACAGTAAATTAACATGGAAAGCCCACATCAGACACATAAAAACAAAAATTTCCAAAAGCCTCTCTATTATGAACAAAGTAAAGCAATTTCTCGATCACAAAGCACTCCGTATATTATATTGTTCTCTAGTTCTCCCATACTTATCATATTGTGCGGAAGTATGGGGCAACAATTATCAATGTACAATACAAACACTATTTAAATTACAAAAATGAGCAATGAGAATTATACACAAAGTTGGATTTTTAGAGCATAGTAATAATCTTTTTATTCAATCAAAATTACTTAAGATTCATGACATCGTAAACTATTACACAGTTCAGATTTTATTCAAGGCGTTTAACAACTTACTACCAAGTAATATCCAGAGGTTTTTCATAGTTAAAGAGTGTGCTCATAATCTTAGAGGTTTTGCTAAGTTTTCATCATGTAAAGCTAGAACTACCAGAAAAAAAAATTGTGTGTCTGTATGTGGAGTTAAATTATGGAATAGCCTGGACTCCAAACACAAGCAATGCCAAAGTATTCATAAATATAAGTTACATTATAAAAAGATGGTTTGGGATCAGTATAGAGTGATTGGGACTTAAAAAAAAAAAAAAATGTGGGTATTTGTTTATTATGATTGTT
Organism: Astyanax mexicanus; assembly: GCF_023375975.1. Lineage (NCBI taxonomy): Eukaryota > Metazoa > Chordata > Actinopteri > Characiformes > Acestrorhamphidae > Astyanax > Astyanax mexicanus. Next base: position 13,166,972 of record NC_064432.1, on the reverse strand, counting down.
TTCTTTCCTTACCATTGCATGTTTTGTTGTTCTCTTATCACTGTTGGTATGTGCTTGTATGTTTGTTTTGTTATTTTTTTTTCTCTTTTTCCTCTTTGTTACCGTAACTAGTATGGTTGCCCTCTTACCACTGTTGGTATGAGGGCTGCTTGTGTATAGTATTAGAACTTTCTTTCCTATCGCTGTTGGTATCTAGGTTAGAGGATTCTAAGTATTTGTAAATTTAATTTTCTCTGTTGTTAAGTTTCATCTAATGTAAGTCGATGGGAAGTGGCTATGTAAGCTATGTAAGTTATGTTAATTTTGAAGAAAGGGGTGGGTTTAAATAAGTTTTCTTCTTCCCACTCCTTTTTGAGTAGCTGTATTGTATATCTTCTTCTTCTGCTGCTCATAATAAAATATCTTAAAACATAAAGAGAGTAATAATTGTTATGAAGACAAAAGCGAGCAAAAAGTAGAAGATTAAATAAGGAAGAAAAAGGTGAATGCACCTGCTTTACTCCTCTCCCTGGCGTTTCTGCGATTTCTGCATAAAAAAAAAGATAAAACATGTTAGAAAAGGACTAAATATTTGTACTGCTAAATGTTAAATTCGCTAAAAGAAATATTTAAAGGCCTTTATTGTTTTTCTTTTGTTGTATTCATTTCACTTTTTATTAAAATTACTGTTCGTAACAGTAATCTCCAAAATATGTAAAACATAACTATAAAATAATAATAATTATAATAAAATATTGTAATAAAATAAAGCTGTCATCTGTGCTAAACACCCTGATCATTTTATTTACATTTTAATGTGAAAATTGTGTATTATGCTGGCTTAGCTACACAGGTGTTTTCTCACAAATATTTACAAATATTTTCATTTTCAGAAACATATTTTTTGGACTAAAAGGCGCTCTCAAAATCCCTTAATTTTCCCAAAAATCGTCAGTGTGCTTTATATAACCCGATGCTTTGTATGTATGAATTTTACCAGTCAGGTATTAAGGAGCAGTAAAGCCACTCCACTGAAGTACAGCATTATACAGGAGCAGCATTAGCATTAGCCGCTAACCACGGCGCTAGCTCTTTCCCAGTTCACAGGCAAGTATATAAGATTGTAGTCCGTGTGTTTACTAGGGTTGGGAATCGAAATTCTATACCAAAAAGTCACCGACCGAAATGTCTTGGTACTGCTGAGTACCGAAAGGTCTAAAAGAAATTTGGTGCCTGTTTTCGATGCATGAAACTAATGCTAATGCTAATGAAAATAATGCTGTTGTTTTTGTTCTTAATAAAGCGCCACAAATAAACAGCTATTACATAAATCTGTAAGAATAATTATCACTTTTTTGGTTGCAATTTGGTTGCGCTTCTGCTAACCGCGCTGCTGCTAACCGCGCTGCTGCTAACCGCGCTTCAAAATACAGTTTTGTTTACTTAGGCACCCACCTTCTTGACGCTTAAAATGCGCCTTATAATCCAGTGTGTCTTATGTATGAAAATAGACCACAAAATAGACGTTTAATGATAGTGAGCTTTATAATACAGTGCACCTTATAGTCAGTACAATACGGTAAAATGAAAACAATGCAAAGTTACACAACTTTACACCATGTGATGCAGTACTACACAATAGTTAACTGAATTAATTTGATTAATCGAATAACTGTATTAATGTGATAGTCTAAGTAGGATACTCTTTCCCATCAGAAGCTGCAGAGTAAATTAGAAACCAGCTTTGACTCTCTTGAAAATAAACATAATAACCAATAGTTTGCGTATTTAATAGCTTTAGATTGTGCTGTTTTTTACTTTTTTGGCACATCTACAAATTAAGTGCTAAGCTGAACTGATACCTTTCCGAGGAACCTTGGAGACACCAGACTCAGGAGTGTCTGGAGAGGTAGCAGAACTCCCTCCTTCTTCAATCAGTTGGATCTTAAGAAACAGAAGATGCACAAAAGACAGAAATTATAACAGAGCAGATTGTGATACAAGTGGCTTAAGTGATATTTTGTATTATCTTTAAATTATTTGTACAGCAGCTTTTTATGCTAATTGTCATCACATTAAATAATAGTGAATGCACTGACGTGTCATCAGCACGGTCCTGTCACAATATATCCTATAATATGCTATAAGCAAACGCCCATGATACCGTGGTATAGCATGTTATAGCACGAACTAGTGATGTAATAATTAATCGATCTGTATCAATGCATCAACTGCAATCATCATTGTGACAGGAAAGCTGTAGGTGGCAGCATGTTGATGTTGAGTCGGCTGAGCACCAGCAGGCGATGCTGTTCGTTCTGAGAACATGTTGGTCAGCTGATTTTCTTCAACAACAAAAAAACTCCTCTCAGTGAAGGACTTTCTTTGCTGTAGAGATATGAGCTACTCTATATGCATATATCCACATTAGTTATTTATTTTTACTTTTGTCTTGCATGTTATGAGCAAGTTTGGGCTACTGTATTAGACGTTTTTAATGCCAGCCTTAGTTAAAATGCTGTTTACTATGGGAGGTAAATCATGCCAAAAATACTGAAATCAAAACACTTAAATGAAAATTCAAATACTGTTTTGCACTTTCTTTTTCTAAACGTGTGAACATATAATGACAAAAAGTTTCAGTTTAAATTTTTAATTGAGCAGGGGTCATAGGTGAAAAATAAAATTAAAATTAAAAAGGCTTTTTGCCATTTCATTTTCATTACCATACAGGTAAAAAATTAAATCAAAATAATATGATAACGTTTTTATATATTAGTCCTTGCAATGGGCTGCATATCTGATCAATAAAATATCAATATTGATCAATATTGCTAAAAATCAATAGCAAAGTGACAGTTTGTGATTCAGTGTTCAGTGATTCAATTAAAATGGAAATGCAAAGGAAGATTAGTGCTCTCTGCTGGTGTTTTAATTTTCTTTTTCCACTTTGCTTTTTCATTTTCATTTCAAAACAATTTGCTGGATTTTTTTTTTTCCATAAAAATTAAAATAAAAAGTGGCCCGCCACTTAATTACTATTAATTAAACTTATATCTAATTATTTTGAGATACTACCTCAATATTTTTAGATGCTATCTCAATATTTTGAGATAATATCTTAATATTTTGAGATACTATCTCGATATTTTGAGATAATATCTTAATATTTTGAGATAATATCTTAATATTTTGAGATACTAGTAGACTGTACAGAGACAGAAGCAGGTAAAACAAAGACGCAAAATGGATACTATCATTGAGTACTACTTCAGACATGGATCTACAAATCATGAAATACTAGAGCTTTTAGAGGAATCACACAATATCAAAATAAGCCTCCAGACCTTGGAGAGTAGGGAATCAATTAATAACACACTGGACTCCTATTTTAGTGTGTAGAAGAGTGTGACTGTGGCTCCGACTGTGCTGTATGTTATATATGGTAGCTTCACTGGAAGAAATAAAAAAAAAGTTTTTTTTTCTCCCAAAAGCAAACACACTTGCTATCTCAAAATACTGAGATAGTATCTCAAAGTACTGAGATATAATCTCAAAATAATGACTTAGTATCTCAAAATAATGAGATAGTATCTCAACATAATGACTTAGTCAAAATATTGAGAACACTCTAGCTGTGTCTCAATTCAGGGGCTGCATCCTTTGAAGGACGCGGTCTATGAAGGTGTGTCCTTTAAAGGATAGTTAGGCTGCAGCGGCTCTACTGAAATGGGACAGTCTACCCTACGGAGTATTTCCTGTTTCCTGTTTGAGATTCTACCCGCCACAACCAAAGTCAGAGCTGAGAAATGAGGCAGAGATTTTGATCTAGTTTTGCTTCAGTCCACAAAATACCAAATTAATTAAGTCCAGGTTAATTAACTGTGCAGTTTCATTAAATGTTTTAAATGTGAACGGGTGGAACTGAACATAAACAAATAAAATGGTGTTTGAAATGAAGTTGGAAAAAAGAGAATAAATTAGAATAAAGTATTATTTAGTTTATATATACAGTGAAGTCTAAATTTATTCATACCCCTGGCAAATTTTGACTTTTCAAAATTTGACTATTCAACCAGCAATTTTATTTTTGACTGGAAAGGACACAGGCATCTCCCAGGAGATAATACGATGATGTACAAGAGGCATCATTATATTTCTCAGCTTTTATTCACATTTGAACAAAAAGTGGCATGTCCAAAATTATTCATACCCTTCTCAATAATTAATAGAAAAGCCTTTATTGGCTACTACAGCAATCAAACTCTTCTTGTAATTGTAGACTAGCTTTTTGCATGTCTCCATTGGTATTTTTGCCCATTCATCTTTAGGGATGAGCTCCAACTCTTGGGGTTGGAGGGTCTTCTTGCCATCACCTTGATCTTTAGCTCCCTCCACAGATTTTCAATTGGACTCATGTCAGGACTCTGGCTGAGCCACTGCAAAACGTTAATGTTTTTGTCCGCTAACCATTTCTTCACCACTTTTGCTGTGTGTTTTGGGTCGTTGTCGTGCTGAAATGTCCACTGGTTCCCAAGGCCAAGTTTCTCTGCAGACTGCCTGATGATGTTGTTGAGAATCTTGATGTATTGCTCTTTTTTCATGGTGCCATTTACTGTGATCAAGTTCCCTGGTCCATTGGCTGAAAAACACCCCCAAAACATTAGGTTCCCACCACCATGTTTGACAGTGGGGATGGTGTTCTTAGGGTTGAAGGCTTCTCCTTTTTTACGCCAAATGAAGGATACATCATTGTGGCCAAACAATTTAATTTTTGTTTCATCTGACCAGAAAACAGAAGACCAGAAATCTTATTCTTTGTCAAGATGAGCATTTGCAAAGGTCAAGCGCACTTTTGTGTGCCTTTTCTGGAGAAGTGGCGTCCTCCTCGGTCTGCGCCCGTGGAACCCAGCAGTGTGCAGTGTCCGTTGGACTGTCAGCCTTAAGATGTTGCCCCCAGCGGAGCCCAGATTCACCAGAATGGCCTTGGTGGTGATCCTTGAATTTTTTCCACCTCTCTCACTATCCTCCTGGCCAGCACAGGTGTCACTTTTGGCTTCCGACCACGTCTTCTGAGATTTTCCACAGTGCGGCACTGTAGCCACTGGAACTGGAAAACATTTAGATATGGCCTTATAGCCCTTTCCTAACTTGTAAGCGGCCACGATGCACAGCCGCAGGTCCTTAGTGAGCTACTTTGTCTTAACCATGACTGTCTACATCTAATTAGGAGGCTTTAAAATAGCTTGGATTTTTTGGAATGGTATAGAACTCTGGATTTTCCCATAGACTGTGACAGTTTGTAAAGGGTATGAATAATTTTGGACATGCCACTTTTTGTTCAAATGTGAATAAAAGCTGAGAAATATTTTTTTTCACAATGATGCCTCTTGTACATCATCGTATTATCTCCTGGGAGATGCCTGTGTCGTTTCTGGTCAAAAATAAAATTGCTGGTTGAATAAAAGTAACTTTAAGTCGAAATTTACCAGGGGTATGAATAATTTCCGGCTCCACTGTATATGTATGTATATATATATATATATATATATATATATATAGCTTGGAGGGGGGTGGGTCTGGGACGCCAGACTTCACTGTTGAGCCTTCTGGAGGTGTCGTGGGCCTAATTCAGCGAAACACTGACGAAGGAAGGTGCCTGCCTGATGACCCCTGAGAAGAGCTTGCACTGAAGTTTGTGTTAGAGTTTGGATGAAGGGGATTGGTGTGGTCCTGCTCTTGTAATAATTTGTCTCATGAGTTTTTGTAGACGTCTGAGTACTTGGCAGTTGAGGCACGGACCATGAACATAGTTCGCTATGCTTCTGGATTCTTGTCGAGCCAGTATCAGATGGTAGTGGTTGCTGTGTTCTGCTCACGCGACTTATAATGTGATTTATTGTGTGTGATTGTGCTTAGGTAAGTGTGTTGTTGCCATAGTTAAAGGAAGTGAGCTTAGATTAAGGAGGGATTCTGTTTGTTTATAGGTTATTTTTTGGTAGGTCTGTTACTTGGCAGTTGAGGCAATGGACCATGAACATAGTGTTAGGCTGTGCTTCTGGATTCTTGTCGAGCCAGTATCAGATTGTGGTGGTTTTGCTATTGTTGTTAGTTGAGTGAGTAGTAGATCCTGGCTGAGCCCTATGCATAACCCCAGCTGTTAGGTGCAGGATTTGTCAATTTCCTGTATTATATTACTTATTACTTATTATATTATGTAGTTTATAGATATATAAATACTATATATATATATATATATAAACTAAACAATACTCATAAATAAACTAAATAATACATTAAGACATACACACAGATATATATATTATTTAGTTTATGTAAATAAATATATGTATGTATATATCTATAAACTAAAAACATAACAAACATGATACTACACATAAAGTAAATAATACTTATACACACATATATAACTAAATAATATAAATTATATAATATATAAAAAATATTTATAATATCTACAATTAATTATATATCTATAAACTACATAATACAGCCGACTCCTCTGCTGACTCCACCCTTTTCGCGCTGAAATAAGCCGACGCGCAATGAATTCTGGGATTCTGTAGGCTGGGAAGGACACACACAGTGCATCCTTCGTTTCTAAGGAAAAGAAGGCTGCATTCGTCGGCCGCATTCGAAGGAGTCTTTGAAATGGGACAGCCTAGTCGCACCGCGGTGACGTAACCGGCCTTCAAATGAGTCCTTCAAAGGATGCAGCCCCTGAATTGAGACACAGCATCTGTCTCTCTTTCCATGGAAGTGGCTGCGGTTCAGCAGCAGGACCCCAGCGCTGTGCACCTGAGTAAAGCACTCGCGCTTCGGAGATTCACAGTTCTTGAAGCTGCGATGTTCTGAACGCGGCTGGGGCTGCGGTTCAGAGTAGTCTCCGCTCCCGCTGCCTTGCTCTTGCAATGAAAAAGCAATTAAAATTAAAACACCAGCAGAGAGCGCTAATCTTCCTTTGCGTTTGCATTTTAATTTTGGCACTTAAAGCGCCGTGCACACCAAACACTGAATCACAAACTGTCACTTTGCTATTGGTTTTTCCATTTTAAATGGTGTTTTCATTTTAATTCTATCAGACATGCAGCCCATTGCAAGGACTAATAAGTAAAAACATCATTTAATTTAGATTTTATTTTTGACATTTATTATGCAGTTAATCAAGAAAAGGCAAGATCAAAGTGAAGCTTTTATTTAATTTTTTTAGATTTGACTCCAGACCACCTCAGCTGTAGATCATGTGCCTCTTGGCTGCATCTCTGATCAGTGTTCTTTTTGTTTGAGCTGAAAGTTTAAATGGACGGCTGGGTCTTCATCGATTTGCAGTGGTCTGAAACTCCTTTCATTTCAATATGATCGCTTGCACAGTGCTCCTTGAGATGTTTAAAACTCGGGAAATCTTTTTATATCCAAATCCAGCTTTAAACTTCTCCACAACAGTATCTCGGACGTGCCTGGTGTATTCCTTGGTCTTCATGATGCTCTCTGCGCTTTAAACAGACCTCAGAGACTATCACAGAGCAGGTGCTTTTGTGAGGAGACTTGATTACACACAGGTGGATTCAATTTATCATCATCAATAATTTAGGTCATCGGATTATTCAGAGATCCTCACTGAACTTCTGGAGTGAGTTTGCTGCACTAAAAGTAAGTGGTCGAATAATATTGCACGCCCCACTTTTCATTTTTTTATTTTGAATTTTTTTTTTTTAAATATCCAATAAATTTTGTTCCACTTTACGACTGTGTCCCACTTGTTGTTAATTCTTCACAAAAAATAACAATTTCATATCTTTATGTTTGAAGCCTGAAATGTGGCAAAAGTTTGAGTATTTCTCAGGTCAGACCAGTGATGGTATAGTTACTTTGAAAAAGTAATCCGATTACTGATTACTCCTTTAAAAAGTAACTTAGTTACTTTATGGATTACTTGATTTTAAAAGTAACTAAGTTACTTTACAAGTTACTTTATTAGTTACTTTCAGCAGCTGCAGACACCACCTCCCGCCGCCTTAACATAAACATTATAACCAGTTTTGCCAATACTCCCTTTATTGGAAAATGCATTTTTAACAGCAACAATTTATCTCTATTAAGTTGAACTATTTCCTAAAAAAATATTTTTTTTTTTTATAAAAATAAAAAAATTAACTTAACATAAATATTTTTTTTATAAAAAATAAAATATGGTCATTCTTGATTTTACTAAACACAAATACTTGTTTTTATAAAAAAATATATAAAATAAAGAAAGTCTTTCTTGACCTGACATATTTAACACTGTAAAACTGAACATTGAACTTGTTGTTCTCTGCAGGGCAGCAAGGAGTGGTTTTATAAAACAGAACTGTGTATATGGTCTAGACCAGGGATCACATATTTGCAGACTGCGGTCCGGGTCCGGACCCAGACGTTGTCCAATACGGACCCATACCGGACCCAACTACTGAGAAGGATTTAATTCTGACAGCGTTCATTTAAAGCACCGGAACTTTTCTTGTCTTTACGGTATGTGCGCTCTGCGCCACAGCGAACTTCCAATCACGTGTGGTGTACAATCTTTAAATGCTCTCCTCTGCCAATCAACTAAACTAAAGACACGCCGAGCGCGAGAGAGAGAGACAGGGGAGAAAGCGAAACGCGTGTGATTGGGGAAGAGCGGAGGGGGAATGGGTAAGGGAGCGGTGTGTGTGTGTGTGTGGAGGAGATGAGGTGGAGAGAGAGAGAGAGAGAGAGAGAGAGAGAGTAACGCACAGTGACTTAAATAAGTAACTTTAATCTGATTACTGGATTGGAAATAGTAACGCGTTAGATTACTCGTTACTGAAAAAAAGGGTCAGATTAGAGAAACGCGTTACTAAGTAACACGTTGCTGACATCACTGGGTCAGACTTATGTGAACAAACAACATGGTAACATGAAATACAATTGCACAATGCGACACACTGTGTGTGTGTGTGTGTGTGTGTGTGTGTTTATATCACTTCTCACCTGAGACTGCCGCACGAATATCCCATGATTCTCCTTGCAGGTGAAGTAGGCCTTGCCCTGCACCGTCCCGTCGTTTTTGCCCTTCGGCTCATCCAGGATAACTCCCACCCATTTCCCAGATGCAAAGAGCGTGGCCCCCACATATGCCACAGTACCTCGCTGGCCTTTACCGATCACCTCCACCAGCGAGCCCACCTTCGCCGGCTTCCCAGCTCCATCCGCACTCATCCTGCCCAACAATCCACCCGACAGCTGAGAACAGAAAGAGCACTGTCAATCATATTCTATTATTCACCAAGATGCCTCAGAAGTGATATCCCACCAAATTTTACTGAGGTTAATGTCTCAATATCAGTAAAGAAGTTTTTTTTGTGGGGAGAAGAGAAATTAAAGGAAAATTTATACTGGGGGCGATTTTTTTTTAAGAATTAGTTTTGTTTACTTAAACCCCCCCAGCAGCGAGACCTGCTGAATTAGAAGGGAAATGTGGCGACACCCCTGTTCATTTCAAGTAGGCATTCTTAGGGTGTACTCACACTAGGCAATCCGTGCTGTGCCAGGGCACGGTAACCCCCCACAGCATGGCTCGACTGACTAGCGTGATTGCACGGATCAGTGTACATTTGAAACGATCGCACTTGGACTAGGGCACATCACGCATGCAGTGTGAGTGTGATCCATGCCCAAGCACGCAACAAGATGATGTCAGCAATAAGATGATTCTGCAAACAACAGGAATGTCCAGCACGATTCAACCAAAACCATTTCTAGTGTGAGTACACCCTTTTAAATATTGCTTAATGTGCCTTATTATCCGGTGCGCCTTACAGAATATAGAGAGATGCGGTTTAATGGCTTGAGAGATAAGTTGAACAGACTAGAACTGAGAGGACAACCTTGCCTTGTCCCTCTTTCAAAAATAAAAGTAGGAGAAATTATGTTTTCCTGTAGAAATGCATGCTGATACAGAAAAACACAGAATTTATTCACTTAAATAATAAAGAGTGCAAAACCAAATATCTTAAGCCTGAACACACGCCTGATGTTTTTTTGCAGTAAATTAAGCTTAATATAAATGAATCCATTACAGATCCTGACAGATGAGACTTTTAAAAGTCTTTTAGAAATAACTTTGTAATAATGTTTATATTGCATAGAATTTGTGTATTCCAAAAAAGGATCTTTAGTTGGCTTGAGTAGTAGTGAGAACAGGGCAGTTGTTTGATCCCTAAGCAAATGACCCATAAGTAGAGAAGAATCTAATAGTAATGGGCCAACTGTAACCCACAGGTATGCCCCTTCATTGAAGATGCAGTAGATCTTGTTATGCGTAACAGAGGAATCACACTCCTCTGCCTGGATGGGAGATTTAAATGATGGAGAAATTAGTGCAAATCTTAATTTTCAGGAGATTTGGGTTTGTAAAAATCTAAATAATAATAATAAAAATGTATTCACATCAGAAGGGAGGGTAAACACATTAATAGATGGACCTTCTATCTATATATGCTAGTTTTGCAGACTGTTATAGTGTATTAGCAAGGGGATAACTGGGCCTACTGAGCAAGGGGCTTACTGATGGTAAAATAACTGCCTGGTTCTGAGTGAAAAACTCAAATCTTGTACTAATTAAGTAATTCAAATAAAGGCAGGGGTGCTTCATAGCCTCTTAACTTAAGGACATTCTTAAAATGACAAGCATTTCCCCCAAAAAAAACCTTTATAAGTAGTACTCAAACCCATAATTTGCTAGGAACTGTTTCACTGTGCAGTTCCACCTAAAATCTATAGTTTACACCCACAGCACCTTTATTTAAAATCTTCTATTCACACATTCATGCATCACATACAGCACATCGAACAAAACACTAAATCCACTAGCTTGGGTTATGCAGTTAATATGTACTTACTTTTTATTATTTGTAAAATATTAAATCAATATTCATTCTTAAGTATTTTAATCTATGGTTTAAAACCATAAAAAGAGGCATTCTTATAAACCACCTATGTTTACTTGCTGTGCTACTTTTTTAGTATTATTAACAACATCTCTTTTAAAATTCTTTCAGCAACTCAACTACTCAGCTACTGTCCTTCTCAGACACAGCTAGAAATCATGCTTATAATTTACCAAATACAGAACAAAATTAAAAGCGTCAAACAAATAATACAGTAGCAGCATCACAGAGTATAAACAGGATAGCAGAAATGTTATACCAGGCCTCTAGACTAATTTTTTGCACTGGTTGCACCGGTGTGCGTAACTTTTTTCATTAGGTGCACCAGCCCAAATGTAAGGTGCACCCAATTTTTTCTGCATTGCCTTTAACACCTCTGTTTTACAGGTTGACTTTTTTTTTTTTTTTTTTGCACAATTCTAGAAGAAAGGTATTATACGGCAAATGTGTTGGTGTAAAAAGTGCATTACTGATCTTAAATTTAAGCTTAAGATAAATTAAGATAAATGAAATAAAAATAAACTGTAAAAGTGCAAGTGTTGTAAGAGCTTCAAACCGAACATCTAATAGCTCCATATCTTATGGATTAACCTTAATGACCCAAGACCAATTTTTCATATTAGTTTGATGCACCTTTATCCTAGCTAAATTAGTCACTGTTTTTTTTATAAGTTTTGTTAGTGCTGGTTAGTAACTAACTTAAGTTAGTTACCCATTACCTTCACAACACCAGAATGCAGTCCAATGATAGCTAGGCTAACAGACTGCAGACTTTACTGAAGGTGGTTAATGGTTAACTAACTGTATTTCCGAGCAACATTAATCACTGTTTTTACCAACAGATGTGCTGGTTAGTGTTTGTAGATCCTGTGGTTTCATAGGATATGTGGATTATGACCATAGTTTACTCCAGTCTGTAGTTAATACCTTAACACCACCAGAACGCAGCTGTCGGATCAGTGTTAGCTAACTAGGCTAACAGACTGCTGGGGCCAGTTGTTCAGAGGTAATCTGATCGGATTTTGGTTATCGGATTGGATCAAATCTGGAAAACGGGTTGTTCAAAAGGGAAAGAAGCATTCTGAAATCGGATCAGATCATCTAATCCAATCCTAGTTTGAAAATGAATAAAACCTTCAGTTTCTGTTGTTCAAAACTTTTCAGGAGGATTTGGATAACTTTGATCCACAAAAACAGGATTACCCTGATCCCAACAAGGGGTAGGATTTCAAAGTGGATTTCAGGAAGAAAATGTAGTAAAACTTTAAAATTAAAGTTTTAAAGTAAAAAAATAAAATAAAATAATAATAATATATATATATATACAAATAAAAATACATTTGTACAATTAATTTTTCTGGATCTCCACCCTATTATTGGGCAACCAGAATCCTTTCTGTTAGAGCCAGCAGTCACAGAAGCTCAGAAAAGAGGCCTGAAGCGTCCTTTGCGAAATACTAATGGAGATGACTATGAAACTCTTCTTAAACGAGAAACTCAAAGAGCAGAAGCACAGATTCTCCTGGCAAAGCAACAAATAAAGCTGACCGAACTGCAGCAAACCAGGGTGCGACTTCAAATCCGCCTCCTAAAAACAGGGCTTGAACATGCAGGTCTCTCTTTCTCATATGAAGAACCCTGAATATCTTGTTAACTATTGGACATTTTTTATTTAAGATGCTTTCAATATATCCACAATGTATTTGTTAATGTATATGTTTTTTTTATTTGTTGTGGCTCAGATCAGGGGTCATAAAAGAAATTATAAATGGAAGTGGATGTTTGTGTTTTGTCTCAAAATAAACACTTAAAGTGACCCCATGTTGGTTCTTCTACCTGTTCTTTTACAGAGCTGATAATCCGGATTAGGTAATCCTGAAAACTGTGTATCTGGATCAGGGTGATCCAATCTAATGTTGCTTTGAAAAACAGGCTTAAAAGTAAGACAGATCTCCTGATCCTGGATGGCAAAAAAAAAAGGGATTTCCAAATCTGGATAATTTTGATCCGGATTACATTTTTGAACAACTGGCCCCTGGTGGTAATGGAGATGGCTAGCGGCTAACTGGCCGTGCTAAATGTATTTCCGAGCTAAATTAATCACTGTTTTCTTAATAAATTATGTTGAAAACATCCCTTGGTCGCATTCTGAGTGATGTTAAAAAAAAAAAATGTATTGGCTCTTTTGAGAAAATAGGTCGCACTCTAGAGCCCTGTAAACTATCAATCAATCAATTAATCAACCTTTATTTAAACTCGGAGTACATTGAGCGTGGCCCTCATTTACAATGCAGCTGAGCAATTACATAGAGAAGGGATTGACAGAAACAACAACAACAAAAAAGTAGATAGAATATAATAAGTAATAAAAAGCATAAAAAACAGCATTATAATAAGGTATAAGAATTATTTAAAAAAAAGGATAATAATTAAAAAAAATATTAAGATGTAAACAAATAATAATTTAAGAGTAGAAATAAAAAATGGGGGTAAAAAAAGGTAATTAACTAATAAAAATTCAACTACAGATAAATAAATAAAAAACAATAAAATAGTAAAATATAAAGAAGCAATAACTAATAATAAAAGAAGAAGTAAGAAACTAAAAATAAATATAAGAAAACTGCTAAAACAAACCAACATAAAAAAATAAAAAGATTAACTAAAAAAATAAAAAATAATAATAAAATAAATAAATAAATAAAGAAAGAAAGAAACTTAAAACATACCAAAGATCAGCCAAAACAGTGGCAGGCTGTCTGAAGGTGGTTAGAAACTAGGAGTTTAAAATGATTTAGTGACACCAGTGAGCTGAGCTTTAGAGTTTCCTGTAGTGAATTCCAGCTCGCTGGTGCACTGTGGCTAAAAGCAAATTTTCCCAGTTCAGTTAAAACTCTTGGTACCTGAAGGGTGATCCAGTCACTGGAGCGAGTCTGGTAGGTTGTGTTATTTTTAATAAGTTTTTGTGAGATGTACGGTGGCACATGGTGAGAAAGTGCTTTAAAAACAAAAATAAACCAATGTGTTTCCTGACGCACAGCAAGAGAAGACCATTAAGCTTTTTCATAGAGTGAACAGTACTGTATGATATACAGAATCTAGTGGTTTAAGTATAGTTGTAGATGCATATCTATAAAATCACATAACCATAATCTAGCATAGATAAAAACGTTGCTTCTACAATCTTTTTTCTTGCGTGCATTGGGAAGCATGATTTATTTCTATATAGGAAGCCGAGTTTTTGCCTAAGCTTACCTGAAAGCTTGTTAAAATGGTGCTTAAAAGTAAATTTGTCATCTAGCCATATGCCAAGGTACTTTTATTCATTAACTCTTTCCACATTAGAACCCTTCAAAGTTTTAATATTGAATGATCTGGAGAACAGCATGTATTTATTTAAAACAAGTTTATGGTTATAAAAGGCAGCCTGTACAGCATTAAAAGTGTGCTGCAGTTTATCTACTGCCACACTAATGTGGTCAGCTGAGCAATATAAAATTGTGTCAACATATTGGGCCAAGGATTTATCCCTGTCGGACACCTTTAGAGATGGGTAGCGGTTCTGATCTACATTGTCCCAGGACTACATACTGCTTTCTATGAGGCAAGTAATTTCTAAACCATTCTAGGGCATTGTGGTCGAAGCCAATGTTTTGAAAACTTTTTAAAAGTGGAGAATGATCAACTGTATCAAAAGCTTTAGAGAGATCAATGAAAATGGCTGCACAGTGTTTTTTGTATCAATGGAGGTTAAAAGATCATCAAGGATCAGAGTAGAAGCAGTTATTGTGCTGTGCCTCTCTCTTAAACCACATAGATATTCTGATTTTTGTACTCAGTTTGTACTGAGAAATGTATTGAGTTGGTCATTCACTAGGGATTCTAAAATTTTAGCTAGGCATGACAGTTTAGAGATTGTTCTAAAGTTGTTGAGGTCTACAACATCACCTCCTTTGTGGAGTGGTATTACTTGGGCTGTTTTCCAGATCCTGGGAATTCTGCTTGATGAAATGCAGAGATTAAAAATATGTTGGTATGTGATATGTTTAAGAATGAATGGAGATGCAAGCTTCAGAAAGAAGGGATCAAGCCTGTCCTCTCCTGTGCCTTTTTTGTGTTAATAGTGCTAAGGGCTTTAGCTACTATATGGTGAGGGATAGGGTGGATGGTAAAGAGACCATGGCCTACAGCAGGTGGCACATGTATTTCATTGTTTGGTATTATTGTATACATAAATGTCCAGCTGCTACAAAATTATTAGTAAATGTTTGGCAAAACTGTCTTTGGTCAGAAATTTGGTGGTTATTTACTAAACTCTGGGTGGGAGTAAGCTCTGATTTTAAGTGAATTAGCAACTTTCCAAAATTTGACAGGGTTTGAAGCAGACTTTGAGAATTGATCCATATAATATTCTGCTTTTGCCTTTCTAATGTGAGAGGTACATTTATTCTTAACTGCCTAAAAAAATAAGCCATTGGTCTCTATCACTACTTTTTCTAGCAGAGGTCCATGCTTTGTTCCTAGCATTTAGCAAGGAAGATATTTCATTAGTCATCCAGGGGTTAGATCTATCACATATTCTCGTGCTTTTATAGGGGGCATGCTTGTTTACCACTGCTAGAAATGTTTGTGTAAAATGTGCAAAGTCAACATTCAGGATTTCTGAGGTATAGTAAATGTTGCTGAGCGCTAGATCATTTTAAAAAGCTTGATCATTAAAATGTTTCTTCATAAAAAAGATTTCTTCTAACCACCATCCGAGAGCCTGACTTCTTTATGCTTGTGTCCCTAATGCATCCGATAGGACAGTGGTCACTTAAGATTAAATCTATTAAGGTTGACTTGGTGTGGTCATGCAAGTTTGGTCGTGTTGGCTCAGTAATTAATTGCTTAAGCGACAGATTACCACACACTTCTCGTAGATGATCGGATGCATTAGTTAACCAGTTCAGATTAAAATCACCTTGGATCAGCATATCTGAATTAGTGTATAGAGATAAAAGCCCAGCTAATTCATCTATAGAATGAGAGAGTGCAGAAGGAGGTCTATAAACACCAGCAACCACAAAACTGTTATTGCGTCCAACACACACTTGCAGAGCTAACAATTCAAAATAGGCTTCCTTGGATTGAATTTTTTACTTGAATTTTGCATTTAACATAAATAGCAACACCCCCACCCCTTGCTTTCCTTTTGGGAAACTTGGCATTCTTAAAGTTACGTCGTTCTCAAAGTTATGAATATAAGTATATGATGTGTTATATTTATTGGTTTCTAATATGTTACATAATGTTACATATGTTACATACATTTTAAATATTTAGAGAAAATATAAATACACTTACTCCACACACCCTACTCAATATCCCTTACTCTATACCAGGGGTATTTAATTAGAATTCAGTGAGGTCCAGTTAGAGAAACTTTCTTCATGCCAAGGTCCGGACCGTCGTCATTTTTAACTTTAACTTTTACTGTATATCAGTGTTTTATGTCATCAATAACCGAAAGACAAACCAAATTACAAATAGCGTTCAGTATATTTCATCATTATTTATTGTTTTAAATGTTGACCTGAATGAATTAATCAGAAAGTTAATCATTCTCATGATTGTATTCATCGCCTCAGCATACTAATCTGACAGAGCAGCACATAGCACTGATTTATGAATTATGTAATTCATCATATATACAGTGCATCCGAAAAGTATTCACAGCACTTCACATTTTGTTTCGTTATAGTAGAGCTGGACGATATGGCCAGATTCCTTAATTTCGGTCGATACGATATAATTTTGATATCGATATAAATACTTTGAAGGCTTTAGAAAAACTGCTAAGAATCCCTGCAATGGAAATCCGTACACTACTGTCTGAAATTGTAATTTAATTTTAAAGCCTAATTTAAAGCCTCCTCTCACAAACTTTAGAAATAAAAAATGGTCAGATTAAATTAATGCTCACTTTTATTTGCATGTAGCAAGATAAAAACATGACATCTCTGTCAAACACAAACCTATAACCTATATACATATTACCAATATAAATAACTTTACAAAAGAATAAGAAGTTCTGCCTCTTGTAATGTAAACATATTTAACAGCTTGGTTAGGGCCGGTTTCGCTTCATCGCGGGACATTTTAGATGCGATGCAGAGCGGAGCAGAGCCGACCCAGGCCTAGCCCAGCCTAGCTGCCTGCATGCCTGTATGATTACGTCATTACGTACTGAAGTAGCCCGGCTACGGAGGCTGATTGTGTTCAGCTCTGCAGTGAACTGACGCTGCTAAAAAACGCCTGTCTGTGATAGATTCTGGAAATTATACTTATCGATATAGCACAACAATATCACCGTTATTGAAACATTTCTTATCGCGATAAATACCGATATCGAAATATTGTCCAGGCCTACGTTAAAGCTTTATTCCAAATTATATTATATTAATCTCTTTCCTCAAAATTTTACACAAAATACCCCATTATGACCATGTGAAAAAAGTTTTCTTGAGAGTTCTGAAAATTTATTAGAAATAAAAGACTAAGAAAACACATTTCCACTCATCATCCTTGAGATGTTTCTACAGCTTAAATGGAATCCACCTGTGGTAAATCCGGTATTTCTTACTCTATACACTTTACTCAATACCCCCTACTCTATACACTTTACTCTATATTTCTTGCTCTATACACTTTACTCAATACCCCCTACTCTATACACTTTACTCTATATTTCTTGCTCTATACACTTTACTCAATACCCCCTACTCTAGGGCTGGGGCGACGCGTCGACATAATCGACGTCATCGATTACGAAAATACATCGATTTGCATAACGTGCGTCGGCGCGTCGTAAATATGTTAATTAACACGGTAACATAGAAGCATAGAACTATTATTTAATTAAAATGATTTTTAAGAACAGCTAAACACAGTTCTGCAAGTCAAACGCGGAGGAGTTCACGTGCGAGAGAGAGAGACACACACACACACACACAGAGAGAGAGAGAGAGACACAGAGAGAGAGAGAGACTCTCTGCTGAATCTGACTCCCGCTTCGCGGACAGAATCGGCACAACACCCCCGCTGTAGAACTGCGGTAGTGAAAACAGCTACAAAAAAACGCCAGCGGGCATCTAAAGTTTGGGAGCATTTCACGCAAAAGGCCAACAATGTGGTCCTCTGCCATATGTGCAAAAGGAGCACTTGGAGCGCAAACATCCAGGAGCACTATGTCAACAGGGTCACACAGTAAGTTACCGTTTACATCAGGGTCTCCGCGGGTGTCCTTAAAAAGACTTAAGGCTGTCTACCAAAGGTTTTAAACCTGCCACAGGCAGAAATTATACATTTTTGGTTTATATTTGTGCATGGCATTTCGCAGTTTCCAGAAACAGTAGCATTATTCATAAGTTCAGGTGTTTAGCTAAGCTAGCTGCCTTAAGTTATTTTAGCTAGCGCCGTCGGCGCTGCGGTGTTACACCGTTTTCTGTCACCGTCGGAATTTTGTGACCAGTGCTCACGGTTATGAGCGTTCATTGGCAAAACGGAAGCTTTCTATACCTACACCTTACCCTCAGCCCTAAACTGAACCGTTTTGGCCAGTCGGGGTAAACATTAGAAACGAACACGTTTCGAATCGGCCAGTGCACCGGTCTGCTGAGAACTACTTGCCCGTGGTCACAAAATCTAGCGGTCACAGAAAACAGTGCAACACACGGAGGTGGTGTATGGGAGCTTACCATTTTTAGCGTTATAGATCTAAACGTGTTGTACATGTAAGTGATTATAAGTGTGGGGTTTGGTTTAGTAGGCTTGTGTTGTTGTTGTTGTTGTTGTTATTATATATAAATATAGTATTTTATCGTTTGCTTTAAAACGTAAAATAATAATTATTTAAATATGTTTCTCAATAAATAGATTAGTCGACTAATCGAAAAAAATAATCGTTAGAATAATCGTTTAAAAAATAATCGTTAGGGACAGCCCTACCCTACTCTATACACTTTACTCTATATTTCTTACTCTATACACTTTACTCAATACCCCTTACTCTATACACTTAAGTCTCTACACTGCATCCACTTTGCTCTAAATATAGAAAACTTTAAAGCAGAGCTCTGTGTGTGTGTGTGTGTGTGTGTGTGTGTGTGTGTTAGCAGATGCCCTAGCCCTGAGGCACACAGTCTGACCGTCACATGTCAGCACTGCATGACCAGAATGGGTGAAATTATAAAACACACAAACACACACAGCTCTCCAACTACAACCTGCTGCTTATATTTAACATAAGCAATCAAACATACGAGAAATATATATCAGTCATGTATATATTATTCATTTTCTGTGCAGAAAGATTTAGAAAGGTTTAGATGAGTTTACAGAAATAGTTTTCTTTAGTCAGAAATAAAGAAACAGGTCAGCTCTGCACAGCAATCCACACAAACCAAGCCTTCCTGTTACAGATGTGGTGAGTTACTGTTTTTACTTTTTTAACGCTTATAAACAAACACATGTATTCTATATATATATAGTTGAGTACCTATATATAGAATACATGTATATATATATACACACTGTTAACCAATAACATTGTTCAAAATGACCTGGAATTAAATTGTTTTACAGTGATTCAAAGTTTTAAGTTTCGAGCCGTCATGTTTTGTGTGACAGTGAAAAGTTATTTATGTTAACATATACGCAAAGCATACTATGTTTTTATTTTCTGCTCTGTAGGCTACAATAGATGTTACTGTATAAAGACAAAACTTAATGTCTAATCACTTACCCTGGGTGTACAGGAATTTCGTCTTGCCATAGACATGCTGCTTTATGTTGTTAGATTGCACGATCGATTTATAAACTACAATAACTAAACGCTCACCCTGCTTTAACCAAAGCTGCTTGGCATGGGGAGGAGCACCCGCGGTAATAACAGCCTTGACTAAGCTTTAGCGCTTTAGCACGCTTGTATCAGAGTAATATGAGTATCAGCTGATCTTTTAATCTAACAGTTCATCACAAATCCTCAAATACTTTATGATCAGTCGAATAGCAAATATGCATTACTCCTGAAGTTGCTGCTTTACTCACTGTGAAACTTTGTAGAATTATTAAAAACCTAACCTTAAAATTACAGTCCAAGTATTAAACATAGAGGTTGGAAGATTTTGACTCTGCATGTCTATTCAAATAATATTACCTCTAACAACGAAACAAAGATAAAACAAGTAATTATTACAATTGTTATTATTGTTAAAATATTTATACTATTATTCTTATTCTTATACTATTATCATGTTTGCTACTGGGCTCCCTCTACAGTTGAGAAGTGTTATTGCAGCTACCACTTAGCAACCACTAAAGGACATGCTTTTCTGGATGAGTTGAGAGACAAAATCACTTAACGCAAAAAGAAGCACAAGGACCGATGGTGCCAACATAACCAGATTAGAGCTGCACAACCTGCAAAAAAGTTTATATTCAACTTGCATTAGATTTCACTTAATTCCTTGCTCCTAGTAATTGACTACTTTCTGTATATTTAATTCAGTTGAAGAGGATTTTCACAGCGTTCCGTCCTAATAGACTACAGCTATATTTATTATTATTATCATTGTTATTATTATTATTATTATTACTATTATACTACACAGTTCTCAACACTACAGATGAAACACAGTTATCAAGGGTAAAGGATACAGATTGGGTACACAGACCGTGTACAGACCAGGTAATCGGGTACAGATCGGTTAGTCGGGTACACAGACCAGGTAAACAGGTACACAGACTGGGTAATCGGGTGCACAGACTGGGCAAACGGGTACAGGCCAGGTAAATGGGTACACAGACCATATAATAGAGTACACAGGCCTGGTAATCGGGTACACAGACCTGGTAAACGGATACACAGACAGTGTACAGACTGGGTAAACAGGTACAGACTGGGTAAACAGATACACAGACAGTGTACACACTGGGTAAACGGGTACAGACTGGGTAAAAGGATACACACACAGTGTACAGACTGGGTAAACGGATACACACACAGTGTACAGACTGGGTAAACGGATACACTGACAGTGTACAGACTGGGTAAACGGGTACAGACTGGGTAAACGAATACACAGACAGTGTACAGACTGGGTAAACGGATACACGGACAGTGTACAGACTGGGTAAACGGATACACTGACAGTGTACAGACTGGGTAAACGGGTACAGACTGGGTAAACGAATACACAGACAGTGTACAGACTGGGTAAACGGATACACAGACAGTGTACAGACTGGGTAAACAGATACACAGACAGTGTACAGACTGGGTAAACGAATACACAGACAGTGTACAGACTGGGTAAACGGATACACAGACAGTGTACAGACTGGTTAAACGGATACACAGACAGTGTACAGACTGGGTAAACGGATACACTGAGAGTGTACAGACTGGGTAAACGGGTACAGACTGGATAAATGAATACACAGACAGTGTACAGACTGGTTAAACGGATACACAGGCAGTGTACAGACTGGGTAAACGGATACAAAGACAGTGTACAGACTGGGTAAACAGATACAAAGACAGTGTACAGACTGGGTAAACGGATACACAGACAGTGTACAGACTGGGTAAACGGATACACTGACAGTGTACAGACTGGGTAAACGGGTACAGACTGGGTAAATGAATACACAGACAGTGTACAGACTGGTTAAACGGATACACAGGCAGTGTACAGACTGGGTAAACAGATACAAAGACAGTGTACAGACTGGGTAAACAGATACAAAGACAGTGTACAGACTGGGTAAACAGATACACAGGTACAGACTGGGTAAACGGATACACAGATTGTGTACAGACTGGGTAAACAGATACACGGGTACAGACTGGGTAAACGGATACACAGACTGTGTAAAGACTGGGTAAACGGATACAGACTGGGTAAATGAATACACAGACAGTGTACAGACTGGTTAAACGGATACACAGGCAGTGTACAGACTGGGTAAACGGATACAAAGACAGTGTACAGACTGGGTAAACAGATACAAAGACAGTGTACAGACTGGGTAAACAGATACACAGGTACAGACTGGATAAACGGATACACAGATTGTGTAAAGACTGGGTAAAAGGATACACAGACAGTGTACAGACTGGGTAAACGGATACACAGACAGTGTACAGACTGGGTAAACGGATACACAGACAGTGTACAGACTGGGTAAACACATACACGGGTACAGACTGGGTAAACGGATACACAGAGAGTGTACAGACTGGGTAAACGGATACACAGACAGTGTACAGACTGGGTAAACGGATACACAGACAGTGTACAGACTGGGTAAACGGATACACAGACAGTGTACAGACTGGGTAAACGGATACACAGACAGTGTACAGACTGGGTAAACACATACACGGGTACAGACTGGGTAAACGGATACACAGAGAGTGTACAGACTGGGTAAACGGATACACAGACAGTGTACAGACTGGGTAAACGGATACACAGACAGTGTACAGACTGGGTAAACACATACACGGGTACAGACTGGGTAAACGGATACACAGACAGTGTACAGACTGGGTAAACGGATACACAGACAGTGTACAGACTGGGTAAACGGATACACAGTGTACAGACGGGGTAAAGGGGTATAGACCGGTTTTATTATTTATCCGGTTTATTAATCACGATCTCCCTCTGTTATGCTAATATCCGCTAAAGCTAAAGCTAAACCTAGCGCAAGCTGATCAGCGTTTAGGAGGCAGGCGGAAATCTAGGATCTGGGGGTTTAATGATGAATTTATGAATAATATTATTGAGTAAAGCGCAGTAATGGATCTGTTACCTGTAAATGAAGCGGTTTAACTGCGTTCCTGCGGGAAGTCTCTGCTCCACTGAAAGAGGGAGAAGCACAGCTGCTGTATGGCAAGCCTGCGCACTTCTCCCGTACATCCCAAACTTAACGCTAGGGGGAGCCGCCAGGGAGCCTTTAATGAATGGGGCTAAATAGAGCTAAACCGTTAAAACTCAAATTAACAACAGTAACTAACCATTGGGACAGGGTATTAGTTTAATTTCAGAAGAAGAATAAAGTGTTTTACTAAAAAAAAGCAAAGAAAGCCTGCCGGAAAAATATACTTATTCTACAAAAAACAGGTTGGATGACAGGTTTGTTACTGCCACAGTGAGCTGATTGACTAGTAGTAGAGCTGATGCTGGAGTTACAGTCAGAGCAGGGGTTAAACGCTTTAGAACTTTAAAATATAATGGCTGCGATGCTCAAACATCGAAAATGAGAAGTGTTTTTTCCTTGCCCCCGCCCTCACTGGGGGTTCTGTATTCTGTATTTTTTATGTTTAATGTTTTGCCTGATTCTTTGTACTGTAATCATGTTTCTGTAAAGCTGCTTTGTGACAACATTAATTGTAAAAAGCGCTATACAAATAAATTTGATTTGATTTTACGTTACGTTAATTACGAAGATTTGAACGTTAATATTGGACTGACTCGGAAGAGCCTTCTGGTGACAAATAAACCCGTAAGTGGGAATTCTCCTCTCTATACGCTCTCTGGTCTGACAACAGCAGCGTAAGGTAACCACGTAATATCTTTCGAATCAACACTGCCACACACATACGCAGAGTCACTCAGTTTTAGTCTGCTACTACTACTAATGATAATAATAATAATAATAATAATAATAATAATAATAATAATAATAATAATAATAATAATAATAATAATAATAATAATAATAATAATAATAATAACTACAGAGGAAAATTTATGTGATTAAGATTTTGAAGTATATTAACACTACACTAAAACTAGAGTATATCTAACCTTTAATAATAAACACAATTTTCATAGAAAACCACACAATATATATTTGTTTAGTTTGACAAACAACACATGATTTAAATGTCATATACACCCACTGTAATATTTACCACTGTTCACACAATAGACATGTTATACATAGACGCGGCATAATCTGCCTTCTGGCGTGTCAGAGTGGCCGCCATATTGGAGAAGGCAACCCTGCGCCTCCAGTGCATTAATTTACACTGAGGAAGGTGTTTAATACACGTATAATAATCACTACTCTACCAATTTTTACCCGATTTTCACATAGTTTTGTTTGTTACAAACAGCAGAGATGCAGTAATAATTCAGAATGCTGTCTTACATTACAAATACCTGCTTTCATTCAAAAATACTCTCTCTCTCTAAATATTTATATACAAATATAAATAAATCTGGAAAAAATGACCACTTAAAAATCATGAGTTTCTTTGATTTTACCAAATTGAAAACCTCTGGAATGTAATTTATAATTCTTGGCATTGTTTCAGTTCTGAAAGCCCTGCATCTTATTTGTTATTTCAGCTATTTCTCATTTTCTGCACATAAATGCTCTAAAAGACAATATTTTTAATCTGCATAATACAAAGTATTTTTAAATGAAAGCAGGTACTTCTAATGTCATTACTACAGCTCTGCTGTTTGTAACAATCTAAACCGTGTGAAAATCGACTAAAAATAGCTAGAGTTGTGATTATTATTTTACACCTTCCTCAGTGTAAATTAATGCCACCACCCCAGCCCACAAACCACTCAACACCAACCACCACCCCAGCCCACTAGCCACTGAACACCAACCACCACTCCAGCTCACCAACCACCGCCAACCATCACCCCAGCCCACCAACCAGTTATAGTTATAGTTGTAGTTAGGTTTAGGGATACGGTTGTAGTTAGGTCTAGAGTTATAGGTGTAGCTAGGTTTAGGGTTACAGTTGTAGCAATGGTTAGCGTTATAGTTGTAGCTAGAGATAGAGATATAGTTGTAGCTAAGTTTAGGGTTACAGTTGTAGTTAGGTCTAGAGTTATAGTTGAAGTCAGGTTTAGGGTTATAGTTGTAGCTAGGGTTAGGGTTATAGTTGTAGCTAGAGATAGGGTTGTAGTTGAAGCTATGATTTTGGTTATAATTGTAGCTAGGGTTAGGGTTGTTTATGTAGCTAGAGATAGGGTTATAGTTGTAGCTAGGGATAGAGTTATAGTTGTGGCTAGGGTTAGGGTTTTAGTTTAGTAAAAATGACCAAATAATAAAATAAAAAGATAAAATAATAAATGAATGAAATAGTCAAAACTAAAGACAGTGTTAGAGTAGCTGAATAGTGCCAATATTATTGATAGTATTGTTGTTATTATATTAAAGAAGCCATGACATTTTGATCAGTTAGAATGGTCAAAAGCAAATCTTAACTTAATCCCTCTGAAAATCTGGAGGCAGTGGAAGGGTTCATAAAGAGGCAAGAAAAGAATAGATTAAAGGACTACAATGCTACAAACTGTAACTAAATGCTAAATTACCTTTTTTTGGAATGTGTGACTGATAGTTCTGGAATGTGTAACTTTCATTTGGAATGTGGAATGTGTGACTGATATCTCTATTCTATCACATCCTTTTCTCACATCCTTTGATAATTTGTTTTTTTGCTAAGATACACTACTGATTGTTTTGTCCTTGTACATTCTTGAATGATCTTCATCCAACAAAAAAAATGTTTCCATAGTTTTGCTGGGTTAGAGTTGCCCGCACTTGGAGGAGAAAGAAGTGGGTATTTGGTGTACTCGGCTTAAAAAGGAAACAGTGCCATACAGTCATATGAAAAAGTTTGGGCCCCCCTATTAATCTTAATCATTTTTAGTTATAAATATTTGGGTGTTTGCAACAGCCATTTCAGTTTGACATATCCAATAACTGATGGACACAGTAATATTTTAGGATTGAATGAGGTTTATTGTAACAGAAAATGTGCAATATGCATTAAACCAAAATTTGACCGGTGCAAAAGTATGGGCACTCATATCATTTTATTGATTTGAATACTCCTAACTACTTTTTACTGACTTACTGAAGCACAAAATTGGTTTGTTAACCTTTGTTTGTTAACATCTCCTCTGAAGAGTGGCATCAAGAGTGGCATCATGGTCTTCCATTTCCTTACTATGTTCCTCACAGTGGAAACTGACAGGTTAAATCTCTGAGACAACTTTTTGTATCCTTCCCCTGAACAACTATGTTAAACAATCTTTGTTTTTAGATCATTTGAGAGTTGTTTTGATGAGCCCATGATGCCATTCTTCAAAGGAGATTCAAATAGGAGAACAACTTGCAATTGGCCATCTTAAATACCTTTTCTCATGATTGGATACACTAGCTATGAAGTTCAAAGCTCAACGAGGTTACCAAACCAATTTTGTGCTTCAGTAAATCAGTAAAAAGTAGTTAGGAGTATTCAAATCAATAAAAGGATAAGGGAGCCCATACATTTGCACCTGTTAAATTTTGGTTTACTGCATATTGCACATTTTCTGTTAGTACAATAAACCTCATTCAATCCTAAAATATTACTGTGTCCATCAGTTATTAGATATATCAAACTGAAATGGCTGTTGCAAACACCCAAATATTTAGAACTAAAAAGGGGTGCCCAAACTTTTTCATATGACTGTATGATGGAAGCCACAACCCTTTTTGCACCTCTAGGTCTTCTAGACTGTCTCTGAGAGCAGCATTGTAAATCATCAGGGGTATCGATTAACAACAGCCCTGGCACAACCTTGTGAATGTGTATGATTTCTTCTCAAAAAAGAAAGAAAAATTAATTTGCCAAATTTATTACAGTGTACACTGTACAACTGTATCTGACCCAAAATCGTGGATTTAGAACCTCTGGTGACCGGGCCTAAAGAGCTTCATTTACAGCTTGTGGGTCCTGCACAAAATGCCACTAATCCCTGCCAGGTTTCCTAACAGGAAATATTGGGATTCGGTCAGGGGAATCAGGGCAGGGGATCATTAGCCCTGCTTTCTAAAGGGATTGGAATACTGGCCTAATTCCTTCTATTGCCTCCGGTTTCAGAGGGTACTGAGCCTGTCTTTGCCTGTACGCACTTTTGGGCTGTATTGATCACCTCTGGGCACCCCTTGTTCAACACATCATATTTCAAATTTGCCCAGAGGCCATCTGCTCCAGATGCTAAATCTGCATGTCTCTGTTCTGCTGAAATCATCTATAAATCATAGTTGGAGATGCCAATGATCACTGAGTGCTTGTTTTAGAATCCACAGCTCTAAATCTTGCCATGGATCAGATTCACTTACCTTGCCCACAGAAATGTGGTCGGGAGTGGGACACATTGTACAATTCATGTTAAATTGAATTTAGTTCTACGGTTGCCCCCACCCACATGTTATCCCAATACATGTGGCTGGTGAAAATCTTTTCCACTTTTAGGGCTTGCCTGAAAAAAATTCTCTCATAGGTCATGTCTGGGCCTTCTAAAACATATGACATACAGTGCAGCTCTTCCGGAGCCATAGGAAAGAGGAAGTGATATTGAATGTGGGTACAGTACAGTTAGAGGATAGTAGAGGGCGCAGAAATGATCAGGTGACTTATTGTGATAATGAGTGTGGGTACAGTACAGTTAGAGGACAGTAGAGGGCGCTGTAATAATCAGGTGAGCTATCGTGATATTGACTGTGGGTATAGTACACTTAGAGGACAGTAGAGGGCGCTGTAATAATAAGGTGAGTTACTGTGATATTGATTGTGGGTACAGTACAGTTAGAAGACAGTAGAGGGTGCCGTTATAATCAGGTGAGATATTGTGATATTGAGTGTGGGTATAGTATAGTTAGAGGACAGTAGAGCACTGTAATAATCAGGGGTGCGTTTCCCGTACAACAACGGAGCCTGGCATTGAACAAACGTGGTACGATGCATCCATAAACTAACTAACATCTGAAGTACGATCGTTTCCCGAAACCATCGTACTTTGTTGGTACCACAGAAGTCTGAACCAAGTTGGTTTGAACCACCGTGGTCTTAACTAAGGTGTTTCCAGACGTGTTCGGCCAGACTTTCCCAGCAGAAAACGTGCAAAACTCACAATCTTTAAAATATTATGCCAAAAATATTTTACTAATGTATCATTTAGGCTATTTATATTGTAATTATCACCAGAACATGAACGGACAACAATACTATTAATAAAATAACAATGAACTGCAAGTAAAATTTACACAATAGTTGCTATATATTAATTATTAATTGTTACAGACAGTGTTACTTAAAATAAAACATACACATATTTGCTATTGCAATATTTTTTTATAAAATAATCACCATTCTGAATGAGTCTTATTAATATGAGACCTGAGAAATGTGTTTTACTCAGTGGTTCAGCAGAGTGCCTACGACGGAGTAGCGGGCGGTCTTCTGTCGAATTGTGCAACCCATCGAGACCCAACGCCAGTGTCCATGCGTGGAAACTTTTTTTATTTATTTATTGTATTTTTAATGGTAGTTCTGTTCTTTTTGGGTGCATTAAACAACCAGAAACCCCTTGCCATTATTTCTGAGTATTACAAATGCGTAAATGACAGCTGATAATAATTAAAGTAATAATAAGTGAGCAATAAAAAAATAAGGCTTATAGCAATTTTATATTTAAATATGCACTACGATTTGACAGGGTAGCAAAACTCGACAGAACACCGGATGGAAGCCTAGTTCGAATCCCAGTTGTGGTTTTATTCTCTTAATGTTTATTTTTTCATAATGGCAGTTAATGTTATTATTTTTTTACATATCTATTAATGTAGCCTACATTTTTCTAATTATTCCCTGTGATATATATTATTTAACAAATACTAATTGATAACATTTGTATAAGCCTAGAAACACACACGTTGTATTGGCTTAATGATACATTTTCTTTATTCACACTCTGTCTGGCCCTGTTACCTCCAGAGGATTAATTAGGTAATTCAAAACACCTGCTTATTGCATGTCTCTTTTTATTTTAAGACACTTTTTACTTAGTTTTTTCTTGTTATATATATGTATATTGTGTCTTTTAATAATATATTATTAAAAGACACATTCTTGCCTACTGTATGGATACATTTGTTTCACTGGGTACAAACAATGCAAATATACCCTTTAAAGGTCCTTAGGGTACAGGTGTTAAAGCCATAGGGTATGCCATTTTAGAGTATTACCCCAGTGACAGTTTAATACCTTTATTCATAGAGTGCATATAGCACAGTGGGTTCATAAATTCATAAATGTTCACAGCACAAGTTATCTTTACTCAAGAGATGCCTGCTTGAATAATTGACATACATCTTTTTAAGACTGTAAAATACATTTTATCTAAAGACATACATTTAAAATGGGCAATTAACTTACATTTTCAAAATACTGTGATGAAGGTGGGGAGGAGGTGCTGTGATGAAGTGAAATCAGCTAATTAGGATCAGCTGGAGAGCATGGGGAGAGAGGGGACCGGTGGTTTGAAAAGGGGAGGGGCAGGGAGATGGCGGTGAGCTGGAGCTGGGGGTTAGGCTGTGTGTGTAGCAGTCTGCTGGGGGTGTTTGGAACACGTGAGTTAGACGCTGGGAGCCTACACGTTGGAATACCCTTTGTTTTATGAATGAACTGAGACGCTGTGTTGGCGCCTGGCCAAATAAGCAAGGAACTTTGTAGAGACGCTGCTGTGGGAAGAAAAGAGACTCCGTTTGTGGACCTGGATTGGATCAATTTCTATAAGCGTGTGTGCGTGTGTGTGCGTGCGTGCCTGCGTGTGTGCGTGTGTGTGCAGGCGGGCGTGCGGGCGTGCGTGTGTGTGTTTTGATAGTTGGTTGTAATTGTTTGTAGAAGAGTAGAAGGGGGTATTTGGACTTCTAGAAGAGGTAACTAAATAGTGCTCAGGATAGTGTGTAGTGATCACAGTGTGTGTGTGTGTGTGTGTGTGTGGTTGTTTGAAGACTTGAGTTTAAAGTGTGAATTTGTGTGAGTTTGATGTGAATTGTTGTGTGAATTTGATGTGAAGTGGTGTGGTGTAAAAGATTACACGTATTGCAGTGAGGTTGGTCCTGAGCTACTATTAAGTGATAGTATTGCCCCTTTTACTTGTTTTTATGAATTGTTGTTAATAAAGGTTGTTTCATTATTGGATTTACTGACTACTGTGTATGCTGGTGTGGGAATCAGGCTCACCCGGACCAGACCAGGAATTAAAGGTGGTGGCAGCATTCTAATCCAGTGGTTAAGAGCCCCCTAGGGGTAGTAAAAGGGATTTATGTTCAATCCTAACCTCAGTTATAGATAAAAAGGGGGGTTCTTTACATTTTTGCTATCCCTTTTGTTCCTAAAAGTGTGTAAAGATGTCTGAGCCTGATCAACCAGCAGACACAGTTGATAGTCCTGACTATGTTCCTTAAGTTCAGCCCACTCAGATAAGTCAAGTACAACGTCCTATATTCATGCCAGAGACCTTTACAGGTTCAGGACGTGACTGGTCTGATTGGTCTGAACAGTTTGAGATGGCAGCAGAGGTGAACGGCTGGACTGATGTGCTTAAGCTTAAGTTTATGTCGCTGCTTCTTACTGGCAGAGCTCGAGACATATATAGTGGGTTGGCAACAGATGAAAAGAGCAGTTATCAAAATTTAAAAGCAGCTTTAACAAAATGCTTTCAGCCATGTGATAGTGCTGAGTGGAACCGGTTAAATTTTACAGGTAGGAAACGGTTTTCGCAAGAAACTGCAAGGGAGTATGGTAATGCCCTTAGACGCCTAGTTATTAAAGCTTATCCATCAGTTGGTGCCCCGACTCAAGACCTTCTAGCTAAAGATCATTTTATTGCTAATGTTGGGTCAGCTGAGTTACGTATCCAGCTCCGCACTGCAAAGTTGCAAACATAAGAGGAAGCTATTAATATTGCTTCAGAGTTGGAACTCATACGCGAATTAGAACGGGCTCCGGCTAAACAATCATCCCAAGTGTTGGCTAATACGGCTTCTGGCTTAGATTCTCAAATGCATACACTCTTAGGGGTGGTAGAGGGTCTTCGGCAAGATGTAAAAACACTTCAGGATGCTGTTAAAAATCTTCAGTTGGGAACTGGTGAGGGGTCTGTTGGTGCCAGAGCAGGTGAGGGTCGTAGCTATGGTCGGGTTGTTACAGATCCAGAGCGGGGAGTTTGCTGGGAATGTGGGTGCAATAGGCATATTAGGAGGGATTGTCCTTATTTGAAGGGAAACTAGAGGGAGCTGGTTCAGCAGCCCTAATGCCAGCTCCCCTTCTTTCAACAGATCAGGGCCTACTACTCGTGACTCCTCCAGGGGAACAAGGATTGGGGGTATATATTTCTGCAAAGGTTGGGGTAATGATGAACATCTTCTAATAGATACCGGTGCCCAAGTGTCAATTGTTTCTAAAAAGACTTGGTTGGATATTACAGGGGGTGGATCCGATCTTCAAAGTTATGAGGGTCGAGTGGCTGTTGCTAATGGGGGAGAGATGGAGATTTTGGGAAAGTGGCAGACAGTGTGTCAATTTGGGGCCCTTGCCTTGGGGGTAGAGTTCCTAGTGGCTGACATACCTTTGGGGATTTTGTTGGGGATGGATTTTCTTCAGAAGTATGGGGCCATTATTGATTCGGAAGGAAAGCAGTGTACTATTATGGGTAAGAAAATAGCACTGTTACTATGGCAAAGTGGAGCTCATACTTATTCTGTATCTGTCCATAATGATGTAGTCGTTCCACCTAGGAGTGAGGTAATAATTTCAGGGGTTGTGGAAGGTATGTTAGAGGATAGTGCAGAATGTATGTTTGAGCCTATGTCTTTGACACAGAGCGACATAATGGTTGCTAGGGTGGTTTGCCAAACCCCGGGTGGGTTTCTTCCTGTTAGAGTACTCAATGTGGCAGATAGTGCTCAGACATTGAGGCAGGGCATGACCCTGGGTACCCTTGATACCGCTGTGAAGGTGGAGGAGACTGGGGAAGTGACAGCAGGGGTAAACCCCAAAGTAGGTATTAATGGTTGGGCCATTGATGACTTTGTCAGGCAGTTACAGTTGGATGAGAAGGGGTTTACATTTAGCCAGATGTTGTCAATAAGAGATTTGTTGGGGAAAAATCTTTCGGTGTTTAGTCAAAATGAGGTGGATTTGGGGAGAACCCATTTAACATTGCACGAAATAGATACTGGGCTAGCCAGACCCATAAAATTGGGACCTCGTAGAGTTCCCCTTCAACTTCAACAGGAGGTATCAGATCATATTAAGGAGATGCAGGAGCAGGGTATTATACAACCCTCCTGTAGCCCTTGGGCTGCTCCAGTGGTTCCTGTAAGAAAAAAAGTTGGAGGTCTGCGATTTTGTGTTGACTATCGCAAATTAAATGAGGTCACTAGGAAGGATGCTTACCCTTTACCTAGGATTGGTGACGATCTAGATAGTTTGACAAATGCTCAGTGGTTTAGTACCCTGGACTTAGCCAGTGGGTACTGGCAATTTGAAGTGGCCCCCAAAGACAAAAACAAGACCGCATTTACTAATAAACATGGCTTATTTGAATTTAATGTTCTTCCTTTTGGTTTGACAAATGAACCAAAGTACATTCCAACGATTAATGGATTTAGTGCTTGCTGATCTCCAGTGGACTACTTGTTTGGTATATTTGGATGATATTATTGTTTTTGGAAGGACATTTGGAGAGCATCTGAGCAGATTGGGGAAAGTCCTGGTAAAACTAAAATGTGCTAATTTAAAAGTTAAGCCTGCCAAGTGTGATCTGTTTGCTACTAAAGTGCTGTATTTGGGCCATATTATATCAGCAGAGGGTGTAATGGCTGACCCTAAGAAAGTGGAGGCGGTACGAACTTGGCCTCAACCAACAAATCATACAGAGGTTACAAGTTTCTTGGGCCTGGCTTCTTATTATCACCGTTTTGTACGTGGATTTGCAGATATGGCCCGGCCTTTACACCATCTGACCGAAAAAGGGAAAAGTTTTAAGTGGGATGAGACCTGTCAGAAGGCCTTTGATCAGTTGAAGGGTTGTCTTGTGACAGCCCCTATATTGGCATATCCTGACCCAAAAAAGGTTTTTGTACTCGATACAGATGCTAGTGATTTTGGGATCGGTGCTGTCTTGTCGCAGGAGGAGAATGGGGTAGAAAGGTTCATAGCCTATGGCAGTCGAGCTCTTTCTAAAGCTGAACGGAGGTACGCTACCACTAAGAAGGAACTGTTGAGCATGGTGGTGTTTACTAATTATTTTAAGCACTACTTGCTAGGCAGAGTAGATGGACTTGGGGGTGGGAACATCCCAGTGGTGCAGGTAGTGAACCTGTACGGTCAGGGGGAGGGAACTTTTAAAGCTGGCATGGAGGATTTAGTTTCAGCTCAAAAAGACGATCCAGAAATAGGTCTGATGATGCAGTTAAAGGTAACCGGGGGCGTTGAACGGATTAACCAATATCCCTCATTAAAGAAATATATCCGCATATGGGATCATTTACAGGGACAGGACGGATGTTTGGTATGGAAGACATTATTGCACTCCTCTTTGCCTGCATTAGTACAGACCGTTCTTCCAAAATGTATGGTTCCAATGGTTTTGAGAATGCTGCATAATGACCTTACTGGGGGGCATTTGGGGGTTCAGAAGCTGAAGGAAAAGTAAGGACTCGGTTTTATTGGCCAGGATGGGTGGGGGATGTGGAAAGATGGTGTAGAGAATGTACTAGAGAAGGTCCAGCTCCATGTGCGCCTCTGCTGCCATCAGTTACCTCAAGACCGTATGAACGGATAGCTTTAGACATTTTGGGCCCTTTACCAGAGACTCCACAGAAGAATAGGTATATTCTAGTTGTGGGAGATTATTTTTCAAAGTGGACCGAGGCTTTTTCTTTACCTAATCAAGAAGCTAAAACTGTTGCAAAAGTGTTAACAGAAGAATGGATTTGTAGGTATGGTGCTTCTCGTAGTATACATACTGATCAGGGAAGAAATTTTGAATCCCACTTGTTTAGTGAGTTGTGCCAATTATTGAATATGCACAAATAACGTACTTCCGCCTATCGACCTCAATCAGATGGCTTGATCGAACGATTTAATCGTACTCTCTTGTCCATGTTGTCCTTGTTTGTAGATGCTAATCAACAGGACTGGGATGCTCTGTTGCCATTTGTAATGATGGCATATCGCAGTAGTGTACATGCGAGCACTGGTTTCACCCCATATAGGGTCCTTTTTGGGCATGAGATTGTGCTCCCAGGATTGTGCTCCTTGTGGATGTTCTTTTGAATACTGGTGTACAAGAGAAGTTCCAGACCACAAATGAATATGTTTCTAGGATGGAAGGAATTTTGTCAACTGTCTGTGAGGCAGTTAAGAAGCACCAGATCAGGGCTTCAGAGGGCCAGGAACAAAATTTCGATGTCAAGGTCAACTTTCAGTATTATTCAGAAGGGGAATTGGTTTGGGTAAAGAATGAGGCTAGGAAGAGAGGTGTATGTCCTAAGTTGCAGAGACGGTATCGGGGCCCCTATAGAGTGCTGGAAAAAATTTCAGATGTTTTGTATAGGATTCAGAGTGAGGAATCAGGATCTGAAATGGTGGTGCATTTTAATCGCATAAAACCTTACGTTGTTCCGTCATTCCTAGGTGGAGGCAAACCTCCAGATGGTGGCTTGGAGAGACCCCCCTCAACAGCCACTAAATCAAGAAGAGCATCTTCCACGAATGGGTTCAGGAATACATGGGTCTTTAAGAGGACTCGTACACCTGTCCCTGCGTCCGGCGCCCCGGCTCTTGCCTCAGCGTTCGGCGCCCCGGCTCTTGCCTCAGCGTTCGGCGCCCCAACTCCTGCCTCAGCGTTCGGCGCCCTAGCTCCTGTCCCTGCGTCTGGCGCCCCAGCTTCTGTCCCTGCGTCTGGCGCCCCTGTGTTCGGCGCCCCAGCTTCTGCCCCTGTAGTCAGTACCCCTGTACCTGGGTCCAGTGTGGCATCATCGTCACTAGAGAGTGTTCTAGATTCTCGGCCTCAGCGGACCCGAAGATGGACAAGTGATTTTGTGCTTAAGTGATTTGAGGACGAGTCTTTTGAAGAAGGAGGGAATAGTGTGATGAAGGTGGGGAGGAGATGCTGTTAGCTAATTAGGATCAGCTGGAGAGCATGGGGAGAGAGGGGACCGGTGGTTTGAAAAGGGGAGGGGCAGGGAGATGGCGGTGAGCTGGAGCTGGGGGTTAGGCTGTGTGTGTAGCAGTCTGCTGGGGGTGTTTGGAACACGTGAGTTAGACGCTGGGAGCTTACACGTTGGAATACCCTTTGTTTTATGAATGAACTGAGACTCTGTGTTGGCGCCTGGCCAAATAAGCGAGGAACTGTGTAGAGACGCTGCTGTGGGAAGAAAAGAGACTCCGTTTGTGGACCTGGATTTGATCAGCGGACTTGAGACTTTACTGGGGGTCTCGACGGCCACCCAGCGAGGGAAGTCTGGACATTTTTACAATTTCTATTAGCGGGCGTGCGTGTGTGTGTTTTGATAGTTGGTTGTAATTGTTTGTAGAAGAGTAGAAGGGGGTATTTGGACTAGAGACCGACCGATATGGGTTTTTCTAAGGCCGATGCCGATACCGATCATTAGTGGTCAGAGTCAGCCGATGGCCGATGTGACCTGCCGATTTTTAGGGCCGATATGCTATCGTATTATATTTATTTGGCATGCTTAAAATCATACTAGTAAGAGGAGGCACAACAGTTGTAAACTTCACACAATTTATTGAAAATAAGGTTAGCATTTTATAGTGACTTTAATGTTACTATATCACTATATGTTAATAAAAAAATATTAATTTTATTTAGATTGTATTATCCATAACATTTTATTTTATTCATTATATAACATATGTTCTATATACACTATATATTCATGTTTATAGTAGAAATATTATGTTGGCTATTATATAAAATTTACTGTAGGGGCCTACTAATTAACAAATGTATGACTTGTTGCAGTCTGTTAGTCTATTAATTATTCATTTTAATATGTTTAACAGAGTGCAAGAAGACTTCCATAATGTGACAACTTTAGATAGTTACTCCAAAACGGCAAAGCTAATTTCTTCTTCAACTCCATGCAGTTGAAAACGAATGGACATGGGAGGACAATGTTATAAAATGTTCACGTTAGGGCTGCAGCTATTATTTTACAAAAATGGGTGACGTTTAAATTAAGAATAAAATTATAAATAATGCAAAAACAGACAGGTGCTGTAATTTAAATATAGCTTTATCTGTTTTTTTTCTTCTTCAAATGAGCTCCTTAGCCAGAGAAACGCGTCTCATCAGCTGTACTGGAGGTTCGGTGCGTGAGCGGAAAATGAGTTGAGAAAGCTGAAGAGCGCGGACTTTATAGGTTCAGGATAAAATGAGCTTTTATCAGAAAAGTCTGGAGGGGGTTCTAAAGTAGAACCCGACAAAACAGAAAATTCTGCTCATCGTTTCAATTAATATCTAACAGCGCAAACCGCTTTAAACGGGTGAGTTTTACAGCAGAACAGCAGGAGGCGGCATGATTTAATGTCTGTTTGTAGTGAATGAAAAAGAGATGTTTTATTTTAACTCCATTATTTTAGAAACTATTTGTTTTATTAATTCGTTTACAATAAAGCTTATTTATATACAGTGTTGGGAGTAACGGCGTTAAAACTAACGCCGTTACTTTTTTTCAGTAACGAGTAATCTAACTAATTACTATGACTGTAACTATAACGCCGTTACCATTTCCGACACCCCGTTACTGCACGTTACTTTAGCAGCTCTATGAACTTTTTTTTTTATTTCGCTTTGCCCTGGTTAACCCCTCCTCTGTCCGGTGAACTTGAGCTTCTGGCCGCTGTGCCTGTGGTTTGGCGTGGTGAAGTGAGGCACAATTGTGACGATTTGCGTGCTCTAATCAATTCAGTGATTGCCGTGGACAACCCAAGTTCCGAATTAAGGACGTTAAGCTCTTTTTAGCTGCTCCGGTTTTTGTGCTGCTTTCTATTTTAGAGCTTAGATTCTCTGCCCGAATCCCACCTGACCTGAGGACCGACCCGAAATCAGGCTCCTATTTTTATTTTATATAAAGCTCTGGTGTGATAATTACAACGTTGCTAAGTAACCAATTATTATTGTTCACTAAAGCGAACGAAATAGCGAAAATTGAAAGTGAAAAAACATTTGTGTTAACTGAATCTAATAAAAACGGTAATTAAAAGGAAAAACATAACTATCTCGAACTGTATTTTGTGTTTATAAAACTAACTAAAACGAACTGAAATTACTGATAGAATACCCTCATTTTTGTGTTTAATTTATTTATAAGCGCTGTTGTACAGCGGAGTTGTACAGCGGGAGTTGTTGTGCCGAGCGCGCGGCACTCGTTGTCCGTTAGTCCGTTAGACGCGTTTTTCCGCTTTTTTCAGTATTACAAGTTTTAGTAATTTTCTTTGGTTGTGTGGAGAATTTCGTTTTATTTTTTTGAAATTCGTTAGATTGTATTTTTGTCAACATTTTGGGTTTATTTTCGTTTGTTATTTTTTGTTATTTTTCTGAAATTTTCGTTTCTGAAGAAGAGACGTCAGTTATTTTATACTAGAGCTTATAGATAGGGCTTGCCTTGCATAGTCAGGGTGCATTCCAAATGCACTCCTGCCATCAACGCTAAGCATAGTTTCGTTTGGAGAGAAATGCTACAACATGCAGTTGAAATTCTATTCTTTTTCAGTAAATGAAGCAACATCACAGATTACTAATCATGAGAGAAAATATAGACTTTGGGACACTGGATTGTAAAAATGGATGCCTTACCCGTTGAAAGTCTTGCTCACTCTTGAAACCTTGCTCTGCGTTCCAAGTAGCTGCCCGCAGATGTGCCGGATTAAAATCGGCGCGGCCAAATAAGAAAATCGGCCGATGCCGATTGATAAAAAAATAACAAAAATCGGCCGATTAAATCGGCTGGCCGATCGATCGGTCGGCCTCTAATTTGGACTTCTAGAAGAGGTAACTAAGTAGTGCTCAGGATAGTGTGTAGTGATCACAGTGTGTGTGTGTGTGTGTGTGTGTGGTTGTTTAAAGACTTGAGTTTAAAGTGTGAATTTGTGTGAGTTTGATGTGAATTGTTGTGTGAATTTGATGTGAAGTGGTGTGGTGTAAAAGATTACACGTATTGCAGTGAGGTTGGTCCTGAGCTACTATTAAGTGACAGTATTGCCCCTTTTACTTGTTTTTATGAATTGTTGTTAATAAAGGTTGTTACATTATTGAAATTACTGACTACTGTGTATGCTGGTGTGGGAATCAGGCTCACCCGGACCAGACCGGGAATTAAAGGTGGTGGCAGCATTCTAATCCAGTGGCTAAGAGCCCCCTAGGGGTAGTAAAAGGGATTTATGTTCAATCCTAACCTCAGTTATAGATAAAAAGGGGGGTTCATTACAATACATTTGAGTACTGAATTGTATTATTTTTCCTGGGCGCACATGGGTAAAAGTGAAGTGGCTCAATAAATGTAATAAACACAAACATTAAAAAAATAATAATAATTAGGTATACTTGACATATTAAATCATCGTTATAGTGATTTATCAGCTTTCTGAATCCTACCCTCCACCGTCTGCACTAATCTCCAGGAACTAAGCTCCTAACGTCAGGTCTAGAGCTGTAGTTGAAACGACGCAGCTAAACCACGGTAGTTGCGAAGGTTTGCTGGAACCACGGTTTTGGGAAACACCTGAGTAGCTTAACTAAGGTTCGCACTATGTAAGTTACTAACGTGGTTTCCTCCATAGTTCCAACTACGCTTTTGGGAAACACCTGCATTGCAGCTGCATCGTCCAGACTATGTAAGTTGCTAACGTAGTTAGCAGCTACGCTTTTGGGAAACGTACCCCAGGTGAGTTATTGTGATATTGAGTGTGGGTTCTGTGGACAATTTCCCTTCTGTTGTCCTGCGTTTTCTTTGTTGATTCAAATAAAATGCAGACACGGACAATCAGGATGAACAGTGAACTTACAATTTTATTACAGAAGTTCTGGAGAAAGATTTTACAGGCATGCAAACACAAAATGTATTGACTCACCAAATCTTGCTGACCTCGTGCTCATCTGACTCCCCGTAAAAAACTGACTGAAACCCGTAAATTCTCTGACCTGTTGTTTGTGAAATCCGTAAATTCTAATTTGGGGAATTTTGATCTTCGGTTTGATCTTCGCACATTTCTCCGAACCTATTATCTCCGAAACCAATCAATTCTAATCTGAGAGCTTAATCTTCGTTTGTCGCGTTCCGAGACCAAAGTGTTAGACTAAGGTTTTAGTCTTGTCGCCTTTCGTCATTGCCAAAGAGGAGCTTAGCCTTCTGCACTTTGAGCTTTCATATCGATCTTACTAATTAACAGTGTTGGGCACGTTACTTTGAAAAAGTAATTAGTTATAGTTATTCGTTACTTCTCCAAAAAAGTAACTGAGTTACTAACGGAGTTACTCCACTATAAAAGTAATTAGTTACCAGTAAAAGTAACTATCGCGTTACTTTTTATTATTCGCCCGTCAAAAAAAAAAATGAAATCAATATGCCTTTACTATTAGAAAAATAACAAACGAAAATAAACCCAAAATGTTGACAAAAATATAATCTAACGAATTTCAAAAAAATAAAACGAAATTCTCCACACAACCAAAGAAAATGACTAAAACTTGTAATACTGTAAAAAACGGAAAAACGCGTCTGGGGATGAAATTAAACAAACCAAGCCACACTCAAAGGAAATATGTATTTATAAACAAAACAAAATAATGGACAAAAACAACAATCTAATGACCGTTAAAATGGTATTAATATAACAGCTTCACCAAAAGAGAATAGAGCTTAGATCGGGCCCAAAACGTGCACGTTCTGCCAGAGCCCGACCCAACCCGAACCATGAACTGTCATTATGAGCCCGAGCCCGAGCCCGTCCCGATCCGTTTTGTTTTCGGGCTGATTGAATTAGCGAAATATAATCAGAATTATGTTAATTTACACTGTAACATAAAAGCATAGAACTATTATTTAATTGAAATGATTTTTAAGAACAGCTACACACAATGCTGCAAGTCAAACGTAGAGGCGTTCACGTGCGCCCAGAGCTACGTGATTACATTTTTCATTTTTATTATAGTTTAATTTAATTTTGTTTTTATTTTTTCTGTTCAGTAAGTTTTTAGGGTGGGCTTGCTAGTTTTTATTAGTTTTCACACATCTCATCAGAGAGATCAATCTAAGAAACGTGAGAGAGAGAGAGGGACAGAGAGAGAGATTTCTGGTATGAGTTACTCACAGGTAAATGTTCTCACACACTGTATCTGCTGTTTCCCTTTCATCTGCATGGCGCTCATATTGTAATCCCATACATAATTCTGCAGTTTCTCAGTGTTTTTTTGTTGTATTTTGCGGCTAGCAGGAGC
The DNA here is from genome assembly GCF_023375975.1 of Astyanax mexicanus. Taxonomy (NCBI): domain Eukaryota; kingdom Metazoa; phylum Chordata; class Actinopteri; order Characiformes; family Acestrorhamphidae; genus Astyanax; species Astyanax mexicanus. The sequence continues at coordinate 13,126,636 of NC_064432.1, read as the reverse complement.
GCTTTACACAAGAACTAACGGACCACGAGGTGCCGCGCGCTCGGCACAACACCGCCCGCTGTACAACTCCGCTGTACAACAGCGCTTATAAATAAATTAAACACGAAAATTACGGTATTCTATCAGTAATTTCAGTTCGTTTTAGTTAGTTTTATAAACACAAAATACAGTTCGAGATAGTTATGTTTTCTTTTAATTACCGTTTTTATTAAATTCAGTTAACACAAATGTTTTTTCACTTTCAGTTTTCGCTATTTCGTTCGCTTTAGTGAACAATAATAATTGGTTACTTAGCAACATTGTAATTATCACACCAGAGCTTTATATAAAATAAAAATAGGAGCCCGATTTCGGGTCGGTCCTCGGGTCAGGTCGGGTTCGGGCAGAGAACCTAAGCTCTAAAACAGAATGCAGCAGCACCACCCTAACCACGCCAAACCACAGGCACAGCGACCAGAAGCTCAAGTTCACCGGAAAGAGGAGGGGTTAACCAGGGCAAAGTGAAGTTAAAAAAAAAAAGTTCATAGAGCGGCTAAAGTAACGTGCAGTAACGGGGTGTCGGAAATGGTAATGGCGTTATAGTTACAGTCAGAGTAATTAGTTTGATTACTCGTTACTGAAAAAAAGTAACGGCGTTACTCCCAACACTGCTAATTAATGCATGCTTTAGATGTAACAAAATAAGTATAGATTATTGCATAGTTAAATGGCAATATGTAATATTTATTGCAAGATTCTGGTTTATTATGCTATAGAGCTAAAAAATCAGAAAATGTGTAAATATGATTTGTGCTCTGCTCGGCCGAATGACTCATGCTGACCTAAGTGATTCTTGGTTACGGTGTCGCTAGCTTGAGGACGAAAAAAATAAAAAGGGGAAGTGAGCCTTGATCTGAGTCTGCTAAATTTCCCCTCAGATGAGACGGCCTATATATATATACTATGATTGAGCCCACTAACATATATGGATATAATGCATAAAAATGCTGATAGTCTATAAATATAAGTATGGAAGTTATAAATGATTTTAAATGCTGAAGCTCAATATATGTACTTTCAAACAGTGGATCCATGCCCTGGTTATATGATTTAAGTTGTTGATTATATGTTTAAGGTAAGTTATATCTTTATTTCCAACAGTTCAGTACAGGTAGAGAACAGTAGAGTGCGCTGTAATAATCGGGGGTCCGTTTCCCAAAAGCGTAGTTGGGTGATTCTCATGAAGCTGCAGGGAACATGTCCAGGACACTTTTTTTTAAATCAATCAAGCAAATAGGGAGTACTGTATGGATCAATTGTTTTCATCATCATATAAAATTATTTTTATATAAATTAAATAAAACATATACAGAAATTCTCATTACCATTATGTGTCCATATCCCTTCTTTCTAATTTTAAGTTAAACCATACAAAAATTACTAAGCATATAAAATAAATAAAATAGGGTAAAGTCATTTAGAATATCTATATTTATACATAATATAAACATTTTTTGTGTTGAACAAAAAAATTTACTTGATTTTAAACAAAATAACTGTGTCCGAACAAATTTTTTTCTCATTACCGTTTCATGATTTCACCCTCCTATAAAAAGTACACTGTGCCTTTAAATTGATCAGCTATCCCATGATGCATCACTTCAGAGACAAGCTTCAAAATGGAGATAAGGTCAGTTGGTCACTCTTCTCTCCCTTTGAGAAATCTGTGTTAATATTGATAAAACTGTCCTCAGTTACACTGTCTATTATCATTAACGTTATGGTTTAATACTCATTACTTTTAAAAATATAAAAATAAATGATTGCATGAATATTATCACAATATAAGGCTTTGACATCTGACAAAGTTATATAGGTTGTTAGCATGTTAGCATTTTAAGTTATTTGTGAAATTAGCCAAGAGCATCTCATTACCGTTACTCAATATTCTCATTACCATGCATTGTGAGGGCCATAACGGTAATGAGAACCATTGAGCTGGTAATGAGATTCTTATGTAAGACTGCTAAAAGAGTCATTTAACAGAGTTTATTTGATCATTTATGGTAATTCATTATATATATATATATATATATATATATATATATATATATATATATATATATATATATATATATATTGTCATGGTTGACCCAGGCAGGGAGACGAGGAGATGGACGCCAGTGCAGGTAGGGTGAAATAAATAATAATTTAATAAATAAATAACAAGAAAACAAAGAAATTGGTAACACGAAACAAAGATACACAAATAACCATTAACCAAAACAAATCAGAGAACATAAACTAAACCAACTAGAGAAAAAGACAATAAATAAACAAGGAATATATACAAGGAAAGAAACTATAAACGAGAAAACAAGAAATAAACAAGAAACAAGGGACTAAGGCTTTGAGAGACACTGAGATACGCTTAGAAACACAGAGAGAGACGAACGACAGGTGAAGGTGCAAAGACCGACGAAGGACAAGAGACAAAGGAAGGCTTTATAGCACACAAGGGAAGTGGAAACACCTGGGGCTAGGGGGCGGAGCTACAATTGACACAGGTGGAAAAGTACTGAGACAGAACACAGGGGCACAGGTCACGTGGGACACACACAGAGACATGAGACAAGGCTAAGACGTGACAGAAGGCGCTGCAGCTGTAAGGCCTGAAGCCGCGGGTGAAACAAAAACCCGGACTGGAGCTGCAGCTTCGCCGGCAAAGTCCCCAGTAAGCAGCGCTGGGCCGCCGGTAGAGACCGGCACGGGAAAAGTCACTGACCGCAGCTGGTTCGCCACAGAAATAGTCCCGGAGCACGGCTGGGTTGCCGTGGAAAGAGTCCCAGAGCGAGGCTGGATAGCAGCGGCGGGATCCAGCTCTGCAGCCGCCATGAAAGCCGGCTCCTCAGCCTGAGGAGCTGGCGCTGCAGCTGTGGGGCTCAAGGCTGCGGGTGCCGCAAAAACCCGGACTGGATTTGTAATCCTGGAGAGCGGCTTGGCCACCGCTGCAGTCTCGGAGAGCGGCTCGCCCACCGCTGCAGTCTCGGAGCGCGGTTCGGCCACCGCAGCAGTCACGGAGCACGGTTTCACAGCCGCTGCGGAAGTCACGGAGCGTGGCTTAGCCGCTGAAGACGCTAGCTTGAGAGGTGCCGGGGATGCTAGCGCCTTAGCCACTGGGGAAGCTAGCTCTGGAAGCGCCAGTGAGGACAGAGTCTTGGCCGCCGGAAGAGCTAGCTTTGGAGGCGCCGGGGCGGAGCGCACCTTGGGAGGCGGACGGACGGGAGTCAGCGTCTGGAGAACTGGTGCTGCTGCAGTTCTCCCCGGGGTGGATGCCGCTTTCTCCAGGAACCAGAGTGGACACAAGTGTGCCGGAGGCAGAACAGTCCCCGGAGGCAGCGGCCGACGGGGAGGTGTAGGAGGGAAGTACTCCACTTCTTCGGAGCTGCTGGGCTCGCACCCAAGGTATTCCCACGGGTCGCGCTTGACCCGCCTCTGGTCCTCGTAGGCACCACTTAGTCCAGGGTGAGGGCCGAGGCTCACCGCGCCAACCCGTATCGTAACCGGTCTTTTTCCGGCTGGCGGGACCCCTTAGAGCGCTTACCCCGAGGCCTGCGGCGTCCATGAGGCCTCGAGGTTTCCTGCGCCGGGATCCCGCCTGGAGTACGCCGAATGGCCATCCTGCTTCCGGAGAAGCTGCTGCGTCCATGTTGAAGGTCGGCCTTTCTGTCAGGGTGGGATGACCCAGGCAGGGAGACGAGGAGACGGACGCAAGTGCAGGTAGGGTGAAATAAATAATAATTTAATAAATAAATAACAAGTAAACAAAGAAACGAGTAACACGAAACAAAGATACACAAATAACCATTAACCAAAACAAATCAGAGAACATAAACTAAACCAACTAGAGAAAAAGACAATAAATAAACAGGGAATATATACAAGAAAAGAAACTATAAACGAGAAAACAAGAAATAAACAAGAAACAAGGGACAAAGGCTTTGAGAGACACTGAGATACGCTTAGAAACACAGAGAGAGACGAACGACAGGTGAAGGTGCAAAGACCGACGAAGGACAAGAGACAAAGGAAGGCTTTATAGCACACAAGGGAAGTGGAAACACCTGGGGCTAGGGGGCGGAGCTACAATTGACACAGGTGGAAAAGTACTGAGACAGAACACAGGGGCACAGGTCACGTGGGACACACACAGAGACATGAGACAAGGCTAAGACGTGACATATATATATATATATATATATATATATATATATATATATATATATATATATTTAGTGTTAATGTTCTATACATATACATATATATATATATATATATATATATATATATATATGTCTTATTTTACAGTTTATGAATATAAAACATATATATATATATATATATATATATATATATATATATATATATATATATCGTATTTTTCAGACTATAAGGCGCACTTAAAAACTTTTAATTTTCACAAAAATTGACAGTGCGTCTTATAATACGGTGCGCCTTTTGTATGGATTTTACTCGTCAGGTTGTAAGGAGCAGTAAACACACACTCCTTGGAGCGTTATAGAGAATTTCAGTGCTATACAGAGTCCAGAGCCGTGCAGCTCCGAGGCTGGAGCAGCAATAGCATTAGCTAGATGCTAACCGCTAAGCTAGCTAGCTTATTCACTGTTCAGAGATCAGTATTATCTAAATTTTACTCGTCAGGTTGTAAGGAGCAGTAAACACACACTCCGTGCAGCATTATACAGAGTTTCAGTGCTATACAGAGTCCAGAGCCGTGCAGCTCCGAGGCTGGAGCAGCAAATAGCATTAGCTAGCTTATTCACTGTTCAGAGATCAGTATTATCTAAATTTTACCCGTCAGGTGTAAGGAGCAGTAAACACACACTCCGTGCAGAGCCGTGCCGCTCCGAGGCTGGAGCAGCAATAGCATTAGCTAGATGCTAACCGCTTAGCTAGCTAGCTTTTTCACTGTTCAGAGATGAGTATTTTCTAAATTTAGTACTTTTAATACTGCTGGAGCAGTATTATTAGAGTTAGATGCTAATCGCTAAGCGTTCACCGTTCAGAGGTGAGTTATCGGCCTGTAAGTCTGTGCTGCTTTGCCTGGCTAGCATTAGCTAGATGCTAAGCGCTAACTCTCTCAGAGGTGAGTTTTATCAGCCTGTAATCTGCTTGTTTACCGTGTTAAAACAAGCTACGGGGGACGAATCGCTAGCTAATATCTCACTGTCTTACCAGAACACGCAGGATTACTCAGTGTAATGCTGTCGTTTAAGTTTGGGTTAACTTTACTAGTTTAGGTGACTAGCTAGCGTGCTAGCGGATAGCTATGCTAACGCTGGTGCAGCAAGCCTTAGTGGACATCTGGAAATCTAAGCTTACTGTAAATAAACTGAAGCACACTCACCCAAATAAACAGTTTTCAGGAGAGGAATCTGTGTAGATTAATATCCAGCACTCGTTTGACTTTGAAAGAGCTAGATTTGTATACTGGGACCCCTGAGACGCTCCACCGGCAAGAGACCACCCCCGGTGGGGGAAGGGAAACATGGCGCCACCCCTGTTCACTTTGATATAGGCACCCTTTCTAGTGTCACTTAACGCACCTTATAATGCGATGCGCCCTATGTATGGAAAAATAGCAGAAAATAGGCGTTCTTTGATAGTGCGTCTTATAATACGGTGCGCCTTATAGTCCGAAAAATACGGTATATATATAACAATGTCATTGATGTTTTTACTCTTTTGATTAGTCTAATGGTTATATTTATTTTTTGAAGACTGACAGAGATTGATCGCAAGAAGGCAGCAGCCAAGGCTAGAGTTTTTTTTTGCTTGTTTTTCTGGTTCCATGTTTTGTTACACAATTGCCTTAACTAAGTTTCATTACCGTTACATTTATTGTCAATACCGTTTTATTGTGTTCTCTTTACCGTTATGGATCTAAAATGTTACATTTTTAAAAATGTTTTACATTTCATCATAACTATTGTTCATTTTACTATAGTATATCCCTCACCTGTTGTCCACATGAGTTTTTGATCAAACATATTCTAAAATCATTTCCATCAATAAAAAATTTAAATATATATTACAAATGTTGTATCGTTAATGAGAGTTGCTTAACTATGATTAATAAAAAAACAAGATCAAAGTAATTGTCAAGGACTGTGCTGTTAAGTTGATGGGATATGGTGTGGAAATATGAAATTAATCATCAACAAAATAATTTTAACCATTGATCTAGCTTCTTAATTTACTGTAACGGCGATGAGAATTATTCTGGATCATATAAGCTTCAAATGATAATAAAATTCAATAAAAAAAAATATATGAAAAAATAATCAAAATAGTAAAATACACATTCTATTTTAGGTTCTCAACTTGAAAAAATGCTGCAATGAGGTGAAAAACTTTATGTTAATGTGAAGGTCTTTATGAGAATCACCCAGTTGCTAACTACGTTAGCAACTTACATAGTCTGGACGATGCAGCTGCGATGCAGGCGTTTCCCAAAAGCGTAGTTGGAAATATGGAGGTAACCACGTTAGTAACTTACATAGTGCGAACCTTAGTTAAGCTACTCAGGTGTTTCACAAAACCGTCTTTCCAGCAAACCTTCGCAACTACCGTGGTTTAGCTGCGTCGTTCCAACTACAGCTCTAGACCTGACGTTAGGAGCTTAGTTCCTGGTCATTAGTGCAGACGATGGACGGTAGGATTCAGAAAGCTGATAAATCACATTAATATTGCTGCACGAGGATTTAAGATGTCAAGTATACCTAATTATTATTTTTTAATGTTTGTGTTTATTACATTTATTGAGCCACTTGCGCACCCATGTGCGCCCAGGGAAAATAATAAAATTCAGTACTCAAATGTATTTTGAAAATGTAAGTTAAATGCCCATTTTTGATGTCTTTAACATTTTAACTTTATTTGGCAAACATGAATTCAGTGTAGTGAAAAAAGTGCACTGAAGTACTCCTTAGCTAAAATGTATTTTACAATCTTGGAAAGATGTATGTCAATTATTCAAGCAGGCATCTCTTGAGTAAAGATAACTTGTGCTGTGCACATTTATGAATTAGTTAATAATAATTTTTTTAAACCCAATATCAGGAGACAGTTTAGAGTTATTAGGGGTGATTATAACCCTTATTTTTTTTCATTGCTCACTTATTATTACTTTCATTATTATCAGCTGTCATTTACGCATTTGTAATACTCAGAAATAATGGCAAGGGTTTGCTAGTTGTTTAATGCACCCAAAAAGAACAGAATGACCATAAAAAATAATAAATAAATAAAAAATGTTTCCACGCATGGGCGCTGGTGTTAAGAAGCACATCTCGATGGGTTGCACAATTCGACAGAAGACCGCCCGCTACTCCGTCGTAGGCGCTGAACCACTGAGTAACACACATTTCTCAGGTCTCATAATAATAAGACTCATTCAGAATGGTGATGTGTATATATATTTTGTAAAAAAAAAATATTACAATAGCAAATATGTGTATGTTTTTTTAAAGTAACACTGTCTGTTACAATTAATAATTAATATATCGCAATTATTGTGTAAATTTTACTTGCAGTTCATTGTTATTTTATTAATAGTATTGTTGTCCGTTCATGTTCTGGTGATAATTACAATATAAATAGCCTAAATGATACATTAGTAAAATATTTTTGTCATGTATTTATAAAGATTGTGAGTTTTGCACGTTTCCTGCTGGGAAAGCGGGCGCGGTGGCGGGAGGGCGCTCTTAAAATGACAAGCAGACATTCAAGTGGGCTGATGTGGGTGAAATCTGTGGACTGACCATTGGGGGCGCTATTAATGATATACCCGTTTGTTAAATAAAAAATAAACAAACAAATAAAAAAAAAATAACAGAATAAAGAAGCTAGCAGTTATCTAACAGAAAATGGCTCTATCAAAAAATCTTAAACGAAAAGTTGAGAGCGAAAACAGAATTTTTAATGAAGAATGGACAGAGAAGTATGCCTTCATCCTCCCCAGTTTTCTGAATGCAAAGCCGACATGCCTGATCTGTAACGAGGGTGTCTCTGCATGCAAAGAGTATAATATTAGACGGCACCACGAAACAAAGCATGCTAATTTCAAGGTTGCATTCCCTCCGAAGACAGAGGCACGAAAGCGCACAATCGAAGCACTTAAAGGTGGTTATGCGCACAGCAGCAGGATCCTGGTGCGAGGCCTCACATCCCAACAGAAGGTAACCAGTGCATCTCTAAAAGCGTTGTGGGTACTCGCAAAGCACTACAAGCCATTTGTTGATGCAGAGGTCTTCAAGGAGATGATGGTGACAGTTTTGGAGGAACTGGATACCGACAAGTCGATGGATGGTGTGATCGGGTCAGTGAAACAGATGTCCCTCTCTGCAAGATCGGCTGCCCGCCGCATAGAAGTGCTGTCGGATGCAGTGCAGGGTGCAATTATCGACGGTGTCAGTCGCGCAAACTATTTTTCCTTAGCCATAGACGAGAGCACTGACAAAACAGATGTAGCCCAGCTGTGCGTTTATGTGAGATATTACGATGGGAAGGATTTCAAGGAAGAGCTGCTGTCTCTAATTCCATTAGAAGGGCACACCACTGGAGATGTTATATTTCTGAAACTGGAAGAGTTGTTTCAGTTGCATTCATTATCATTTGAGATGGTTAACCTAATCGTGACAGACGGGGCACCTGCTATGGTGGGAAAGCACAGAGGTCTGGTGAGCAGGCTGAAACAACTCGCCCCCCAAATCCACGCGCTGCACTGTCTCATCCACCAAAGTGTCCTTTGTGCCAGACTGAGTGGCGAGCTAAAGGATGTCATGGAAAAAGTGATGAAAATCATTAATTTTGTCAGAGGTACATCAAGCACCCAGCACAGGCTTTTCCGACAACTTGTAGCTGAATCAGAAGATGCCACCCACAATGACTTGCTGCTTCAAAATGATGTGCGCTGGTTAAGCAAGGGAAAATCGCTGGATCGCTACTACGAGCTACTGAATGAGATCAAGGCGTTCCTTGGAATGAGCAAGAGCAAAGCAGCAGCTGACCACCTTATACTGCTGGAAGATGAAAACTTCATGTCCAATGTAGCGTTTTTATGTGACATATTTGGTCACTTAAACAAGCTGAACCTTCAGCTACAGGGAAAAGACAAAACCATCGTGGACATGGTTGAAAAGCTGGAGTCATTCACGAGGATGCTGGAGATGTTTGAGGCAGACATATCCACCAACAGGCTCCTACATTTCAGCACCCTGAAGAGGACAGCGGGAAAAGTGACGGAGCTGATGGTTGACTTCATTAAGAGGCTACGAGACAACTTCACTTCTCGGTTTGATGACTATTCCATCCCAAAAGACATCATTGACTTTATACGTGACCCCGCAGTAAAACCGGCCGACAACTTCTCCTCCCTGGCAAAAGAAACGATCCCCTCTTTAGATCAGGCTGCGCTGGAAATGGAAATTATTCATTTCCAAACAACCTCAGTTGTGCGAGATGCGTTAAGAAGTGCGGAGTCTGTGTGGGGCTTTTGGGTAGGCCTACCATGCTCCGAGGAATACAGCAACCTCAAGACAATCGCACTTTACACTCTGACCATGTTCCCCTCCACCTACGTGTGTGAGTCGTCCTTTTCAGCTATGAATGCAATAAAAACGCACGAGAGGAATAGACTGACTCATAAAAATCTCGAGAACTGTCTGAGGATTAAAGTGACGTCTATTTCACCAGATTTTAAAAAAATAGTGACAAGCGGGAGATGCCACTTTTCACACTAGGTGAGTAATCTAAACCAGTTATTGTGTCTAATCTGAACTGTATTTTAAATGAATGACTCGTTACTAAGCATAAGGTAAATGTAGCACGTCTGCTCTGTCGTTTCAGGAGCTTCGAGCACTCCAGCCCATGATACAAAAGGACTCAGCCTTTTTTTTCGTTCTTTTTTGCTCGGATTTGGTCCGATTTGACAGGGCAACTGTATTGTTCCATTGTTTACATTTTTGGTGCCACCACCGTTACAAATAAATAACTTGTACATTATGTTTGAAACACGTGTTTTACTTTTCACAGACTATGTTTGAAGTCTGGCTTGTTTGAAAGAAGCCATGTTTTAATTTTCACAATAACGTGAAGCTATGTTTTAAGGCAGGGGTTCTCATGGTTTCAGCCCGGGAGCCACATTTGCATGGTCATTAAGTTGCGACCCACGTTTATAGAATAAAAAACAAACAAATCTAATTTTGAAAAATAGCCTTCAAAACACATTTAAGCATAAATATGCATGCAAAGTGAATTTAAGAGCATAAAAAACTGAGAAACATGACAACTACATGTATACATTTTTACTACTAAAATAAATATAAAAACTGTACAAAATAAATTAGCCCACAAAATTAGATACTTCTATGCATATCTCTGCATTCAGAGAACATTAGTAAGAAACTCTCTCTGTCTCTTTTTTCCAATATAAAAGATGAGTATAAAATCAGATTGGCATTAATCATTTTTATTTTATTGTATGTATTTATTTTTTTACAAGCTGTCTGCGACTAGGACTTTTTTTTTTCTTTTTCGGTAGGGATAATTATTATCACTAAATGTATTTATTTAACAGCAGACATGAGTAATCTCAATCTCTGCGCCGCTTAATTAAGAACAAAAACAGCAGCATTACTTTAAACTGCTTAAACTACATATATTTTCCCTAAGCATATTGCTGGATGCATTTCAGTTTTTAAAAGTTCTTTAAAAAAAATATCAGCATTAGATTAAATCAGCAAAATTTAATTATATTTATATTAGTGGTGTCAATCACTTAAAAATCCTCCATGGTTGTTTTTTCCCCGCTTCGCGCGCTCTCCGCTTTTAGCGCGTTAAGTGCAAAGTATAAACAGGCACCTGTCCGCGACCCACCCAGAACCTGCCCCCGACCCACTTTTGGTTCGCAACCCACCAGTTGAAACCCATGTTTTAAGGGCCACTTTGTAATTTCAGCATCAGGCGCTGTCCAACATTCATGCTACACATCGCTAATGTGCTTATTCACCCCCATATCCAGCCGTCGTGTCCAGATGAAACAAATAACATTATTAGATTGAATAAATTTTTCTGTTTTGGAAAATTAAGTTTCTAAATAAAGAGCATTTTTGAGACGGACAGTCCGATTTTTTTTTTCATTATAGTTCAACCTCACGGGCCAGATGTTTCTTGCTTGCGGGCCGCATCTGGCCCGCGGGCCGCCTATTGCCGACCTATGGTGTAGAGAGTAAAGAGGAAAGGGCTTAGGACGCATCCCTGCTTGAGTTGTTGTGGTATTGACTGTGGGAACAGTACAGTTAGAGACAGGGCAGAAGTGGGCCCCTTTTTCAGCCCGGGAGTTTCATTTTTCCATGGAGCAGAAATTGGACTAAATAAAACAGCAGCTAGATCTTACAATGCCTTTTTATTGCATATAAGTACAAGTATATGTTGGTAAGTTAACAGAGCACCCTTCACTTAAACATGTTTCATTCAAATTTAAATCAGATAAAGATTTAAAAGGTAAAAATTTTAAAATTAAAAAATTTTAATTTTATGAATTAATATGACTGAGAAGTAGTGCTGGGCGATTTGGGAAAAATCATAAATCAGAATATGGATTTTTTTATATCACAATAAATATATATTTTGATATACCACATTTATATGAATCAATTATAAATAATGAACAAACACGAAAATGAGGGTATTCAATCTGTAATTTTAGTTTGTTTTAGTTTTTTTTTTATTACTGTTTTTTTTTTGTTTCAGTTATCATTACTAACTTGGTTAGTTAGCTATATGGTGTTTATCAGGCCATAGCTTTATATAAAATTAAAATAGTATTAAAAACAGATGAATACATCACAGACTATTTCCTGGAGCCCAACCTGGCCCGAGGAAAGTGACGCGTTTAAAGCGTTTAAAGCTCTGCAGGTGGATTAATGGGTGTGCGGCTCCCAGGGATCTGGCGCTTCTTCTACTGCTTTGGGGCTGCGTGACGTTCAGTCTCTCAGCCTGCCAGTCAGACTACAGTGTCAGCAGATAAATCGCGTGCGTTTTTGTACATGACAAACCATTCAAACATGTGGATGAGCTCTCAGCACCCGATTAAAAATTCAGACAGTGTCTGTCTGGTTTAAAATAGTTAGATAAAGCTATTAAATGAATAAATCAACATTCATTTAAAAGACCAGGGAGACGTTCTGTATATTAACAAGCTAGAAGCTAATAAGCTAATTAAATGAAAACAGAAAAATAGATATAAAATAGGAAAATAACCACCAAACTAAGCTCAAAATGCTCTAATATAATCTAACGAATTCTAAAAGATCAAAACAAATGGGAGAATCCTCAAAGTAGTAGCTTAAAGACAGAATATATAGCTTTATCAGATTCAAAATTATGAATCTTAATTCTAATAAACAATGCACATTTTGCCCTAAATATTTATTTCCTGAAAGGACATACAGCTAAATAGGCTAGATACTGAAAAGCAGAGATTCTAGGTTTTAAAATGGCATATTGGGTGTCTACAATTATTCATAAACACAGCAAGATATTAATGATGACATATTTCTGGCCCGCCAGTGGGCCAGGGCGTGTTAAGAGGTTAATTATGTGTTTTGGGCTCTACAAAATAAACTACGCTAAGTCGACATTGCAAACTTTGCGCAATAGCTGACAATTCAAGATAATTTCCATATCTCTGTTTACCGGCTGCAGCTGGAGTCTGTCCTCTGAAAAACAAGTTTGTTAATTTTGCACATTTGGCAGCTTCTTCTTCCATCTTCTTCTTTTTTTTTATCTGGCCTTTTCAGCTCCACCTGGCCTCTTTTTACCCCCCATCACAGCCGACTGACGCTTCGTGCTATTCTGTTGCTGTATTTAATTTTATCTCTTCAGAAATGGGTTAAACCCATCTAATCTACTGCGAAGTAGGGGCTGTGTTGTCAGACGAATAATGAATGCATACGTAGTTGAATGGAAATGAATGCAAGAATAAGATTAGCGAAGTGACAGGTAATATTTTTTTTTTTCGTCCAACAGGCCCATCAGTGCCGGCCCATCGAGAATACTCCCGAATCTCCCGATTAGCCACTCCGGGCCTGGTTAGAGAACAGTAGAGGGTGCTGTTATAATCAGGTGAGTTATTGTGATATTGAGTGTTGGTACAGTACAGTTAGAGGACAGTAGAGGGTGCTGTAATAATCAGGAAAGTTATTGTGATATTGAGTGTGGGTACGGTACGGTTAGAGTACAGTAGAGGGTGCTGTTATAATCAGTTAAGTTATTGAGATATTGAGTGTGCGTACAGTACAGTTAGAGAACAGAAGAGGGCGCTGTAATAATCAGGTGAGTTATTGTGATATTGAGTGTGGGTACAGTACAGTTGTGATACTGAGTTTGGGTACAATACAGTTAGAAATCAGTAGAGGGTGCTGTAATAATCAGGTGAGTTATTGTGATATTGAGTGTGGGTACAGTGCAGTTAGAGGACAGTAGAGGGCGCTGTAATAATCAGGTTAGTTATTGTGGTATTGAGTGTGGGTACAGTACAGTTAGAGTACAGTAGAGGGCGCTGTAATAATCAGGTGAGTTATTGTGATATTGAGTGTGGGTACAGTACAGTTAGAGGACAGTAAAGAGAGCTGTAATAATCAGATGACTTTTTGTGATATGGAGTGTGGGTACAGTACAGTTAGAGATGAGTAGAGGGTGCTGTAATATTCAGGTGTGGGTACAATACAGTTATAACACAGTAGAAGGTGCTGTAATAATCATAAGAGTTATTGTGATATTGAGTGTGCATACAGTATATTTAGAAAACACCAGAGGGCGCTGTAATAATCGGGTGAGTTATTGTGATATTGAGTGTGGGTACAGTACAGTAAAAGTACAGTAGAGGGCGCTGTAGTAATAAGGTATGTTATTGTGATATTGATTGTGGGAACAGTACAGTTACAGGACAAAAGAGGTAACTGTAACAATCAGGTCAGTTATTGTGGTATTGAGTGTGGGTACAGTACAGTTAAAGTACAGTAGAGGGCGCTGTAGTAATAAGGTATGTTATTGTGATATTGAGTGTGGGAACAGTATAGTTAGAGATGAGTAGAGGGCACTGTAATAATCAGGTGAGTTATTGTGATATTGAGTGTGGGAACAGTAGACCCACTAGTCAATCCAGCCAAGCAGCCGCTAAAGCAAACTTCACCTCCACCTCAGCGGGCAGACCAGCCCCCCAAGAGGTTCTGTCCATTCTGCAGCAACAAGGAACACTACTTCAACCAGTGCACTGCATTTAAGAACATGTCCCTTGCACTGTGTGTAGAGTGGGTGAAGGCCGGGAAGAAGTGCTGGAGTTGTGGACGAGACCACCAGGTGGCCCGGTGTCCTAAATGCAACCGCCTGCACTTAGAGATACTGCATGAGGTGAATGCGCATAATAAGCCAGAGACTGCTGCACCGTCTTCAGCCAGCCAGCCTGTAAACTACTACCTAGATCCAGTGCGGAGTGGTAGCTGTGTGCTGCTGAAGATGGTAAAGGTGCACCTGCACCACGGAGGCAAGAGGGTGGAGACCTACGCCATCCTCGACGATGGCTGAACGCACCATGCTCCTCCACCAAGCGGCGCAGCAGCTCGGTCTACATGGACAACGAGAGGAGTTAGCCCTGCGTACCATCCGCCAGGACATCAGGACAGTGTCTGGGCAGTCTGTGTCCTTCTCAGTGTCCCCCGCCAGACACCCACAGACGTGGTACAAGATCCAGCAGGCCTTCACATCACCCGAGCTTGGACTGTCCTCTCATTCACACCCAGTTGAGGCTCTGAAAAGGACCTACTGCCTCTCAACTCATTCAAGCAAGTTCAGCCACTCCTCCTCATTGGCTCGGACTACCCAGACCTCCTCATTCCCATCGAGCCAGTACACGTAGGCCCTTCTGGTGGACCTATGGCTCTAAAGACACTGCTTGGCACTGCAGGGCCCCGCAAAAGCCATCAGCCACCGATCCTCCACATCGACCTGCATGTTCACCAACACACTGTCACCATTAGCGGAGCTGCACCAGAACGGCTCCAAGCTGTGGCAGATGGATGTGCTGTCTTACCAGAATGAGAAGATCATCACCCGGTCTCTCAAGCAGACATAAGTAGAGGGTGCTGTAATAATCAGGTGAGTTATTGTGATATTGAGTGTGGGTACAGTACAGTTAGAACACAGTAGAGGGCGCTGTAATAATCAGGTGATTTATTGTGATATTGGCTGTGTCTCAATTCAGGGGCTGCATCCTTCGAAGGACTCATTTGAAGGCCGATTACGTCACTGCGGTGCGACTAGGCTGTCCCATTTCGAAGACTCCTTCGAATGCGGCCGACGAATGGAGCCTTCTTTTCCTCGGAAACGAAGGATGCACTGGGTGTATCCTTCCCAGCCGACTTCAGCACGGAAAGTATTATTTAGTTTATATATGTAGTATCATGTTTATGTTGTTATATGTTAATAGTTTATAGATATATAAATACTTATATATTTATTTACATATATATGTGTGTGTGTGTATGTATTAATGTTTTATTCAGTTTATTTAAGTATTGTATAGTTTATATATATATATATATATATATATATATATATATAAAATACATAATTCTATATAATATATACATAATAAACAATATAACATAATACTTTATTCTAATTTATTCTCCTTTTTCCAACTTCATTTCAAACGCCCTTTTATTTGTTTATGTTCAGTTCCACCCGTTCACATTTAAAATATTTAAGTAACTGCACAGTTAATTAACCTGGACTAAATTAATTTGGTATTTTGTGGTCTGAAGCAAAACTAGAATCAAAATCTCTGCCTCATTTCTCAGCTCTGACTTTGGTTGTGGCGGGTAGAATCTCAAACAGAAAACAGGAAATACTACCGTAGGGTAGACTGTCTCATTTCAGTACTGCCATCGCAGCCTACCCATCCTTCTAAGGACACACCTTCGTAGACCGCGTCCTTCGAAGGATGCAGCCCCTAAATTGAGACACAGCCATTGAGTGTAGGTACAGTACAGTTAGAGTACAGCAGAGGATGCTGTAATAATCATATGAGTTATTGTGATATTGAGTGTGGGTACAGTACAGTTAGAAAACACTAGAGGGCGTTGTAATAATCAGGTAATTTATTGCGATCTTGAATGTGGGTATAGTACAGCAGCGGACAGTAAAGGGAGCTGTAATGACCAGGTGAGTTATTCTGGTATTGGGTGTGGGTACAGTACAGTTAGAGGACAGTAGAGGGCGCTGTAATAATCAGGTGAGTTATTGTGATATTGAGTGTGGGTACAGTTAGAAAACACTAGAGGGTGCTGTAATAATCAGGTAAGTTTTTGTGATGTTGAATGTTATATGATATTTTTATTAATTATATCCCTTTCCTGTGTTTAGATTATTCTAATGTGTATGTAGTAGACATGACATACGCTTGATTTTTCCTGCACATTCATAATATTCATTGTTTTGTATATCAGTTTCTTTACTCTACCGTTTTATTTCATTTTGTATTTTTATTATGTTTAAATATAATAAAATCTAAATTTAGTTCATTAAAAATTTTATTATGGCAAGTTATTAATATCTCTAATTGTGTTTCTTGTAGACAATGCAGAAGGTGTGGCTTGAAGGAATAGCAAAAAATCTGAGGAAACCCAAAGATTCTAAAGTAAATACAGAAGTCCAACTTATTAATGGAAATGAGAAGGAATTTATGGACTCCTACATCACTAAGATCCAAGAGGAAAGAAATTATTGTTTCCCAGCAACTAAGTCCACCAGCAAAGACTATTATTTTTATGCCTGTGACAGATCAAATAAGGCAAAAGGACAAAGCAAAGGGGAGTCCAGTAAAACAAGAGCCAATTCCTGCCTGACTTATGTTTTTTTTTTTAATGATTGTATTGATGGGATTGTCTCACTGGCCAAATATGTTTACACTGTGGGCCAAATTTGGTCCATGGGCCTGATTTTGACACCTATAGTCTACAGAAATATAAAATGTACTTTTCGGCTGCATTTTGTTATATTTGTCAAACAATTTACCCTCTACATATATGGGAATATGGGAAAAAATCATATCACAATATTTTTTTATATCAGTCAATATCAATATATATATCACGATATAATCAAACCATTATTTCTGTTACATCTAAAGGTTACTTTGTACTCCTCAGTGATGAGTGAAGATATTGAGATGTGGGAGTTTGTTGCCTCACACAGGGTGCGCAATTATTCATGTCAAATGTCTGTGATTCATTCGTCTGCAGTAACCAAAATATTAGCATGTGGATTAAACCACTGCTCCCTCTGCACTCTGTGCTGTGTGCTTCTACTAGAGATGAAACAATATTAACATTTTATATCAGCATTATAATGACCAAAACTGTCACGCTTATCATATTATAGTGATATTGTTTAAATGTGTTGAAAAATAAAATGCATAAATAATAAATACTAATACACAAACCATAACTTTTACATTGACACTAATAGAATTGACCGACATAATAATAATTATAATAATAATAAGGACTGTTATTTATATTATCATTATTATTCATTTCAATATTTAGTGATTGTGATAGAAACACTCTAATAATTTAACCACAAAAGATGATTGCTAAAAGCTGCACTGCCTTTACTCATGCAAGGACCCGTCCCAAATCACACAAGCTTCCCTCTGTTATTTTGCGATAAATATTATCTTTTTATCGCCCAGCACTAAGTGTATTTGTATTGTATGTTCAAGGCTGTGCATCACTGGCTGGTGAAAAAAGATGGAGAAAACCTTCAGGAGGATCACCTGCCCAAAGAAACACTGTTCTACATGCCATGATGACAATGAAAGCCTGCATGACAGTACAAAAGAAGGGATTTCTGTGACATCTTGCAACTGAATGTTATTATTCTTGTTTCACTTGGTCAAAGGAAAAATATATATTTCTATATGTTACGTTGTTTGCAAGATAAATTGAAAAAGATAATCGTCTGCTTGTGACACATTTCAGGAAGAAGATTTTGAAAGTGTGTCTGCTTTAAAGTGTAGAGACCTTGAGGCCCAGTTTGGTAGCAGCCGGGTAACCCATTACCTCAGGGACCAATGGTTTCCTTTGGCCGCACTCTGGGCAAACTTTGGACGATTGTTTGAGCACAACAGCAGTGACACCAACAACAAAGCAGAGAGGTACTCATTCTCAAAGCAGGTCAAACGGGAAGTGGCATGGCATAGAGTAATCATACAGGTAGTTCCTGCAATCAATTATTAAGGAATTATGTAAATAAAGCAAATTTATGTATGTTTCCACAGATTAATCTCAGCAACTGTAAAATGGCATAATGTATTTCATTTAAAATGATGGTGTTAAAAACAAATAATTTTGCAACACTATGGTTACTTAACAGCAACCTGCATTACTGTGCCTAATCCACATCTGTACTGAACATCACTCCTCTGTTTCTAATCCACATCTGTACTGAACATCACTCCTGTTTCTAATCCACAGCTATTCTGAACATCACTCCTGTTTCTAATCCACATCTGTACTGAACATCACTCCTGTTTCTAATCCACATCTGTACTGAACATCACTCCTCTGTTTCTAATCCACATCTGTACTGAACATCACTCCTCTGTTTCTAATCCACAGTTGCAATCCTGTTCCTAATCCCAAAAACACTAATACCACAGTAACAGGAACAACCACCTTTGCAACCACCTAGCAAAAAGATTTAGGTGTGAAATTACTCTGCTGTGTTATTCAGGATTTTACTACAGGTGCATGTATGTTTCTTCCCCTTTTCAGATTCTTCCTCACTATAAAATACCAGTTTTTGTGAGGTCAAGCAAATAAACGAGTTGACCAGCTTCTTCAATTGCTTTGTGGAGATGGCCAAAAATATTACAAGTAAGTTCATTAGGTCTTGGTTTTCATCAATTAGCTATTATGTTAGCTGCATGGGGAAACTTGAATGAATAAGACTGTTTCTCTATTGTTTAAAAAAAAAATAGGAAAGTGGTCAGATTCAATTAGGATTTTTGGTTTATTTGTTATTTATTGGTTGTTATATTATACAATGTATTGCTTTCTTCTAGTTATTTGGATGACCTCGTACATGCTGGACGACTTAACACTTCAGCATCATCTACTTCTGTACCTACTACAAGTATGCTGGGAGATGGTCTGCATAAAAAAATTCACATAGGTGAAGATGGGAGATGTTCTCTGCCAAAAGATTCCATGTCAACAGTGTCAGACCCTCGTATAATTACAGTTGATTTAGTCTGGATGCTCTGTGACTGCAAAACCTATGACAGAGGCAATCTGTGCAAGCACACCATGATGGCCAAGACTGAGGCACAAAGAAGAGGCATAAACACACAAGTTTTACGCAATAGCGTGGCAAAACAATATTTTGACAATGATCAGTTCTACATAGATGGAGACTGTCTTTCAGTATACCATCGTGATGGCAATGTCACATTTGAGGTGAACCTGCTTTTTGCACTTGTACTGCCAACAGTTACCAAGAAAAATGTGTCTTGCAGATATCCCTGAAATTAACATGACCTCTTCTTGCATGGCCATGACTGAAAGTGAGATTGCCCATCAGCTGTGTCCTAAACCAAAGCCTACAGTGCAGACCATGCTGTCAGACTTGCTTGAATGGAGTCACTCACCAAACTACAAGTACAGCAGAGAACTGCACAATACAATCCAGAAAGCACACAAAATGGCCTTTGCAAACTTTGGAATAGTTTCTAAGAAACACAAAATCTCTGCCCTGCATGCATATCGGAAACATATTGAGAAGGCCAAACGTGAAGCTAGAGAGACTTTTAAATCTGTAAGGTCACACAGGTTACGTGTGCAGAACATACAGAAGGAAAGTGTGTCAAGAAAGAAAATTTTGTAAGTGTTTGTCACATTTCTTTTACATTTCTTTTGTCCTTTTCTCAGTGAACACTTAAAAAATATGGTGGATTTACTCTAATGGTAATTTATCAGCTCCAATGAACATGTAGGACCACTTTGTAGTTCTACAATTACATTTGCTGTCATCCATCAGTCACTTACAGCAGTTACCTAGTTCTTCAATACTAAGGACCCCCATGTAGCAGGTATTATTTGTGTTGTTTTTCATTCTCAGCATTGCAGTGACACTGATGTGGTGCTTGTTTGGGTAGATCAGACAGTAGTAGTTTTTTTTTTTTTGTTTTTTTTAACCTCTTGTGACACTTTGGACTGAGATGGTCCACCAACCAAAACTGGAAAGCACTGATGAAGGACTATAACAAAAACAGCAGCAACAAATGAGCCATCATCTCTGACTTTACAACTAGTTAGGTCAAAGTAACTCAACAGAATGGACAGTGTTTAAAAACTCCACCAAGTGTATATTTGGATGTTGATTCTTGATATGGATGTTATAAATGTAAATAAATTGTTGATTAATTAGTTTTTTAAGCTTTGTTTTAATTTGTTTAAAAAGTCCTACAAGGAATGACAAACTTTATCTGCTAGTGTGATTAATCATATCTAACTAAAGAAGTATTTAATTAAATTCAACTTCATCATTATATCAGGTTGTTCAGTATGACGCCACAGTTGAAATACTTTCAAATGCAGTGATAGAAATATATAAACAAACAACGAAGAAAAAAAAAAGATATTCAAGAGTATTTATAATTTTCAATTTTACAGCATTAAGCAGCTGAACTTATCTACAACTTATACAAATGCTTAGTGTTCTGTCACTAGAACAAATGAATGTCAAGTACAAATAGGTCTAAAACTCCAGTTGAGATACTGCCAGAGCAAATGATAAAAAAAAAATATATAAAAGAAAAACCTAGAAAGATAAAACAGAATTACATGATGAGTGCAATGCCAATGAAAATCTAGCAAGTTCTGAGACCTAGAAAGGAACTGGACAAAACCTGATTTGTGGTACTCCCCTAGCTGATTAAAAGAAATGAACTGGACAGAAACCAGCAGCTACACTGGCCTACTACAGATAAATTTGCATCCAGAACGTTCAGACATTTGTATTACAACCCACTGGGCATAAAAGCTATCCAATCACAGAATTGACTCTTCAGTTTGCTAAGCAAGAACTGCCAGATAACACAAACTTTTTTTTAAAACAATGTGCAATTTGAACAAAGTGCATACGTACAAACAAACAACCAAGCTGGTCAGCGGCTGTTCATCTCTTCTAGAGCAGTCATTTTTGCAGTTAGGCACTGTTTTATCAAACTGAACACCACATGGCTGACACTGGGCCCAAGCATGTGTGTGACTTTGTTATAGGTCTTAAAGTGTTCATTAAGGACTTCCTGTAGTTCAGCACTGCAAACATACAAAAATAAGTCATCATTTGCATAGTGTGAAACACATAATCAAAAGAAATTCAATTCACACTGTTTTTTGCCTGTATATAAATGCAGTGGTACTTTTTGCCGCATGTGTGTGTAACGTATGGAAGACAGAGGAAACAAGAAGTGTAAGAAATTTACCTCAATTCTTCAACTTTTACAATAGCAGATGGAATGTTTTTGTTGCCCTCAGCCAGTCTTTTTTCCAATTCCAATCCAAAAATGCAAACCTATAAAAATCAATAAAGACTGAAGTCCCAGGAAGTGTAGCACCACAGCCTGTGTAAAACAAAAGCTTGGTCATTAAATGGTGCACAATGTATGAGCTGATACTGACCCATGTCACAGACCCTGAGGGTGATCTGGTCTTCATCCACACCTTTTTGAAGACAGGGGAAAAAAATAATTACAAACATTTAAGTTCATATTTTATAGTATAGCATGCCTATAAATACTCATAGACTCCATAAAATGCATTGATTTATCTCTCTTTTGTCTCTTTTCCTAATTTAAACATCCAGTGAGCTTACACGAATACCCACTCTTCTGACTGGTCTCACAGACATCAGTGTTGACCTGCTCAGTGCTGCTACAGCCAGCTGAAAAGATCCAAAGAATTTATCCTTTGAGAGAAGAAGCCACAACCAACCAGGTAAAGGAGGGTACCAAATGAATAGGAATGCTTAAAAATCCCTTATTAAAAAAGCTGCACATACCTGCACAGAAGACACACTGGCCTTTTGCTTTGAGGCACTTGCCATGAAAATACCCACTGCAGGCACTGCATTTAACCTTGTACATAAGAGATAAGAGACAGCAATGAAAAGAAAAAATGTAAAATTAAATGAGTAATATTTATATGACAAAAATTAAATATGGACATTAACAAACAGGAATCTTTCACCACAACTGAAATAATTTCTTTTGTGATCTAAGGAATGCATACAAACTGAGCAAATCAATAATCTTATTAGTCATTGCTATGTTCTCAAACTTATAACACACACGTGTGCCACATTAATTTACCATCATGGTGAAAACTCCACATGACACGAAATCCAGCTGTGTTGAATGTGGTAAGGTTTTGACTGTCCATGGACCAAGAATATCTCTCCTCTTTGCAAACAGTCTATTAAAAGACAAGAACAGAATATAAAATGTCACAGTGAAAGTGAAATCATATAAAAGACAGGAAATATTAATGAAAGGTTTTGCCTACTCCCAGGTGTCTCTGATGGTTTCACATTTCTCCTTTGACTCTCCAAAGGAATTACAATACACAATCTCTTTACTTTCCAAGTTGCAATGCTAAAACAAAGACAAGTATAGAGCAAGTCACAATTTCAAGATTTCAATTAGCATCAAATATTCAAAAGTTATATATAAAATATTATATAGATAATGAGTAAGAACTGAACCGATTAATAGGGTAATCTAAATTTGAAAAAATGCACTTTAACTGCTTGATCCATCTGGTCCTCGCTTTAAACCTTCACACTCATTGTGACACCACAATTACCTCAAATACTCAACCTAACTGCAAGCAAACACTTAAATAATGATTTGCAAAACCGATTTACTTACAACAAAGGTCCAGTGATCTCCCTAGGTAATTATACCTTCATGAAGTATGTACTTCTTGCCCTTTGCACCCATCAAGGATCCTTGACATGCTATGGGTTGTTATGGCAAGAAGATCCAAATCACCCTATGAATGTTGCAGAGGCCATTTTTTCTTTATATGCAAGAATGTTAGGTAAAAAAATAACACTGCAAAATATGAAATAGCACATTACCTTGCTCTTAAGGTGGAAAAGGGCATCCATGATCTAAAAGCAAATTGTTGTTTATTCAACAGTTTTGACAAATAAGTGTACAGAAGTCAGTATACACAAATATCAGAGGAATTCACTCATACATTGGAAACAAATAGAAAGTAGGGGTAATAATAGTAATATACAGTACAGGCCAAATGTTTGGACACACCTTCTCATTCAATGCGTTCTTTATTTTTATGACTATTTACATTGTAGATTCTCAAGGCATCAAAACTATGAATGAACCCATATGAAGTTTTATGTACTTAACAAAAAATGACCTGATCTCCACAGTCACCAGACCTGAACCCAATCCAGATGGTTTGGGGTGAGCTAGAGCACAGAGCGAAGGAAAAGGGGCAACAAGTGCTAAACACCTCTGGGAACTCCTTCAAGACTATTGGAAAACCATTTCAGGTGACCACCTCTTGAAGCTCATTGAGAGAATTATGCCAAGAGAGTGCAAAGCAGTAATCAGAGCAAAGGGGGGCTATTTAAAAGAAACTAAAATCTAAAACATGTTTTCAGTTATTTCCCCTTTTTGTGAAGTACAAAATTCCTCGTTCATTCAATTCCATGTTCATTCACAGTTTTGATGCGTTCAGTAAGAATCTACAATGTAAATAGTCATGAAAATAAAGAAAACGAATTGAAAAAGAGAAGGTGTATCCAAACTTTTGGCCTGTACTGTATAATATGTCAATTTAACTTGGTGAGGGTCAAAATGATCCACATTCCGAATATATATTAAAACATTTGTAAGTGAGTTAATGGCAGAGTTTAAAACAGAAACATCCTCATTCACAGACCAAGAAAAAGGTCAACAGTCACCATCAGCTGGACACAGTGCTACTTACAGTTTTTGGACTTCTCAAGGTCTAGAAGTGAAACATGATCAAGAAAAACTGTTATCCAAAGTCCAAACACCACTGCCCATACTGACCACACTACAAACTACCACTTGTGTATAATGAAAAGGTGAATACAGTGGCTCGTTGGTGCTCCAACTTGTCCTGAAAAGAATGGAATAGGAAAGGTTGGTGATAGATGGACATAGTGAAATGAAAAGTAGAAAATCATGTGACGAATTTATCGATTTGTCTTTTCCAATAATTTTGCATTACCAGATATGTGATAATGGCATGAAAAAATAGCACTTTTTATTCGAACATGCTCTAAGAAATACATCATTAAAATTAAAAGCCAGACATTACATTGTCAGAAATAAAAATACAGAAAATAAAGAATAAAAATATTGCAATATACAAATGCAGTTGTAATGGCAAAGAATTTATGAGTGGAAAGACCTGTGCTAAGGTCCAATGTTGGTGTGTTTCAGGCTATACATACATTCTGTTTGGACCATACAATGACCGAAAGATGTCTACAGTTAGTGGGAACAGCCCCACATGTCCCAAAAGAATATGGCCAGGGACATCACCCTTCTTCATTAGTTTCTCAAGGTCTGTATAAATAAAAAAAAAACAAATTAATATATTATATAATTGATACTCACAAATCATCAATGTGTATCCAGTTTTAAGACATACCTCGGTACATTACAGGAAGTAGGACAATATTCCTGTGGGAATTTAAAACAGAACTACTATAATGTAGAGGAGCTTACAGTAAGCTGCTCTAAAAACAGAATATAAACAAAACCACCACAAGCTGCTTTAGAAGCATAATGTAGAGGATCTGTACAGTAAGCTGCTCTAAAAACAAAATATAACCAAAACCACCACAATCTGCGTTAGGAGCATAATGTAGAGGAGCTGTACTGTAAGCTGCTCTAAGAACAGAATATAAACATAACCACCACAAGCTGCTTTAGGAGCAGAATGTAGAGGAGCAGTACTGTAAGCTGCTCTAAGAACAGAATATAAACAAAAACCACCACAAGCTGCGTTAGGAGCTGTAAGCTACAGAAAAGGGCAACATGTTAAAAGGATATGGATTAAATTGTGCAATCTAACGCTAGCTAGCTAGCCCAGTAGTTAAAATGCAGGTGTCTTAAGAGCTGAGGCTCAGAAACCAGCGTTTCAGGCATTTGCTTCTAGTCTCTTACTATAAGAAGGCAAGTTAGATTAGCATGTTAGCAGGTAGTGGTTAATTTCAAGGTAAAGTTAAGCAGACAGTCAGCTATCAACCGTGCTTGCTAGCTCAATGAAATAACTTCTCAACTGCTATGCTTTCTCCTGTTTAAAATACCCAAAAACAAAACATGTCTACTTGCTATTACGCCTGAACTTACCTCTTTATTTCAAGGATTCTCCTTGTACTGATATTGTGTGTAGGACATGTAGAGTCATGTGATTATAGGAGTGGAAACCTGGGTAGTGGGCAGAATCTGGGGAGTGAGGGAGAAGCTAGGAGCACTGTTTTGCGAAATGCTCAGTGTGCAAGCACGCTAATAAAAGCTCCATTGAAACTCCTGTGCCAAGTTGAGGACATGGTGTCAGAACACTAAAAGAACCAGCGACTTCCAGCTACTTCAGGCACAAGAATGTCCAAGTTTTCACCCCCGGACCCGTTTGACTTTACCCAGCCGTCGTCATGGCCGTTGTGGAGGCAAAGGTTTTCCCGGTTTAGAGTGGCGTCGAAGCTGGACAAAGAGAGCGGCTTGGTGCAGGTGAACTCACTACTTTACACCATGGGCGCCGAGGCAGAACCAGTGTTTAATTCATTTGTGTTAGGGGAAGACGAGGCACAGAGTTATAACACAGTGGTCGCCAAGTTTGATGAGCATTTTGTGCCTAAGCGCAACGTCATTCACGAACGCGCATGTTTTCACAGACGAGTTCAGAACAGCGGAGAACCATTCAAATCATTCGTGCACAGCCTCTATGAGCTGGCTGAATACTGTGAATTTGACGCTGCAAAAGACGAACATATCAGGGACAGGATAGTGATTGGATTAACTGACGGTGAAGTATCACAGAAACTCCAGCTGGAGCCGGATTTAACATTGGAAAAACTATGGCCCGCCAGTCTGAGCAAATTAAAAAGCAGCAGGCAAACTTGAGGGCAGAGAAGAGAGTGGATGAGGTGAGGTCCAAACCAACGTGGCGTGGAGACACAAAAGTAAGCTCATGTCACAGCAAGCAAGGGAGATACAAGATAGAAAGACAGAACTGCACAAGATGTGGCCGGACACACAGTGCTCGGGAGCAGTGTCCAGCACGAAACAAGATGTGTAGAAAATGTAATAACATGGGACATTGTGAGAAGGTGTGCAAAACAAAGACGGTGAAGGAGATTACATCTCATACAGAGCAAGAGGAATTCTTCTTAGGCTTGGTGAGTGAAAAAAAACAATGCTGACAACATGTGGAATATACACATCTCATTGAATGGCACCACAACAGAGTTTAAAATAGACACTGGTGCAGACATTACAGTGATGTTGCTTAGCACCTCCTTTAAAATACCACACCGCCCCTCACTGGTGAATGCAGGTACTACCATCCACAGCCCAGGGGGCCAGCTGAAATGCTTAGGGAAATTCATTGCTAAATGTGCCTACAAGGGGAACAGATACAAGTGTTGGATGTATGTTATTGATGGCTCTTGTACCAGTAATCTCCTAAGCAGAACAGCTGCTTGTGAAATGGGTCTAGTCAAGAGAGTGAATGAAATCACTGCAAATGTTTTCCAAGGTGTTGGGCTGCTAAGTTGTAGACCCGTGAAAATTGAACTAAAAGAAGATGCTGTTCCATACTCCCTTGCAACGCCACGCTGTGTTCCATTTCCCATCCTAAGGTGGAGGAAGAACTTAAAAGGATGCAGTCACTAGGCATTATAGAAGAGGTTAGAGAGCCTACTGACTGGTGTGCCCCAACGGTGCCCGTGATCAAGAAGAACGGCAAAGTTCGACTTGAAAAAGCTCAACAAAGCAGTGAAGCGTGAAAGATTCATTCTGCCTACCCTGGAGGACATTTCACCGAAACTCTTAGGGGCAAAAGTCTTTTCAACATTAGATGCATCTAGTGGCTTTTGGCAGATACCACTCCACCTCAGCTCAATGCTGCTAACAACTTTCATCACTCCCATCGGAAGATTCTGTTTCAGACGCATTCCCTTTGGAATCACTTCTGCTCCAGAAATCTTCCAGCGAGAGATAAGCACACTACTGAAAGACCATCAGGGTGTAGTAGTAGTGATGGATGATATTTTAGTCTTCGGAAAAGACCAGGAAATCCATGACCGGAACCTAAATGCAGTGCTCCAGACAGTGGAAAAATCTGGGCTAAAGCTCAATAAAGACAAGTGCAACTTCAGTAAGCCTGAGATACGGTACTTTGGCCACATAATCAGCAAAGAGGGAATTCAAACAGACATGGACAGTCAAAGCAATAACAGAAATGTCAACATCACTGAGCTACGGCAGATGTTAGGGATGGTGAACTACCTAGGAAAATTCCTTCCAGGTCTCTCAACTGTACTTCACCCAGTTACTGAACTGCTGAAAAAGCACACACCCTGGCTTTGGACGGGACTACAGCAGCAAGCATTTGAGAGGGTGAAGTCGATGCTCACCACAGCGCCAGTGTTGTCTTTCTATGACATAAAAAGCCTACTGTTGTCAGCGCTGATGCAAGCAGCTATGGTCTCGGGGCCACACTGCTACAAGGAGACCCAGGTGAGCTCAGACCAATTGCATTCTGTTCACGCACACTTACTGAAACAGAGAAAAGATATTCCTAGATCGAGAAAGAATGCCTGGCAGGGGTGTGGGCCTGTGAGCAGTTCTCGCACTATATGAGGGGCATGGATAGCTTCCTGCTACAAACCGACCACAAACCACTTGTACCTTTGATAAATTCCTACGACCTGGATCAGGTACCACCGATATGTCAGCGACTGTTGAAGAGATTAATGGCATTTAATGTGGTAGCCGTTCACGTGCCAGGTAAACAACTTGTCATTGCAGACACTTTGTCAAGAAATCCTGTAGATGGAAAAGAAAAAAATCTGACAGCGAACAAGAAGTCACTGCACATGTGTCAGCAATCACCAACTCTAAACCTGTATCCGAACAGAGGATGGAAAGCATTAGAAATGCAACCATGGTGGACACAGTGCTGCAGAAGGCACTTGCATACATCAGATGTGGTTGGCTAGATAAAATGGCTAAACTATCTTATTCTCTCCAACCATACTTTGCATCAAGAGCACACCTCTCAGAACTTGATGGTATCATCCTGTATCAAGACAGCCTAGTGATTCCAGCATCTCAACAAGAGGAGGTGCTGCAGCGAATCCATGAAGGTCATCAGGGACTGACCAAATACAGAGAAAGAGCCAGGATGTCGGTATGGTGGCCTGGAATCAGCAAAAGACATTGCACAGAAAGTAAAATCCTGTGAATTCTGTGTAGAGAATAAATCATCCTACAGGAGGGAGCCACTGCTTACAACAACTCTTCCCAGTAGTCCCTGGCAGAAGATTGCTGCAGACCTGTGCGAACATGGAGGCAAGAAATACCTCATTGTAGTGGACTATTATTCTAGGTTCTTGGAGATAGCTCAGGTGTCCTGCATCAATAGCCAACATGTCATCGCCAGCTTTAAGAGCATGTTTGCAAGGTGGGGTATCCCCCTCGAGTTGGTGAGTGACAACAGAACACAGTTTGTCTCTGCTGAATTCAAAGCATTCCAGGAAAAGCATGGGTTCGCACATACAACGTCCAGTCCCTGATATCCACAATCGAATGGTGCAGCCGCGAGGGCGGTGCGAACTGCCAAACACATCTTGAAACAGTCAGTTCCACATCTAGCTCTGATGTAGGGTTGTCACGATACCAAAATTTTGACTTCGATACCGATACCAACTGTAGTATCACGATTCTCGATACCAAAACGATACTTGGAAGAAAAAAAAACAATAAAAATATCTGAACATAAAATGATTTTTTTTGACTGAACTGGATTGAACACTGAACAATCGGTGCAAACGTTTTTATTCTAAAATGAAACATTTGAACAAAAAACAAGTTTCGTTATTATAACCTTAACTATAACATAATTATCTAAACACTTCCTAAAAACTAAAACTAAAACCAGAACTAATGGTAGCCTGACTATGTGAACCTGACGGGCGGGCAGAAGTTAAGTTCTGAATAAGGAAAATAAAGAGACAGAAGAACATTACAATGTTATGTTCATTTTAACACTCACTGCTCCGTTTTATTAATCAACCGTTTATCGTTTTTAATAAGCCCATGTTCAGTGTAACGATCAAGCAGGCTACGTGCCTGACCACAGATTTGCGATGGAAACGCGAAAATGTGAACATCTTGAGTTCATGTTTCACAGCCAACGGGATAATGGAGAAATAGAGAAAACCACGGGTCCAAAACAAAACTCCTGCACACTCCTCTCCGTGTTAACGTGATTTACTAGCAGTCGCTGGTAAATCTTAGTAAAGCTACAGACAGAGTGTATCTTGACTAACTCCACTAACCTGTCGACTTCTCAGCTCTTTGTAGAGATCAGGGTGCTTGTCTGCTAAATGAATGAGCGAAATATGATCAGAATTATGTTAAATAACACTGTAACATAGAAGCATAGAACTAGTATTTAATTAAAATGATTTTTAAGAACAGCTAAACACAGTGCTGCAGGTCAAATGCGGAGGCGTTCACGTGCGAGAGAGAGAGAGACAGAGAGAAAGAGACACAGCGAGAGTGAGAGTGAGAGAGATTTGCGTGTTCTGATGTGAGCTACTCACAGGTAAAGGTTCTCTTTTATCTCCTCGTGCTCATATTCTAGTCCCACACATAATTCTGCAGCTCCCTCAGTGTTTTCTGTCGTATTTTGCGGCTAGCGCGAGCGCTTACAACTAACACCGCGGACCGCGAGGTGCCGCCGCGCTTGTGCCGAATCCGCTACTGAATCCGACTCCCGCTTCGCGGACAGAATCGGCACAACACCCCCCACTGTACAACTGCGGGAGTGAAAACAGCGCTAATAAATAAAGTAGTTTAGTTTCACTTTCAGTTTTCGTTATTTTATTTAAAAATAAAAATATAAATAAAAAACAGATGCCTACATCTCAGACTATTTTCCCACACTTCACTCCTCGCGCCCGTTTTGTCCACAAGTCGCGGACGAGAGACATCTGTTATTTTAGCCGTCGCCATTCTACACTCGCTGCTGCTCTGCTGGCTTGCGCGTGAATCGATTCATTTGTTCAGAACACTAAGTTTATCTGAATCCTGCCACACCGACTGCTGCGGTGTGAATCAGTTTTCTTATGAACTGAATCAAATCGCGCCTACTAATTTGACTCATTTGAAGCTAGTGACTGGGCTATATACAGTATCGAAAGCATCGAACGCTAAAGAACCAAATCGTTTGTGATGACGTAGTATCGAAAAAGAATCGAACCTTCGGTACACCGTGCAACTCTACTCTGATGTGTTATCGGGCTACCCCAATCAGTGCTACGGTTGCAAGCCCAGCCCAGCTTATGATGGGTCGTCAGATTCGCACATCAGTTCCAATGCTGAAAAAGAATCTAATGCTTACCCCCATCGATGATGCTGAAGTAAGGTGGAGAGATCAGAAAGCTAAGAGGGCTTACCAGTTCTTTTACAACAGGCGGCATTCAGCTCATCCACTTCCAGAACTTAACCCAGGACAAAGAGTAAAGGTTAAGCTGGACACAGAAAAGAGCTGGAAAACAGCTAAGTAAGTCTCATGAACCAAGATCATATGTTTTTCAGACAGAAGACAACACTATAACCAGACGGAATCGAAGACATCTTCAGCCAGTCCCAGAGTCGCATGAAGCTGTTCATCTACAACCACCTAGTGGACGTGAGGAAGTGGTTGCTGAGCCATGTAAACAGTCCGATTCCCAGATGCCATCTCCACATCAGACTCCTACTCTGGACACCCCAAGTCTGACTTTAAAACCAGCTTCGTCCCAGTCTGTGACATCCAGAGGCAGAGAAATAAGATTACCTGCTCGTTACAGAGACTTATGATGCTGAAATGTTAGCTGTAGGAACAGCAGCTGTTTTGGGCAGAATAATCCCTATGCTGCTGTGGACAAAGGCCAGTCTACCCCAATGTCATAGTTATAGGAGTTATAATTCTAGTGCTATTTAGCATGTTTAGTTGCAGTTATACAGTTATGAGAAAATATAGTTGTTATATGTTGTTCAGGTAAGAAAAAAAAATGGAGAAAGTGATTGATTTATTTAAAAAAAAGGGGGGGGGGGGAGATGTACTGATATTGTGTGTAGGACATGTAGAGTCATGTGATTATAGGAGTGGAAACTGGAAACCTTTCCGCCTCGCTGCTCCGTAGCGATTGCCGTTTGGCGCAAATTAAAAATTACTGATAGCCACACCCCCAGCGTTCCGATTGGCTGTCTCTTCTTCTTCTTCTTCTGTGGTTGTTTTATGGCAGCTTGGAATCTTAGTGCATTACCGCCATCTACTGGACTGAGGTGTGATCACATTGAGGTATAAAAAAAATAAAAAATAAAAAACAATAATAATAATAATAAAAATAATAATTAAAGTCTTCTTGCAATTTGTGTTTCTTTTATAAATTCTATGACAGCTTAACTGTAGCCTGTGTACCACCAAAACTCAATAAGTTTTTCAATGTAACTGAGTTCTTTGTTACCCTATTAAAACGTTCTCTCTCTTTAGAGTAATGCATGTAAGAAGTACGAGATTTATGGTTTCTAATTCATTACAGTATGAACACATTCCAGTCTCATGTTTTATAATGTGAAGTCCACTATTGAGTCCTGTATGTCCTAACCTTAGCCTGCTGAACCAGGTTTCCTCCTGCAGTGATAGTGACCTGTTTTTCCTGACTGTTACCTCTTTTTGTATGTTATATAAATGCCTGCCTTTCTCCTCCTTATCCCATTTATCCTGCCAGATTTTATTAACCCCGTATTTGATGATTGCTTTTAACTCTGATTTGCTCAGGGGAACCTGTATCTCCACTCGCTCTGATTTCAGTGCTTCTTTTGCTTACTCATCTGCCTTCTCATTTCCCTCTATACCTGTGTGCGCAGGAACCCAGGTGAACTGCAATCTTATTCTTTGTTGACTTATTTGATAAATCATCGTGTGCACGTCATCTAAAAGATCCTGTGTGCATGTAGATTTTCTGGTCTGTATGCTCGAGTCTTAACAGATTACTATACTACATGGCTTTGCTTCTTCTATCCACTCTAGCGTTAGGATGATGGCCATCATCTCTGCAGAAAAGATAGAGAGGTGGTCTGAGGTTCTTTTTTGTATTATAACATTATTTTTGGGAATGTATACAGCTACACCTGTTTTACCCGCTGACTCTTTGGATGCATCTGTGTGTATTTGTATTGCTGCATCATACATAATGTCTAGATATTGTTGAACATTTTGATAATTTCTCGTCTTGATTACATTTTTAACCTCTAAATTGACTACAGGATAGCAGAAAAGCCAAGGTGGAATTGTGCTAAGGTTAACGGCCTTGTTGCAAGGAATAACACTAATTCCCATGTCATCTGCCGTTTTATTGCTAGTCCATCCAAAACTTCCACTCACAATACTCCCATACTCCCAGAAATCCTCCAACACTGGTTTTGTAGGGTGAGTACCTCCATGCCCTCGTAGGTTTACCCAATATGCTAGGGAGAGCTTTAGCCTCCTAAGACTTAAAAGCATCTCCCCTACTTCCACTTGTAATGAAGGGATCGGGGAAGTACGAAAAGCTCCGCAACACAGCCGGAGAGCTTTGGCCTGCACCCTCCATAGTTGTTCTTCCACAACGCAATCCACTCTGGTAGGGAGTGATCAACCCTCTACTTTCCAATTTGTACACCAATCTTTTAGTTATCATCCTCTCCATAACTTTACATAGGTTAGATGTTAGTGCCATAGGCCTGTAGCTCTTGACATCTGTTTTATCTTTTCCAGGTTTTCCTACAGGGACAATTACTGAATGTTTCCATCCAGTGGGCAGCTGTCCTCGCTCCCAATTTTTATTAAATAACACCAGAATCACATTTTTAGCTACATCAGATAATTCCTCAATCATTTCATAACAAATCCCATCTTTCCCTGGTGAGATATTTTTAATTCCCACCAAAGCTCTTTTAAGCTCAAACAGCGTAAAATTTGCTTCTAAGGAGCTCTCACCCACATCCTTCTTGCCCAACAAATCTTTATTTTCTCCAACAATCCTTATTCTTTCAGATTACTCTTCTCTGGAGAGGTTCTGTGAGCTGTATATCTTAACAAAAGTTTTTGCAAGCATCTCAGCTTTTTGTCTGTTTGTTATTGCTTCCGTGTCATTGCTTCTTAATATTGGTAGGGAAAAATCCCTTCTCATGCCCCCCATTTTCCTTATCATTCCCCATATGTTGTTAATCCGTATTTCTGTCCAAATATTACCACAAAAATCTCTCCAGTATATTCTTTTGGCTTCTTTAATAATTATTTTGGCTCTAGCCTGTGCTCCTTTATACTTTATTAAATTATTAAAATAGTGATTTGATTTAACAACTTTGAGAGCTTTATTTCTGTTTTTTACAGCTTCTCTGCACTCATCAGACCACCAATGGTACCATTTTCTTCTTCCTAGCCCCAGATGTTTTACCTATTGTTTCTTCTGCTGACTCATGTATAATACTTTTAATCATACTATTTAACTCCTCAACATCATCACTTAGCTTTGGAATGAATTCAATTAATTTGCTGCTTGCTTTAAAATTATACAGCCCCCAATTTTCCACCTTGGACTCAGGTTTTCTTTTAGCTTAAAGTATGATTTCTTATGGTAGTCCAGATTGGATAATGATCACTGGCAATTGTATAATCACTACTCACTTCCCATGTACAGGAACCTGCTAGTTGTCGTGACACTAATGTAAGAATAATTGCTGATTCTGCACCGCGCGCATCATACCAAGTGCCTCTTCCATCATTTAGACACACAAACAATTTATCATCCAGAAAGTCCTCAATTATGTACCCATTACTATCTGTTTTAGTGCTTCCCCACAGGGTGTTTCGAGCATTAAAATCTCCACATACTGTAACTTTGTTCTCCTCACCACATACATTTTCCAACACTTCCCTAGTTATTTTTTGAAAAACTATTCTGATTTTAGAATTGTTTATCCACATTTCAGTTATAACCACTTCACACTCTTCATTACTGCTAATAGCTCTATAGTTAATACCATGCTGTATAAAGGTGACAACTCCACCACCGATAGCAGTGGTTCTATCCTTATGCACAGCTGTATAACCATATACAGTAAAGTCAAGTGAGGGTTTTAGACAGGTTTCCTGTAAGCAAATAATATTCGGTTTGCTTGAATGCTCCTTAATGTACTGTTTTAATTCTTGCCCATTCGCAATTAAACTTCCACTGTAAAATGGTTAGCATCGTTGAGCTCCCCCTTCACCTGTTGGCTGTAATTCTGACATCCCTGTCAACGTTGCATTTATATTCTCAATTGACAACTCTTCTATTTCCAAGTATTTTTCCGCTGCTTTTGCAATGATCTTAGTTCTCTCAGTTCGGCTACAATTTTGAGCAGAGCAGTTAATGATTTCCACCATAAAAGCTATGAACTTTCTCTTTTCTACTTTGAGGGTATCCTTGGTTACATTACAGCATTTGTGCATGTTTTGTGCTGGAGGTGACGCCACAGTTGTTGGTCTATTGTTGTGTTTGTTAGATTTCACCTTTCTAATTGCCTCAGCGTAAGTAATCTTTTCTTTCATCTTCACATTCTGTATTTGAACCGCTCTCTTATCTGAAGTACGATCGTTTCCCGAAACCATCGTACTTTGTTGGTACCACAGAAGTCTGAACTATGTTGGTTTGAACCACCGTGGTCTTAACTAAGGTGTTTCCAGACGTGTTCGGCCAGACTTTCCCAGCAGAAAACGTGCAAAACTCACAATCTTTAAAATATTATGCCAAAAATATGTTACTAATGTATCATTTAGGCTATTTATATTGTAATTATCACCAGAACATAACGGACAACAATACTATTAATAAAATAACAATGAACTGCAAGTAAAATGTAGACAATAATTGCTATATATTCATTATTATTTGTAACAGACAGTGTTACTTAAAAAAAACATACACATATTTGCTATTGCAATATTTTTTTTTAAATAAAATAATCACCATTCTGAAGAAGTCTTATTAAAATGAGACATGAGAAATGTGTTACTCAGTGGTTCAGCAGAGCGCCTACGACGTGCAGCGCGCGGTGTTCTGTCGAATTGTGCATAAAAAACATAAGGTTTATAATCACCTCTAATAACCCTAAACTGTCTCCTGATATTTTGATTCAGGCTTTCCAAATATTCTACCGAAAGCATGTTTAAATATGGGGCTTTTTCTAGCAATTTTATATTTAAAAATTAAATATGCACTAGGGTAGTACGGTTTGACAGGGTAGCAAAACTCGACAGAACACCGGATGGAAGCCTAGTTCGAATCCCAGTCGTGGTTTTATTCTCTTAATGTTTTATTTTTCATAATGGCAATCAATGTTATTATTTTTTACATATATATTAATGTAGCCTACATATTTCTACTTATTTCCTGTAATATATTATTTAACAAATACTAATTGATAACATTTGTATAGGTCTAGAAACACACGTTGTATTGGCTAAATGATACATTTTCTTTATTCACACTCTGTCTGGCCCTGTTACCTCCAGAGGATAATTAGGTAATTCAAAACACCTGTTTATTACATATCTCTATTTATTTTAAGACACTTTTTACTTATTAAAAGACACCTTCTTGCCTACTGTATGGATATATTTGTTTCACTGGGTACAAACAATGCAAATATACACTCAAAGGTCCTTAGGGTACAGGTGTTTACGTTAAAGCCATTTTAGAGTATTACCCCAGTGACAGTTTAATAGCCTTATTCACAGAGTGCATATAGCACAGTGGGTTTAAAAAAATAATTATTAACTAATTCATAAATGTGCACAGCACAAGTTATCTTTACTCAAGAGATGCCTGCTTGAATAATTGACATACATCTTTCCAAGACTGTAAAATACATTTTAGCTAAAGAGCACTTCAGTGCACTCTTTTCACTACACTGAATTCATGTTTGCCAAATAAAGCTAAATGTTAAAGACATACATTAAAAAACGGACTGAATTTTATTATTTTACCTGGGCGCACATGGGTAAAAGTGAAGTGGCTCAATTAATGTAATTAACACAAACATTAAAAAAAATAGGTACACTTGACATCTTAAATCCTCGTGCAGCAATATTAATGTGATTTATCAGCTTTCTGATTCCTACCGTCCATCGTCTGCACTAATCACCAGGAACTAAGCTCCTAACGACAGGAACTAAGGAACTAAGCACTAAGCAGGGAACTGGGGAAACGAGGAAGAAACAAGAAACTAGAAAACTAAACAAGAAATAAACACGGAGCAAGAACTAGGGCTATGAAACACAGAGAAAAACAGAGAGACAAAACAACAGGGGAAGGTGCAAAGACCGACGGAGACAAAGTGGCAGAGGAGGGCTATTTAAAGAAACAGGAAACACACTATAATTGGAAACACCTGGGGAAGGGGCGGAGCTACAAATGAGACAAGTGGTGGAAAGGTACTGAGACGGGAGACACAGGGGAGCATAGGTCACGTGGGGAAGACACACAGAGACACGAGACGAGACCAGGATGTGACAGAAGCCTCCCCCTAAACGCGCAGCTCCCGAGGCGCGTAAAAACGAACCCCAGGGGCTGGTGGCGGGGAGAGGCCGGGAACAACAGGAGACGAGACCAGGGACTGAAACGGAAACAGGACAGAGGACAGAGACTGGACGAGAGACTGGACAGGGCTAGGAGACTGAACAGGGAACTGGACGGTGGACGGAGACTGGACAGGAGACGGAGACAGAACAGGAGACTGGACGGGGAACTGGACAGGAGACGGAGACTGGCCGGGGAACTGGACAGGAGACGGAGACTGGACGGGAAACTGGACAGGAGACTGAGACCGGACGGGACTAGACATGGGAACAGGGACGAGGACATTAACAGGGACAGAAACTAACACTGTAACTGGGACGGGAACAGAGACAGAGACAGACACGAGTACAGAGACATAGACAGAGACAGGGACCAGAAACACGGGTGGGTACCCAGGACTGGCAAATGTCTGAGGGGAAGTCCAAGGAGCCAGCCTGGGCACAGTACTGGGGACAAAGTCCGGGGACCTCGGTGCCTGCCTGGGTACATGGGACCTGGGATGAAACAAAGTTCCGGGAGCAGGTGCTGGTGGCGCGGCGACTCTGGCAGCGGGAGCTGGTGCTGGCGGCGCGGCGACTCTGGCAGCTGGCACTGGCACGGAGACTTGGGCAGCTGGCACTGGCACGGATACTTGGGCAGCTGGCACTGGCACGGAGACTTGGGCAGCTGGCTCTGGCACGGAGACTTGGGCAGCTGGCACTGGCACGGAGACTTGGGCAGCTGGCACTGGCACGGAGACTTGGGCAGCTGGCGCTGGTACGGAGACTGGAACTGCTGGAGCAGACTTGAAGGCTTGAACAGCTGGAGCAGACACGGAGGCTTGAACAGCTGGAGCAGAGAAGGAGGCTTGAACAGCTGCAGCAGAGACGGAGGCTTGAACAGCTGCAGCAGAGACGGAGGCTTGAGCAGCTTCTGCAGACACGGAGGCTTGAGCAGCTTCTGCAGACACGGAGGCTTGAGCAGCTTCTGCAGACACGGAGGCTTGAGCAGCTTCAGCAGACACGGAGGCTTGAGCAGCTTCAGCAGACACGGAGGCTTGAGCAGCTTCTGCAGACACGGAGGCTTGAGCAGCTTCTGCAGACACGGAGGCTTTGAGCAGCTTCTGCAGACATGGTAGGAGTCCGGGGGCGTGGCTCAGCAGCTGAGAGATTTTCGAGATACCCCTCGCTGCAGAACCACAAGTCCAGGGGGTGGGGCTGGATCTGATCCAAGGGGTGGAGCCCCATATCTTCTTCTCATTGGTTTTAAGTCATCGCATTTCAATTCGTCGTTAAACTTAACACGTGTCGCTTACGTTTCCCGACCAGGAATTATTTTATCTTATCAAATAAATCCTGGAACCCAACCTTAAGACTTTTACCGTTTATAGATCAAAATGTTATTTGCTACGTAGCACATTTAAATCACACAATACAGATTTAAAAGAAGGAACATGTCTGTGATTACAAACATAATAAAATGCTGTACATTTCCTATATAAATATTAACTATTTCATTTTTTATCTTTAATAAAAAGGGCCTAAAGACAAAATAAAAAATAAATAATTAAAATAAAGGATGCCAATGAGTGTCTTATCTACCAGCTACCATGTTCATTTATTATTACAGATATTAATACACAATCAAAACGAGTGAGTAAAACCGGATGCGGAAGAGTCCGATCTGCTTCAGACCAATGAAAACACGACGTAGGAAGAGTTGGATCCGATCCAGCCCCACCCCCTGGACTTGTGGTTCTGCAGCGAGGGGTACTTGAGATTTTCGGAGCTGGGCGCGTAGAGATCCAGCGCTGCTGCTGTGAGGCCTGAAGCCGCAGGTGAAACAAAAACCCGGACTGGATCTGCAGCCTCGCCGGTAAAGTCCACAGCAAGCAGCGCGGGGAAAATTCTCTAAAATAGTCCCAGAGAGAGGCTGGATCGCAGCGGCAGAATCCAGCTCTGCAGCCGCCATGAAAGCCAGCTCCTCAGCCTGAGGTGCTGGCGCTGCAGCTGTGGGGCTCAAAGCTGCGGTTGCCGCAAAAACCCGGACTGGATTAGTAATCCTGGAGAGCGGCTCGGCCACCGCAGCAGTCCCAGAGCGTGGCGTCTCAGCCGCGGGCTTCACGGAGTGTGCCGTCTCGGCCGCGAGAGTCACGGGGTGCGG
Source organism: Astyanax mexicanus (assembly GCF_023375975.1). NCBI lineage: Eukaryota > Metazoa > Chordata > Actinopteri > Characiformes > Acestrorhamphidae > Astyanax > Astyanax mexicanus. Next base: position 13,087,420 of record NC_064432.1, on the reverse strand, counting down.
CTTTGCAGCCGCGAGAGTCACATAGCGCGGCGTCTTGGCTGCGGGCTTCACGGAGTGCGGTGTCTCGGCCGCGGGCTTCCCGGACTGCGGCATCCCGGCCGCGAGCTTCACGGAGTGCGTACCTTAGCGCCCCCCCAAGAAAATCCTCCCCGGAAAAGGTCTCCTCATCCGGCTGGCGGAACCCCTTAAAACGCCTACCCGAGGCCTGCGGCGTCCTTGAGGCCTCGAGGTGTCCTGCGCCGGGGTCCTGCAAGGAGCACGGCGAATCGCCATCCTGGAGCCAGTCCACGCAGAACCTGCTGTGTCCATGTTTGGGTCGGTCTTTCTGTCAGGAATACCCAGGCAGGGTGACGAGGAAAGCAGACACAAGTGCAGGTAGGGTGAAATCAATAAATAATAATTTAATAAATAAATAACAAGTAACAAAGAAACAAGAAACAAGTAAACACTTAAATACGGAACAGGGAGATATATACAAGGAACAAGGGAGTGAACCAAATAAATGAAACTAGATAAACAAATAACCAATAACCAAAACAAACCAGTAAGACTAGAGAACATAAACTAAGCAAAAAAAGAAGTACTAATGATAAACAAACAGGGAGTAAATAAACAAAGAAACAAACGAGGTAAGAACACAAAGAAACTAGAAACTACCAAGAATAACCAAGAAGATAAACAAAACTAAACAGGGCAGGGATATATATTTACAAGGGAAAACAAACAAGCTAATACTAGACAGGGAAAAACTAGGCTAGACAATAATAAATAAACTAGGCAGGGAACTGGGGAAACGAGGAAGAGACAAAACAACAGGGGAAGGTGCAAAGACCGACGGAGACAAAGTGGCAGAGGAGGGCTATTTAAAGAAACAGGAAACACACTATAATTGGAAACACCTGGGGAAGGGGCGGAGCTACAAATGAGACAAGTGGTGGAAAGGTACTGAGACGGGAGACACCGGGGAGCATAGGTCACGTGGGGAAGACACACAGAGACACGAGACGAGACCAGGATGTGACATGCTGCCACATGTTTGTTTTTTAAAATTCGTGCATTTCTGAAAAGGCATCTCTATAATTTTTCTATGTAATGCTAAATATTGGAGAACCATAACTTTTTGTATTTTAACTAGAACTTTCACAATTTCATGTTCATATGTTTTTAATGAATCTAAGATTTTTACATTGATAATACTTTTTTCACCCGACACATTTTGTGTTATATTAAGAACAGCAGCAACCCAGTGTACAGAGCCTAAATTAATTGGAACAACTACAGTATTATATCTCCACCAGTTTCTTTCAGGATTTGGGGCATCTGGCAGAATATCAATTTTCTCACAATATAAACTGCAAAGCTGTTGACTTGCAAATGTAGATGGACACATCAGCACTTTTTGATCTGTTGCTTTGTCTTTTAAAAGGGCAAGGTAAGCATCTATAATACAATTTTCTAACCCTAAAGCAACTATAACTGATTTTGATTGGGATACCATTTTATTAATTAAGGTAGAGCTATAATTTATATGGTTAACACCATTGACACTCCAGCCACTGTTTCCTGCTTTGAAAAGTTTAGCAAAAGGGGGGGTTTCATAGTGAGAGAGAATGGCGCCAATTTTGTAAACATTATCACTGAACACTGAAGACAACATTATTTTTTGATCTAGCTTAATATTGCACTGGTCTGATAATACAATTAGTGTTTTAGGGCAATGAATGGTCTCGTTTTTATTAATTGACACTGAATCTTTGTTTCCACATTTCTTACACTTAATTTGGGAAAATGATTTTAGTGAAACCTAAGTCCTTCAGATGTAATCTCGTTTGCTGGTAACAAAAGGATTTTATTGCTTCTGTTATATGCCCACCCTGTATTCATATCATTTAATGGTATATAACTATTTATCGCCTATAGTGTGATGACTCCTACGTCTACAATAATGCTTTTTTCATAGATAACTCCATGTTTTCTGACAGAGGACGGTCTGATGAATTAATTTCACTATGGGTTTATGTTCACACAATGTATAGTTTAGGCTGCAGACTGATACAGCTATGCCTATTCTGTATTAAGATAATTTAATGGCATGTGTCGCCTATAGTATAAGTGACTCCTACGTCTACAATTACGCTTTTTTCATAGATAACTCCATGTTTTCTGACAGAGGAGGGTTTGATGAATTAATTTCACTATGGGTTTATGTTGACACAATGTATAGTTTAGGCAGCAGACTGATACAACTATGCCCACCCTGTATTCATATAATTTAATGGGATATAACCATGTATCGCCTATAGTGTGATGACTCCTACATCTACAATTACGCTTTTTTGATAGAAAACTACATGTTTTCTGACAGAGGAGGGTGTGCTGAATTAATTTCACTATGGGTTTATGTTCACACAATGTATAGTTTAGGCTGCAGACTGATACAACTATGCCCTTTCTGTATTAAGATAATTTAATGGCATGTGTCGTCTATAGTATAAGTGACTCCTACATCTACAATTACGCTTTTTTGATAGAAAACTACATGTTCTGCTGGGTCTGCTGACTACAGGGTCTGCTGAATTAATTTCACTATGGGTTTATGTTGACACAATGTATAGTTTAGGCTGCAGACTGATATAAATTATTATTATTATTAGGGGTTCGAGCACGTAGTGCTAGAAACCCTATTGTAATTGTTCTGATTATTATTATTATTATTATTATTATTATTATAGTTCTTATTCTTTTTCTGCCATAGAAGTGATTGGGCAGAAGAAACCGTAAGGCCTACAGGGCTGAGACTTGGTCATATGGTAGTACTTCTCACCGCTACTCAGATTCAAAAGATGAGCCCGATCGGCCTCAAGGGGGCGCTATGGCGAAGGTCAACGCGTTTGGCCTCGTAACTCCTACGCCCTGATAGCTAGAGCAAAAATTCTTGCATTATGTGATTCCTTGGTTAATGGCAAATCAAAAAGGTCAATAGAACCACTAAGCTCCGCCCACTTAGATTTTTTGCTATTTAGCATAATATGCAAAACCTACTTTTGAGAACTTGTCCTAGGGTCATTGACCAATCCTGTCATATTTGGTGTCAAACAACTCAGCAGAGTCCCCACCTCAATAATTATCGAAAAAATTGTGAAATTTGTAAACAATATGGCCGCTATATGCAAATTAATCTTACCGTGGCACACCCAAATTTACTCTAACAGCTGTAACTTTTGAATGCTTAAACCTACACTAATGCCACTTTACAAGTTTGATGCCAACATGATTCTGAGGTAGCCCGTCAATCTGTGTAGACATACGCCCCCAGGGGGCGGAGCCAAAGCTAAAAATCTGTTTCTCAGGAACCCTACAAGCTATGAAGCTCTCCTTTGGCATGTATCATCTATGGCCTATGTCCTAATGTTTTACAGAAGGAAAATTTGATATGCAAATTTTTGCAATCGTTATTAGCCAATCAGATTCCAGCAAGCTTTTGACAGGCTAAACAATGACCAATCAGGACGATACTTATACCCTACATGTATCTCCGGGCCTTCTATCATCCATTAAAATATGGCGTTGATTGGCCTCAAGGGGGCGCTATAGCAGAAAATCAGTTATATCTAAAGGTACAAGTGGCCTAGGCTTGTTATTCTTTTTTACTTGTATACTTTGCTGTAGCCTTTACAACTTTGTAATTACATGTGTTTACCAAAAATGCAAAGATTTTCATCAGTTGGCAAAAGAGTAAAAATTGCTCTTTTCGAACTTGTCTTTAAGTCCTTAATCAATCAAAACAAATTTGATCTTGATGCAATCTTGAGACCCTGTAGGTAAATAATTATCAAAAAAATCTTGACATTTTAACTATTTGAGGCCCATAAACCTTGATCAAACATGTACGTGAAAGCCTTTTCAGAGTTATTTGGCCAAAACTCTGTCAAAGTTTAAAACATGCCAAAACTGTTGAAGCTACTAATTAACAATGACATTTGAAGTACATGTGCCAAGTATGAGCCAAATAAGTCTTCAGTAGGCTCTACAGTGAAAAAATAAATATTTTCAATTTATTCTATTTATTGCTATTTTCCAACCTAAATGGACAGAAGACAGGAACCTTTCACCCTATCAACACACAAATTTATACACATATATAGACTGATAATCTGATCTTGATTGCAAATTTTCAGCCAAATCGGACATGTTTTGCCTCTACAACGGCTGGAAAACTACAGCGATTTTGTAGGCCTCAAGCCTGTATTATCGCTTTTTTCAAATCTAAATGGACAGAAGTCAGGAACCTTTGACCCTATTGACACAGAAATTGACATACATATATAGACTGATATTGTGATCTTGATTGCAAATTTTGAGCCAAATCAGATATTTTTTGCCTCTAATATGGCCAAAGAGCAACAGCCATTTTGTAGGCCATAAGCCTGTATTATCACTTTTTTCAAACCTAAATGGTCAGAAGTCAGGAACCTTTGACCCTATCAACACACAAATTTACATACATGTATATACAGACCACTTGATCATGAATACCAATTTGGAGCCCAATCGGACTTTTCTTCTCTTTTTAATAAATAGAAACACACTGATAGGGAATGTTTTGTCTTTCTGATAGAGTGATAGATTTCCAGCAGGTTATATGTGGTCTCTTGCTGCGCTCTGGTGGTCATTTGGTGAAACAGCTACAGGTGAATTATTCTAAATTAAAGCTCTGCTGAACTTATTCAATCTTGCTTGTCTTGCTTAATTGAACATATTTATCCTTCTTGTTCATGCTGGTCAGCCGCCTGGGTCATTCTTGTTTATGCTCCACCCCTTATTTTTTTTTTTTTAATTTGCATAATATGCAAAACCTACTTTTGAGATCTTGTCCTTGGATCCTTGACCAATCATGACATGTTTGGTATCAAACAGTTCAGCAGAGCTTACTCCTCAATGATTATTAAAAAAATCTTTACATTTATAAACAATATGGCCGCCATATGCAAATGAGTTCTACCATGGTGCAGTGAAATGTCTTTAACACTTATAACTTTTGAATGCTTAACCTGACACTAATACCACTTCAGTCCTTTGATCATTACATGATTCTCAGATACCCTGTCAGTTTAAGTAGACATACACCCCCAGGGGGCGAGGCCAATGCTCGATAGCTGTTTCTCTAGAACCATACAAGCTATCAAGGTCATCCTAGCCAATTATCATCTATGGCACTAATGCACTAATGGTACACAAAATGAAAATTTGATATGGACACTTTTGTGGTCACTATTAGCCAATCACATTCCAGCAAGCTTTTAACAGGCGGAATGTTAATCAGGTCAAAACTTATATACTATATACGGGTTATTTATTTGCCCTTTTTATGCCTTGTGTTTTTTCAATTTAAGAACTGAATTTGTTTCACCAAATGCGCACTAGAGTGCAGTAAGACACCACATAAAACCTGATGAACACTACAGCTCAATTTATCAAAGCTTTTCAACTAGTTTACTCACACCACTCATCTAGCATTGCCATTATGGTCTTTATGGTCACGCTGGTCACCCAGCTTGGTTATGCTGGCCATCCAGCTTGGTCATGCTGGCCATTCACATTGGTCATTATGGTCCTGCTGGTCATTCAGCTTTGTCCTCATAGTAATGGTGGTCTTCCAGCTTGGTCATACTGGCCAACCACCTTTGCCATGCTGGTCATCCAGTTTGGTCATTATGGTCTTCCAGCTTGGTCAATATGGTCAACAAGTTTGTCATCCAGATTAGTCATGCTGGTAATCTAGCTTGGTCTTCACGGTCATGCTGGTCATCCTCATCCAGTTTGGCGATGCCGGTCAACCGGCAACATGTTTTAAGCCTAACTGGCCTCCAGGGGTCTCTTTGCCTGTAACGCTCGAACCCCGTAAATCGCCGCTTGCGGATATATTTATTATTATTATTATTATTATTATTATTATAGATCGGTTTGTAAGAACCATGTCAGTGCTTTCACAGTTGTAAAAAAGATAACAACCATACCTCTTACTGCCATCTAGGGGTAAATGTCTCTTCTGACCCAGCATGTGTAAATATGGAATATATGGTTGAGGTATAAAAAATGTTTTATACTGTTTTGCCAAATTCTCTCCCTGATTCATTTCACACTAATATTACTGTTTAAAGTTAAGGCTAGTGTTTTCGTAAATAATAATTTTAAATCACTCAAATTTGTAACAGAAATGGTTACATATAAACCAGAGACGTCACTAAAGCAATGGATAACCCTCCAGATCGGTAAAACTATATTTAATTGTGTAATATATTCAAACGCTTCATTGCTTTTATTTTGAAATGGAAACTCAGGAGGAGCATGAAAAACGAAACATTTCCAGGTATAATTTGTTGCTTATTGTTGCTCACTGAACGCAGCTGTCCGATCCAGCTCGTCCATCTCAATCTCACTTCCTCCATCTACCTCACTTCCTGCCCGTCCCGGATCACACCTCATTCCTCCTGACTCAGCCATTGGTCCTCGTTCTGCTGCTGCTTACCATTGGCTGTCTCCCAGAGCCAATCGTATGTCATGCTGCCCTGAGAAGATATTTCAATAAATAAAACTCCAACGAGCGGCTGGCCAGCCAGCCTCGCGGTCCGTACTCCGGATCGCTCTTGGCGTTCTCACCACACTGCACGCCGAGTCCACCGCTGCCGCTCCTGAGTCTGCGCACTTCCGAATCGACCGCGCGTCCTGCTTCCTGCCCTGTTGCTGCTCTGCTCCCCACGATAGGAGTCCACCTTTTAAAATAAGAGTCCCGACATGCCCGCGCTCTCTTGCTGCTCTGATTGGCAAAAGAAAAAAAGGGAAGTGCAAGAAGCAGTTTCAGCTTAAAGAAACTGTCTTAAAGAAATTAGTGACGAACCACCCCAAAACACAGCACACATCACAGCAAATAAACAAAAATCCAAAATACACTCCACAATAATCACAGCAAATAAACAAAAATCCAAAATAAATCTCACAACAATGCCACACACAAACATATTATAATATAAATAAAATAAATCAAATAACCACTTTTTGACATGTCCAACAGGTACAGTACAGTTAGAAAACAGTAGAGGGCGCTGAAATAATCAGGTGAGTTATTATGATACTGAGTGAGGGTACAGTACAGTTAGAGGACAGTAGAGGGAGCTGTAATAATCAGGTGAGTTATTGTGATATTGAGTGTGGGTACAGTACAGTTAGAGGACAGTAGAGGGAGCTGTAATAATCAGGTGAGTTATTATGATACTGAGTGAGGGTACAGTACAGTTAGAGGACAGTAGAGGGAGCTGTAATAATCAGGTGAGTTATTGTGATATTGAATGTGGGTACAGTACAGTTAGAGGACAGTAGAGGGAGCTGTAATAATCAGGTGAGTTATGATATTGAGTGTGGGTACACTACAGTTAGAGTACAGTAGAGGGCGCTGTAATAATCAGGTGAGTTATTGTCATTGAGTGTGGGTACAGTACAGTTAGAGTACAGTAGAGGGCGCTGTAATAATCAGGTGAGTTATCGTGATATTGACTGTGGGTACAGTGCAGTGCAGTTAGAGTTATTGTGATAACTCTAACTACCCTCTACTTAGAACAGTAGAGGGCGCTATAGTAATCAAGTGAGTCATTGTGATATTCAGTGTGGGTACAGTACAGTCAGAAAACAGTAGAAGGTACTTTAATAAATCACATGAGTTATTGTACAGTTAGAGGACAGTAGAGAGTGCTGTAATAATCAGATTAGTTATTCTGATATTGAATGTGGGTACAGTACAGTTAGAGAACAGTAGAGGGTGCTGTAATAATCAGGTGAGTTATTGTGATACTGAATGTGGGTACAGTACAGTTAGAGGACAGTAAAGGGAGCTGTAATAATCAGATGAGTTATTGTGGTATTGAGTGTGGGTACTGTCCTGTCCTTTTCACACGCCTTGCATAAATTGACAGGCAGATAACTCCATCCCCAATCTCCAAGCAGACAGCAATGATTTTTGTTGATGCTCTTTAATGTGGTAACTGGCAGTAGGGTAAAACTGACAAAGGAAAAACATACAACCAATAAAGTATCAAATTCCTGCTCCAATGCAATAAATAAATTGTCTTAATCAGAAAAGATAAAATAAAATCACATTGCTAAATAATATCTAGATGTACAGGAAGCATACGTAACTAATTGTTACAACCCAAGTTGGCTTGTTTTTAAAATGGTTGCAACAAAGGGAACAGAAGGGAAGTGAGGAGACCAGACCAGAATTAGATGTTTATAATCAGTAATTTATTTTAAAACTGCCAAACATCAATCATTAACAATACCATGGCCTAAGAGTTTTAAGGCCTAAGAGGAGCCAACGGTGACGGTGCCAAAGGAAAGAAACAAACAAAACATAAACTTAGTCTAAACTATTTGTATTAAACAAAAGAAGAAAATAAAACTACTACATAACTTACAACATAAGTACAAAAGAGGCACCAGCCTGCTAACCTAGTGTATCTATACACAAAGACAGCTAAATGATGGAAATGTATAAGGCGCCTTAACCTTACCTGTTGGACTCCTCAAAGTGGTATAAGTTTGTATGGCTCAAACAGAGATTTGCTAGACAAGTGATCAGAGAAAGGACTGAAAGACATTCCCCAAGGAATGACTACAAGAACAAACAATCAGAATCAAGCACATGGCAATGGTGGTGGTAGTAGCAGCAGGGGAACCAGAAGCACACACAGTAGGCCCCACTTCCTGTGTGAGCTCTAGCCACCATCTTGGTGGTGACTGCAGGTTTTATAACCCATGGCTCCTGCCATGAAGGTCAGGTGGACTGCAACCTGCAGAGAAACATGCAAAAACACACAGAGAGAGAGCGCACAGAACATATCCAGCACCCTTGGGCTAGACTTGCACGTAACACTAATAATTAGTTCCATGTAATTTTCTCTGCTAAGACTAGCCAGAACATGTGGCTGAAAGGACTAATTATTATTCTAATTTTTCAACTTTTCAAATATCACACAATAGTTGACAATACACTTATATTTACACAAATGATGAACCCAAAGTTCACACTAACATATCGACGATGCTTTCAAATGCCCAGATGTCCAGATGATGTCAGATGAGCCTGAGAGATGAAGGCCTGAGCTTCTTCTCGCTCTAACATGGAGGACTGCCCTAGTGCCCACTGATGATTTCATCAGCAAGAGACACACATGTAACCTAAACACTGCCATAAATCTACCAGCAGAGGGCGTTAATAAAATAAAGAAAATAACTGATAATAAGGCAGCACACTCCCCGTCTGGTATCCCTTGATACAATAAGATTACCATAGGTCACCTCTGGCTAGGAAGTCACTTGTCCTGGTTGTCAGGGGAGAGCAGCAGGACTAATTCCGTCACAGGCCTGGGGAACAGCTTTGTCCCATCCTGTCTGCTGATCTTAACTTCAACCTTACGGACTCTGCCGTCCTTGCTGGGAAATACTTGAGTTACAACTCCTAAAGGACAGTTATTTCTCTTTGCTTGACAGTCTCTAATGAGCACCACGGATCCAGGCGCAACGTTTGACCTAGCAGATGTCTTTCGTGTCTGGAGGGTACACAAGTACTGTTTACGCCATCTGTCCCAAAAGGTGCTAGTAAGGCTTTGCACTTGTCGCCTCTCTCTTGTACATGTCGTTACTGTCAAATTCACCTGGATGAATGGGATGAGGGCCACTTTTCTGCGTGAGTAGTGTGGCTGGCATGAGAATGACTGGATCATTGGCATCTGTAGAAAGAGGCACCAGAGGCCTATTATTCACTATAGCAATCACCTCGGCCATAAAGGTGGTGAGCCCCTCATGAGTCAGTCTAGAAGGCCTTGACTGTAGAAGCATTGAGTCCAGGATTTTGCGGGTGATGCCAATCATCCTCTCCCATGCGCCTCCCATGTGAGACGAATGAGGCGGGTTGAAAGTCCAGGTTCAGCCCTTTTCTGCAAGGAACCTCTTCACCACATCTTCATCAACATTGGAAGAGATTCTTAGGTCTTTGCATGCTCTGATGAAGTTTGTTCCCCGGTGAGAACAAATGTGTTTGACTGGTCCGCGGATGGCAAGGAACCTTCTCAGAGCGTTTATAAAACTTGAGCTGTCCATGGACTCTATGACCTCGAGATGGATGGCTCTAATGCTTAAGCAAGTGAATAAGACAGCCCATCACTTACTCTCGGCATGGCCACCTCTTAAGCAGTGATGGTCCAGGGGCCGAACACATCAATCCCAACATGTGTGAAAGGTGGTTCCATGCTCAGTTTATCAGGAGGTAAGTCAGCCATTTTCTGGACCTCACATGTTCCCCTAGCATGTTCTGCATTCTTTTGAGCAAGTTGATGGCCATTTCTGGAGTGGGACTTCAGACCATCTTCATCATAAATATCACGTTCAATGAACTGCCTGGATTCTTTACCGAATTCCCGCTCCCCCTCCTCAGCAGCTCGTCTGAGACAGTAAACGGCAACAGCTGGTGACGGACTATTACCAAAAACATGCACTTTTATGCGATGTTCTGTGATGGCATTTTCCAGGTTGTTGTCCGCATACCAAAGGTATCTCAAGAAATTCCTGTCTTCTGGCCTGACGATATAACAGTGGAACATCTGTTGTATGTCCGCGGTTATAGTCTTTCCTGAAACGGATAAGTACCCCAAGGAGACTGATGTTGAGGTCCGGGCCAGTCAAGAGGACCTGATTAAGCGAGACTCCCTTGTATTGTGCGCTTGAATCAAAGACCACCCGAACCTGACCTGGTTTCTTTGGGTGGTAAACCCCCAAAAAAGGGAGGTACTAACATTCTTCATTTTCCCCAAGGGGAGGCGCTACCTCTGCATAACCACTCTCAAAGATCCGGTCCATAAATGAGATGAAATTCTCCTTCATCTCAGGCTTTTTATGAAGGGAGTGGCGTAGTGAAAACAGACGGTCGACTGCTAGCGGCCTGTTGTTGGGAAGACGAGGTCGGGGCTTTCTAAATAGGAGAGGGGCAATCCAGCTGCAGTCCGTGTGTTTATAAACTCCCTGTTCCAACATCTTCGACTGAAAGGCCCCTCTTTTCATCATTTCTTATCTGTTGAAAGACATTACATCCCAGGTGCTCCCCATAGTGCTCACGGACGGGACTTTCCACATAGGCAGGTTGAGGAAGACCTGAGGCTTTGTTGTTGTAGCACTTTTCCTTCACAACGTAACACTTAGGGCATGGTTCAAACATAGAGCAGCGACCATTGTCTAGAGTGTTGGTGTAGTAGGTGCTAACAATAGCTGGCTTGTGGACATTTCCTATCAAAAAATGGTAAAAACCAGCAGCACTTGTTGACTGGAGAATTTCTGTGGACATTTCCTAGATAGACATTGCCAACAATTACCCACCCCAAGTCCAATCTTTGTGCATAAGGGGAATCATGTGATCCATTTATCTGTTCCCGTACTTTATGGACCCTTATGATGTCTCTGCCTAACAGGATCATGATAGGAGCCTGAGGGTCAAGCCTTGCGATCATGTGTGCCAGAGTCTGCAGGTGTGCATGGTGTAGTGCTGCTTCTGGGGTGGGAATCTCAGAGCTGTTATTTGGAATGGTGTTACACTCTATTAGTGTTGGTAGAGATGACAACCTGGCCGTCAATGGACTCCACTTGAAACCCACGCGCTCTTCTGCCTGTGGTTTCAACAACACCTGCACATCAAATCAAATTTATTTGTATAGCGCTTTTTACAACTGGTGTTGGCACAAAGCAGCTTTACAGATACATGATTACAGGACAAAGAATCAGGCAAAACATTAAACATAGAAAATACAGAATACAGAACCCCCAGTGAGCGCAGAGGCAAGGAAAAACTCCCTCAGAGCTGGAGGAGGAGGAAGAAACCTTGGGAGGACCAAGACTCACATTTAAGGGGGGACCATCCTACCACTGGTCAAACGGCTTTTAAATTAAAATTGAAAAGGTCTTTTATACATCCACATAGGTTTTATATATTCAGGAGTATAGCGCCACTAATGGCTTGGGTGTAATCTGTAGTGGAGAGTAAGATGGACGATGAGCAGCTGATCTGTGGTGGGTGGTGGATGGAGAAGAGCTGACTTCAGAAACTTCCATCAGTCTGGCCGGACAGGAGACGCGAGAATCTAAAACATTATCAGAGTGTGGCTAATGACTTCGGCAGATCTAAATAAAACAGCCTAACTAAAGGGAGAGGCAGAAGGTAACATAGACATGGGGGCTCCCTGAAACACTGGCATCCACCCACTCCACCGTCCACAAACCTGAGTGACAGTGTGCAGTGGGAGAACAGCAGCACCAGCATCTCAGTTTACCACAATTCCCTCTGTCCATGAACCCCTGAATCTGCAGCCTTATCTAAAGGAAAAAACATTAATTACCAAAAGCTAAACTAAACAAGTAAGTTTTCAGTCTAGACTTAAAGATTGAGACTGTGTCTGAGTCCCGAACATATTGGGGGAGATTATTCCAGAGTTGAGGCGCTTTATAAGAGAAAGCTCTTCCTCCTGCAGAGCTCCTCTGAATTTTAGGAACTACTAAGAAACCAGCACCCTGAGATCTATGTAATCGCAGTGGTTCATAATAGGAGATGAGGTCTCGCAAATACTCAGGAGCGAGCCTGTGTAGGGCTTTATACGTTAACAGGAGAATTTTATAGTCTATGCGGAATTTGACTGGAAGCCAGTGCAGTGCTGATAGTACTGGACTAATATGGTCAAATTTTCTAGTTTTAGGAAGGACCCTGGCTGCAGCATTTTGAATTAGCTGAAGTTTATTTAAGTTACTGCAGGAACATCCATACAGTAGCGCATTACAATAACCTAGCCTTGAGGTAATGAAGGCATGGACTAATTTTTCTGGGTCATGCAGTGATAGGGCATTTCTTAGCTTGGCAATGTTATGTAGGTGTAGAAAAGCTGTTCTAGTAACATTAGATATGTGTTTAGCGAATGCTAGATCTGAATCTATAATAACTCCAAGATTTTTAGCTGCTGAACCAGGTGTGACGGAGAAGTCGTCCAGATTTATCTTTGAGTCTGATAATTTATTTCTAGCAGCTTTGGGGCCTAATAGGAGAACTTCTGTTTTTTCACTATTTAATAGGAGGAAGTTGTGCGACATCCACAATTTCACATCTTTTACACAATCCTCAATTTTCTTTAATCTCACTCTGTCATCAGGTTTGGCTGATATGAAGAGCTGCGTGTCATCCGCATAACAATAAAAATTTACGTCATGCTTTCTAATAACTTTGCCCAGTGGGAGCATATATAATGTAAATAATAATGGTCCTAATATAGAGCCTTGTGGAATTCCATATCTTACCTTGGTATAACTGGAAGACATATCATTTATCCTCACAAACTGGTAGCGATCGGTTAAGTATGATTTAAACCATGATAATGCAGTTCCAGTTACACCGACCATGTTCTCTAGTCTTTCTAAAAGGATAGTGTGTCTGTTGTATCAAAGGGTGCGCTCAGATCGAGAAGTACGAGTAAGGAAACACAGCCTTGGTCGGCAGCTGTAAGTAGATCGTTTGTTATTTTAACTAAAGCTGTCTCAGTGCTGTGATGAGGCCTAAATCCAGATTCATAGATTTGGTTTCTTTGCAGGTAAGAGCAAAGTTGTTGGGCTACAGCTTTTTCTAAAATCTTAGAAATAAACGGTAAGTTTGAAATAGGTCTATAGTTAGACAGTACACTAGGATCAAGATTTGGTTTCTTGATCAGAGGTTTAATTACAGCTGTTTTAAAGGATTTGGGTACATGGCCTAGGGTGAGAGGTTTAATTATATCTGGTAGTACCTGTTTTAATAATTTTGTGGGAACTGCATCAACTGTGCAGGTTGTGCTGTTTGAAGAGGAGATCATTTTCTCTAGTTCTAGCTGTGGAAGTGGGTTAAAGACTTCCAACCTAAATTTGGTGACAGGGTTTTGTTCTAGATCAGCCACACCAGATGACAGAGAGGATGTAATATTTATCTGTTTAATTTTATCCCGAATGTTTTCAATTTTACTATTGAAGAAGTCCATAAAATCGTTGCTGGTGTGAATGGCTGGAATCTGAGGTTCAGTACCTGCCTGGTTTTTAGTTAATTTGGAAATAACTCTAAATAGAGCTCTAGGATTATTTTTATTTATCTCGATCTGTGAGGCCAGATACACTGAGCGGGCTTTATTAAGTTCTTTTCTATATTTAACAAGACTGTCTTTCCACGCAGAGTGAAAAACTTCCAGTTTAGTTGATCGATATTTACGCTCTAAATTACGTACAAACTGCTTTAAGGTACGAGTTTGATCATTGTACCACGGTGCGAGCTTTTTCTGTCTCTCTATTTTATGTTTTAGGGGTGCTACAACATCTAAGGTAGAGCGAAAGGTTTTTTCTAAACCTTCGGTTAGTTTGTCTAGTTCTACTGGGTCTACAGGAGAATACATTAGAGTTGATAAATTGGGAAGCTTATCTGTAAATTGTTGGGCTGTAAAAGGCATAATTGAATGTTTCATAGCGTAGCTAGGGGATGTACGTATATTATGACTAAGATGTAATTTAAATGAAATAAGGTAATGATCTGAAATTGCGGAGGTTTGAGAACGAATATTCGGGTTATCTATGCTAACACCCAGGTCAAAAGACATGTCTTGAGGGAGTAGGGAGAGTCATGACCTTTTATGTTGAAGAGCTCAAAGAACTCAGACATTACTAATGAATGATTGCTCTGTTCATCTAATATTGCATATACTCGGATAGCCTTTATCTGCTGGCAAGCAGGGTAGACCTTAACGAGACAAATCTTGGAGCAAGACTTTCCAGTGAGGTCTCTACCGCAGATCTGAGTACAGCTCGAGGAGATAATAGCCTCTTTACCATTGTTTCCTTTCTCCCCGCCATGCACAGATGCAGGGGATTGGGACTCTGAGGACCAAGGAGCCGGTCCAGGGTGCAGAGCTGAGACATGGCTACCACTCCCACATTCAGCACATTTTATGTTACTGTCACAGTTCTTGGCTAAATGTGCTGATGAAGCACAGCACTTATAACAGATACAATGATGCTTTAACAATGCTTTCCTGTGCTCAATGGACTTCTCCCTAAATCCTCGGCACTTTGGTAGTGGGTGTTGTTTATTGTATACAGGGCATAGCTTCGTGGGATCCACTTTACTCCTGTGCATCATGTCAGCCAAGGGAGTATGAGAAGACACTAGCTCTCAAAGTCTTTTGTGATCCTTGTTAGAGATCTTAGGGAATGTGTCCACCCTCTGGAACAGCGAGTTCTCTATCACCTCTGGTGACCCATAGCTCTCATCAAGCCTGTCCCAAGCCATTATAAGCCCTTTTTGAGGATGATGAACGTGCACAGCTCTTATCCTTCTCACATGATCCTTCTCTTCACTACGTGTAAGGGTTCAACCTTGTATGGCATTACGGAATGATGCTTTCCATGCCCTATAACTTTCAGGACGATCATCAAACTGCAAAATCCATGACGAGACAAGATCACGTCTTGCGAAAAACCTGGCAAAGCCTGACATGTTCTGATTATCTGCAGGATTACCTTGATTATCTCCTGTGTACTGTTCATGAGAAGAATGTGATTTATTTTGGTCATTACATGTCACTTTGTAACCCTTGTGGGTAATGTCTCCTTTAGCACTCCATCGCTTCTGAGGTTTGTTATCTGAAGTATGTGATATGTGAGCGTTAGTGTAGTGGTTGACTTGCAGCCAAGGAAGCACACACCTGAGGATGATGATCATAACTGGGTTCCTCATCCTGTCCATGAGAGTATGCTCTATAAAAGTATGCTGTAGAACAGTGCCTGGTTGACTAGTAATGTTAGCAACAGCCCCTGAGAATGCTATAGACTAGGGGTCGGCAATTAAGTTTGGCCGCGGGCCAGATTTTTTCCAAGCCATTACATGGCGGGCCACAAGCACTTGAATGTCTGCTTAAAATGACAAGCAGACATTCAAGTGGGCTGATGTGGGTGAAATCTGTGGACTGACCATTGGGGGCGCTATTAATGATATACCTGTTTGTTAAATAAAAAAAAACAAACAAATAAAAAAAAAATAACAGAATAAAGAAGCTACCAGTTATCTAACAGAAAATGGCTCTATCAAAAAATCTTAAACGAAAAGTTGAGAGCGAAAACAGAATTTTTAATGAAGAATGGACAGAGAAGTATGCCTTCATCCTCCATTTCTGAATGCAAAGCCAACATGCCTGATCTGTAACGAGGGTGTCTCTGCATGCAAAGAGTATAATATTAGACGGCACCACGAAACAAAGCATGCTAATTTCAAGGTTGCATTCCCTCCGAAGACAGAGGCACGAAAGCGCACAATCGAAGCACTTAAAGGTGGTTATGCGCACAGCAGCAGGATCCTGGTGCGAGGCCTCACATCCCAACAGAAGGTAACCAGTGCATCTCTAAAAGCGTTGTGGGTACTCGCAAAGCACTACAAGCCATTTGTTGATGCAGAGGTCTTCAAGGAGATGATGGTGACAGTTTTGGAGGAACTGGATACCGACAAGTCGATGGATGGTGTGATCGGGTCAGTGAAACAGATGTCCCTCTCTGCAAGATCGGCTGCCCGCCGCATAGAAGTGCTGTCGGATGCAGTGCAGGGTGCAATTATCGACGGTGTCAGTCGCGCAAACTATTTTTCCTTAGCCATAGACGAGAGCACTGACAAAACAGATGTAGCCCAGCTGTGCGTTTATGTGAGATATTATGATGGGAAGGATTTCAAGGAAGAGCTGCTGTCTCTAATTCCATTAGAAGGGCACACCACTGGAGATGTTATATTTCTGAAACTGGAAGAGTTGTTTCAGTTGCATTCATTATCATTTGAGAGGGTTAACCTAATCGTGACAGACGGGGCACCTGCTATGGTGGGAAAGCACAGAGGTCTGGTGAGCAGGCTGAAACAACTCGCCCCCCAAATCCACCAAAGTGTCCTTTGTGCCAGACTGAGTGGCGAGCTAAAGGATGTCATGGAAAAAGTGATGAAAATCATTAATTTTGTCAGAGGTACATCAAGCACCCAGCACAGGCTTTTCCGACAACTTGTAGCTGAATCAGAAGATGCCACCCACGATGACTTGCTGCTTCACAATGATGTGCGCTGGTTAAGCAAGGGAAAATCGCTGGATCGCTACTACGAGCTACTGAATGAGATCAAGGCGTTCCATGGAATGAGCAAGAGCAAAGCAGCAGCTGACCACCTTATACTGCTGGAAGATGAAAACTTCATGTCCAATGTAGCGTTTTTATGTGACATATTTGGTCACTTAAACAAGCTGAACCTTCAGCTACAGGGAAAAGACAAAACCATCGTGGACATGGTTGAAAAGCTGGAGTCATTCACGAGGATGCTGGAGATGTTTGAGGCAGACATATCCACCAACAGGCTCCTACATTTCAGCACCCTGAAGAGGACAGCGGGAAAAGTGACGGAGCTGATGGTTGACTTCATTAAGAGGCTACGAGACAACTTCACTTCTCGGTTTGATGACTATTCCATCCCAAAAGACATCATTGACTTTATACGTGACCCCGCAGTAAAACCGGCCGACAACTTCTCCTCCCTGGCAAAAGAAACGATCCCCTCTTTAGATCAGGCTGCGCTGGAAATGGAAATTATTCATTTCCAAACAACCTCAGTTGTGCGAGATGCGTTAAGAAGTGCGGAGTCTGTGTGGGGCTTTTGGGTAGGCCTACCATGCTCCGAGGAATACAGCAACCTCAAGACAATCGCACTTTACACTCTGACCATGTTCCCCTCCACCTACGTGTGTGAGTCGTCCTTTTCAGCTATGAATGCAATAAAAACGCACGAGAGGAATAGACTGACTCACAAAAATCTCGAGAACTGTCTGAGGATTAAAGTGACGTCTATTTCACCAGATTTTCAAAAAATAGTGACAAGCGGGAGATGCCACTTTTCACACTAGGTGAGTAATCTAAACCAGTTATTGTGTCTAATCTGAACTGTATTTTAAATGAATGACTCGTTACTAAGCATAAGGTAAATGTAGCACGTCTGCTCTGTCGTTTCAGGAGCTTCGAGCACTCCAGCCCATGATACAAAAGGACTCAGCCTTTTTTTCCGTTCTTTTTTGCTCGGATTTGGTCCGATTTGACAGGGCAACTGTATTGTTCCATTGTTTACATTTTTGGTGCCACCACCGTTACAAATAAATAACTTGTACATTATGTTTGAAACTCGTGTTTTACTTTTCACAGACTATGTTTGAAGTCTGGCTTGTTTGAAAGAAGCCATGTTTTAATTTTCACAATAACGTGAATATGTTTTAAGGCAGGGGTTCTCATGGTTTCAGCCCGGGAGCCACATTTGCATGGTCATTAAGTTGCGACCCACGTTTATAGAATAAAAAACAAACAAATCTAATTTTGAAAAATAGCCTTCAAAACACATTTAAGCATAAATATGCATGCAAAGTGAATTTAAGAGCATAAAAAACTGAGAAACATGACAACTACATGTATACATTTTTACTACTAAAATAAATATAAAAACTGTACAAAATAAATTAGCCCACAAAATTAGATACTTCTTTGCATATCTCTGCATTCAGAGAACATTAGTAAGAAACTCTCTCTGTCTCTTTTTCCAATATAAAAGATGAGTATAAAATCAGATTGGCATTAATAATTTTTATTTTATTGTATGTATTTATTTTTTTACAAGCTGTCTGCGACTAGGACTTTTTTTTTCTTTTTCGGTAGGGATAATTATTATCACTAAATGTATTTATTTAACAGCAGACATGAGTAATCTCAATCTCTGCGCCGCTTTATTAAGAACAAAAACAGCAGCATTACTTTAAACTGCTTAAACTACATATATTTTCCCTAAGCATATTGCTGGATGCATTTCAGTTTTTAAAAGTTCTTTAAAAAAAATATCAGCATTAGATTAAATCAGCAAAATTAAATTATATTTATATTAGTGGTGTCAATCACTTAAAAATCCTCCATGGTTGTTTTTTCCCCGCTTCGCGCGCTCTCCGCTTTTAGCGCGTTTAGTGCAAAGTATAAACAGGCACCTGTCCGCGACCCACCCAGAACCTGCCCCCGACCCACTTTTGGTTCGCAACCCACCAGTTGAAACCCATGTTTTAAGGGCCACTTTGTAATTTCAGCATCAGGCGCTGTCCAACATTCATGCTACACATCGCTAATGTGCTTATTCACCCCCATATCCAGCCGTCGTGTCCAGATGAAACAAATAACATTATTAGATTGAATAAATTTTTCTGTTTTGGAAAATTAAGTTTCTAAATAAAGAGCATTTTTGAGACGGACAGTCCGATTTTTTTTTTCATTATAGTTCAACCTCACGGGCCAAATGTTTCTTGCTTGCGGGCCGCATCTGGCCCGCGGGCCGCCTATTGCCGACCTATGCTATAGACTGAGAGGCAGTGTGCTGTGCATGCTCCTCTACATAAGCCTTTGTGTGCTGCATTGAATCATGGGTTTGTAGATCAATTTTGGAGTTTCTCACTAAGTTGCTCATACATGGCTGCCTCTAACTCTTCAGCTTTAGCCACTGCAGCTGCAGCCCTTCTTTCTACCTCAAGAGCGTCCAGTGACACCTCTAAGCGCGTTGTCTCTACCTCTACTGATGCTTCAAAACGTGTTCCATTTTGAGCTGGCTTTCCTTTTCTGCAAAAGCCGCCTCTGCTTTAGCAGCTTCTGCCTCAGCACGAGCCAATATGGCAGCTGCACTGGTGGCGGAGCCACGTGAACGTTTGGATGTAGAAGAACCTGAGACCTTGTCCGTAAGGACTGAGAGCCTGTTTTTACCTTGTCTGACATCTTGGAAAAGACTTGCTGTTGTATTTCAGAAAGCGTCGTTTTACTGTCCTGTCCTCTTCACACGCCTTGCTTAAATTGACAGGCAGATAACTCCATCCCCAATCACCAAGCAGACAGCAATGATTTTTGTTGATGCTCTTTAATGTGGTAACTGGCAGTAGGGTAAAACTGACAAAGGAAAAACATACAACCAATAAAGTATAAAATTATAAATTGTAAATAAATTGTCTTAATCAGAAAAGATAAAATAAAATCACATTGCTAAATTATATCTAGATGTACAAGAAGCATACGTAACTAATAATTAGTGCCATGTAATTTTCTCTGCTAAGACTAGCCAGAACATGTGGCTGAAAGGACTAATTATTATTCTAATTTCTCAACTTTTCAAATATAACATAATAGTTGACAATACACTTATATTTACACAAATGACGAACCCAAAGTTCACACTAACATATTGACGATGCATTAAAACGCCCAGATGTCCGGATGATGTCAGATGAGCCTGAGAGATGAAGGCCTGAGCTTCTCGCTCTAACATGGAGGACTGCCCTAGTACCCACTGATGATGTCATCAGCAAGAAACACACATGTAACCTAAACACTGCCATAAATCTACCAGCAGAGGGCGCTAATAAAATAAAGAAAATAACTGATAATAAGGCAGCACAGGTACAGTACAGTTAGAGGACAGTAGAGGGTGCTGTAATAATCTGGTGAGTTTTTGTAATATTGAGTGTTGGTACAGTACAGTACAGTTAGAACACAGGAGAGGGTGCTGTAATAACCAGATGAGTTATGGTGATATGGAGTGTGGGTACAGTACAGTTAGAGGACAGTAATCAATAATCAGGTGAGTTATTGTGATATTGTGTCTGGGTACAGTACAGTTAGAGGACAGTAGAGGGCGCTGTAATGATCAGGTGAGTTTTTGTGATATTGAATGTGGGTACATCACAGTTAGAAAACAGTAGAGGGCGCTGTAATAATCAGGTGAGTTATTGTGATATTGAGTCTGGGTACAGTACAGTTAGAGGACAGTAGAGGGCGCTGTAATGATCAGGTGAGTTATTGTGATACTGAGTGTGGGTACAGTACAGTTAGAAAACAGTAGATGGCGCTGTAATAATCAGGTGAGTTATTGTGATATTGAGTTTGGGTACAGTACAGTTAGAGAACAGTAGAGGGCGCTGTAATAATCCGGTCAGTTATTGTGGTATTGAGTTTGGGTACAGTACAGTTAGAGGACAGTAGAGGGCGCTGTAATAATCAGGTGAGTTATTGTGATATTGAGTTTGGGTACAGTACAGTTAGAGGACAGTAGAGGGCGCTGTAATAATCAGGTGAGTTATTCTGATATTGAGTGTGGGTACAGTACAGTTAGAGGACAGTAGAGGGCGCTGTAATAATCAGTTGAGATATTGTGACATTGAGTGTGGGATACAGTAGAGAAAACAGTAGAGGGCGCTGTAATAATCAGGTGAGTTATTGTAATATTGAATGTGGGTACAATACAGTTGTGATATTGAGTTTGGGTACAGTACAGTTAGAAATCAGTAGAGGGCGCTATTATGTTATTGGGTGTGGGTACAGTACAGTTAGAAAACAGTAGAGTGTGCTGTAATAATCGGGTGAGTTATTGTGATACTGAATGTGGGTACAGTTAGAGGACAGTAGAGGGCGCTTTAATAATCAGGTGAGTTTATTGTGGTATTGAGTGTGGTTACAGTACAGTTAGAAAACAGTAGAGGACGCTTTAATAATCAGGTGAGTTATTGTGGTATTGAGTGTGGGTACAGTACAGTTAGAAAACAGTAGAGGGCGCTGTAATAATCAGGTGAGTTATTGTGATATTAAGTGAGGGTACAATACATTTAGAGGACAGTACAGGGAGTGGTAATAATCAGGTGAGTTATTGTGGTATTGAGTGTGGGTACAGTACAGTTAGAGGACAGTAGAGGGCGCTGTAATAATCAGGTAAGTTATTGTGATATTAAGTGAGGGTACAATACATTTAGAGGACAGTACAGGGAGTGGTAATAATCAGGTGAGTTATTGTGGTATTGAGTGTGGGTACAGTACAGTTAGAGGACAGTAGAGGGCGCTGTAATAATCAGGTGAGTTATTGTGATATTAAGTGAGGGTACAATACATTTAGAGGACAGTACAGGGAGTGGTAATAATCAGGTGAGTTATTGTGATACTGAGTGTGGCTACAGAACAGTTGTAATATAGAGTTTGGGTGTAGTACAGTTAGAAATCAGTAGAGGGCGCTGTAATAATCAGGAGAGTTTTTGTGATATTGAGTGTTGGTACAGTACAGTTAGAGAACAGTAGAGGGTGCTGTAATAATCAGGTAAGTTATTGTGATATTGAGTGTGGGTACAGTACAGTTAGAGGTCAGTAGATGGCGCTGTAATAATCAGGTAAGTTATTGTGATATTGAGTGTGGGTACAGTACAGTTAGAGAACAGTAGAGGGTGCTGTAATAATCAGGTAAGTTATTGTGATATTGAGTGTGGGTACAGTACAGTTAGAGGTCAGTAGATGGCGCTGTAATAATCAGGTAAGTTATTGTGATATTGAGTGTGGGTACAGTACAGTTAGATCACAGGAGAGGGTGCTGTAATAATCAGGTTAGTTATTCTGATATTGAACGTGGGTACAGAACAGTTAGAGCACAGGAGAGGGTGCTGTAATAATCAGGTTAGTTATTCTGATATTGAATGTGGGTACAGTACAGGTAGAAAACAGTAGAGGGCGCTTTAATAATCAGGTGAGTTATTGTGATACTGAGTGTGGGTACAGTACAGTTAGACAACAGTAGTGGACGCTTTAATAATCAGGTGAGTTATTGTGGTATTGAGTGTGGGTACAGTACAGTTAGAAAACAGTAGAGGGCGCTTTAATAATCAGGTGAGTTATTGTGATATTGAGTGTGGGTACAGTACAGTTATAAATCAGTAGAGGGCGCTGTAATAATCAGGAGAGTTTTTGTGATATTGAGTGTGGTTACAGTACAGTTAGAGGACAGTAGAAGGCGCTGCAATAATCAGGTGAGTTATTGTTATATTGAGTTTGGGTACAGTACAGTTAGAAATCAGTAGAGGACAGTAGAGGGCGCTGTAATAATCAGTTAAGTTATTGTGATATTGAGTGTGGGTACAGTATAGTTAGACGACAGTAGATGGTGCTGTAATAATCAGGTGAGTTATTGTGACATTGAGTGTGGGTACAGTAGAGGTAGAAAACAGTAGAGGGCGCTTTAATAATCAGGTCAGTTATTGTGGTATTGAGTGTGGGTACAGTACAGGTAGAAAACAGTAGAGGGCGCTTTAATAATCAGGTGAGTTATTGTGATACTGAGTGTGGGTACAGTACAGTTAGACAACAGTAGTGGACGTTTTAATAATCAGGTGAGTTATTGTGGTATTGAGTGTGGGTACAGTACAGTTAGACAACAGTAGAGGGCGCTTTAATAATCAGGTGAGTTATTGTGATATTGAGTGTGGGTACAGTACAGTTAGAGTACAGTAGAGGGCGCTGTAATAATCAGGTGAGTTATTGTGATAATGAATGAGGGTACAGTACAGTTAGAGGACAGTAAAGGGAGCTGTAATAATGAGGTGAGTTATTGTGGTATTGAGTGTGGGTACAGTACAGTTAGAAAACAGTAGAGGGCGCTTTAATAATCCGGTGAGTTATTGTGGTTTTGAGTGTGGGTACAGTACAGTTAGAAAACAGTAGAGGGCGCTTTAATAATCAGGTGAGTTATTGTGGTATTGAGTGTGGGTACAGTACAGTTAGAAAACAGTAGAGGGCACTTTAATAATCCGGTGAGTTATTGTGATACTGAGTGTGGGTACAGTACAGTTAGACAACAGTAGTGGACGTTTTAATAATCAGGTGAGTTATTGTGGTATTGAGTGTGGGTACAGTACAGTTAGAAAACAGTAGAGTTCGCTGTAATAATCAGGTGAGTTATTGTGATATTAAAGTCAAAGTCAAAGTGGTTTTTATTGTCATTTCAGCTATATACAGAGTACACAGTGAAACGAAACAACGTTCCTCCAGGGACCATGGTGCACATAAACACAGTGTAGACAGAACAATAAGTGCAACAGTACAAAAGTGCAGACAGACAATACAACACAATACAGAAAAAGAATAATAAATTATAAGACAGTGTGCAAATTATGCAGTGTGCAAAACAGACCAGTGAGGTAGTATTTACCTCTATTACACAGTGTGCAATAGAGTCCAATGAGGTAGTTGGGTTTTTAGTGCTTTCCATTTTCTGGGGTAAGTGGGGTAAGAGTGTGTGTGCATGTACAGAAAAACCATCACTTCAGTCTCTGCAGTTGAGTAGTCTGATGGCTTGGGGGAAGAAGCTGTTGCAGAATCTGGTCGTGCGGGACCAGATGCTGCGGTACCTTCTTCCCAAAGGCAGGAGGGAGAACAGTTTGTGTGAAGGATGGGTGGGGTCATTCACAATGCTGGTTGCTTTGCGGATGCTGCGGGTGGTGTAAATGTCCGTGATGGAGGGGAGAAAGACGCCGATGATCCTCTCAGCTGTCCTCACAATACGCTGGAGGGTCTTGCGGTCAGAGACGGTCCCAAACCAGGCAGTGATGCAGCTGCTCAGGATGCTCTCAATGGCCCCTCTATAGAAGAGTGTGAGGATGGGTGGAGGGAGACGGGCCTTTCTCAGCTTCCGGAGGAAGTAGAGACGCTGCTGGGCTTTCTTGGCTGTAGAGCTGGTGTTCAGGGTCCAGGTGAGGTTATCTGCTAAGTGGACACCAAGGAACTTGGTGCTCTTAACAATCTCCACAGAGGACCCGTCGATGTTGAGTGGAGAGTGGGTATGTTGTGCTCTCCTGAAGTCAACAACCATTTCCTTTGTCTTGTCCACATTCAAGTGAAGGTTGTTGACTGTACACCAGTCTGTCAGCCGCTTCACCTCCTCTCTGTATGCTGACTCGTCGCCTTTGGTGATGAGACCCAGCACGGTTGTATCATCGGCGAACTTGATAAAGCTGTTAGAACTGTGTTTTGCAGCACAGTCATGAGTCAGCAGGGTGAACAGCAGAGGACTCAGGACACTGCCCTGGGGGGCCCCAGTGTTCAGTGTGATGGTGCTGGAGGTGCTGTCCCCGCACCGGACTGACTGGGGTCTCCCCGTCAGAAAGTCCAGGATCCAGTTGCAGAGGGGGGTGTTGAGGCCGAGCGAGCTTAGCTTCCTGATGAGGTTCTGTGGGATGATGGTGTTGAATGCTGAACTGAAGTCTATAAACAGCATTCTGACGTAAGTGTCCTTCTTCTCCAGGTAGGTGAGGGTGAGATGAAGGGTGGTGGTGATGGCATTGTCCGTGGAGCGATTGGGACGATACGCAAACTGCAGGGGGTGCACTGAAGAGGGCAGTTGTGTCTTGATGTTCCTCATGACTAGCCTCTCGAAGCACTTCATGATGATGGGTGTAAGTGCAACGGGACGGTAGTCATTGAGGCAGGACACTGTGGACTTCTTCGGCACGGGGACGATGGTGGTGGACTTGAGGCACGTTGGGACAGTGGCACTGCACAGGGAGATGTTGAAGATGTCCGTGAGGACATCTGTCAGCTGGTCTGCGCACTCCCTGAGCACTCTGCCTGAGCACTCTGCCGGGGATGTTGTCTGGTCCTGCAGCTTTCCTGTAATAATCAGGTGAGTTACTGTGATATTGAGTGTGGGTACAGTACAGTTAGAGGTCAGTAGAGGGCGCTGTAATAATCAGGTGAGTTATTGTGATATTGAGTTTGGGTACAGTACAGTTAGAGGACAGTAGAGGGCGCTGTAATAATCTGGTGAGTTATTGTGACATTGAGTGTGGGAACAGTACAGTAAGATCACAGGAGAGGGTGCTGTAATAATCAGGTTAGTTATTCTGATATTGAATATGGGTACAGTACAGTTATAGGACAGTAGAGGGCGCTGTAATAATCAGGTGAGTTATTGTGATATTAAATGTGGGTACAATACAGTTGTGATATTGAGTTTGGGTACAATACCGTTAGAAATCAGTAGAGGGTGCTATAATAATCAGGTGAGTTATTGTGATATTAAGTGTGGGTACAGTACAGTTAGAGATCCGTAGAGGGCACTGTAATAAATAGGTGAGATATTGTGATACTGAGTGTGGGTACAGTACAGTTAGACAACAGTAGTGGATGCTTTAATAATCAGGTGAGTTATTGTGGTATTGAGTGTGGGTACAGTACAGTTAAAAAACAGTAGAGGGCGCTGTAATAATCAGGTGAGTTATTATGATATTAAGTGAGGGTACAGTACATTTAGAGGAAGGTACAGGGAGTTGTAATAATCACATGAGTTATTGTGGTATTGAGTGTGGGTACAGTACAGTTAGAGGACAGTAGAGGGTGCTGTAATAATTAGCTGAGTTATTGTGATACTGAGTGTGGGTACAGAACAGTTAGAGGACAGTAGAGGGCGCTGTAATAATTAGGTGAGATATTGTGACATTGAGTGTGGGTACAGTACAGTTAGAGGACAGTAGAGGGCGCTGTAATAATTAGGTGATTTATTGTGATATTGAGTGTGGGTACAGTACAGTTAGAAGACAGTAGAGGGCGCTGTAATAATCAGTTGAGTTATTGTGATATTAAGTGAGGGTACAGTACATTTAGAGCACAGGAGAGGGTGCTGTAAAAATCAGGTGAGTTATTGTGATATTGAGTGTGGGTACAGTACAGTTAGAAAACAGTAGAGGGCGGTGTAATAATCAGGTGAGTTATTGTGGTATTGAGTGTTGGTACAGTACAGTTAGAGGACAGTAAAGGGAGCTGTAATAATCAGGTGAGTTATTGTGACATTGAGTGTGGGTACAGTACAGTTAGAGCACAGGAGAGGGTGCTGTAATAATCAGGTTAGTTATTCTGATATTGAATGTGGGTACAGTACAGTTAGAGCACAGGAGAGGGTGCTGTAATAATCAGGTGAGTTATTGTGACATTGAGTGTGGGTACAGTACAGTTAGAGCACAGGAGAGGGTGCTGTAATAATCAGGTTAGTTATTCTGATATTGAATGTGGGTACAGTACAGTTAGAGGACAGTAGAGGGCGCTGTAATAATCAGGTGAGTTATTGTGGTATTAAGTGAGGGTACAGTACATTTAGAGCACAGGAGAGGGTGCTGTAAAAATCAGGTGAGTTATTGTGATATTGAGTGTGGGTACAGTACAGTTAGACGATAGTAGCGGGCGCTGTAATAATCAGGTAAGTTATTGTGGTATTGAGTGTGGGTACAGTACAGTTAGAGTACAGTAGAGGGCGCTGTAATATTCAGGCGAGTTATTGTGGTATTGAGTGTGGGTACAGTACAGTTAGAGGACAGTAAAGGGAGCTGTAATAATCAGGTGAGTTATTGTGATACTGAGTGTGGTTACAGTACAGTTAGAAAACAGTAGAGGGCGCTTTAATAATCCAGTGAGTTATTGTGGTATTGAGTGTGGGTACAGTACAGTTAGAGAACAGTAGAGGGCGCTGTAATAATCAGGTGAGTTATTGTGACATTGAGTGTGGGTACAGTACAGTTAGAGCACAGGAGAGGGTGCTGTAATAATCAGGTTAGTTATTCTGATATTGAATGTGGGTACGGTACAGTTAGAGGACAGTAGAGGGCGCTATAATAATCAGGTGAGTTATTGTGATACTGAGTGTGGGTACAGAACAGTTAGAGGACAGTAGAGGGCGCTGTAATAATCAGGTGAGTTATTGTGATATTGAGTGAGGGTACAGTACAAATAGAGAACAGTAGAGGGCGCTTTAATGATCCGGTGAGTTATTGTGGTATTGAGTGTGGGTACAGTACAGTTAGAGGACAGTAAAGGGAGCTGTAATAATCGGGTGAGTTATTGTGATACTGAATGAGGGTGCAGTACAGTTAGAGGACAGTAGAGGGCGGTGTAATAATCAGGTGAGTTATTGTGATATTGAGTGTGGGTACAGTACAGTTAGACGATAGTAGCGGGCGCTGTAATAATCAGGTGAGTTATTGTGGTATTGAGTGTGGGTACAGTACAGTTAGAGGACAGTAAAGGGAGCTGTAATAATGAGGTGAGTTATTGTGATATTGAGTGTGCGTACAGTACAGTTAGAGGACAGTAAAGGGAGCTGTAATAATGAGGTGAGTTATTGTGATATTGAGTGTGCGTACAGTACAGTTAGAAAACAGTAGAGGGCGCTTTAATAATCCGGTGAGTTATTGTGGTATTGAGTGTGGGTACAGTACAGTTAGAGAACAGTAGAGGGCGCTGTAATAATCAGGTGAGTTATTGTGATATTGAGTGTGGGTACAGTACAGTTAGAGGACAGTA
The DNA here is from genome assembly GCF_023375975.1 of Astyanax mexicanus. Lineage (NCBI taxonomy): Eukaryota > Metazoa > Chordata > Actinopteri > Characiformes > Acestrorhamphidae > Astyanax > Astyanax mexicanus. Next base: position 13,059,136 of record NC_064432.1, on the reverse strand, counting down.
AAGGGAGCTGTAATAATCGGGTGAGTTATTGTGATACTGAATGAGGGTGCAGTACAGTTAGAGGACAGTAGAGGGCGGTGTAATAATCAGGTGAGTTATTGTGATATTGAGTGTGGGTACAGTACAGTTAGACGATAGTAGCGGGCGCTGTAATAATCAGGTGAGTTATTGTGGTATTGAGTGTGGGTACAGTACAGTTAGAGGACAGTAAAGGGAGCTGTAATAATGAGGTGAGTTATTGTGATATTGAGTGTGCGTACAGTACAGTTAGAGGACAGTAAAGGGAGCTGTAATAATGAGGTGAGTTATTGTGATATTGAGTGTGCGTACAGTACAGTTAGAAAACAGTAGAGGGCGCTTTAATAATCCGGTGAGTTATTGTGGTATTGAGTGTGGGTACAGAACAGTTAGAGGACAGTAGAGGGCGCTGTAATAATCAGGTGAGTTATTGTGGTATTGAGTGTGGGTACAGTACAGTTGTGATATTGAGTTTGGGTACAGTACAGTTAGAAAACAGTAGAGGGCGCTGTAATAATCAGGTGAGTTATTATGATATTATGTGAGGGTACAGTACAGTTAGAGGACAGTACAGGGAGTTGTAATAATCAGGTGAGTTATTGTGGTATTGAGTGTGGGTACAGTACAGTAGAGGGCACTGTAATAATCAGGTGAGTTATTGTAATGTTGAATGTGGGTACAATACAGTTGTTATATTGAGTTTGGGTACAGTACAGTTAGAAATCAGTAGATGGCGCTGTAATAATCAGGTGAGTTTTTTGATATTGAATGAGGGTACAGTACAGTCAAAAAACAGTAGAGGGTACTGTAAAGATCAGGTGAGTTATTGTGATATTGAGTCTGGGTACAGTACAGTTAGAAAACAGTAGAGGGCGCTGTAATAATCAGGTGAGTTATTGTGATATTGAGTGTGGGTACAATACAGTTGTGATATTGAGTTTGGGTACAGTACAGTTAGAAATCAGTAGAGGGCGCTGTAATAATCAGGTGAGTTATTGTGATATTGAGTGTGGGTACAGTACAGTTGGAGGACAGTAGAATGCGCTGTAATAATCAGGTGAGTTATTGTGATACTGAGTGTGGGTACAGTACAGTTAGAAAACAGTAGAGGGCGCTTTAATAATCCGGTGAGTTATTGTGGTATTGAGTGTGGGTACAGTACAGTTAGAAAACAGTAGAGGGCCCTTTAATAATCCGGTGAGTTATTGTGGTATTGAGTGTGGGTACAGTACAGTTAGAAAACAGTAGAGGGTGCTGTAATAATCATGTGAGTTATTGTGATATTAAGTGAGGGTACAGTACATTTAGAGGACAGTACAGGGAGTTGTTATAATCAGGTGAGTTATTGTGGTATTGAGTGTGGGTACAGTACAGTTAGAGGACAGTAGAGGGCGCTGTAATAATCAGGTGAGTTATTGTGATATTAAGTGAGGGTACAGTACATTTAGAGAACAGTAGAGGGCGCTGTAATATTCAGGTGAGTTATTGTGACATTGAGTGTGGGTTCAGTACATTTAGAGGACAGTAGAGGGTGCTGTAATAATCTGATGAGATATTGTGACATTGAGTGTGGGTACAGTACAGTAGAGGGCGCTGTAATAATCAGTTGAGTTATTGTGGTATTGAGTGTGGGTACAGTACAGTTAGAGTACAGTAGAGGGCGCTGTAATAATCAGGTGAGTTATTGTGGTATTGCGTGTGGGTACAGTACAGATAGAAAACAGTAGAGGGCGTTGTACTAATCAGATGAATTATTTTGATATGGAGTGTGGGTACAGTACAGCTAGAGGACAGTAGAGGGCGCTGTAATAATCAGGTGAGTTATTGTGATACTCAATGAGGGTACAGTACAGTTAGAGGACAGTAGAGGTCGCTGTAATAATCAGGTGAGTTATTGTGATATTGAGTGTGGGTACAGTACAGTTAAAGGACAGTAAACGGAGCTGTAATAATCCGGTGAGTTATTGTGGTATTGAGTGTGGGTACAGTACAGTTAGAAAACAGTAGAGGGCGCTTTAATAATCAGGTGAGTTATTGTGGTATTGAGTGTGGGTACATTACAGTTAGAAAACAGTAAAGGGCTCCGTAATAATCAGGTGAGTTATTGTGATATTAAGTGAGGGTACAGTACATTTAGAGAACAGTAGAGGGCGCTGTAATATTCAGGTGAGTTATTGTGACATTGAGTGTGGGTACAGTACATTTAGAGGACAGTAGAGGGTGCTGTAATAATCAGGTGAGTTATTGTGACATTGAGTGTGGGTACAGTACAGTTAGAGGACAGTAGAGGGTATTGTGGTATTGAGTGTGGGTACAGTAATACTGTGAGGGCGCTGTAATTATCAGGTGAGCTATTGTGGTATTGAGTGTGGGTACAGTACAGGTAGAAAACAGTAGAGGGCGCTTTAATAATCAGGTGAGTTATTGTGATACTGAGTGTGGGTACAGTACAGTTAGACAACAGTAGTGGACGCTTTAATAATCAGGTGAGTTATTGTGGTATTGAGTGTGGGTACAGTACAGTTAGAGCACAGTAGAGGGCGTTGTACTAATCAGATGAATTATTGTGATATGGAGTGTGGGTACAGTACAGCTAGAGGACAGTAGAGGGCGCTGTAATAATCAGGTGAGTTATTGTGATATTGAGTGTGGGTTCAATACAGTTAGAAATCAGTAGAGGGCACTATAATAATCAGGTGAGTTATTGTGATACTGAGTGTGGGTACAGTACAGTTAGAGAACAGTAGAGGGCGCAGTAATTATCAGGTGAGTTATGGTGATATTGAGTGTGGCTACAGTACAGTTAGAGGACAGTAGAAGGCGCTGTAATAATCAGGTGAGTTTCAATGATACTAAGTGTGGGTACAGTACAGTTAGAAATCAGTAGAGGGCGCTGTAATAGTCAGGTGAGTTATTGTGGTATTGAGTGTGGGTACAGTACATTTTGAGTTATTGTGATAACTCTAACTCTAACTACCCTCTACTTAGAGTACAGTAGAGGGCGCAGTAATAATCAGGTGAGTTATTGTGGTATTGAGTTTGGGTACAGTACAGTTAGAGGACAGTAGATGGCGCTGTAGTATTCAGGCGAGTTATTGTTATATTGAGTGTGGGATACAGTACAGTTAGAAAACAGTAGAGTGTGCTATAATAATCAGGTAAGTTATTGTAATATTGAGTGTTGGTACAGTACAGTTAGAGCACAGGAGAGGGTGCTGTAATAACCAGATGAGTTATTGTGATATTGAGTATGGGTACAGTACAGTTAGAGCACAGTAGAGGGTGCTGTAATAATCAGGTGAATTATTGTGATATTGAGTGTTGGATACAGTAGAGAAAACAGTAGAGGGCACTGTAATAATCAGTTGAGTTATTGTAATATTGAATGTGGGTACAATACAGTTGTGATATTGAGTTTGGGTACAGTACAGTTAGAAATCAATAGAGGGCGCTGTAATAATCAGGCGAGTTATTGTGATATTGAGTGTGGGTACAGTATAGTTAGACGACAGTAGAGGGCGCTGTAATAATCAGGTGAGTTATTGTGAAATTGAGTGTAGGATACAGTACAGTTAGAAAACAGTAGAGGGCGCTGTAATATTCAGGTGAGTTATTGTGATATTGAGTTTAGGTACAATACAGTTAGAAATCATTAGAGGGCGCTATATAATCCCGTACCTGGCCTATAGTCCTGTTCGCAATTTAGTGCTGGGGGAATTTCTCACTTGAACTGAGTTAGTGGGTCCCTAGACATGAAAAATCACTGAGGTGCTCATCCGTCATAGTGCCACGAATTCCGTAATGGTCAAATCAAATTTGGCTGCCATCGGCTATGATGAAAATACAACTTTTTTGTTTCTGAAGGTATATACACATAAAATACCTCCATTTATACTAATTATGTTATGAGGAATTCATTTCTGATATTTTTATGACCATATTGGGTGATTTTGACAGTAAAAGGTCATGGTCAAGGTCGTTTTTCTATTCTGAAGACCTTCCCCATTATAAGGAATCAAACCCAGATACAATAAGTCTAATAAATCTGACATTTAATATTCATTGCAATTTTAAACATTCCTTTAGAACTTATATTTTGACTGATTGTTAGTACAATGATATATAATAAAACAATTGGGTGTAAATAAAACTGTAGCAATAAAAGTGATACAAATTACATCATACCAAATGAACTAAAAGTGCACCATATAGTGTGATTTCTCTCAAAGTTTACTTTATGCGTGCATGCATGTTAGTAGGATGGGTTTTTACAGAATGATTTTCCATATTTCGATGGCAGAATACGGTGCATGAAACTCCAGCAGAACGACAGCCACATCGGCGATTGTTACACTTGCCTGCACACTTACATACTGAGAGCAGACTTGGTGGTAAAGGCTTCAGAAATTTTGATGGCAGGAGTGTGCCAAAGTGCTCATTCCATCCATGTTCTGTTGACTCTAGTCTTGCTTTGGTGTCCTTGGCTGCTGTAAGCAAGTTGCATGTCGCATGAACCAGAAAAGCCCCTCGTTGGATGTGGCCTCTGATCACACTACTTGTGAGAGCATCAATTCCAGTACTTCCACTTGTGTAGACTTCTACAAATGTCTTAGCTTTCATCAAATATCTTTTTGACCTTTCACTGTCAAGATCACCCAATATGGTCACAACAATATCAGAAATGAATTACTCATACCATAATTAGTATAAATGGAGGTATTATATGTGTATATACATTCAGAAACAAAAAAGTTGGATTTTCATCATAGCCGATGGCAGCCATATTTGATTTGACCATTACGGAATTCGTGGCACTATGGCGGACGAACACCTCAGTGATTTTTCATGTCTAGGGACCCACTAACTCAGTTCAAGTGAGAAATTCCCCCAACACCAAATTGCGGACAGGTCTATAGGCCAGGAACTGGATTAATAATAATCAGGTGAGTTATTATGATATTGAGTGTGGGTACAGTACAGTTAGAGGACAGTAGAAGGAGCTGTAATAATCAGGTGAGTTATTGTGGTATTGAGTGTGGGTACAGTACAGTTAGAAAACAGTAGCGTGTGCTGTAATAATCAAGTGAGTTATTGTGATATGGAGTGTGGGTACAGTATAGTTAGAAAACAGTAGCGTGTGCTGTAATAATCAAGTGAGTTATTGTGATATGGAGTGTGGGTACAGTATAGTTAGACGACAGTAGAGGGTGCTGTAATAATCAGGTGATTTATTCCGATATTGAGTGTGGGTGCAGCATAGTTAGAGTACAGTAGAGGGCGCTGTAATAATCAGGTGAGTTATTGTGATACTGAGTGTGGGTACAGTACAGTTAGAGGACAGCAAAGGGAGCTGTAATAATCTGGTGAGTTATTGTGGTATTGAGTGTGGGTACAGTACAGTTAGAGGACAGTAGAGGGCGTTGTACTAATCAGATGAGCTATTGTGATATGGAGTGTAGGTACAGTACAGTTAGAGGACAGTAGAGGGCGGTGTAATATTCAGATGAGATATTGTGACATTGAGTGTGGGATACAGTAGAAAAAACAGTAGAAGGCGCTGTAATAATCAGGTTAGTTATTCTGATATTGAATGTGGGTACAGTACAGTTAGACGACAGTAGAGGGCGCTGTAATAATCAGTTGAGTTATTGTGATATTGAATGTGGGTACAATACAGTTGTGATATTAGTTTGGGTACAGTACAGTTAGAAATCAGTAGAGTGTGCTGTAATAATCAGGTGAGTTATTGTGATATTGAGTGTGGGTACAGTACAGTTTGAAATCAGTAGAGGGCACTGTAATAATCAGGTGAGTTATTGTGGTACTGAGTTTGGGTACAGTACAGTTTGAAATCAGTAGAGGGCACTGTAATAATCAGGTGAGTTATTGTGGTACTGAGTTTGGGTACAGTACAGTTTGAAATCAGTAGAGGGCACTGTAATAATCAGGTGAGATATTGTGACATTGAGTGTGGGTACAGTTAGAGGTCAGTAGAGGGCGCTCTAATAATCAGGTGAGTTATTGTGGTATTGAGTTTGGGTACAGTACAGTTAGAGGACAGTAAACGGAGCTGTAATAATCAGGTGAGTTATTGTGATATTGAGTGTGGGTACAGTACATTTTGAGTTATTGTGATAACTCTAACTCTAACTACCCTCTACTTAGAGTACAGTAGAGGGCGCAGTAATAATCTGGTGAGTTATTGTGGTATTGAGTGTGGGTACAGTACAGTTAGAGGACAGTAGAAGGTGCTGTAATAATCAGGTGAGTTATTTTGATATTGAGTGTGGGTACAGTACTTTTAGAGGACAGTAGAGGGCACTGTAATAATCAGGTGAGTTATTTTGATATTGAATGAGGGTATAGTAAATTCAGAAAACAGTTGAGGGTGCTGTAAAGATCAGGCGAGTTATTGTGGTATTGAGTATGGGTACAGTATAGTTAGACGACAGTAGAGGGCACTGTAATAATCAGGGTTAGGGTTAGGTTAGGGTTAGGGTTAGTAAATGGAGCTGTAATAATCAGATGAGATATTGTGACATTGAGTGTGGGTACAGTACAGTTAGAGGACAGTAAAGGGAGCTGTAATAATCAGGTGAGTTATTGTGATATTGAATGTGGGTACAGTACAGTTAGAGGACAGTAAAGGGAGCTGTAATAATCAGGTGAGTTATTGTGACATTTTCAGAACTCTCAAGAAAACTTTTTCACATAGTCGTAATGGGATATTTTGTGTAGATTTTTGAGGAAAGAGATTAATTTAATACAATTTGGAATAAGGCTGTAATGTAACAAAATGTGCAAAAGGTGAAGTGAATACATTTCGGATGCACTGTATTTAATTTATATATGCAAGTTTATTAAAACAACATACATTTAAAATGTTTTTTTCTTATTCATTTCAAACATGCATGTCTGTTTTTTCTTTAAACATGTAATATCCATGCAAATTAATGGCTTTTGGGATCGATACATTTGTACACATTATATACAGTTATACATCTTAGAAATATTTGGATTTTCAAGATTTGGGCTCTGAAACACACTGAATTTTAAAAATTAAACAACTGAGATGCAATTGATGTGTAGATTTCAGGTGTGGTCTTTCTGCCTTTAGTTTTGTCTTAAGGCAGATCTAGGCCACTGCAGAATATTACTTTACCACTTGCAAATGCAAATTACCACTTATTTGCATAAAAAAAACTCCTGGATTGTTTTCACAGTGTGTTTTGGGTCATTGTCCCTCTGTACTGTGAAGCACAGTCCAATCAACCTTGCTGCATTTGGTTAAATCTGAGCAGAAAGTTTATCCCAGTACACCTTCTGCCACCAGTGACACAGTGCTGTTGGAAGCCATGCATGTCTGTGCAATCACATGTTTTACAGAGGATGTGATGTGACTGTGTTGAGCCGTATCAAGCCTTCTTCATACTTTCTTCTTCCCTTCATTCTGGATAGTGTTCTTCTACTGCAATGTTGGTTTTGTAAAAATTCCTAAACACTTTGATTCAAATTCAAATCCAGTGTGGTGACAGACAACAGAGCCCAAATTATGAAGACTGTGTTCAAGTTCTATAATGTAAGCATATTAGCTATATATATACTGTGGTAGGCCCCTGGGGTTAGGGGCATGACCACTGTGACCCGGAAGGAGGAAGCTCACAGATAACACAGACACGCGGAGTAAATGAACTCAAGACATACCTTTATTTGGCTTCAAAAATGCCCTCCACCACACCCAACAGAACTTAAATAAGCATAATTCGGCCCAATGGGGCTCTAGAGTCTGTGAGTGCTTTGTGATGGGCTGAGCAGCATCCGCTGGATAGGAACTGCGATAGAAAAGAGTGATAGAAGTCAGAAAGAGTAATAGAAGTCAGTCTCCAAACACAAGCAGCTACAGAAAAGCACCAGAAATAGAAGCTGGATTTGTCGCTAGTCGTTTTTAATAAAGAAAATGGATTAGGAAAGTCTCAGGTTCAACTCAGAACAGAATGAAAATCCTCCCATCACAGATTTTTACACTAAAAAATTGCTGATTCGATCATTTCGCTGTCAATCAAAAAGGGACTCCGCCTCAGACAGATCATCCAATCATCATGCAGAAGCTGAGCGTCCGGGCCGGCCGAGGCCAGCCCACTGGTCCATAGACCCCCAGAGACGCTGAGCGTCCGATGGGCGGGACAAAGCTCAGCGTTTATCCAATGACTCTATTGAAGTCTGTGGACGCTCAGAGTCCGCACTGTTTAAAGCAGCGCTGTGAAGCTGCGGGAATGAGTGAGAGGAAAGCTGCAGCGTTACCAGTGATAAGAAGCTGATTCTGAACTAAGTTCAGCGCATTGTAGCGCATATTTAATCAGTGACATGTACACACAATAGTATATATTTAATCACTTATTTTTTACATTTTAGGGGAAGCTGAGCTTCCCTTGCAGTCTTAGAGCAATCGCCACTGCTGTCCCAGCTGGCGGCTCAATCAGTCCTCATGCGGACCAGCTGAGACAGGCATGGCTTTGCGCTCTGGCGTGGGGCGGGCCCACAACTCCCCCGCCTCCTCACGCCACAATACGTTTTTTAAAAAATAATTATTAACATAAAATGAACAAAAGTATATATAAAAAGACTACACAATATTGGCATTACTAATTTTTGTTCAGTTAGAACTGAATTGTTGCAACAGAAGCGTAAAATGACTTGTTTTAAATGTACGTTATGTTTGAAGTAACATTATGATTACAAAATGCTTTAAATATCATAGAGAAGTTATATTTACTGAAGCTGGGTTGACTTTAAACTGTTGACATTAAGTAAATGTAATGCCTTTTTAAAAAGTGCGCGTGAAGTGTGCACCAATAATATTCTTAACCTCATGAAACGTGCGCGTGATTGAAGCATCATAGTCAGAGGCTACGCTGCTGCTGCTGGATCTAACCTGCTACCGGTCAACATTTAACATGTTTACTCTGATGGAAGGACGAGAAAGAGGAGCTGCAGTATTGTTCTAACTTCCCACATTAGAAACTTTAACGTGGATAATTTTATGGAGGGACTGGATGATCGAAGCATATTCGTGTGGAGGACTGGACTGAAGAGGCAGATGGCCCTTATCTGAGGCTTCGGTTCACAAAATCTCAAGTAACGTAGCTAACCTAGCTAGATTAGCAAAGGCAGACTGCTGTTTTTTAGGGTTTATTGTAACGTGCATATACGCAAATAACAGAATATTTCTGCCTTTTTTTTGCAAAGTCAGTCCTTACAACTTTGTTATTCCCACTGTGTTTTGATGTTAAATTAATTAAATATAAGTGTCTATATGTGCATTTATTAGGGGTTAGGCTTCTAACTGTTGCCCTTAAATTTAATCAAAGTGGGATCTGGCTTTACATAAATTCCAATGTAATAATACTTTATACATCCCAAATCATTATCTCTAATCTGTCTCCATATTTTCTTAATGTTTTTTCATGTTTTGAGGCAAACAAGTGGAGTAGCAATTGACCAATGGCTGTTGGAAAAAATTAAATCAGGTGTTCCGGCTTTGGCTTCTCCACCTCCTGCACCACTCTCAGCTGCTCCTTCACCTTCTCCACCTTCACCTGCCTAAACTTCTGCAACACCCCTGGCTGCTCCACCTTTACCTGACTTCACCTGACCTGAACAGTGATGGTATAGTTACTTTGAAAAAGTAATCCTATTACTGATTACTCCTTTAAAAAGTAACTTAGTAACTGTATGAATTACTTGATTACTTGACTTGAGTTACTTTACAAGTTACTTTATTAGTTACTTTTAGCAGCTGCAGACACCACCTCCTGCCACCTTAACATAAAAGTAATAACCAGTTTTGCCAATACTCCCTTTATTGGAAAATGCATTTTAACAGCAACAATGTATCTTAAGAAATTTTAAGTTGAACTATTTCCTGAAAAAAAGAAGTTTTTATAAAAATAAAAGACCATTTCTCTTGAATTAACTTAACATAAATATACTTTTTATAAAAATTCTTTCTTGATTTCACTTAACATAAATACTTGTTTTTATAAAAAATATAAAATAAAGAAAGTCTTTCCTGACCTGACATATTTAACACTTTAAAACTGAACATTGAACCTGTTGTTCTCTGCAGGGCAGCAAGGAGTGGTTTTATAAAACAAAACCATGTATATGGTCTAGGCCAGGGATCACGTATATGCGGACTGCGATCCGGGTCCGGACCCAGACGTTGTCCAATGTGGACCCAAACTGATAAACTACTGAAAAGGATTTAATTTTTAAATAGTAAAGCGTTAGATTACTTGTTACTGAAAAAAAGGGTCAGATTAGAGTAACGCGTTACTGACATCACTGGACCTGACAGCATCTAAAGACAGAAAATGAAGCCCTGAAAAAGGCAGAGGAAAATATTAAAACACTCAGTTGTAAGTGTTTAACTCTGCATATATTATGAAATGTTGTAAAAAGAAAATGAAAGATGGGTTTCCACCCACCCCTCATCCGGGGTACAACCCTGCGTGTTCGTTTGATAGAGAGAGTCAGACAGGTGGAGTGAAGTTGAAAGCAAACCAAGTATTTATTACTGAGCTCAGGAGAACCATACACACAGAAAGACAGTTTAACAGCCGTCCCAGTATAAGTTCTGACCCCCCTCTGATCTGACTCCATGTTTATACCCCAAAATCATCTCATGTTAGAATGCATAATTTCACGTGTTAGTACTCAAGTTTCACAGGTCTGACCGGACCCCTAGTGTTTGGCCTTGACTGTGTCCAGCCGGACAGTGTGGTATTGTTTCAAGAATTGACTGGGTCCAGTCAGACAGTGTGATATTGTTTCAGTGATTAGACAGTGCCGCCCTCCCTATGTGCGCGCGTCCTCCTCCCGCTTTGGTAGGTGAAGAACTTTGCACGCACAGAGAGAGAAAGGACGCACTGTTCGTCCCGAAGTCTCCTTTGTATCAATTCAGTTCGTACAGAGTGCACCAGCCGATGATTGATGGCCGTTAGTCAGAGACATGCAGTGAACGAAATGTTTCAAGCATGAGCTACGCAAGTCACACAATAGATTTCATATGTTATATGTTAATGTGTTAGTAACGCGTGGTTAGTCCGCCATACAATAAATGCCTTATGTATCATGTGGGTTAATTTGTCATATAATAGATGTGTTAGTCACATGCCTGATCAAACAATGTTTTACTATATGTGTAAAGAATATATATTGTGGTTACTGGTTAATCTTCTATAAAAATGCGTATAAAATACACTGTGAGTAATAAAAATGATCAAATACAATGTATTGGTTAATGCATATAAAATACAAGGTTTCACACAATGATTATGTAATTATAGATACTAAGATAAGAAATCATAATTGAAATATATTTGTCGATACACCCAAGGTAAAATAAACAGTTACTCTTCAGTAATCATTATAAAGTATTTTGTTACATTTTGATTGAATGTTAACATTTGAATTGTGCATTTAAGTTTACTGATTGAAATATTTTTTTCAAGTGTTGTGGTCTGTAGACATGGCAAAACTCATCACTGTAGTGATATGCAGTAGCTAGCCCCCACAACAACCTGTTGAGAATAGAATAGTTTCAATAAACAGAATATTTTGATCAATAGTTTTTCCTGATTTAAATGAGAAACATAATCACCACTATAGAAAGGCTGGAGAACTGCCACAGGCATCACCATCCATCACACAGGAAACTGTGAGTATGATTATCATCTAGCCCCTGACTCATTGTATCTTTGCTTTCCACCATAGCTTAAAATTCACCCAGGCTCCAGGGTGTATGTCCCAATGTGTGGTGGTCAGCAATAGAGGTTAGATCGGGCCCAAAAAATCCGACCCGACCCAGCCCGAGCCCGTGCACGTTCTGAACGAGCCCGACCCAACCCGAACCATAAACTGTCATTATGAGCCCAAGCCCGACCCGACTGTTTTCGGGCTGTTTGAATGAGTGAAATATGATCAGAATTATGTTAAATAACACTGAAAAATAGAAGCATAGAACTATTATTTAATTAAAATGATTTTTAAGAACAGCTAAACACAGTGCTGCAGGTCAAACGCGAAGGTTACTCACAGGTAAAGGTTCTCTTTTATCTCCTCGTGCTCATATTCTAGTCCCATACATAATTCTACAGCTCCCTCAGTGTTTTCTGTCGTATTTTGCGGCTAGCACGAGCGCTTACAACTAACACCGCGGACCGTGAGGTGCCGCCGCGCTTGTGCCGAATCCGCTGCTGAATCCGACTCCCGCTTCGCGGACAGAATCGGCACAACACCCTCCGCTGTACAACTGCGGGAGTGAAAACAGCGCTAATAAATAAATTAGTTTAGTTTCACATCAGTTTTCGTTATTTTCATTATTTTATTTAAAAAAATAAAAATCTAATTAAAAAACAGATGCCTACATCTCAGACTATTTTCTGGAGCCCGACCCGACCCGGCCCGAGGAATATAGTGGGAAATTTCGGCCTCGGGTCAGGTCGGGTTTGGGCAGAGAATCTAAGCTCTAGTCAGCAAGTCACTCAAACAACCCCACAACCATGGCACGAGTGCTGCTTAGATTATTCAGTATTGATATGCTTTTAAAGAGTAATCTTCAATGTGTGTCATTGGGTGTGTTTTTTAGTTAATTATACTGATCAGATTTATCTGATGGGGCACGTTTTAAAACATTTGGCATATTTTGGCCTAATTACAGAAATATAACCACATTTTAGCCTAAATGTTATCAACTCTTGGATAAAATTGTCATTGATTTAAATTTGGATTATCACCTCGTGCCTGACCAGCAGTGGTGGACAGTAATTAAATAATTGTTATTTAGTTTTTTAGGTAGTTATTTTTTTTCATTACCATTTTTGGGTAACTCTAACCGTACATTTTAAAGTCAATTATCTTACTTTTTTACTCAACTGCATTGTGATCTGTTTTATTCATACTGCGGCTTGTCAGATTTCAGCACAACATCACTTCTTTTTCTTCTTCTATTGTTTAAAGGCTGTAATTGGTCTGAACTAGAAAGTGTTTTCACACTGCAAATGAACCTGACCACGGTTCAACAAATCTAAGACCATCTCTTTTGGTCAGAACAGAACTTGACATGTTTATCTCCAGACTTGTGTTCCACAAGGAGGTTGGAGGTTTAATTGCATAGAATGAAAATTCGTTCATTTTGAGTTTGTTCTAAACTTCTCTTTTTTATTTAGGTGGGAAATATAAAAAGTGAGACTCTGGTGTGGTCATGAGGCACTGCATGTTGCCAAAATTAACGCATTAATGGGTAAGTGTATGACCCACAGCAGATCATAGCACTGAGTAAAGTACCTGTGTCAAGCGTGGACTAGTCCCAAGTTTAATAATTTTTGGAGTGGTGGTGTTATTTTTGTTTCTAATCTGTTACAGATGCTGTGATCCACAAATTCCCTGGCACCACCAGGGGCCAACTGGGGACTGCATTCAATCAAAAACTGACTGAGCTGCGGCATCAAAGAGAAAAAGTTTACCATCGGTGGATTTTTAAAAGAATTATTATTGTTCCTCCACCGCTCCACCATTTTTAAAAGGACTGAGAAGTAGCTTCTTTCCTTTTTTGTCTGTTTTTCTCATTGTTCTGAATTGAAGAAAAGACTGAAAAGCTTTTCCACCACTAATAGCAACTGCAAATTCATTATGTATGTTACTTGTTTTCAGTCAACAACAAAAAAAACTGAAAAACCTTATCTCCATTAATAACAAAATTGTGAATGTTTAACTATGTGATCCAGTTGAGGATTTGTTTAAACAGTGCTGTGGTTTAATATCTGCATAAATCTCAGTACAGTATTTTTCTCTTTTAAATAAAGTGTTTAAATAAGTATTCTGACATTGCAATTCGCATGTATAATATAAATAGACAAATATATATGAAGAAGCAGCACATATATGGGGAGAAAAATGGGTTACACATAACTATGCTTTCTGTCAGTCATTTGTAATGTATTTCACATTCATAATCATACACTGATTTATGGGCCAGACATATGAATGACATATAGGAAAAAAATATGTATTTCACATACATGACCATGCATCATTTATGGGTCAGACACATATGTGACATGTATAACAAAATATGGATTTCCCATACATAACCATCCATAATTTATGGGTCAGACCTATATATGACATAAATGTCAAAATATGTATTTTACATACATAACCATACATAGTTTATGGGACAGACATATAGGTCAAAATATGTAATTTACATACATAACCATACATAATTTATGGGTCAGTCATATATGTTACATATAGGACAAAATATGTATTTCACATACATAACCATGCATAAATTATGGACAAGGCATATATGTGACATATATGACAAAATATGTATTTCACATACATAATTAAACATAATTTATGGACAAGGCATATATGTAACATATATGACAACATATGTATTTCACATACATAACCATACATAATTTATTGACAAGGCATATATGTCCATATATGAAAATGTTCCAATTTTGAATAGGTTTCATATATGTTGGACATATATTGTTCATATATGTTTTTCTTTATATGATCATATATATTCTATATGCCAAACTATATATGCAAAATATATGTGCATATATTACATTTCGTATGGGAATAACCACACCTTTTTGAATAAAGCTGAATAACGTTTTAAAAAACAAATTCTGTGGGGATATAAAAAATTGACAATATAAGCAGAGGTTACACTAGCTTTTGCATTTAAATAATGGAGGTGGAATTACAGTATATTGGAAAAAAACATGATTGAAAATTGTCTGTTTTGCCATTGAAACCTATGGGGATGGGTGGGCTTACACAGCTTTCTGCAATCGAACAGCAGGGGGCGCCCAACCTGTGGTGGCTTCACTTTCGAAAAACGATGCTCTGTCCATCTATACACAAGGTGTAGGCGTGTCGAAAGGTGGTGTACGCAATAGAGTGGGCGTGTTTCGATTTTCGCACAGTTTGGTTTGTTACAAACAGCAGAGATGTAGCAATGATTCAGGACCCTGTCACACATTACAAATACGTGCTGAAATACTTTATATTATGTTCTTTAACAAAGACAGACATATGGTATGGCATATTAATAAGTGTATAAATTAATTAATTATATATTTATATGTACATATATATAAACATATGTTATTTTTACTGGTCAATTAATACTTTAGCTAGGATTACCATAGCGGTAACCTCGTTTTGCTCGTTTTGCTTCAGACCGCAAAATACCAAATTAATTAAGTCCAGGATAATTAACTGTGCAGTTTCATTAAATATTTTATTTGTGAACGGGTGGAACTGAACATAAACAAATAAAAGGGCGTTTGAAATGAAGTTGGAAAAAAAATAATAAATTAGAATAAAGTATTATGTTATATTATTTATCATATGTATTATATAGTATTATGTATTTTATATATATATGAATACTATATATATAAACTAAACAATACTTATACATAAACTAAATAATACATTAATACATACACACACATATATATATATATATATATTTTTTGTTATTTAGTTTATGTAAATAAATATATAAGTATTTATATATCTATAAACTATTAACATATAACAACATAAACATGATACTACATATATAAATAATACTAATACTTATATATATATATATATATATATATATATATATATATATATATATATATATAAATTAAATAATATAAATGATATAATATATAAATAATATTTATAATATCTATAAGTATTTATATGTCTATAAACTAAATAATACTACATAATACAGCCAACTCCTCTGCTGACACTGCCCGTTTCGTGCTGAAATAAGCCGGCGCGCAATGAATCTTGGGATACTGTAGGCTGTAAAGGATACACCCGGTGGAACCTTCGTTTCCGAGGAAAAGAAGGCTGCATTCGAAGGAGTCTTCGAAATGGAACAGGCTAGTCGCACCGCGGTGACGTAATCGGCCTTCAACTGATGCAGCCCCTGAATTGAGACACAGCTATTGTGATATTAAGTGTAGGTGCAGTACAGTTAGAGGACAGTAGATAATAATCAGGTGAGATATTGTGATACTGAGTAAGGGTACAGTACATTTAGAGGACAGTATATGGCGCTGTAATCAGGTGAGTTATTGTGATATTGAATGTGGGTACAGTACAGTTAGAGGGCAGTAGAGGGCGCTGTAATAATCAGGTGAGTTATTGTGATATTGAGTGTGGGTACAGTACATTTATGAGACAGTAGATGGCGCTGTAATAATCAGGTGAGTTATTGTGATATTGAGTGTGGGTACAGTACAGTTAGAGGGCAGTAGAGGGTGCTGTAATAATCAGGTGAGTTATTGTGAAATTGAATGTGGGTACAGTACAGTTAGAGGGCAGTAGAGGGCGCTGTAATAATCAGGTGAGTTATTGTGATATTGAGTGTGGGTACAGTACATTTATGAGACAGTAGATGGCGCTGTAATAATCAGGTGAGTTATTGTGATATTGAGTGTGGGTACAGTACAGTTAGAGGGCAGTAGAGGGTGCTGTAATAATCAGGTGAGTTATTGTGAAATTGAATGTGGATACAGTACAATTACAGTACTGTACTTCTGATGTTAGTGCATTTTCCACAGTTCCAATATGTTTTAGGTTTTAATATGTTAATATATTTTCAGTTTTTTCTCTCTAAGGAGTGAGAGAGGAGCTCAAAACGCTTTTTTTTAGCCTGAAATTTCCGTAAAAAACATTTTTTAAATTCATCAATTGTGATCAAGGGTATTCTCTCTCTCGCCTGGCTTTCTTTTTTTCTTGTTCTCTCTCTTTCTCTCTCTCACACTTTCTCTGGGTTGTGAATGTACTAATCTATGGAGATATAATTATATCATGTGTTGACTTAAATTCTAAACTTTGACCCAGTGGTCGTCTTTCATGTTCTGGGAGTTTTATCTAAGAAATGCTGTGGTAAATTACCCTACAGATGTTGGTGTTTCCGCCACGTTATGATAATAAAGAATGATGTTTCATTGAATCAGACTAATAAGGCAAGTAATTCATGGACCTTCTATACTGTCATGACCAACTGCTGTGTAAGGTAGGTTACATTCAATTGAATAATATCAAAAGGGCTGGCACTGGGAGTTAAGGTGAATTGCAAGGTGATGCCTTGGTATCCTGGAACAGTGCCAGACCATGCCTTATGGTACGTGATGTCCTCTAACAGTGCCAAAGCGTGAAACCCTGCCATAAAGGTGCTGTATACCAATATGGGTATAAGTCACAACAATTCTTCATCTTGCATGATTCTTATCTCCCAAATGTTCAACCACACCACCACAGCAGATTAGGGGAGGATGAGACTAGGGGCACTGCCTGGGTATCTTAAGATCCAGGGCTCAGCCCAGCCAATTATAAGTTTTTTTTTACATATATTTTTTAAGCATCCAGCATAATATGTAGTTTTATATTTGATCATTTAAAATTGTGCTGTAATTCAGCATGGTTGATTGTTGCTTTCTTATTACAAATCATTAAAAACTCGGAAACAAGAGTAAAAAACTGCATGTGACAGAAAATCAAAATGACAAACTCTAAAAACATAAAAAAAAACATCACTAGCTTTCAAGGCATAGAGTTTTCCCAGTTTTCCAAGCATTTTATATAACAATTTAATTTATTCCTATTTTCTAGTAGCACAATTATAGTTACCTTTTACTGTTGCTCACTTAATGAAAGGACTTTATATTTCAGCCATCCATCACCTTAAACATCACCTTCATACAGACAAAGAGACAAACTTATGTAAAGCTTTGTTGATTAGTTACTAAAAGGATGGAGCATGATGTTTGTCAGTACCAGTATTTATTTAAATAGCTTAATCATTAGCAGCTAGCAAGCTGAGGTTAGTGTAACTTAGTTAACTCAATAACAGCCTAATATTCATCTGCAGCTCTACTGCTATAAACACTGCTATTGTCCTGAAATGACAGATACATTAAACAGCGCTGTGGCTGAATCTGGGCACGGACCTTTTTTCTCTTTTTTCCCCAAATGTCTGAAGTGCGCGGGCAGGTGGCTGTAGGTGGAGTAAGTGCCTGTGTCTCAAAAACTGTGCCTGTTTCAACCCTCTCACCCTGCATATGTTGCTGATGTCCCCAGAGAGTACAGTTAGAGGAGACAGCAGGGTGTGACTTTGGGTCTGTAAACACTATTGTGCATTGAGAGAAGAGCAGGGAGTGAGCAGCAGTGCTAGATAAACTATGTGGGTTAAAACAAGCTGATGAACTAAACGTTACAGAAGATTGGTGGCATTTCTATAAACATTATTTTCGGGGCTCGTTCCGA
Organism: Astyanax mexicanus; assembly: GCF_023375975.1. Lineage (NCBI taxonomy): Eukaryota > Metazoa > Chordata > Actinopteri > Characiformes > Acestrorhamphidae > Astyanax > Astyanax mexicanus. Next base: position 13,040,749 of record NC_064432.1, on the reverse strand, counting down.
AACGTTCGGGCTATAGCCCCGGGAGCTCAGAAAAGGCATCGCCCCTGCCCTGCAACACTGTTAAAAAGTTCAATGTTTTCATTTACTTTGCTCGTCTTTTCCCCAGGACCTCCTCTCTCCTTACAGAGTCTGCATTTATTTTTTCCTTGTATTTCTTTGTTCTTTCTGTACTCACATCTCTCTATATCTACTAAAATCTGCCCCAAACTAAACATTTGAGTCCCACAATTCTGTAGTTTAACATGGATTCAGCTTGAAAATAGGATAGTAGGGAAGTAAATTGAGTTGCTGTGTTCATACTAAATTTGTGAATAATATACTATCATATTGTGTTAAAAGTATGAAATATTTATTAAAATTAACTAAAATCTTTAACATATGTATCAAAGAGTAGTATTTATGTATTTAAACATGTTAGCAAGTTCATATCATATAGAGTGACAAAATAATCATATAGTGTAACAAGAAACCCCTGTCACACCTTATGATGTGTCACACCATGTGACGTTTCATGCACTTAGCATGATTTTAAGCAATGGAGCTTTATGCTAGCATGATAAAACCATGCTCACTACAATATGACAATATAGTTTTAAAGGTAATATTGACTAAAAAGTTAATTAATTTGGGCATTTTTGTGTAAAATGTGTCACCACCAAAATACTGAAGCAGGAGTGCTAGAGACTGTGATTTTTGTGAAAACATAAAGAGCAATAACACACCCTGTAACTGTCAGTGTCCGTCGGAGGTGTTGTTCTTCCTCCTGAAAGAAGGAGAAGCCCAACTCCCCAAAGGGCTCCAAACAATTGCCTGTTTAAAAAAAGAAGTATGGCGTCACACCATATGATATTCATTTTTGGGACAAAATGTTACAGTTAAGGGTTCAAAATATTATACCCAAACTTGTAGCCAAGCAGACTCAAAAGTAGACACCTTGGTTACTAATATATGATTGATTAAACAGAGAAATAATTAATTTATTTGTTTTTATTCAAAATCTAACTTTGTGAAATGTGATTGGGACAGTCACACCATATTAAAAAAAATATTAAGCCCATGAATGCTCTGTAAGTTCATATATCACAGCACTTTCTGAACAATATCATCAAAGTTTTTAACATATTTTTCTACAGTTTACGTATATTTGACACAACCAAACACCAACACAGCAAACAGTCCCTGTCTATCACATAAGAATCAAACAGTCCTTAAGTGTCCTAAGGTCTCTGAGAAGAAGATACAGATAAAAAGATTACCGTATTTTTCGGACTATAAGGCGCACTTAAAAACTTTTAATTTTCACAAAAATTGACAGTGCGTCTTATAATACGGTGCGCCTTTTGTATGGATTTTACTCGTCAGGTTGTAAGGAGCAGTAAACACACACTCCGTGCAGCGTTATAGAGAGTTTCAGTGCTATACAGAGTCCAGAGCCGTGCAGCTCCAAGGCTGAGCAGCAATAGCATTAGCTAGATGCTAACCGCTAAGCTAGCTAGCTTATTCACTGAGATCAGTATTATCTAAATTTTACTCGTCAGGTTGTAAGGAGCAGTAAACACACACTCCGTGCAGCATTATACAGAGTTTCAGTGCTATACAGAGTCCAGAGCCGTGCAGCTCCGAGGCTGGAGCAGCAAATAGCATTAGCTAGCTTATTCACTGTTCAGAGATCAGTATTATCTAAATTTTACCCGTCAGGTGTAAGGAGCAGTAAACACACACTCCGTGCAGAGCCGTGCCGCTCCGAGGCTGGAGCAGCAATAGCATTAGCTAGATGCTAACCGCTTAGCTAGCTAGCTTTTTCACTGTTCAGAGATCAGTATTTTCTAAATTTAGCACTTTTAATACTGCTGGAGCAGTATTATTAGAGTTAGATGCTAATCGCTAAGCGTTCACCGTTCAGAGGTGAGTTATCGGCCTGTAAGTCTGTGCTGCTTTGCCTGGCTAGCATTAGCTAGATGCTAAGCGCTAACCTTCTCAGAGGTGAGTTTTATCAGCCTGTAATCTGCTTGTTTACCGTGTTAAAACAAGCTACGGGGGACGAATCGCTAGCTAATATCTCACTGTCTTACCAGAACACGCAGGATTACTCAGTGTAACGCTGTCGTTTAAGTTTGGGTTAACTTTACTAGTTTAGGTGACTAGCTAGCATGCTAGCGGATAGCTATGCTAACGCTGGTGCAGCAAGCCTTAGTGGACATCTGGAAATCTAAGCTTACTGTAAATAAACTGAAGCACGTTACTCACCCAAATAAACAGTTTTCAGGAGAGGAATCTGTGTAGATTAATATCCAGCACTCGTTTGACTTTGAAAGAGCTAACGTTAGATTTGTATACTGAGACGCTCCACCGGCAAGCGACCACCCCCGGTGGGGGAAGGGAAACATGGCGCCACCCCTGTTCACTTTGATATAGGCACCCTTTCTAGTGTCACTTAACGCGCCTTATAATGCGATGCGCCCTATGTATGGAATACGGTGCGCCTTATAGTCCGAAAAATACGGTAGATGGAAAGTTCTTCTGGCCTGTGTACGACTTTACGTCGTGTAGAACAGGCATGCGCTGGCTATCTGAGGAGAGGTTTCCAGCACTTCACTCAGATAGCTTGTTGTCTTTTAATACATATACACTGGTCCCAGAAGAGCAGACAGCAGAGGAGCTTCTCTACCACTCAGGGTCATAATCTCCTCACAGCTCCCATTGCAACAGTTGGGTGATAATAAAATAAAACTAAGGTAACAGGTTGTATTTAGATATTAATTAATTGATAATTTTGTTTTGTTACTAAATCAGTAATTGTAAAGGTAACAGGTCAGAAACAAGTAATGACAAGGATATATAATGGTAACAAGTTGTATTTATTATTAATTCTTGTAATTCATTGTAGTTATAGATTAATTAATGGTATTTTATAAACCAAATAATAAGTAAATAATTTATAACTGCAAAATAAGACAAGGGAAGATCTATGCTTACTTGCCAATCTATTACTTTTTCTCAAGAGAACAACAACAACAGGTGTTCTGTAAGTTTTGCAAAAGAAGGAACAACCAACTAGCCAAAGAAACAATAATAAATATAACAAATCACCAGTACTTGGATGCAAAATGAACCTATAATAATGAAATATTATATAAAACTCTGAGACAGCATTGTACATTTTGTTGTCCAAAACAAGAGAAATTAAATAAGAGACCCTTACCTTTTTTATGGCAGAATTTGCTTTCATATAATATGACAGGCATTTCTCCAACCAATCCTTCTTCCTGTCCTCCTCTCCAATCTTTTCAGTAACTCGACACAGACTGCAGCTGCTCCTGGCAACTCCTTATAAAGCACTGATATTAGCTTTTTAAAATATTTTTACATTACATTTACATCTTTTGTTGACTGATTGATAGTTGATTGACCTGTGCATGAATGTTAGCCAAGATGCAAGCGGTAGATGTGACCTTGAATATAAGGACTTGTCTCTTACTGACTTTGACATGAAACTTCTATGTTTCCGGCACACCCTGAAAATAATAAGATCTTACATAAAACATAATTTAACACAAAGCCTGCCACCTGCTAATATTGTGTTTATCAATAAGCAATATTTTTATATTATCACTAATAATTGTTGTGGGTAAGTAGTGGTAGGAGATAAGTCTAATTATAAGGCTAGTTTAAAATAATTTTTGTTCATCCCGAAAGAAACTGAGCTATATTTTAGAGAACTTACATTCTTTAGCTATCCTTAGTGGTACTAGGTCTCCTCATTTTCATCTTCCTTCCACATAATCCACACCGTTTTTTCTTGGACAGTAGTTTAACTTTCTGCTACCAGTGGATGAATCCTTTTCCTCCCCTCGTCACCTTGTTTATTAAAGTTCTTATAAGAGACCTATTTTCCTCCTGTTACTGACTGAGCAGGGGAGCCGAAGTTCCCTAGGCGACCTGTGAGGGAAGGAGTCAGCCTGGGTGAGTGAGTGGATAATGGGAGAGCTATCCTAGGTTAATATTATGGAGACTGATGAGTGAGTGGCATTCAGTGTCTTAAAGCTGAGATGCGTGCTGTATTATTTTAGTGTTAGTAAAAAATGGCAGATAGCTAGCAACAATTAAACTACACAATAGAGTCTTCAACTAGGCTAGGAGGCAGCTAGCTAACTAACTAGTCAGCGTTAGCAAGTTTGCTAAGTTAGCTAACGCTAGGGTGATATATTTATTTGAACCTAGCTGATATCTAGCTTGCACCATTGTCTGTCATTATTTTACACAGGGTATTTTTGGATAGGTTAGTTAATGTATCTAATTAGTTAGGTAGTTAGGTTAGTTAATTAACCTAGTTACTTAGCTAGTTAGTTAACCTAGTTAGTTAGCTAGTTAGGTTAGTTAATTAGTTAATCAACCTAGCTTAAGCTAGCTAGCCTTTTAATACCTCATGCTACAACAGAGCCTTTTTGATCTAGGTAACATTAAAGGACTAATATTTTACACTTTTAGTGTAATACATTTAGCTCTTATTTATTTATTATGTTTTGCAGGTTTATGTACCAAATGTATTTTAATTCAGCTTGACAATTTTCTAGCTGTCCTCTCCTTATCCTTTGAGATTCAACAAACTGTTTTTACTGTTTAGCATACAACTGCTGAACGCTTAAAAGCAAGACTCATGCTTTTTTCATAATATGATAACTAATGAAACTACAATGTTTCTTGATAGCAGATAATTGCTTTATCTGTTAATTATGAGTAAACTAATAAACTAAATAGATGTTATATTTCGGCAGAGGTTGAATCTCTTGTCTGTTGCCAACATGCCTGGGCCTAAATCCAAAACAAAGGAAGCACATGCAGCCCTAGCCTGTGTAGAGGACAAGACTGAAGATGTATCACAAGGTATTTCAGTTATTATGGTATTTCTAGCCAGCAAGTAAATCCATTTCCACTGATTGTGGCAAGTAAAAGCTCATTTTTTTGTGGTTGTTAAAATATATATTTATGTCTTAGAAACAAATATGCTTATAAATACACTTGTAATCAATCTGGCTTTAAAAGCATAGTTTTTCACAGATCAGTAAATTTTTCGATTTTCAGATTAGTTATAGGCTGATTAATTATCAGATTTATTTTAAAGAATATTAATATTGAGATCAACCTTCCTTAATATCTTCCAAAGTGAAGAGGGCGTTCTGATTTGCTTTTCTTGTAATCCTATGAGCAACTCTTTGACAATGTTACTGGACTTCTACAACTTATCATGACCTCCACCTTTCCTGTTGACTGCTGTATTATTGTGAGAAGGTTGGATGATAGTGAACAAGCCATAACCCTAACAAGATAAGTAAGGTCTCAGTAAGGGTCCCCACATTTAAAACCTTTGGGATGATCTGAAGAGGGCTGGACACAGGAGATGATGCCTCCACAGTCTGACAGTTTTGGAATGTGTTTGCAAAAAAGAGGCTAAAAATTGCTAAGTCAAAATGCGCCATGTTGATAGAGCTCCTACCCAAAAAATACTGAGTGTTATAACAATTTTAAAAGGTGCTTCAAAAGTATTAGTTATCTAAGGGTTTGCACACTTATTCAACCATATTATTTTATTTATTTTTTACTTCTTCCCTCTAAAGATTTCAGTTTGTACAGAATATAGGTCACATTAAAGATGGAAATTTTTTGATCCACTGTAGGACACTTTGTAGTTTTATTATTATAGTGTAGTCTTTCAATTCCTCAAACTTCCTTTAAAACTCCTTTAAAATAATCATTATCTTCCTTTCACCCTGTTCTTTAATGCTCAGGACCCCACAAGACCATTTTTTGGGTGGTGGGTCACTCTCAGTACTGCAGTGACACTGGTATTGTGGTGTGTAAGTGTATGTTGTGTTGTTATGAGTGGGTTAAAAACAGAAATTATCCAACCAAATTAATTGTTTCTTGTGATTTTTTTCTTAATGTATCTGTAAAAATTACCCACATAACATGAATTTGTTCTGATATATTGCTTGTCAAAAGTCTTCAGGACGAGTAAATATTGTAAATATCGATCAACTAAACTGCATGTAAAGACAGTTATTTTGAATATAGAAAATACCTTAATAAAGCCTGCTCAGCATATCTGGCCTCATCAAAATAAATAAAAATAATCCTTGAGCTCTCCTTAGTGTTTGTTAAGGTACGAAACACTATGTTTTCTACTCGCAGACTCTTTGTTCCTTTTGTCCTTCTATGGCTTGATTCTATGGCCTGTACAAGAAGCCTACAAGTGTTGAACTGTAATCTGTAATGTTCTCTTCTGTGTGATATGAGCTGAGGCACATTGTGATCTTATCATACATTTTAGTCTAGACATTGTGATGAGCAAATACTCTGTAATCTTCACACCTTCAAGGAACCGGCCCTTGCTGGATGCAAGTACTAACTGCTTTCAAGAACTGTGTAAAATGTGAGTTAAGTATATTGTTAAGGGAAGCAACTGTGTGTGTGATCCTTTTAATCTCCCTCAAGGTTAAATTGGGGTGTGGCAGAAGAACCAGACCAGTTTTGGGGATAACTGAATCCAGGAAAGGGTGAAGGGAAACCAGACAACTTTATACCCTTTCAGTGTTATTTCCAAATGAACTAAAAACCAGGCAGGTACTGAACTAGAGAAAATTATCTCTTTATCAAACAGCACAACCTGCACACTGAATGCAGTTCCTACAAATGATAATGAATTTATCGCTCACCCTCTGGCTTGTACCCAAAGCCTTTAAAACAGCAGTAATTAAACCTTTGATCAAGAAACCAAATCTTAATCTTAGTGTACTGTCTAACTATAGACATATTTAAAACCTACCCTTATTTCTAAGATAATAAAAAAAGCAGTGGCCCAACAACTTTGCTTGTACCAGATCTATGAAAAATTCCAATCTGGATTTAGGCCTCATCATAGCACTGAGACATTAAAATAATAAATGATCTGCTTCTTGCCGCCGACCAAAGCTGTGTTTTAGTGTTTTAGTTATAGTAAGGTAAGATATGGAATTATCCAGAGCGACTTACAACAGGGCTTCGTTGTTACTTCAAAATATCCATAGCTAGTTTGTAGAGAAGCTTGATCATGTTTAGAACCCTAGGAGTTTTTTTTCTTTTAGTTTAGAAACTTTTTGAAAAGATGAGTCTTCAGTCGGCGTTTGAAGACTGTGAGTGACTCTGCTGTTCTGACATCCAGTGGAAGTTCATTCCACCACCTTGGTGCTGCAGCACAGAGAAGAGTCGGGATGTTTGTTTTCTGTGAGTTTTGAGGGATTGTGGTTTGAGAGCTCTAAGAGCTCTTGGTACAGATCTGGCTTTGATCATTGCTATCATTGCTATGCAAATCATCTCTCACTACAACTGCTGGCTCTGACTGAAACCTGGATTAAAACTGAAAACACTGCTACTCCGGCGGCACTTTCCAATAATTATTCCTTCACCCGTACTTCTCGTCTCTCAGGACGAGGAGGTGGAACTGGCCTATTGCTTGCGAATGGCTTAAAATACACTCCACTATTACCTGTAAACTCATACAACTCATTCGAGTATCATGCCACACTGGTAAACACTCCATCAAAACTTACTGTCGTTGTCATCTACCGTCCTCCTGGACAAATGGGCGAGTTCACACATGAACTTGACATGCTACTGTCTTCTATCTCCGAGCAAGATTGCGCCATGCTCATTCTAGGTGATATGAACATCCATCATGACAGTACCAGACTCTTTAACTGTCACTCCTCTGCACCTCTCAGACCACTTCTTTTTTTTTCGAAATGTTCGCATTTCGAAAAAACCCACAGCTACTCCTACTATGGTCTCGTTCCTCCGAAATCTTCGAGATCTCCAAGCAGAACAGTACTCCTCGCTGGTGACTGACAATATGCCTCCACTAGGCTCTTTTTCATCACTCAATGTTAATGATGCCACTGATACTCTTTGCTCCACATTAAGCTCCTGTTTGGACGACCTCTGTCCTCAAACACCTCGAGCCATTAAACCAAGCAAACCGCAGCCATGGCTCAAAAATGACACGCTCAGGGAATTACGCTCCAAACTCAGAGCTGCTGAAAGAAACTGGCAAAAAAAGCAAAACCAGACAGACCTAAAAAACTACCAACTTATCCTGGCTTCTTTTTCAGCCAGCCTCACTGCTGCTAAAGCTGAATTTTATCACAAAAAAATCAGCTCCCTCACTGACTCCCGGAAACTATTTGCTACATTCAAAACACTACTCAACCCTCCACCTCCTCCTCAGGCTACCTGCCTTACGGCTGAAGCACTTGCCTCATTCTTTACTGGGAAAGTGGCAGCTATCAGCAGCCACTTTACTGATGCGACATGTAGCGGTCCTACATCATGCTCTGCTGCCCGGTATCCCTCTACCGAAGGCGTCGCTTTCTCCTCGTTCGCTCCTCTCACTGAGAATGAGACACTGGCTCTCCTAACGCGTAGCCGTCCTACTACGTGTCCACTTGACCCGATTCCTTCAGACCTTCTGCAAACCATTGCACCTGCAATCATTCCGGCCATTACTCACACGATCAATGCCTCTTTAACATCTGGTGTGTTCCCGACTGCTTTTAAACAAGCACAGGTCACACCACTGCTTAAAAAGCCTTCTCTCAACCCCGCCCAGGTTGATAACTACAGACCGATCTCACTACTGCCTTTTCTTTCTAAAACATTAGAAAGAGCAGCTCTCAATCAAATCTCTGGCTTCCTCACCCAAAATGACCTCCTGGACCAGAACCAGTCTGGTTTCAAGAAAGGGCACTCTACTGAGACGGCTCTGTTGTCTGTGACGGAAGCGTTAAAAACTGCTAGAGCTGCAGGACAGTCCTCAGTGCTCATTCTGCTGGACCTCTCGGCTGCTTTCGACACAGTCAACCATGACTTCCTCCTAACTATACTCTCGAACATGGGGATCTCAGACAATGCGCTGTCATGGTTCAGATCGTACCTCACTGGGCGCTCGTTCAGGGTGTCATGGCAAGGACGGCTGTCCTCAGCCCACTCGTTATCCACTGGGGTTCCCCAGGGTTCGGTACTGGGACCTCTTCTCTCCTCAATATACACCACCTCTCTAGGTCGGGTTATCCGCTCACATGGTTACTCCTACCACTGCTTTGCTGACAACACTCAGCTATACCTGTCGTTCTCACCCGATGATCACTCAATCTCTGCACGAATATCACAGTGTCTCTCAGACATATCCTCATGGATGAAGGAACATCACCTCCAACTAAACCTCTCAAAGACTGAACTTCTGGTCATACCAGCAAAACCTTCTATTCAACACAACTTTGCCATAACCATCGACTCTCTCTCTCTCTCTCACCGACAAAGGTTGCTAGGAACCTGGGTGTTATGGTTGATGACCAGCTCTCCTTCATGCACCATGTGGCCTCAGTTGCTCGATCCTGCCGCTTTGCGCTTTACAACATCAGAAAAATTTGACCGTTTCTGACGAAACAGGCCACCCAACTCCTGGTACAAGCTGTAGTAATCTCACGCCTTGACTACTGCAATGCCGTACTAACTGGCCTCCCGGCCTGTGTAGTAAAACCACTACAGATGATTCAGAATGCAGCAGCACGTTTGGTCTACAACCAGCCAAAACGGGCACATGTCACTCCGCTGCTCATTGAGCTCCACTGGCTACCGGTTGCTGCTCGCATCAAATTCAAAACGCTTACAATCGCCTACAAGGTGATGACAGAACAGGCTCCTTCCTACCTGCACTCACTCCTGAAGGCTTACGCTACCTCCCGGCCGCTGCGCTCCTCCAATGAACGTCGCCTCGCTTTGCCAAACACTCACACAAAGCAATCCAGACTGTTCTCTTACAGAGTTCCACAGTGGTGGAACAAACTACCTTCCACTACCAGATCAGGAGAATCTCTCGCTATCTTTAAGAAACTCCTGAAGACTGAGCTCTTCAAAGAGCACTTGCTCTCTTAACACCTCTAACAAACTAACTAATTCTAACCTCATCTCCTTCTTCCTCTTCTCTGCTCCTCTATCCCATTATTTCCCTCTGACCTATCTAAAGATGTTTTATTTTTAACTTCTATTATTTTTGTATTTAACCTCTTCTATTATTTGCACTTCATTATTGTAATTCGCTTTGGACAAAAACGTCTGCCAAATGTAATGTAATGTAATGTAATGTATCAAGTAAGAAAGAGCTGATCCGTTTTTGGCCTTGAAGGCCAGCGTTAGGGTTTTGAATTTGATGCGGGGGCAACAAGCCAGTGGAAGTAACGAAGTAAAGGGGTCACATGACTGACCTTTTGAAGATTAAAGTCAAATTGTGCTGCTGCATTCTCAATGAGGTGTAGTGGTTTGGTGGCTCGCAGTGGAAGACCAGCCAGTAGAGAGTTGCATTAGTCAAGTCTTGAGATGATGTTACTAGAACAGCTTTTCTACAACTCTGTAACATTGCCAAGCTAAGAAATGCCTTATTCCTGCATGACGCAGAAAAATTAATATATGCGTTCATTATATGCTCAAGGCTAGATTATTGTAATGCGCTACTGTCAGGATGTTCCAGCAGTAACTTAAATAAACTTCAGCTAGTTCAAAAGGCTGCAGCCAGGGTCCTCACTAAAACTAGAAAATTTGACTGTATTAGCCCAGTCCTATCAGCACGGCACTGGCTTCCAGTCAAATTCTGCATAGACTATAGAATTCTCCTGTTAACATATAAAGCCCTACACAGGCCCGCTCCTGAGTACTTGCGAGACCTCATCTCATCTCCTATTATGAACCACTGCAATTACTTAGATCTTAGGGTGCTGGTTTCTTATTAGTTCCCAAAATTCAGAGGAGCTCTGAAGGAGGAAGAGCTTTTTCTTATAAAGCTCCCCAACTCTGTTATATCTTCCCGAATATGTTCAGAGTCTCAGTTTTTAAGTCTAGACTATAAACTTGCTTATTAAGTTTAGCTTTTAATAATTAATGTTTTCCCTTTATATAAGGCTGCAGATCCAGGGGTTCATGGACATAGGGAATTGTGGTAAACTGAGATCTGATGGTGTTGGTGTTGTTGTTGGTGCACGCGGAATAGGTTATAATACGTGAACCATCACCCACCCCTTATCACATTTGGGTGCTACTTTTTTACTGTTTTTAGCGAAAGAAAAATTCACACTATTCGCATTTACCATTAAATTTCTACTAGAGACAGATTTTATCTCTCCAGTATAATTTATTTTACTTTAATCCTGCATATATGAAGATATTTGGAGTGCATCATTAGTATCACAACACTCTGGATCATTGACTTTTTTTTACAATCTGTTGAAAATTCTAGTATTTTTAATTTCCAGTTTAATACCCCAGTTAGGGGGTATTAAATATGCAATGTTTAAATACAACTTTAAATGTCAGTTTTATGAATGTTTTAATGATATTGAATATAGCATTACCTGAAAATTCAGCAGTCAGGGTTGGAGTAATGCAATTAAGGCAACAAGTTCTTCTGAATGTCTACTGCTTTTTCCAAAAATAAGGGAGTAACGTGAACAGCAACAGTAGTAAATTAAGTTGTCATTCTATTCTTATATTCTTATTAATAACATTATATCAATAAATTAAATCAATCATTTTATCAATAATTTATACAGTTCATTCATCCTCTAATAAAAATAATGCTACTACACTTTCCCAAGTAAAACTAATCCTGTCCAAACAGGAATTTTCCCTGGCACTTTTTGAAGTTTTTCTTCACCATGTGACTTTTTTACAACATGCCAATATTTAGTACAATATTCTCTGCACGAATATTTGTTGAATAATCTAATTGTTTATGTTATGATGCTTTGAAGGTTGTAATGGAGCTGGAGGGGAGTACACTGTCCAAGAAAGCCCAAGCCTTGAAAAACAGACTTTATCATTGAAGTGCAGTTTATGGCTGAGCACATGTCTCTTCTATACCTTTTTCTTTTGTATGCTCTTTTATATGCTCCCTCATCCGTTTATCATTGGTGCAGTGCCAATTTATTTATTTATTTATTTATTTAATAACAGCTGACTTTAAACTATTTATATGTGTAGATGATTGTGTATTGCACTCTAGTAAAAACAGGGCAATTTTTTCTGTGTTTATACGTGTCAGAAAAAGTCTTTGTTAAACAATTTTCAAGAATTCTACTTTGCGAAAAGTGATGCATTACTCTTTCAAGTAAATACATTAACAAGTTCAGTTTTTGACTAACTTAATTTATTTCTGGAAAAAAGTTTTATTTGCAGAAGAGAAAGCCAAATCTTCAGATTTGCAACCAGCACCCACATCTACGCAATATTTGCTGCTCATCTACAAGAACTCTAAGCTCTCTACCTCAGTAACTGCTGTGATTATGCACATGTTACAGTATGCTACATATCTGCACCTTATTCTCACTAATCACATTTCATTGTACCTTATTGGTACTGCAGTGTTCTGTCTTTTAAATTGTTTTTTGTATTTATGGTATTTATTGTAGTGTTATAGTTTTATGTTGCACATTCGTTACACGTTTGCACTTTGTTATCTACTGTAATTGTTGTTCCATATTACACTGTGTTGGTTACGAAGGAACGTAATTTTATTACACTGTGTACCTGTACTCAGTAATGATCAAAAAGTCTCTTGACTTGACTTAAAAAATGCAAAAACTTTCTGTAACTGTTCATATAAAGGACTAAGCTAGATAATGTTGATAAATATACAAATTTCTTATTTAACCCTTTTAGACCCTAGAATTAAGAACACTTTATTTAATTAATGAATTTTATGGTTTAGTCATGGTTTGAGAAGTAAAAAGGTTATTATAAGTGCTGAAATTTAAGCCCAGGCTTCCAAAGCAATGGACATAAAAATATATGATGACATTTAGAATTTTACTGTATTAGATTTTATATTAGAACACTTTACACATTCTTGTTTTGTGTGAATTAACAGCATTCTTATCATCACTTGGTAATAATTCAGGTTTGAAATAATACATCATCTTACAAAAATAACATAATATGCATGAAGTATGACAAAGCTCTCCTATAATAGTTAGAAATCATGTATGGAGGTTAGGTCATTTTTGGTTTGTTTCACATGAAAGACACATTGGTTTAACAAAGCATAATTAAATATTTTGCATTAATAAGTTATTTTAATTGCCTTATTTGTGTATGAAATAATTCACTACAATTGCAAAGATCTAATATCTCTATTATATGAATGTCATGTTGCTTTAACCAATTGCATTTGACTATAATTTACATGAAAGTATAGCTTTAAAATAATATAAGAAAGTCATGTTGGGTTAACCAATTGCATTTGACTATATTGTACATGAAAAAAATAGCTTTAAAATAGTATAAGAAAGTCATGTTTGGTGAACCAAAAAAATATAAAGATGTTCAGCATGAGTATATTATTTTTTGAAAACACAACTTTATTATGTGCAACCGATGTGCATACTGTTTTCATGTAAATCCAACAGATTTTTTTTTAGTGCATGGTCCACCTAAGTTTAGGCAAAGTGTTTTTTATAGCAGTGATTTTCAACCTATGAGCTGCAGTAGTGCTGCTAGAAGTCTTGGCAAAATATTATTTTTTATAATAAATAATAGATAAATAAATAACTAATAAATCTAATATTTATTTTTAGTGAACTGTAACATCTGTAAATTAGTTGCAAAATAAAGCATATTTAAGTTTCAATTGTTGATTGGTCTGGCATAGTCACAAGACTGACAAAGCTAGCTGGTGGTAGTTAATAGTAATATTATATATATTACTGTATAAGTATGTTAAAGTTAATATTAGTGCACATCTAAGTTAAATATTTTATCTTATCATATTTTTATAAAAGCTTCTAAAGCAAATAAAGCTCTCTTTGTAGTCGATAGTCTACAATGATGTATTTAATAAGATTTTAAATTTTATTTTATATATGGCAGTCAAGGTTACTTTAACTAGTGACAGCTACTTCTTTAAGTTTTGTATTAATGCAGTAAAAACCCAGTAAACAACGTCACTTACATAAGCCTTAGCAGAAATTATAAAAAAAAAATGTCTTATACAAATCATAGCCATTAGACAATATTACTGATTCTGTAATCAAATCTATAAGAACTTTCCAGTGTAAATTGAGGGCCAATGTGTGATATACCACTAATGTATTAATCTGCCTACAAAACACTTTAAAATATCCTGGAAGGAATTCTATAATATTATGACAAATTGTTAAGCCTCATGAAATAACTAAAACAAAAATTATTTCCAGCCAAACTATGCTTGATTTTTCTAAACTTTATTAACATTACCATTATTATTGTTGTGCTCTGATGGAGACACAAAATATAGCCAAGAATAGTCAAGCACGTTCTTCGTTGCGGTGATGCAATCAAGTTCTTCTTTGCGGAAAGGAGAGAAAATATGGAAAGCAGAAAAGTCAGAAGGAGAGACCCAATTCACTGCAGCTTGTAATAGATTCAATGCTGGGTTTGTCAAATTACACCTTTCCAAAGAAAATAGGGCCTTTCCTCTCTGTTTTTTTTTTATTTACTCTCCCTTTTTAGAGAATCATAAGATCAGCATAAACTGAGATATATAAGAACCACTATAGAAATGAGATATTACATCTGTACTCTATGAATCTCATTGGGCTGAGACTAAGCTAAAATCAATCTGAATAAGAAATAAATAGAAAGAGAAATTGACTAAACCACATGAGACCACCTGGAATCCATTCTCATCTTTTCCCCTGTTTTATGTTTTAATCAGGGTTAATATTCACAATGTGGACATGATGAAACATGTTACATGTCTAAATATTCTGTCTTCAACTACTGATATATATATTTGTTTTTTTAGCTTTTTTATGCTAAAGATTCCAAACTTTTGGACAGCACCATATAAACACATACATTTCCCATTCTAGAACTGCAGGTGCATCTCAACCTCTTTGTCAAGATTGACCCAGGCAGGGAGACGAGGAGACGACGTAAGTGCAGGTAAGAATAGGAATTTAATAACTAAACAACAAATAAACAAATAGACGGGTAAACACGGAACAATTAAATGAATAAGAAAACCAATGTGATATAAAACTAACATAAACAAACAAGAGATACTACAAAACTGGGCAGGATAAATTAAAACAGGGCAAGGGAATAAACTAGGGAAAACACAGGGAACTTAAACATAACAAAGGATAAACAAAAGATATACAAAGATATACACTAAGGAGGGAACTAAGGAGCACGAGAATAAACAAGAAGATAAATATAAACTACAAACAAAGAGGGAGGCTATACAAGGAAAACAAATGAATAATGTAACAAGACTATGAACAAAACAGAGCAGAGACAATTACAAGGAATAAACAAGATAAACAAGGAACTAAACAAGACGGGATAAACACAGAGCAGGAAACCAAGGAGCGCAGGAATAAACACAAGAAACCGAGGTACGACAAACAACAGGGGTTAGTGCAAAGACCGTTAGTGCAAAGACCAAGGCTATATAACACACAAGGGAAGTGGAAACACCTGGGGCTAGGGGACGGAGCTACACAGGGGCACAGGTCACGTGGAACACACACAGGCACAAGGACAGACAGGACATGACACTCTTAAGGTATAGCAAGCTTTCATTCATGGCCAACTGTTAACATTAAACTGTTTAAACCATTTTATTCTAATTTCTGCCTTAACACAAAACATAGACATGCCTAAAACCAGAATTAGTGCTGCCAACTCCTTTTCATTTGATTGTATATTATATACATGTATATATTTTAAATAATTCACTAAAATGGTGGGAAAAATCTAGTGATGAGGTCCTAAAGTTGGCAAAACTGAGCTGAATCTCATGGAATTTCTCAAAACATATATTTCATATTTTGCAAACGTTTGATACAAATTACTGAGGGAACTCACCACCTGCCATGGGTTTCCAGAGAGAAGAAGTAACGTGGGTCCAAAACTGATTCAATAATGATTGTAATGTACCAGTTCCAGAATTAAGCCCATACATAGAGCCCAGACAGGACACACATAGACTCACTCACTCAGATGAACAGGTCTTCTGTAATGCTGAAAACATTCTTTATAAATTCATTAAATTCATTCTGTTAACATATAAAGCCCTACACGGGCTTGCTCCTGAGTATTTACGAGACCTCATCTCCTATTATGAACCACCACGATTACTTAGATCTCAGGGTGCTGGTTTCTTAGTAGTTCCTAAAATTCAGAGGAGCTCTGCAGGAGGAAGAGCTTTCTCTTATGAAGTGCTTCAACTCTGGAATAATCTCCCCGAATATGTTCGGGACTCAGACACAGTCTCAATCTTTAAGTCTAGACTGAAAAAATACTTGTTTAGTTTAGCTTTTGGTAATTAATGTTTTTCACTTTAGATAAGGCTGAAGATCCAGGGGTTCATGGACAGAGGGAATTGTGGTAAACTGACATGCTGGTGCTGCTGTTCTCCCACTGCACACGGTCACTCAGGTTTGTGGACGGTTGAGTGGGTGGATGCCAGTGTTTCAGGGCGCCTCCATGTCTATGTTACATTCTGGCTCTCTCCCTTTAGTTAGCCTGTTTTATTTAGATCTGCCGGAGTCATACACTGAAAATGTTTTATATTCTCCGTTTTTACATAAATCCAGTCAAATCTAATTCCATCTCTCTGCCTTCCTCCAAGTTACTGACTGCCCACCTGTCTGACCTGATACTGATGGATGTTGGACCCTCAGGCTCTAATGTCCCCTGTCTGGCCAGACTGGACGTTTCTGAAGTCAGCACTTCTCCATCACCCACCACAAATCAGCTGCTCATCGTCCCTCTCACTCTATAAGCCATTAGTGGCACTGTTATACTCCTGAATATATAAAACCTATGTGGATGTATAAAAGACTTTTTAAATTTTAATTTAAAAGCCGTTTGACCAGTGGTAGGATGGTCCCCCCTTAAATATGTGTCTTGGTTTCTTCCTCCTCCTGCAGCTCTGAGGGAGTTTTTCCTTGCCTCCGCGCTCACTGGGGGTTCTGTATTTTCTATGTTTAATCTTTTGCCTGACGCTTTGTCCTGTGATCACATTTCTGTAAAGCTGCTTCGTGCCAACACCAGTTGTAAAAAGCACTATAGAAATAAATTTGATTTGATTTGATTATACCAAAGAACCAATATAACTGGGATTATAATGACCATAGAAACAATGAAAATCTACCATGACCAAGTGAAGAATTCTTTCCTATAACTGTATTTCTGTATTACAACCTTTCCTTACCTAGCCTCACACTGTCTAATCTAATCTACATTTGGCACCCTATATAATATTGGTATATTTCTATACCTTATCTGACTCAAAAGTCTCAACCCTAATCTGCTGTGGTGGAGCACCACCTTTGAACACATGCAAGATGAAGAATCGTTGCGACTTACACCCATATTGGTATACAGCACATTTATGGCAGGGTTTCACGGTTTGGCACAGTTACAGGACATCGCGCACCATAAGGCAAACTAGCACTGGAAGGACCATGAATTACTTGCCTGATCAGTCAGACTCAATGTAACATTATTCTTTATTTTCATAACCAGGCGGAAACAACAAAATCTGTAGGGTAATTTACCACAGCATTTCTTAGATAAAACTCGGATGTGAGAAATCCCAGAACATGAAAAGATAACCACTAAAAGTCAAAGATTAGGATTTAAAATATATTACAATTTACTGGAAAAATAGTTTCAGCATTAAGGATATATAAAAGGAACATAAATTAATAGATACATCAGAAAAGAGTAAAAGTACATCAACGAGTCAACACATAGTATAATTATATCTCGATAGATTAATACATTCACAACCCAGAGAAAGTAAGAGAGAAAGAGAAAGAAAAAGAAAGCGTCTCCTTACAGACTTCATCCAAGCAGATATACATTTATGGGTGATTGACATATTTGGCTGAACAAATGATAAAATTGATATATATATATCAAATGTAAGTCAGTAAATTACTGGGTTATATTCTACCAACTTTTATATTTTCAGATATATATATAGTTTTGTAGATTTTTTTCTTGAAATTGACATTTATTCACTAGTTTACGGTCTTATTTACTAAAATTGTCATATGGTGTGACATGAATGTTATTGTGCATTAAATTAAAAATGGGTATAATGTGATAATGTAAGTCAACTGATCATGATTATTTATCACTGCTATATAAAAGTGTAGCATTGCTCATGTGCAAATATGTTACCTTTTGAATTATTTTACTTTATCTACACACATAGGAAGACGTTAACTCGTATTCTATCCATACACTTCAAATTAATTTGGGAATACTTTGTTACAAAAGTACCAGAATTCTTGTAATTGTTGCTGGCACTATTCCTCATCTGTCACATTGATGAGTTTATGATAAATAACCAAAATCCTCAATTTTTTTTACAATTCTGTATGTCACACCAAATTATGTGGTGTCACGCCATTTGAGAAATCACACCACACATGCATTTAACAAACAAACAAACTGTGTTTGAGAAGTGACTGAAACATTAACTAATCCACTGTATTCATTACTTGTTGCTATTTTTATTTTAATCTGTTGAATGTTAGCTACGTGAATTATAATAATCTTTGTTAATCTTTAAACTTTTGTAGAGCTGTTTTTTTGGCATAGGCTATTTGATGCATCACCCTGCAACACTGGTAAAAAGTTCAATGTTTCCATTTACTTTGCTCGTCTTTTCCCCAGGACCTCCTCTCTCCTTACAGTCGGGATTTAATCTCTCCCTGTTTTTCTTTGTTCTTTCTGTACTCACATCTCTCGTGATCTACTGAAATCTGGCCCATACTAAACATTTGAGTAGTTTAACATGGATTCAGCATGAAAAAAAGATAGTAGGAAATTAAATTGAGTTGCTGTATTCATAAAAAAATAGTAAATAATACTCTATCAAACTGTGTTAAAAGTATGAAATATTTAATTAATTTAAGTATTAGCTACAATATAAGAGCATTATTTGTGTATTTAAATGCAGTTCAAATCATATAGTGTGAAAAAAATTAGCATATGGTGTAACAAGGGGTTTCATGTTACACCATATGATAAGTTTTTCTTGTTACACCATATGATAAGTTTTTCTTGTTACACCATATGATAAGTTTTTCTTGTTGCACCATATGATAATTTTTTGACTTAGTGTAACAAGAAACCCACACCTTATAATGTTGTGTCACACCATGTGAGGTTTCATGTACTTTAGGCAAGGTGGCTTTATGCTAGCATCATAAAACCATACTAACTACAATATGACAATATTGTTTTAAAGGTAATATTGACTAAAATAAAATTTCATTTGGGGATTTTTGTGTAAAATGTGTCACACCAAAAGACTGAAGCAAGAACTGAAGCAGTAGTGCTAGAGATTGTGAATTGTAGAGGTGTTGTTCTTCCTCCTGAAAGAAGGAGAACCCCAACTCCCCAAAGGTCTCCACACAATCGCCTGTTTAAAAAAAGGAGTGTGACGTCACACCATATGATATTAATTTTTGGGACAGAATGTTTCAATTAAGGGTGGCTTCAAAATATTGTGCCCAAACTTGTAGCCAAGCAGACTCAAAAGTAGACATCTTGGTTACTAATATATGACTGATTAAACAGAAAAGGAATTAATTTGTTTGTTTTTATTTAAAATCTAACTTTGTGAAATGTGATTGGAACAGTCACGCCATATGAGCTTTTTCTAGTTTGACTGAAAATTGGGAAATTAAATATTAATCCCATGAATGCTCTGTAAATCCATATAAAACAGCACTTTCTGAACAATATCATCAAAAAACATATTTTTCTACAATATACATATATTTGACACATTGGACCAAAGAAAGGCACACATTATGTCAACCACCCATATGCAAATAAAATGTAAATCAACAGGATCCAATGCAATTGGACAGAATCTATTATTTTGACTAGGTCAACAGAGTACAGTTAACAGTTTGTTGTCCAGCTCCGATCATGTGAACAGCCCCAGCCTGTCTAGGCAACAAGTTCTTATCATGGTGTTGATCAGCTCAGTGTCCTTCATGAACGCAGAAAACAGTCCTTGTCTATCACATAAGAATCAAACAGTCCTTAAATGTCCTAAAGTCTCTGACAAGAAGATACAGATAAAAAGATTGGATGGAAAGATCGTCTGGCCTGTGTACGACTTTACGTCGTGTAGAACAGGCATGCGCTGGCTATCTAAGGAGAGGTTTCCAGCACTTCACTCAGATAGCTTGTTGTCTTTTAGGACATTTACACTGGTCCCAGAAGAGCAGACAGCAGAGGAGCTCCTCTGCCACTCAGGGTCATGATCTCTTCATAGCTGCCATTGTTGCTGAAAACACTCTGACTTGCCTGATTCCGGAAAAATGCAAACAACCTCCAAAGCCTTGTGTCATTGTGACACAGTTAAAAAGAGAGCAAAGTTCATGAAGCTAAATTATATATGTATATATAAATGTAGAAACCAATTAAGAATAAGAATGTGAAGGTGTGGTTATCTCCAATCACACCCTATAGCACTAATATCTTGTTTTCAACATTTGTTAAGTGTTTGGGTTCATTTGTGTGTTGAATTTAATAAAGGCTGTTTTTGGACGTTTCAGGCTGAGAGAAAGTGGTTTGCACATAATTTTGAGCTCCTCTCTTACTCCTTAGAGTGAAAAAACTGCAAGTGTTGTTTTGAACTGAAAACATCTATTTTGTTCAGAAATTAGTTTTTATGACCTCAAACATTTTATGGTAGAACTTTATCTTATTGAACGCTAATAAGTGGGTAATAATACTGGTAATACTATAGTAACAAGTTGTATTCATCCATAAATTTAATTTAAATTTCCTACTTGTTACTGATTAATAAATCAGTAATTGTGGAGGTAACAGGTATGTAACAATTGGTAACGGGTTGTATTTACATATTAATTAATTGATTATTTTGTATTTGTTACTAAAATAATAAATCAGTAATTGTAAAATTAACAGGTCAGAAACAAGTAAGTAATGACAAGGTAATATAATGGTAACAATTTCTACCAATTTCTAAAAATGTTCTAGTTGTTACTAAATGAATGAAAAATAATAATACATTTCATTGTAGCTATAGAATAAATAATGGTATTGCATGAACTGAATAATACGTAAATTATTTATAACTGCAATGGATTTAAGATCTAAGCTTACTTGTAAAATTTGCAAAAGAAGGAAACAACTAACTAACCCAAGAAACAATAATAAATATAACAAATCACCAGTTCTTGGATGCATAATGAACCTACTGTGGTTAACCTTCATGCTGAATGCTTCTGTAGGCAGGCCGTGAGTCAATGAGAATTGCGCTGGCTGGTCTGACATGACTTCTGATGATTGGCATAAGGTTTGGTGCACTTCTTTATCGGACACACTTTAAGACAGGCCTTCTGCTCCTACCGTTTACTTACAACATTCCAAAGACCCAATCACGTCTTCTCCAATTTGCTCCCGAAGTGTCCCTGTGCATACTGAAATATTATATAAAACTATGAGCCAGCGTTGTACATTTTGTTGTCCAAAACAAGAGAAAGTAAATAAGAGACCCTTACCTTTTTTATGCCAGAATTTGCTTTCATATAATATGACAGTCATTTCTCCAACCAATCCTTCTTCCTGTCCTCCTCTCCAATCTTTTCAGTAACTCGACACAGACTGCAGCTGCTCCCGGCAAATCCTAATAAAGCAGTGATATTAGCTTTTTTTATATTTTTACATTACATTTACATCTTTTGTTGACTGATTGATAGTTGATTGACCTGTGCATGAATGTTAGCCAAGATGCAAGCAGTAGATGTGACCTTGAAAATATGGACTTGTCTCTTACTGACTTTGACATGAAACTTCTATGTTTCCGGCACACCCTGAAAATAATAAGATCTTACATAAAACATAATTTAACACAAAGCCTGCCACCTGCTAATATTGTGGTTATCTATAAGCAATATTTTTATATTATTACTAATAATTGTTGTGGGTAAATACATGGTAGGAGCTAAGTCTAATTATAAAGGTAGTTTAAAATAATTTTAGTTCATCCCGAAAGAAAAGGAATGGGAGATTGTCCTCTTTATACTTGATTAACATGAGTTTTTATACTACATGTAAAAAGTAATGCACTGAATGTACTGCTGCAAATTTACCATAATTATTATGCAATTTAGCTAAAATGTTCTAAAATCTTGCCTTGCCTTTTTGATGTTCACAATAGTGCTTTGTTATTTCAACTGTATGTGTGCATGTTGGTTTTACAGGTTCAGTAATCTTTAAATTGTAATGTCCAGTATTACAGTAGATAAACAGTGTTGTAGAAAAGAAAATGAAAGGTGGGCTACTCCCACCTCTCGTCCGGGGTACAACTCCAAACAGTTACTCTTTAACAGTAAAAGTATAAAATACAGTTTGTTCACAATAAATATTGTAATATTAAATGTACAGAATTGCAGTATGAATGACATTATAACATATGGAAACGTACATGAACATATCTAATTAATTAAACTTAATTTATCTAGTATGTAGTTCGCTAGGACTACTTATGTTAATAAGCCAAACTTACTCTCTGTAGCTATCCTTAGTGGTACTAGATCTCCTCATTTTCATCTTCCTTCCACATAATCCACATCGTTATTCTTGGACAGTAGTTTAACTTTCCGCAACCAGTGGACGATTCCTTTTCCTCCCCTCGTCACCTTGTTCCTTAAAGTTCTTACAAGAGACCTATTTTCCTCCTGTTACTGACTGAGCAGGGGAGGAGCTGTCTGAGTCGAAGTTCCCTAGGCGACCTGCGAGGGAAGGAGTCAGCCTGGGTGAATGAGTGGAAAATAGGGGAGCTAACCTAGGTTAATATCATGGAGACTGATGAGTGAGTGGCATTCAGTGTCTTAAAGCTGTGATGTGTACTGTATTATTTTAGTGTTAGTAAAAAATGGCAGATAGCTAGCAACAATTTACTACATAATAGAGTCGTCAACTAGGCTAGGAGGCAGCTAGCTAACTAGTTAACATTAGCAATTTTGCTAAGTTAGCTAACACTAGCTTAACCTACTAACTAATATTTATGTGAACCTAGCTGTTAGCTAGCTAGCACCTTTGGCTGTCATTATTGTACACAGGTTTTTTTTTGTTCCATATGCAGATAGTTTAGTTAACTAGATAGCTAGTTAGGTTAGTTAGTTAACCTAATTACTTAACTAGTTAGGTTAGTTAGTTAATTAACCTAGTTACTTAGCTAGTTAGGTTAGTTAGTTAATTAGTTGGGTTAGTTAGCTAGTAAGGTTAGATAGTTAACCTAGTTAGTAAGCAAGTTAGGTTAGTAAATTATTTGGGTTAGTTAGCTAGTAAGGTTAGCCTAGTAAGTTAGCTAGCTAGGTTAGATAGTTAGTTAGTTAGTTAGTTAGTTAGTTAGTTTACCTTGTTACTTAGCTAGTTAGGTTAGTTAATTAGTTGGGTTAGTTAGCTAACTTTTAACTAGCTTTTAGTGTAATACATTTAGCTCTTATTTATTTATTATGTTTTGCAGGTTTATGTACCAAATGTATTTTAATTCAGCTTGACGATTTTCTATGTCCTCTCCTTATCCTTTGAGATTCAACAAACTGTTTTGTTTTTTGAATACAACTGCTGTACCCTGAAAAGCAAGAGTCATGCTTTTTTCATAATATGATAACTGAACAGCCTAAATCCAAAACACAGTACACATGTTAATCGAATGTGAACATTCCATGTGGATTAAGGTATGGGTCCTCTGATTTTCTCTATCGACACAGCCATACCTATACATATTCCTATATAGACAGTATCTCACAAAAGATAGCCTTAACCCTAAGTATGGAATCCCCCAGAGCTGCACAGGGCTCTACTGAAATCTGTTTTTTTCTTTGCCTATCTTGCATCAACTGCTTGTTTGAGGTCAATTTACAGATTTTCAATGATGTTCAGATTAGGTTTAGGTCAATTAATTATTGTTTTTTTATGTTAACATATTTATATCAACATAGTTATATCACCTCCAGAGTGTGATCGATCTTCCTGAATATCTTCCGAAGTGAAGAGGGGGTTCTGATTTGCCTTTCTTGTAATCCTATGAGCAACTATTTGACAAGGTTACTGGTCTTCCACACCTTATCATGACCTCCACCTTTTCTGGTAACTGCTGTTTTATTGAGAGGAGGTTGGATGATAGTGATAATTAAGGTCTCAGTAAGGGTCCCCACACTTGAAAACCTTTGAGATGATCTGAAGAGGGCTGTACACAGGAGATGCCCCCACAATCTGACAGTTTTGGAGTGTTTTTGCAAAGAAGAGTGGGCAAATATTAAGTCAAAATGGGCCATGCTGATAGGGCTCCAACCCAAAAAACACTGAGTGTTATAACAATGTTGAAAGGTGCTTCAAAAGTATTAGTTTTCTAAGGGTGTGCACACTTATTCACTTATTCAAGAGTCCGAACACGCAGTGCTAAGAACCCTATTGTAATTGTTCCGATTATTATTAGGGGTCTGAGCATGCAGTGCTAGGAACCCTATTGTAATTGTTCCGATTATTATTAGGGGTCCGAGCACGCAGTGCAAGGAACCCTATTGTAATTGTTCTGATTATTATAGTTCCTTATTCTTTTTCTGCCATAGAAGTGATTGGGCAGAAGAAACCGTAAGGCCTACACAGCTGAGACTTGGTCATGGTAGTACTTTACACCGCTACTCAAATTCAAAACATAAGCCCAATCGACCTCACGGGGGCGCTATGGCAGAGCTAAACAGTTTCCAGCAAGCTTACAGGCTAAACAATCACCAATCAGGCGTAACTTATTCCCTACATGTATGAGGGCCTTCTATCATCCATTAAATATGGCGTTGATTGGCATCTTGGGGGTGCTATAGCAGAAAATCAGTTATATCTAAATTTATCTGTGGCTTAGGCATATGATTCTTTGTTATTCATATGCTTTGCTGTAGCCTTTATAACATTGTAATTACATGTCTTTAACAAAAATGCAAGGATTTTCATCGGTGGCCAGTAGAGTAAAAATGTCACTTTTCGAACTTGTCTTTAAGTTTTCAATCTTTCAATCTTGAGACCCTGTAAGTAAATAATTATCGAAACTTTGTGGCATGCCAAAAGTATTGAAGACACTCATTAAGAATGACATTTGAAGCACATCTGCCAAGTATGAATCAATTGAGTCTTCAGGAGGCTCCACAGTGACAAATTAACTATTGTGCATTTATACTATTTCTCGCTATTTTCAAACCTAAATGGACAGAAGACAGGAACCTTTGACCCTATAAACACACAAATTAACATACGTATACAGACTGATAATATGATCTTGATTGCAAGACAAGAACCTTTAACCCCATCAACACATACATACATATAGATACAGACAAGATGATCCTCATTACCAATTTTGAGCCAAATCAGAGCCTTACCTCTACATTAAAAAACTACTAAGAGGCCTTTTCATTTCTCACTCCTGTAGGCTTTCAGCAGGTTATATGTGGTGTCTTGCTGCACTCTGGTGGTCATTTGGTGAAACAACTAGGTTATTAATTTTACAATAAAGCCCTGGTAAACTCTAAAGCTCATTTTATCTTGCTGGTCTTGATTAATAAACATTTTCATCATTCTTGTTTATGCTCCGCCCACTCAAGTTTTTTGCAAATTTGCATAATTACAAAACCTACTTTTGAGTACCTGTCCTTGGCTCATTGACCAATCATGACATGTTTGGTGTCAAACAGCTCAGCAGTGCTTACTCCTCAATAATTATAAAAAAAATTACATTTGTAAACAATATGGCAGCCATATGCAAATTAGTTCTACCATGATGCAGCAAAATGTCTTTTAACACCTACAATTTTTGAATGCTTAATCTGACATTAATACCACTTCAGTCCTTTGATCATAACATGATTCTCAGATACCCTGTTAGTATAGCAGGGGGCGAAGCCAATGCTATACAGCAGTTTCTCTAGAACCATACAAGCTTTTAAGCTCAACTTTGGCAATTATCATCTACGGCCCAGGAGACTTGGTCATATGGTAGTACTTTACACCGCTACGCAGCCACACAACATAAGTCCCGATCGGCCTCATGGGGGCGCTATGGCAAAGCAAAATGCGTTAGGCTTCGTAACTCCCACGCCCTGATAGCTAGAAGAAAAATGATTTCGTAGGGGGAGGAGCCGATGCTAGAAATCTGTTTCTCAGGAACCATACAAGCTATCAAGCTCTGAATTGGCAGCTATCATCTTGGGCCTATGTCTTAATGGTCTACTGAAGGAAAATTCGATATGTACATTTTTGTGATCGCTATTAGCCAATAAGTTTCCAGCAAGCTTTTGACAGGCTAAACCAGTGTTTCTCAACCAGGGTGCCCTGGGGTGCCGTCTGGCTTCATCGGGGGTGCCGTCAAGTACTGCGCCTGCACAACCCCCCCCACGCCCCCCCCCCCCCCCCCCCCGTTCTCACATGAGGTACTGCACCAGCACCACCCCCCCTTCTCACCTGAAGTACTGCGCCAGCACCCCAATACCCCCCCCCCCCGGTAACTGGGGTGCCTTGAAATCTCGCACATATTTAAAGGGTGACGTGATAGAAAAAAGGTTGAGAAACGCTGGGCTAAACAATCACCAATCAGGACGTAAATTTTACCCTACATGTATTTGAGGGCTTCCTATCATCCATTCAAATATTGCATTGATTGGCCTATTGGAGGCACTATGGCAGAAAATCAGTTATATCTAAAATGTACATGTGGCCTAGGCATATAATTCTTTTTGATTTGTATGCTGTGCTGTTGCCTTTGTAACTTTGTAATTGCGTGTCTTTACCAAAAATGAACTGTTTTTCATCAGTGGCCAGTAGTTTAAAAATTGCACTTTTCGAACTTTGAACTTTCAACCAAACAAATCAACTTTGCTTTTGTTGCAATCTTGAGACCCTGTAGGTAAATAATTATCAAAAAAATCTTGAAATTTTAACTATTTGTGGCCCCAACATCTTGATCAAACAGGTACGTCAAAGCCTTTTCTGTGTTATTTGGCCAAAAAATATAAAAATCAGTGGCATGCGGACATAGACATCAGGTGGTGCTAAAACACCACCAATTCTGCCCTTAATCAACCAAAGTGCCCTTTTGAAACTGAAAGTGCCCCCCCCCCCCCCCCCCGAACAAACGAAGACAACCTGCACGCAAGCAATGGCCAGAAATCGACTGAATACGGAAGTCCTGAGCCCTAATTTATCACTTTTTTCATACCTAAATGGACACAAGACAAGAGCCTTTGACCCTATCAACACACAAACTTACATGCATTTATGTACAGACAATGTGATCCGGATTACCAATTTTGAGCCAAATTGGACCTTTTCTACCTCTACAATGCTTAAAAATGTACTGAGAGGCCTTTTTCATTTCTTTCTCCTCTAGGCTTTTAGCAGCTTATATGTCTTGTGTCTTGCTGCGCTCTAGTGTTCATTTGGTGAAACAGCTTCAGGTTAATAATTCTAAATTAAAGCCTTGCTAAACAATATAGATCATTTAATCTTGCTGGACTTTATGGATGAACATCTTTATCCTTTTTGGTCATGCTGGTCAGCCACCTTGATCATTCTTTTTCATGCTCCACCCACTTAAGTTTTTAGCAAATTTGCATAATATGCAAAACCTACTTTTGAGAACTTGTCCTTGGCTCATTGACCAATCATGACATGTTTGGTATCAAACAGCTTAGCAGAACTTACTCCTCAACAATTAATTTAAAAATCTTGAAATTTATAAACAATATGGCCACCATATGCAAATTAGTCCTACCATAGTGCAGCAAAATGTCTTCTGACACTTACAACTTTTGAATGCTTAACCTGACATTAATACCATTTGAGTCCTTTGATCATTACATGATTCTCAGATACCCCATCAGTTTATGTAGGCATACACCACAGGGGCCGGAGCCAATGCTATACAGCAGTTTCTCTAGAACCATATAAGCTTTCAACTCAACCTTGTCAATTATCATCTACGGCCCATGCACTAATGGTACACCAAAGGAAAATTTGATACATTTTTGTGGTCACTATTAGCCACACTATTAGCCATCACTTTCCAGCAAGCTTTTGACAGGCTGAATGTTGATCAGGTTAACATTAATGCACTATATGTGGGTTATTTGTATGTGGCCTTTTTATGCTTCACTACTAGGCTCTCATCATGATTAATGTGGTTTATATTTTTCAATTTAAGAACTGTTGTTAAAAGTTGTTTTACCAAATGCCCACTAGAGTGCAGCAAGACAACACATAAAACCTGCTGAACACTACAGCTCAATTTATCAATGCTTTTCAACTAGTTTAGTCACAGCACTCATCTAGCATGGTTATTATGATGATGCTAGTCAACCAGCTGGGTCTTTATGGTCATGCTGGTCAACCAGCTTGTTTTTTTTGGTCATGCTGGTCAAGCAGCTCGGTCATGCTGGGTGTACAGCTTGGTCTTTACAGTCATACAGCAATATGTTTTGAGCCTAACTGGCCTTCAGGGGCCTCTTTGCCTGCACTGCTCGGACCCCGTAAATCGCCGCTTGCGGCTATAATTTCTTAGTATTTTTCTCAGCTAAAACACGATCTGGAGCAAAAACTGTAAGTAGAAAGACCCTAGCTAGAAAGACCAAATTTAGGTGTGAAATGACTAAACCACCAAAGCATACCTTCATTGGCCTGATGGTGGCGCTATAGCAAAGCAGTTTATGTTTTGATTCATAACTCATGAACCATGGGGTCTATTGACAAAATTCTTTTTTATGCTTATTCCTTGGGTCAAAGAAAAATTCCTTGGGATTTTTTGCAAATTTGCATAATATGCTAAACCTACTTTGGCAAACTAGTCTCTGGATTTCTGACCAATCCTAACATGTTTGCAGAGCAGAGTCTGAACCTCAATAATTTTGAAATTTGTTAACAATATGGCCGTCATTTGCAAATTAGTCTTTTGAATGCTTAAACTGACACTAATGCCAGTTGAGATCTGTGATCCTAAAATGATTCTGAGGTAGCCTGTCAATTTGTATAGACATCTGCGGATTATGTCATGAAATGCCTACCACAATGGAGGCAAGAAACCGCCACCATGCCCCTGCGATCCAGAGGCAGATAGGGAAGAACCCAGTGGACCCAGACCATCCACAGCCCATTAGGAGCCCAGAAGACCCGCGGCCACACATCCCGATGGTAACCATGCACACACCCCAGATGAGGACGGGGGAGACTCCAGACGAAGCCCCCATGGCAAAGAGCAAGAGTCCAGAGAGCCAAAGGAAGCGAGTAGCCCACCCCCCCGGCAGGCCAGCATCCCCTGCACGAGCCGAGCATGCGGCCCCCGAGATCCCAGGCACCCGGGAACAGCCCGACACCCGGCAGGCCCCCCCCCCACGCCAAGGGGGCCCAAGCCACCCCCAGGCCACGGCCACCAAGGGGGCGGGCCAGAGACCACATTAGGGCATCCGGCCACGCACCCAGGGACCCACGGACGCCCACCCCCCCAGGAACGGCAGTGACGATCGGCGGAGAGCAGCGTGGAGCGGTAGGGAGGGCAAAAAGCCGCCCTCCGCAACCATGTCCCACAGGTGTCCATGCTCAGTCAGCCCCAAACCCAGGACCAACTGTTCACGCACACATGCACATTCACACACCCGTCACACACACATCCGTCACACATACACCCGTCGCACACGTGCACATTCACTCACAGACCAGTCACACACACCAGTCACGCACACCAGTCACACACACAGAAAACACATAAACACCTAATGCGGGCATGCGGGCACCAGTACCGAGCCAGCGGCAACCTAGGGAAGAAGCCAACCCGGCCCCGAACAACCACCCGACCCACACCCCAGGCAGGGTGCACGGAACCAGGGTGTGAGAAGACCTGACCCCCCTCCTCCCCCCACCCAGCATGTTGCAGTGATATGAATGTGTATAATGAGAAGAATGAATGAAAGCTACAGTGCTATTAAAATTGGAGGGACAGCTGTAATATGAGAACTGAATAACAGCACCCAACCACACTGCCCCCCCAAAGGCCCTCAATGTCTAAAATGCGAAATAAAATTGAGGAGCAGGGAGCACCTGCCCCCCAAAACCCTATGTGTAATATGATGTGTGTAAGCTGTATGATGAGTTTGTATGTGTAATGCGATGTTAGACTGAGTAGGAGTCGGGGAAGGGCCAGGAAAGGACCGAGGGGCAGAGGACTACCCCCCGGAGGAAGATAGCCAACTACTGCTGGCTCACTAGGCACCCAGTTCCATACACCCAACCGCAGTACAGGGAAGGCAAGTCCAGGGTGTAGAGCGGCTACGGCCCCAGGACACCGCCGCTCTGCAAGACAGCGCCCCCCACCCACACTGCAATACAACATAAATACACATCCCCACTCACATACAAAAGACAACAGATATTACACACACGCACACACACGCACACACACACACACAGACACATTTACAATAAACATCCCACTCTTTCTCATACACACACACAGTGGTCCTGTGGGTCTTAAGTGGGAGACTGCCGCTTCCCCACCTGAGCGCCCCTACCTCCCCACAGGGAGGGCACCCAGAAACCCGGAATGCCAACCAGACAACCCAACACGGACCAAACCACCACCCCCCACGACGGCGCGCCCAAGAGAGGCATAGACCCTCCCCAGCGCAGGGAGGGACCCAAACAGGCGACAGACGCCCACGGGCACCAGGGCCCCGGACTCGGCACCCCGACCGCCACAGGGGAACCCAGCCAACCGGACAGGTCCAGCACCCACCACCATGGGCCCCCCAGACCCACACCCCAAGACCACAAGAGCGTACATCCAGGCCCCCCCCACCAACAACCAGGGCCCGCACACAGAAATCACCAAGCGGCCCCAGTCCAAGAGCCATCAGACACCCGAATCCCCCGATCCCCCCCCCAGCCACCTGCCGGACGCACCAGGAGACACGACTACAGCCGCCCACCCCCATCATGTGATGGAGCTGATCAGTGGGAACCAGAGAGATTCAAATGTAGCCAATTGGTTTTTTGAGGTTGCAGACATTCTTTCCAGACTAATATGGTCTAAAAGTAAATTTCTATAGTGATTTATGCATAAATAATTTTTTGATTTCCACTTCATGAGGATAGTTTTCTTAGTGATGCATAAGACAGTGAGAACTATGTGCAATATATTTGTTTCCATGTTTAGTTCACTTACATCACCTAAAATGCATAGTTTGGGTGAAGCTGGGATATTGCAATTAAACCAGGTAGATAAGTCTTCACATATCATCTGCCAGAATCTCTGAACAGGCATGCAAAACCATATAGCATGTATATAATTCTCAATATGATTGCCCGAACAGTTAGTGCATATATTTGTTTCTCTAAGGCCCATTTGGAACATTCTATGCCCTGTATAATGTGTTCCATGGAGAATTTTGTATTGTATGAGTTGTAAATTTGGACTTTTCGTCATTTTGAAATTGTTTAAACATATCTGTGTCCAAAAGTTCTTATCTGGGTTCATGGAGAGATCTCGATCCCATTTTGTAATTGGGAGGGATATTGAATCATTAATTTTGGATAATAACTTATATATTTTTGATAACAATTTAGGAGTATAGAGATTCATAAACTCTTTTATCAATACTGGGATTTCTAATGTTAGATTATTTAAATTAAATCTTGCTTGTATAATGGACTTCAATTGTAGATACTCCAGAAATTTGCTACTGCTAATTTCGTATTTTGAAATAAGATATTCAAATGACATAAATGTCCCCTCCTGTATAACATGTTCTAAATTCTTAATTCCTTTCTCTTGCCATTGTGAAAAATGAATAACTGTTTTTTCTGACATATATCTGGGTTGTTCCAAATGGGTGTCCTTTTACATGGTGTTAGTGAAGATTTAGCTATCTTTAAAAATTCCCACCAAGCTGTCAGAGTGGTGTTTATGTTTAGGCTTTTAAAGCAGCTATAGTGTTTAATACTGGAGCTAATGAAAGGTAAGTCAGAGATTTTCACTTTTCCACTGAGTGTTTGTTCTAGGTCCAGCCATGGGCTGCCTAAAGGGTTTGTTTTAATCCAACTTGTAACATATTGCAATCTATTGGCTAAAAAATAGTGATAGAAGTTTGGTAATTCTAGACCACCATGGCATTTTAGCTTCTGTAAAGTCTTCAAACTTATTCTCGATGTTTTATTTTTCCATAAAAATTTTGAAATGTTTGAGTCTAATGACTTAAACCAAGCAGCAGGAGGTTTATTAGGGATTAATGAAAACAAATAATTGATTTTAGGTAGAATCAGCATTTTTACAGTAGCAACTCTCCCAATAAGAGATATAGGTAGAGAATTCCATCGTGTGAGATCGTCCTCTATTGTTTTTAGTAGAGGAATATGATTCAATCGTATCAGGTCTGATAGCTTGGGGGAAAAATGTATACCTAAATATTTAATGTTGCCCGACTGTAGTGAAGTAGTGCTCTGAAATGTACAATTCAAAGGTAGAACTGTTGATTTACTCCAGTTAATGGAATAATCTGATACAGATGAGAACTTATCTATGAGTGTGATTGTCTTTAGCAGAGAAGTTTGTGAGTCCCTAAGGAAAAGTAATACATCATCAGCATAAAGGCTTATCTTATGGTCTGTATTTTCTGTTTGAATTCCTTTAATATCTACACTTTGTCGTATTTTTGCTGCTAGTGGTTCAATAAAAAATACAAAAAGTGAGGGAGAGAGCGGGCAGCCCTGTCTGGTGCCTCTCTGCAGACTAAAGCTTTGTGAAATAAGATCATTTGTCCTAACCCGTGCATTGGGAGAGCTATATAATGTTTCAATCCAGTTTATGAAGGATGGACCAAATCCAAATTTATTTAGAACTGCTAACAGAAATTTCCAATTTACCCGGTCGAATGCTTTCTCTGCATCTAAAGAGACAACTATGGTTTCTAATTTGTTAATGGAACAGTAATCTATTACATTTATTAGTCGTCGTGTGTTATCGGCTGAGTGCCGGCCTTTGATAAAACCTGTTTGGTCCGAATGTATAATGGATGGAGTGATTTTTTCTAACCTCCTTGCAAGAACTTTGCAAATTATTTTAAGGTCTACATTTATAAGCGAAATTGGGCGATAGCTGGATGGGAGTGTTGGATCTTTGCCTGGTTTAAGAAGCAAGGTAATGTTGGCAGAGTTCATGTTTGGAGATATTATGCGGTCCTTCTTGATTTGAGTGACCATTCTAAAAAAAATGAGTTCTAACACAGACCAGAATTCTTTATATAACTCTGCAGGAAAGCCATCTGGATCTGGAGCTTTATTATTTGGGAGATCCTGTATTGCTTTAAATAATTCGGAAGATGAAAAAGGTGAATCAAGAGTCATAACCTGTTCCTCATCTAGTTTAGGTAGATTTATATTTTTCAAAAATTCTTCAATGTCAGCATCAGATGGATTCATCTGTGATGAGTATAATGCCTCATAAAAGTCTTTAAAATTGTTATTAATTTCTTGTGGGTCATGAGTAATGTTACCAACAGAGTCTTTAATTGAAGAAATAGCTGTTTTTTCTTTATTTAGTTTTAATTGGTTTGCCAGTAATTTTCCAGATTTATTTCCATGCTCAAAGTTTTCCAAACGCAGCCTCTGCAACATAAATTGTGTCTTTTTATCAATGATTTCATTTAGTTCCAATCTTAATTTCCGCAGGGTGTTAATTATATGTTCTTGTGGTGAAGCAGCATAGGCAGTTTCTAAAGATTTTATTTTCTGTTCCAATTCTGACACACAAGTTTTTTCTTTAATTTTCTTATGTGCGCAGTAAGATATTATTTTACCCCGCATTACTGCCTTCCCTGCTTCCCAAAGAACACATGGCGATATTCCAGGCAGGTCATTATGTTCTAAATATATAGCCCACTCTTTTTTGAAGTAATTAATGAAATCTTGTTCGTTAAGTAATGATGTATTAAATCTCCAGTTCCTAGCTGGTGGTATAACTCTTTTCCGTGTCAAAGACATAGACACTGGTGCGTGATCGCTAATAATGATAGGGTGAATTTGAGTGTCTGTGATTTCCCTCATCATAGAGCTGCTAACTAAAAAGTAATCTAAGCGAGAGTGGGATTTATGTACGTGTGAGAAAAAACTATACTCTCTCAGAGTGGGGTGATGTGAACGCCAAGCATCGCATAGACCAAAATCCTTCATGTACTGTTTAAGAATGTCTGCAGACTGCCAGTTCCTTTGACTCACTGCTGTACTGAGCCTGTCAATCTCTTCTTAAGTTGAAGTCTCCTCCTATCACCAGTGTGGTGTCAGAGTGATCAGAAAGTGAAGTGAAAAAGGTATGAAAGAAGGAGGGGTCATCAACATTTGGCGCATATATACTAGCAATGCAAAAATTAATATTTTGAATAGATAAATTAAGTATTATAAATCTGCCTTCTGGGTCTGATATAGTATTTCTGATGGTGAAGTTTAACTTTTTGTTAATCAATATAGCTACACCTCTTTGTCTTTGTATGTGTATATTTTGTTGGTCTGAGCGGATTAAACTCAGAAATTATCCAACCACCCAAATAATATCTGCTCTGTGGTGGTTCTGTGGGTGGGTGGTTTCTTGTGACTTTTCTTAATGTATGTAAAAATTACCCACATAACATGAATTTATCCTGATTTGACAGCTGATAACTGTAAGCCTGCAGATCCAGCAGCCCAGTTGCTTGTCAAAAGGTTTCAGGACAAGGTCTGTGCCCTTAAATAGAAGAGAGACATTCTCAAGTAACAGCTGAAGTTAGCCCTGCAGCGTCCCATCTCTGGTCCCACCCCTGGTAAGTACTCCATATACATTAAATTTGCAGGTAATTCATGTGCTTGTAAAGTTTATTTAAACTATTTTATATGTTTATCCAGAAAATAAAGAATCAGATAAGCTATCAAACTCAGACTCTTCTGCTGCAACATCTCTCTGCTGAACGACCTAAATGGATTCTTCGCAAGGTTCGAGCCACTTAACAACACACCCTCCCAGAAATATATCCCTCCTCCTGGTGACCAGGTGCTGACGCTGTCCCCAGACAGTGTGAGGAGAGCATTCAGCAGGATCAATGCTCTTAAAGCTCCTGGGCCTGACAACATTCCTGGTCGTGTGCTGAAGGACTGTGCCTGGGAACTCGAGTTCTATTTGGACATTTTAACACATATCTGAGTCAGGCTGTAGTTCCCACATGCTTCAAAGCCATCACCATAATCCCTGTCCCAAAGAAGGCATCGTCTTTCTGTCTCAATGTCTATCGTCCAGTTGCACTCACCCCCATCCCTGGACCCCTACCAGTTCGCATATCGGTCAAATTGCTCTACCAATGATGCCACATAGCCCTCACACACCTGGACAAGAAGAACACCTATGTCAGAATGCTGTTTGTTGACTTCAGCTCAGCATTCAACACAATCATCCCACAACACCTCATTCACAAACTGGACAGTCTGAGCACATCACTATGCAACTGGCTGTTACTTCCTGACCGAACGCACAGGCAGTGCGGGTTAGCAGCAACACATCCAGCATCACCACACTGAACACAGGGGCTCCCCAAGGATGTGTCCTGAGCCCCCTTCTGTTCACTCTGCTGACCCACAATTGCACACCAGCACAAACCTCCAACCTCTTCGTCAAGTTTGCGGATGACATGACGGTGGTGGGTCTCATCAGCAACAACGATGAGTCACACTACAGGAGGGAGGTGCATCTCTCTCTTTGAATGCAGAGAAGACCAAAGAGATTGTTGTGGACTTCAGGAGAACTCACACACAGCGCACAGTTCCTGGCTTTGCACATCACAGAGGACTTCTCCTGGAACTCAGCATCACTGGCCAGGAAGGCAAATCAACGTCTCTACTTTCTCCGCAAGCTGAGAAGAGCTGGAGCCCCCATCCCCATCATGAGCACCTTCTACAGAGTGGCAATTGAGAGCATTCTGTCCAGCTGTTTCACCATATGATACAGGGCCTGCACAGCATCATGCCGCAGGACCCTCCAGTGCATCGTGAGAGCAGCTAAGAAGATCGTTGGCACTTCTCTCCCCTCCCTTCAGGACTTGTTCAGCTCCCGCCTCACACGGAAAGCCCTCCACCTGGCAGGAGATCCCTCCCACCCACTACACAGCTTCTTCAGCCTGTTGCCATCAGGGAGGAGACTGCGGATTCTTGGTGCTAGGACCAACCGACTGCGAGACAGCCTCACATCGGCTTTGTGGATGCTGAACTCTCGTCCTGCTCTACCCCCATCGCAATTCTGCTCCCAGCGCATCCTGACCCCACCCCCCCACCAACACAGTACTAAACTCTGTACTACTACACACACAGTACTGGAACTTTTTAAAACGGACATGCACTACACATCCCATACCTGCACTTTTATACACACTTTAACTCCCCATAAACTTTAAGAACTTTATGCACTCATTTACTTTACCAGCCTTAAGCTATTATTATACCCTTTGCACTACTGTTTTATACCGGTTCTGTTTATACTTGTTTATATCTGTTTGTACTGTCATCCCATCTTAATCACCCCCTATAACTATTGCACTTTTGTCTTCTGTCTTACTTATGTCTATTTGGGTATTGTACATATAGTTTCTCCCATTCTTTTATATTATATATCTATTTTCTGTACTTGCTGTAATGACCCATTAAAAAAGGCATTTAATTTTAGACTCACTCTGTATTGTTCAAAATATAACAGGACCTACTCATTACTGTAATCGTACAGTGGATTTAGTTGTAACCCTGGGTGTTAGATAACCTAAATATTCTTTCTCAAACGTCAGCAATTTTAGATCACTACCTTATTTCATAATATACGTACACTCCCCAGCTACTCCATGAAACATTCAATAAAGCTCTTTACAGCCCAACAATTTACCAATAAGCTTCCTAATGTATCAACTATAATGCACTAACTGAAAATTTAGAAAATACTCTACCTTAGATGGTGTAACACCCCTTAAACATAAATAGAGAAACAGAAAAAGCTCGCACCATAGTACAGTGATCGAACTCGCAATTTAAAGCAGTTAGTACAAAATGTAAAACATAAATATCAAACAGCTAAATTGCGTGGATAGACAGTTGTTTCGAATATAGAAAATAACTTAATAAAGCCTGCTCAGCATATCTGGCCTCATCGAAATTAATTACAATAATTGTAGAGCTCTCTTTAGTGTAATTTCCAAATGTACTAAAAACCTGAACTAGAGAAAATGATCTCTTCATCAAAAAGCACAACCTGCACACTTGCAGTTCTCACAAAATTACTAAAAACAGGTACTATCATAAACCACTGTTAATGATAGTAAACTCATTGCTCACCCTTTGGCATGT
Organism: Astyanax mexicanus; assembly: GCF_023375975.1. Lineage (NCBI taxonomy): Eukaryota > Metazoa > Chordata > Actinopteri > Characiformes > Acestrorhamphidae > Astyanax > Astyanax mexicanus. Next base: position 13,003,234 of record NC_064432.1, on the reverse strand, counting down.
ACCCAAAGCCACAGCAGTAATTATTAACCTTTGACCAAGAAACCAAATATTGATCCTAGTGCATTGTCTAACTATAGACATATTTCAAACCTACCTAAAAGCTGTGGCCCAACAACTTTACTTCTTCTTGCCGCTGATATGTTTAGCCTTGGATAGAGAACATGGTCGGTGTAACTGGAACTGCCTTATCATGGTTCAAATCATACTTAACCGATTGTTTCAGTTTGTGAGGGTAAATGATGTCTTCCAGTTATATTAAGGTAAGATTTGGAATTCCATATCTTAGGACCGTTATTATTGACATTTACTCCCACTGAGAACATGACGCTAATTTTCACTGTTATGTGGATGACATGCAGCTCTTTATATCAGCAAAACATGATAACAGAGTGAGAATAAAGCAAATCGAGGAATGTGTAAAATATGTGAAATCATGCACAACTTTCTCCTGTTAACATATAACTTGCGAGACCTCATCTCCTCTACTATTATGAACCACCGCGATAACTTAGATCTTAGGGTGCTGGTTTCTTATTAGTTCCCAAAATTCAGAGGAGCTCTGCAGAAAAAAGAGCTTTCTCTTACAAAGCTCCCAAAGTCTGGAATAATCTTTCAGAATATGTTCAGTCTCAATCTTTATGTCTAGACTATAAACTTGCTTGTTTAGTTTAGCTTTTGATAATCAATGTTTTCCCTTTAGATAAGATCTAGGAGTTCATGGACATAGGGAATTGTGGTAAACTGAGATCTGATGCTGTTGTTGTTGGTGTTGATGTTGGTGCACACGGTCACTCAGGTTTGTTGACGGTGGAGTGGGTGGATGCCAGTGGTTCAAGGGAGCCTCTGAGTCTATATTACCCTCTTAGCCACACTCTGTTAATGTTTTATATTCTCTGTTTTAATAATTTATTTAACATAAATCCAGTCAAAACTAATTCCATATATCTGACATTCTGTTCTCTCTATCTATCTCTTCTACATGTATCGAGATGCCCTGTTCCTGATGTTGCCCAGCCTGGCTCTTCACTACTCGCTGTGTTGCAATTCCTGCTCTACAACCCTGCACTCATCAACATTAACACACCCAGAATCTATATCTTATCACCTTTTCACATTGATAAATTAGTACCTGTTACATTGCCATAGCTCCACATTATCTCACGGTACTGTTGTTTATCTTATGTTATTTGTTATTTGTTATCTGTCTTCCAAGTACTGTCCTATGCTAAAGAATGCAAGGCATTTGTTGAAAATTAGCCACAGCTACAAGGAAAATTGAAACAAATGAAAGTAAATACAGAATTGCTACCGGTAGCCAACTCGGGTGTGTGTAGTAGGGTGTTTGCCTATTTACTAGGTGGATGTTGTGTTTGTGCTTCGTCTCCTGAGCAGAGATTTTTCTGGCCATGTTCTCTTTCGCTCAAAAGTGAGTTTTTTTAAGACACAGTGTAAACAGTGTAAAATGCACTACAACATTCTGTTCTCAACATTTCTTAAGTGTTTGATTCAGTTGTGAGTTGCACGTAGTTGCACTAAAATCTTGTTCTCAACATTTCTTAAATGTTCGGGTCTGTTTTTCAGTGACTTAGGCTGAGAATAGCGTTTTGCGCATAGTTTTGAGCTCCTCTTTCACTCCTTATAGAGATAAACACCAACAAGTCTTGGTTTGAGTTTTTAAGACCTGAAACACATTATAGCAATAACATTATATGCGCTAATAATTTGTTCTCAACATTTCCTTAGTGTTTGGGTTCAGTTGTAAGTTGAATACAGTAAAGTCTGTTTTTTAACGATTCAGGCTGAGAAAAACGGTTTTCGTCTAGTTTTAAGCTACTCTTTTGAGCGATAAACTGCATCAAGTGGTTTTTAAATGAAAACCTATCTTTCGACAAGAATTTAGTTTTTTAAGACCTGAAACACATTACGACAGAGAAAAACGCACTAAAATCTTGTTCTCAACATTTCTTAATTGTTTGGGTTAATTTCTGTGTTGATTGTAGTAATGTCTGTTTATCAGCGATTCAGGCTGAGAAAAGCGTGTTGTGAATAGTTTTGGGCTCATCTTTCGCTCCTTAAACCGATAAACTGCACCAGGTGTTTTCTGCAACTGAAAACTTCTCTGTAGCTCAAAAATGAGCTTTTAAGACCTAAAACACATTATAGTAGTATAAAATGCACTAATAATTTGTTCTAAACATTTTTTAAGTGTTGCATCAGGTGTTTTCTGCAACTGAAAACTTCTCTGTAGCTCAAAAATGAATTGTTAAGACCTAAAACACATTATAGCAGCGTAAAATTCACTAATAATTTGTTCTCAACATTTCCTTAGTGTTTGGGTTCAAGTTGTGAGTTGAATACAGTAAAGTCTGTTTATTAACGATTCAGGCTAAGAAAAACGTTTTTCGCCTAGTTTTAAGCTCCTCTATCACTCTTTCGAGCGATAAACTGCATCAAGTGTTTTTTTAACTGAAAACTTATCTTTCGACAAGAATTTAGTTTTTTAAGACCTGAAACACATTACGACAGTGTAAAATGTACCAAAATCTTGTTCTCAACATTTCTTTAGTGTTCGGGTTAATTTCTGTGTTGATTGTAGTAAAGTCTGTTTTTCAGTGATTCAGGCTGAGAAAAGCGTGTTGTGAATAGTTTTGGGCTCATCTCTCGCTCCTTAAAGCGATAAACTGCATCAGGTGTTTTCTGCAACTGAAAACTTCTCTGTAGCTCAAAAAATGAGTTTTTAAGACCTAAAACACATTATAGCAGCGTAAAATTCACTAATAATTTGTTCTCAACATTTCCTTAGTGTTTGGGTTCAACTTGTGAGTTGAATACAGTAACGTCTGTTTATTAACGATTCAGGCTAAGAAAAACGTTTTTCGCCTAGTTTTAAGCTCCTCTATCACTCTTTCGAGCGATAAACTGCATCAAGTGTTTTTTTAACTGAAAACTTATCTTTCGACAAGAATGTAGTTTTTTAAGACCTGAAACACATTATAGTAGTATAAAATGCAATAATAATTTGTTCTAAACATTTTTTAAGTGTTCGGGTTCATTTCTGTGTTGATTGTAGTAAAGTCTGTTTTTCAGTGATTCAGGCTGAGAAAAGCGTGTTGTGAATAGTTTTGGGCTCATCTTTCGCTCCTTAAAGCGATAAACTGCACCAGGTGTTTTCTGCAACTGAAAACTTCTCTGTAGCTCAAAAATGAGCTTTTAAGACCTGAAACACATTATAGTAGTATAAAATGCACTAATAATTTGTTCTAAACATTTTTTAAGTGTTCGGGTTAATTTCTGTGTTGATTGTAGTAAAGTCTGTTTTTCAGTGATTCAGGCTGAGAAAAGCGTGCTGTGAATAGTTTTGGGCTCATCTCTCGCTCCTTAAAGCGATAAACTGCATCAGGTGTTTTCTGCAACTGAAAACTTCTCTGTAGCTCAAAAATGAGTTTTTAAGACCTAAAACACATTATAGCAGCGTAAAATTCACTACTAATTTGTTCTCAACATTTCCTTAGTGTTTGGGTTCAAGTTGTGAGTTGAATACAGTAAAGTCTGTTTATTGACGATGCAGGCTAAGAAAAACGTTTTTCCGCCTAGTTTTAAGCTCCTCTATCACTCTTTCGAGCGATAAACTGCATCAAGTGTTTTTTTTTAACTGAAAACTTATCTTTCGACAAGAATTTAGTTTTTTAAGACCTGAAACACATTACGACAGTGTAAAATGTACCAAAATCTTGTTCTCAACATTTCTTTAGTGTTCGGGTTAATTTCTGTGTTGATTGTAGTAAAGTCTGTTTTTCAGTGATTCAGGCTGAGAAAAGCGTGTTGTGAATAGTTTTGGGCTCATCTCTCGCTCCTTAAAGCGATAAACTGCATCAGGTGTTTTCTGCAACTGAAAACTTCTCTGTAGCTCAAAAATGAGTTTTTAAGACCTAAAACACATTATAGCAGCGTAAAATTCACTACTAATTTGTTCTCAACATTTCCTTAGTGTTTGGGTCTGTTTATTAACGATTCAGGCTAAGAAAAACGTTTTTCGCCTAGTTTTAAGCTCCTCTATCACTCTTTCGAGCGATAAACTGCATCAAGTGTTTTTTTAACTGAAAACTTATCTTTCGACAAGAATGTAGTTTTTTAAGACCTGAAACACATTACGACAGTGTAAAATGTACCAAAATCTTGTTCTCAACATTTCTTTAGTGTTCGGGTTAATTTCTGTGTTGATTGTAGTAAAGTCTGTTTTTCAGTGATTCAGGCTGAGAAAAGCGTGTTGTGAATAGTTTTGGGCTCATCTTTCGCTCCTTAAACCGATAAACTGCACCAGGTGTTTTCTGCAACTGAAAACTTCTCTGTAGCTCAAAAATGAGCTTTTAAGACCTGAAACACATTATAGTAGTATAAAATGCACTAATAATTTGTTCTAAACATTTCTTTAGTGTTCGGGTTAATTTCTGTGTTGATTGTAGTAAAGTCTGTTTTTCAGTGATTCAGGCTGAGAAAAGCGTGTTGTGAATAGTTTTGGGCTCATCTCTCGCTTCTTAAAGCGATAAACTGCATCAGGTGTTTTCTGCAACTGAAAACTTCTCTGTAGCTCAAAAAATGAGTTTTTAAGACCTAAAACACATTATAGCAGCGTAAAATTCACTAATAATTTGTTCTCAACATTTCCTTAGTGTTTGGGTTCAACTTGTGAGTTGAATACAGTAAAGTCTGTTTATTAACGATTCAGGCTAAGAAAAACGTTTTTCGCCTAGTTTTAAGCTCCTCTATCACTCTTTCGAGCGATAAACTGCATCAAGTGTTTTTTTAACTGAAAACTTATCTTTCGACAAGAATTTAGTTTTTTAAGACCTGAAACACATTACGACAGTGTAAAATGTACCAAAATCTTGTTCTCAACATTTCTTTAGTGTTCGGGTTAATTTCTGTGTTGATTGTAGTAAAGTCTGTTTTTCAGTGATTCAGGCTGAGAAAAGCGTGTTGTGAATAGTTTTGGGCTCATCTCTCGCTCCTTAAAGCGATAAACTGCATCAGGTGTTTTCTGCAACTGAAAACTTCTCTGTAGCTCAAAAAATGAGTTTTTAAGACCTAAAACACATTATAGCAGCGTAAAATTCACTAATAATTTGTTCTCAACATTTCCTTAGTGTTTGGGTTCAACTTGTGAGTTGAATACAGTAACGTCTGTTTATTAACGATTCAGGCTAAGAAAAACGTTTTTCGCCTAGTTTTAAGCTCCTCTATCACTCTTTCGAGCGATAAACTGCATCAAGTGTTTTTTTAACTGAAAACTTATCTTTCGACAAGAATGTAGTTTTTTAAGACCTGAAACACATTACGACAGTGTAAAATGTACCAAAATCTTGTTCTCAACATTTCTTTAGTCTTCGGGTTAATTTCTGTGTTGATTGTAGTAAAGTCTGTTTTTCCGTGATTCAGGCTGAGAAAAGCGTGTTGTGAATAGTTTTGGGCTCATCTTTCGCTCCTTAAACCGATAAACTGCACCAGGTGTTTTCTGCAACTGAAAACTTCTCTGTAGCTCAAAAATGAGCTTTTAAGACCTGAAACACATTATAGTAGTATAAAATGCAATAATAATTTGTTCTAAACATTTTTTAAGTGTTCGGGTTCATTTCTGTGTTGATTGTAGTAAAGTCTGTTTTTCAGTGATTCAGGCTGAGAAAAGCGTGTTGTGAATAGTTTTGGGCTCATCTTTCGCTCCTTAAAGCGATAAACTGCACCAGGTGTTTTCTGCAACTGAAAACTTCTCTGTAGCTCAAAAATGAGCTTTTAAGACCTGAAACACATTATAGTAGTATAAAATGCACTAATAATTTGTTCTAAACATTTTTTAAGTGTTCGGGTTAATTTCTGTGTTGATTGTAGTAAAGTCTGTTTTTCAGTGATTCAGGCTGAGAAAAGCGTGCTGTGAATAGTTTTGGGCTCATCTCTCGCTCCTTAAAGCGATAAACTGCATCAGGTGTTTTCTGCAACTGAAAACTTCTCTGTAGCTCAAAAATGAGTTTTTAAGACCTAAAACACATTATAGCAGCGTAAAATTCACTACTAATTTGTTCTCAACATTTCCTTAGTGTTTGGGTTCAAGTTGTGAGTTGAATACAGTAAAGTCTGTTTATTGACGATGCAGGCTAAGAAAAACGTTTTTCCGCCTAGTTTTAAGCTCCTCTATCACTCTTTCGAGCGATAAACTGCATCAAGTGTTTTTTTTTAACTGAAAACTTATCTTTCGACAAGAATTTAGTTTTTTAAGACCTGAAACACATTACGACAGTGTAAAATGTACCAAAATCTTGTTCTCAACATTTCTTTAGTGTTCGGGTTAATTTCTGTGTTGATTGTAGTAAAGTCTGTTTTTCAGTGATTCAGGCTGAGAAAAGCGTGTTGTGAATAGTTTTGGGCTCATCTCTCGCTCCTTAAAGCGATAAACTGCATCAGGTGTTTTCTGCAACTGAAAACTTCTCTGTAGCTCAAAAATGAGTTTTTAAGACCTAAAACACATTATAGCAGCGTAAAATTCACTACTAATTTGTTCTCAACATTTCCTTAGTGTTTGGGTCTGTTTATTAACGATTCAGGCTAAGAAAAACGTTTTTCGCCTAGTTTTAAGCTCCTCTATCACTCTTTCGAGCGATAAACTGCATCAAGTGTTTTTTTAACTGAAAACTTATCTTTCGACAAGAATGTAGTTTTTTAAGACCTGAAACACATTACGACAGTGTAAAATGTACCAAAATCTTGTTCTCAACATTTCTTTAGTGTTCGGGTTAATTTCTGTGTTGATTGTAGTAAAGTCTGTTTTTCAGTGATTCAGGCTGAGAAAAGCGTGTTGTGAATAGTTTTGGGCTCATCTTTCGCTCCTTAAACCGATAAACTGCACCAGGTGTTTTCTGCAACTGAAAACTTCTCTGTAGCTCAAAAATGAGCTTTTAAGACCTGAAACACATTATAGTAGTATAAAATGCACTAATAATTTGTTCTAAACATTTCTTTAGTGTTCGGGTTAATTTCTGTGTTGATTGTAGTAAAGTCTGTTTTTCAGTGATTCAGGCTGAGAAAAGCGTGTTGTGAATAGTTTTGGGCTCATCTCTCGCTCCTTAAAGCGATAAACTGCATCAGGTGTTTTCTGCAACTGAAAACTTCTCTGTAGCTCAAAAAATGAGTTTTTAAGACCTAAAACACATTATAGCAGCGTAAAATTCACTAATAATTTGTTCTCAACATTTCCTTAGTGTTTGGGTTCAACTTGTGAGTTGAATACAGTAAAGTCTGTTTATTAACGATTCAGGCTAAGAAAAACGTTTTTCGCCTAGTTTTAAGCTCCTCTATCACTCTTTCGAGCGATAAACTGCATCAAGTGTTTTTTTAACTGAAAACTTATCTTTCGACAAGAATTTATTTTTTTAAGACCAGAAACACATTATGACAGTGTAAAATGTACCAAAATCTTGTTCTCAACATTTCTTTAGTCTTCGGGTTAATTTCTGTGTTGATTGTAGTAAAGTCTGTTTTTCCGTGATTCAGGCTGAGAAAAGCGTGTTGTGAATAGTTTTGGGCTCATCTTTCGCTCCTTAAAGCGAGAAACTGAATCAGGTGTTTTCTGCAACTGAAAACTTCTCTGTAGCTCAAAAAATGAGTTTTTAAGACCTAAAACACATTATAGCAGCGTAAAATTCCCTAATAATTTGTTCTCAACATTTCCTTAGTGTTTGGGTTCAACTTGTGAGTTGAATACAGTAAAGTCTGTTTATTAACGATTCAGGCTAAGAAAAACGTTTTTCGCCTAGTTTTAAGCTCCTCTATCACTCTTTCGAGCGATAAACTGCATCAAGTGTTTTTTTAACTGAAAACTTATCTTTCGACAAGAATTTAGTTTTTTAAGACCTGAAACACATTACGACAGTGTAAAATGTACCAAAATCTTGTTCTCAACATTTCTTTAGTGTTCGGGTTAATTTCTGTGTTGATTGTAGTAAAGTCTGTTTTTCAGTGATTCAGGCTGAGAAAAGCGTGTTGTGAATAGTTTTGGGCTCATCTCTCGCTCCTTAAAGCGATAAACTGCATCAGGTGTTTTCTGCAACTGAAAACTTCTCTGTAGCTCAAAAAATGAGTTTTTAAGACCTAAAACACATTATAGCAGCGTAAAATTCACTAATAATTTGTTCTCAACATTTCCTTAGTGTTTGGGTTCAACTTGTGAGTTGAATACAGTAAAGTCTGTTTATTAACGATTCAGGCTAAGAAAAACGTTTTTCGCCTAGTTTTAAGCTCCTCTATCACTCTTTCGAGCGATAAACTGCATCAAGTGTTTTTTTTAACTGAAAACTTATCTTTCGACAAGAATTTAGTTTTTTAAGACCAGAAACACATTACGACAGTGTAAAATGTACCAAAATCTTGTTCTCAACATTTCTTTAGTCTTCGGGTTAATTTCTGTGTTGATTGTAGTAAAGTCTGTTTTTCCGTGATTCAGGCTGAGAAAAGCGTGTTGTGAATAGTTTTGGGCTCATCTTTCGCTCCTTAAACCGATAAACTGCACCAGGTGTTTTCTGCAACTGAAAACTTCTCTGTAGCTCAAAAATGAGCTTTTAAGACCTGAAACACATTATAGTAGTATAAAATGCAATAATAATTTGTTCTAAACATTTTTTAAGTGTTCGGGTTCATTTCTGTGTTGATTGTAGTAAAGTCTGTTTTTCAGTGATTCAGGCTGAGAAAAGCGTGTTGTGAATAGTTTTGGGCTCATCTTTCGCTCCTTAAAGCGATAAACTGCACCAGGTGTTTTCTGCAACTGAAAACTTCTCTGTAGCTCAAAAATGAGCTTTTAAGACCTGAAACACATTATAGTAGTATAAAATGCACTAATAATTTGTTCTAAACATTTTTTAAGTGTTCGGGTTAATTTCTGTGTTGATTGTAGTAAAGTCTGTTTTTCAGTGATTCAGGCTGAGAAAAGCGTGTTGTGAATAGTTTTGGGCTCATCTCTCGCTCCTTAAAGCGATAAACTGCATCAGGTGTTTTCTGCAACTGAAAACTTCTCTGTAGCTCAAAAATGAGTTTTTAAGACCTAAAACACATTATAGCAGCGTAAAATTCACTACTAATTTGTTCTCAACATTTCCTTAGTGTTTGGGTCTGTTTATTAACGATTCAGGCTAAGAAAAACGTTTTTCGCCTAGTTTTAAGCTCCTCTATCACTCTTTCGAGCGATAAACTGCATCAAGTGTTTTTTTAACTGAAAACTTATCTTTCGACAAGAATGTAGTTTTTTAAGACCTGAAACACATTACGACAGTGTAAAATGTACCAAAATCTTGTTCTCAACATTTCTTTAGTGTTCGGGTTAATTTCTGTGTTGATTGTAGTAAAGTCTGTTTTTCAGTGATTCAGGCTGAGAAAAGCGTGTTGTGAATAGTTTTGGGCTCATCTTTCGCTCCTTAAACCGATAAACTGCACCAGGTGTTTTCTGCAACTGAAAACTTCTCTGTAGCTCAAAAATGAGCTTTTAAGACCTGAAACACATTATAGTAGTATAAAATGCACTAATAATTTGTTCTAAACATTTCTTTAGTGTTCGGGTTAATTTCTGTGTTGATTGTAGTAAAGTCTGTTTTTCAGTGATTCAGGCTGAGAAAAGCGTGTTGTGAATAGTTTTGGGCTCATCTCTCGCTCCTTAAAGCGATAAACTGCATCAGGTGTTTTCTGCAACTGAAAACTTCTCTGTAGCTCAAAAAATGAGTTTTTAAGACCTAAAACACATTATAGCAGCGTAAAATTCACTAATAATTTGTTCTCAACATTTCCTTAGTGTTTGGGTTCAACTTGTGAGTTGAATACAGTAAAGTCTGTTTATTAACGATTCAGGCTAAGAAAAACGTTTTTCGCCTAGTTTTAAGCTCCTCTATCACTCTTTCGAGCGATAAACTGCATCAAGTGTTTTTTTAACTGAAAACTTATCTTTCGACAAGAATTTAGTTTTTTAAGACCAGAAACACATTACGACAGTGTAAAATGTACCAAAATCTTGTTCTCAACATTTCTTTAGTCTTCGGGTTAATTTCTGTGTTGATTGTAGTAAAGTCTGTTTTTCCGTGATTCAGGCTGAGAAAAGCGTGTTGTGAATAGTTTTGGGCTCATCTTTCGCTCCTTAAAGCGAGAAACTGAATCAGGTGTTTTCTGCAACTGAAAACTTCTCTGTAGCTCAAAAAATGAGTTTTTAAGACCTAAAACACATTATAGCAGCGTAAAATTCACTAATAATTTGTTCTCAACATTTCCTTAGTGTTTGGGTTCAACTTGTGAGTTGAATACAGTAAAGTCTGTTTATTAACGATTCAGGCTAAGAAAAACGTTTTTCGCCTAGTTTTAAGCTCCTCTATCACTCTTTCGAGCGATAAACTGCATCAAGTGTTTTTTTAACTGAAAACTTATCTTTCGACAAGAATTTAGTTTTTTAAGACCTGAAACACATTACGACAGTGTAAAATGTACCAAAATCTTGTTCTCAACATTTCTTTAGTGTTCGGGTTAATTTCTGTGTTGATTGTAGTAAAGTCTGTTTTTCAGTGATTCAGGCTGAGAAAAGCGTGTTGTGAATAGTTTTGGGCTCATCTCTCGCTCCTTAAAGCGATAAACTGCATCAGGTGTTTTCTGCAACTGAAAACTTCTCTGTAGCTCAAAAAATGAGTTTTTAAGACCTAAAACACATTATAGCAGCGTAAAATTCACTAATAATTTGTTCTCAACATTTCCTTAGTGTTTGGGTTCAACTTGTGAGTTGAATACAGTAAAGTCTGTTTATTAACGATTCAGGCTAAGAAAAACGTTTTTCGCCTAGTTTTAAGCTCCTCTATCACTCTTTCGAGCGATAAACTGCATCAAGTGTTTTTTTAACTGAAAACTTATCTTTCGACAAGAATTTAGTTTTTTAAGACCAGAAACACATTACGACAGTGTAAAATGTACCAAAATCTTGTTCTCAACATTTCTTTAGTCTTCGGGTTAATTTCTGTGTTGATTGTAGTAAAGTCTGTTTTTCAGTGATTCAGGCTGAGAAAAGCGTGTTGTGAATAGTTTTGGGCTCATCTTTCGCTCCTTAAAGCGATAAACTGAATCAGGTGTTTTCTGCAACTGAAAACTTCTCTGTAGCTCAAAAATGAATTTTTAAGACCTAAAACACATTATAGCAGCGTAAAATTCACTAATAATTTGTTCTCAACATTTCCTTAGTGTTTGGGTTCAACTTGTGAGTTGAATACAGTAAAGTCTGTTTATTAACGATTCAGGCTAAGAAAAACGTTTTTCGCCTAGTTTTAAGCTCCTCTATCACTCTTTCGAGCGATAAACTGCATCAAGTGTTTTTTTAACTGAAAACTTATCTTTCGACAAGAATTTAGTTTTTTAAGACCAGAAACACATTACGACAGTGTAAAATGTACCAAAATCTTGTTCTCAACATTTCTTTAGTCTTCGGGTTAATTTCTGTGTTGATTGTAGTAAAGTCTGTTTTTCAGTGATTCAGGCTGAGAAAAGCGTGTTGTGAATAGTTTTGGGCTCATCTTTCGCTCCTTAAAGCGATAAACTGAATCAGGTGTTTTCTGCAACTGAAAACTTCTCTGTAGCTCAAAAATGAATTTTTAAGACCTAAAACACATTATAGCAGCTTAAAATTCACTAATAGTTTGTTCTCAACATATCCTTAGTGTATGGGTTCAAGTTGTGAGTTGAATACAGTAAAGTCTGTTTATTAACGATGCAGGCTAAGAAAAACGTTTTTCCGCCTAGTTTTAAGCTCCTCTATCACTCTTTCGAGCGATAAACTGGTGTTTATCAAGTGTTTTTTTTAACTGAAAACTTATCTTTCGACAAGAATTTAGTTTTTTAAGACCTGAAACACATTACGACAGTGTAAAATGTACCAAAATCTTGTTCTCAACATTTCTTTAGTGTTCGGGTTAATTTCTGTGTTGATTGTAGTAAAATCTGTTTTTCAGTGATTCAGGCTGAGAAAAGCGTGTTGTGAATAGTTTTGGGCTCATCTCTCGCTCCTTAAAGCGATAAACTGCATCAGGTGTTTTCTGCAACTGAAAACTTCTCTGTAGCTCAAAAAATGAGTTTTTAAGACCTAAAACACATTATAGCAGCGTAAAATTCACTAATAATTTGTTCTCAACATTTCCTTAGTGTTTGGGTTCAACTTGTGAGTTGAATACAGTAAAGTCTGTTTATTAACGATTCAGGCTAAGAAAAACGTTTTTCGCCTAGTTTTAAGCTCCTCTATCACTCTTTCGAGCGATAAACTGCATCAAAGCGTGTTGTGAATAGTTTTAGGCTCATCTCTCGCTCCTTAAAGCGATAAACTGCATCAGGTGTTTTCTGCAACTGAAAACTTCTCTGTAGCTCAAAAAATGAGTTTTTAAGACCTAAAACACATTATAGCAGCGTAAAATTCACTAATAATTTGTTCTCAACATTTCCTTAGTGTTTGGGTTCAACTTGTGAGTTGAATACAGTAAAGTCTGTTTATTAACGATTCAGGCTAAGAAAAACGTTTTTCGCCTAGTTTTAAGCTCCTCTATCACTCTTTCGAGCGATAAACTGCATCAAGTGTTTTTTTAACTGAAAACTTATCTTTCGACAAGAATTTAGTTTTTTAAGACCAGAAACACATTACGACAGTGTAAAATGTACCAAAATCTTGTTCTCAACATTTCTTTAGTCTTCGGGTTAATTTCTGTGTTGATTGTAGTAAAGTCTGTTTTTCAGTGATTCAGGCTGAGAAAAGCGTGTTGTGAATAGTTTTGGGCTCATCTTTCGCTCCTTAAAGCGATAAACTGAATCAGGTGTTTTCTGCAACTGAAAACTTCTCTGTAGCTCAAAAATGAATTTTTAAGACCTAAAACACATTATAGCAGCTTAAAATTCACTAATAGTTTGTTCTCAACATATCCTTAGTGTATGGGTTCAAGTTGTGAGTTGAATACAGTAAAGTCTGTTTATTAACGATGCAGGCTAAGAAAAACGTTTTTCCGCCTAGTTTTAAGCTCCTCTATCACTCTTTCGAGCGATAAACTGGTGTTTATCAAGTGTTTTTTTTAACTGAAAACTTATCTTTCGACAAGAATTTAGTTTTTTAAGACCTGAAACACATTACGACAGTGTAAAATGTACCAAAATCTTGTTCTCAACATTTCTTTAGTGTTCGGGTTAATTTCTGTGTTGATTGTAGTAAAGTCTGTTTTTCAGTGATTCAGGCTGAGAAAAGCGTGTTGTGAATAGTTTTGGGCTCATCTCTCGCTCCTTAAAGCGATAAACTGCATCAGGTGTTTTCTGCAACTGAAAACTTCTCTGTAGCTCAAAAATGAGTTTTTAAGACCTAAAACACATTATAGCAGCGTAAAATTCACTACTAATTTGTTCTCAACATTTCCTTAGTGTTTGGGTCTGTTTATTAACGATTCAGGCTAAGAAAAACGTTTTTCGCCTAGTTTTAAGCTCCTCTATCACTCTTTCGAGCGATAAACTGCATCAAGTGTTTTTTTAACTGAAAACTTATCTTTCGACAAGAATGTAGTTTTTTAAGACCTGAAACACATTACGACAGTGTAAAATGTACCAAAATCTTGTTCTCAACATTTCTTTAGTGTTCGGGTTAATTTCTGTGTTGATTGTAGTAAAGTCTGTTTTTCAGTGATTCAGGCTGAGAAAAGCGTGTTGTGAATAGTTTTGGGCTCATCTTTCGCTCCTTAAACCGATAAACTGCACCAGGTGTTTTCTGCAACTGAAAACTTCTCTGTAGCTCAAAAATGAGCTTTTAAGACCTGAAACACATTATAGTAGTATAAAATGCACTAATAATTTGTTCTAAACATTTCTTTAGTGTTCGGGTTAATTTCTGTGTTGATTGTAGTAAAGTCTGTTTTTCAGTGATTCAGGCTGAGAAAAGCGTGTTGTGAATAGTTTTGGGCTCATCTCTCGCTCCTTAAAGCGATAAACTGCATCAGGTGTTTTCTGCAACTGAAAACTTCTCTGTAGCTCAAAAAATGAGTTTTTAAGACCTAAAACACATTATAGCAGCGTAAAATTCACTAATAATTTGTTCTCAACATTTCCTTAGTGTTTGGGTTCAACTTGTGAGTTGAATACAGTAAAGTCTGTTTATTAACGATTCAGGCTAAGAAAAACGTTTTTCGCCTAGTTTTAAGCTCCTCTATCACTCTTTCGAGCGATAAACTGCATCAAGTGTTTTTTTAACTGAAAACTTATCTTTCGACAAGAATTTAGTTTTTTAAGACCAGAAACACATTACGACAGTGTAAAATGTACCAAAATCTTGTTCTCAACATTTCTTTAGTCTTCGGGTTAATTTCTGTGTTGATTGTAGTAAAGTCTGTTTTTCCGTGATTCAGGCTGAGAAAAGCGTGTTGTGAATAGTTTTGGGCTCATCTTTCGCTCCTTAAAGCGAGAAACTGAATCAGGTGTTTTCTGCAACTGAAAACTTCTCTGTAGCTCAAAAAATGAGTTTTTAAGACCTAAAACACATTATAGCAGCGTAAAATTCACTAATAATTTGTTCTCAACATTTCCTTAGTGTTTGGGTTCAACTTGTGAGTTGAATACAGTAAAGTCTGTTTATTAACGATTCAGGCTAAGAAAAACGTTTTTCGCCTAGTTTTAAGCTCCTCTATCACTCTTTCGAGCGATAAACTGCATCAAGTGTTTTTTTAACTGAAAACTTATCTTTCGACAAGAATTTAGTTTTTTAAGACCTGAAACACATTACGACAGTGTAAAATGTACCAAAATCTTGTTCTCAACATTTCTTTAGTGTTCGGGTTAATTTCTGTGTTGATTGTAGTAAAGTCTGTTTTTCAGTGATTCAGGCTGAGAAAAGCGTGTTGTGAATAGTTTTGGGCTCATCTCTCGCTCCTTAAAGCGATAAACTGCATCAGGTGTTTTCTGCAACTGAAAACTTCTCTGTAGCTCAAAAAATGAGTTTTTAAGACCTAAAACACATTATAGCAGCGTAAAATTCACTAATAATTTGTTCTCAACATTTCCTTAGTGTTTGGGTTCAACTTGTGAGTTGAATACAGTAAAGTCTGTTTATTAACGATTCAGGCTAAGAAAAACGTTTTTCGCCTAGTTTTAAGCTCCTCTATCACTCTTTCGAGCGATAAACTGCATCAAGTGTTTTTTTAACTGAAAACTTATCTTTCGACAAGAATTTAGTTTTTTAAGACCAGAAACACATTACGACAGTGTAAAATGTACCAAAATCTTGTTCTCAACATTTCTTTAGTCTTCGGGTTAATTTCTGTGTTGATTGTAGTAAAGTCTGTTTTTCAGTGATTCAGGCTGAGAAAAGCGTGTTGTGAATAGTTTTGGGCTCATCTTTCGCTCCTTAAAGCGATAAACTGAATCAGGTGTTTTCTGCAACTGAAAACTTCTCTGTAGCTCAAAAATGAATTTTTAAGACCTAAAACACATTATAGCAGCGTAAAATTCACTAATAATTTGTTCTCAACATTTCCTTAGTGTTTGGGTTCAACTTGTGAGTTGAATACAGTAAAGTCTGTTTATTAACGATTCAGGCTAAGAAAAACGTTTTTCGCCTAGTTTTAAGCTCCTCTATCACTCTTTCGAGCGATAAACTGCATCAAGTGTTTTTTTAACTGAAAACTTATCTTTCGACAAGAATTTAGTTTTTTAAGACCAGAAACACATTACGACAGTGTAAAATGTACCAAAATCTTGTTCTCAACATTTCTTTAGTCTTCGGGTTAATTTCTGTGTTGATTGTAGTAAAGTCTGTTTTTCAGTGATTCAGGCTGAGAAAAGCGTGTTGTGAATAGTTTTGGGCTCATCTTTCGCTCCTTAAAGCGATAAACTGAATCAGGTGTTTTCTGCAACTGAAAACTTCTCTGTAGCTCAAAAATGAATTTTTAAGACCTAAAACACATTATAGCAGCTTAAAATTCACTAATAGTTTGTTCTCAACATATCCTTAGTGTATGGGTTCAAGTTGTGAGTTGAATACAGTAAAGTCTGTTTATTAACGATGCAGGCTAAGAAAAACGTTTTTCCGCCTAGTTTTAAGCTCCTCTATCACTCTTTCGAGCGATAAACTGGTGTTTATCAAGTGTTTTTTTTAACTGAAAACTTATCTTTCGACAAGAATTTAGTTTTTTAAGACCTGAAACACATTACGACAGTGTAAAATGTACCAAAATCTTGTTCTCAACATTTCTTTAGTGTTCGGGTTAATTTCTGTGTTGATTGTAGTAAAATCTGTTTTTCAGTGATTCAGGCTGAGAAAAGCGTGTTGTGAATAGTTTTGGGCTCATCTCTCGCTCCTTAAAGCGATAAACTGCATCAGGTGTTTTCTGCAACTGAAAACTTCTCTGTAGCTCAAAAAATGAGTTTTTAAGACCTAAAACACATTATAGCAGCGTAAAATTCACTAATAATTTGTTCTCAACATTTCCTTAGTGTTTGGGTTCAACTTGTGAGTTGAATACAGTAAAGTCTGTTTATTAACGATTCAGGCTAAGAAAAACGTTTTTCGCCTAGTTTTAAGCTCCTCTATCACTCTTTCGAGCGATAAACTGCATCAAAGCGTGTTGTGAATAGTTTTAGGCTCATCTCTCGCTCCTTAAAGCGATAAACTGCATCAGGTGTTTTCTGCAACTGAAAACTTCTCTGTAGCTCAAAAAATGAGTTTTTAAGACCTAAAACACATTATAGCAGCGTAAAATTCACTAATAATTTGTTCTCAACATTTCCTTAGTGTTTGGGTTCAACTTGTGAGTTGAATACAGTAAAGTCTGTTTATTAACGATTCAGGCTAAGAAAAACGTTTTTCGCCTAGTTTTAAGCTCCTTTATCACTCTTTCGAGCGATAAACTGCATCAAGTGTTTTTTTTAACTGAAAACTTATCTTTCGACAAGAATTTAGTTTTTTAAGACCTGAAACACATTACGACAGTGTAAAATGTACCAAAATCTTGTTCTCAACATTTCTTTAGTGTTCGGGTTAATTTCTGTGTTGATTGTAGTAAAATCTGTTTTTCAGTGATTCAGGCTGAGAAAAGCGTGTTGTGAATAGTTTTGGGCTCATCTCTCGCTCCTTAAAGCGATAAACTGCATCAGGTGTTTTCTGCAACTGAAAACTTCTCTGTAGCTCAAAAAATGAGTTTTTAAGACCTAAAACACATTATAGCAGCGTAAAATTCACTAATAATTTGTTCTCAACATTTCCTTAGTGTTTGGGTTCAACTTGTGAGTTGAATACAGTAAAGTCTGTTTATTAACGATTCAGGCTAAGAAAAACGTTTTTCGCCTAGTTTTAAGCTCCTCTATCACTCTTTCGAGCGATAAACTGCATCAAAGCGTGTTGTGAATAGTTTTAGGCTCATCTCTCGCTCCTTAAAGCGATAAACTGCATCAGGTGTTTTCTGCAACTGAAAACTTCTCTGTAGCTCAAAAAATAAGTTTTTAAGACCTAAAACACATTATAGCAGCGTAAAATTCACTAATAATTTGTTCTCAACATTTCCTTAGTGTTTGGGTTCAACTTGTGAGTTGAATACAGTAAAGTCTGTTTATTAACGATTCAGGCTAAGAAAAACGTTTTTCGCCTAGTTTTAAGCTCCTCTATCACTCTTTCGAGCGATAAACTGCATCAAGTGTTTTTTTAACTGAAAACTTATCTTTCGACAAGAATTTAGTTTTTTAAGACCAGAAACACATTACGACAGTGTAAAAAGTACCAAAATCTTGTTCTCAACATTTCTTTAGTCTTCGGGTTAATTTCTGTGTTGATTGTAGTAAAGTCTGTTTTTCCGTGATTCAGGCTGAGAAAAGCGTGTTGTGAATAGTTTTGGGCTCATCTTTCGCTCCTTAAACCGATAAACTGCACCAGGTGTTTTCTGCAACTGAAAACTTCTCTGTAGCTCAAAAATGAGCTTTTAAGACCTGAAACACATTATAGTAGTATAAAATGCAATAATAATTTGTTCTAAACATTTTTTAAGTGTTCGGGTTCATTTCTGTGTTGATTGTAGTAAAGTCTGTTTTTCAGTGATTCAGGCTGAGAAAAGCGTGTTGTGAATAGTTTTGGGCTCATCTTTCGCTCCTTAAAGCGATAAACTGCATCAGGTGTTTTCTGCAACTGAAAACTTCTCTGTAGCTCAAAAAATGAGTTTTTAAGACCTAAAACACATTATAGCAGCGTAAAATTCACTAATAATTTGTTCTCAACATTTCCTTAGTGTTTGGGTTCAACTTGTGAGTTGAATACAGTAAAGTCTGTTTATTAACGATTCAGGCTAAGAAAAACGTTTTTCGCCTAGTTTTAAGCTCATCTATCACTCTTTCGAGCGATAAACTGCATCAAGTGTTTTTTTTTTACTAAAACCTAAAAATCTGTTGCTTAAAAATTAGTTTTTAAATTAAGACGTGAAACACATTAAAGCACTGTAAAATGCACTAGTAATTTGTTCTTTACATTTCCTAAGTTTGAATGCAGTTGAATGCAGTAAAGTCTGTTTTTCAATGATTGAGGCTGAGAAAAAGTTTTGCGTATTGTTTTGAGCTCCTCTCTCGCTCGATAAACAGCATCAACTGCTGTTTTGAACTGAAAACTTTATCTTTTGAAAATAAATTAATTTTTAGACGTAAATCATATATAACTTTGTAAAATGCACAAACGTCTTGTTCTCACCATTTCTTAAGTGTTTCGGTCCATTTGTTTGTTCGTCCCTAAATGTTGTTTAGGCGGTTTAGGCAGAGAAAAGCGTTTTGCGCATAGTTTTGACCATTTACGAAGGGTGAAGCTAAAAATGCTGCTGTAATCAATTGTAAAATATATAAACATGCTTTGTTTAAAACATAAACTAGACATTTTATTACACTACAAAATGCCCAGAAGCTGACACACACCTTTGTTTTGATTGTTTTGATCTATTGTAATTCTCTGGATCATCTGAATCTACAATTTACAGCTTGTTCAGAATGCTGCAGCTAGAGTTCTAACTCACACAAAAAAGAGGGAGCACATTATTTAGAATAAATGTTAATATTCTTTTATTGGTGTATAAATCTCTTATTGGTTTAGTATCTAAGTATATCTCAGAAATCCTTAGTTTTATTTATTGTAAATGGTTAGTTATGTTCCAGCTTATATTACTTTTTTCTCATATACTACACATTATTTAATAATTTATATATTTATATATATATTTTTATATATTTCTTTACTATTTTTACTGTATCTTTTGTCATTAAATCATCCTCTTCGTTTTTTAGGGGTTTTAGGGGTTTGAAGCACCGAATGTCTGTAGAACCCTATTTGTTTTTGCTCGTATTTTTCTTCTTCTTCTGCAGCCTAGACCGTAAGGCCTAGAGACATGAAACTTGGTAGGTAGTTGTTGTATTAGTGCATCTCGGCAACATGACAACAATATGGCTGCCATATGCAAAATGAGTCCTTCCGGATATACGTCCCGTTTACTCAAACAGTTAAATTTGAAAGACTATTTCTCAGCAACAGTGCAACCTAGCAACCTAGCAAATTTTTGAAACTTTGCATACAAACTCTAAAGGATGTTCAAAGGGCAACTTCATCAATAAAAATGGCTGAACCCCATCAGTCAATAAACATTCAGCAGGCATTTTGGCAGGCTATATGTTGCCCAATCAGGACGAAATGTGGGTGTTATGTTCAGGAGGAGACATTGTAGTGACTTGCAAAGTGGCGAAACAATCCGGCCACTGGGGGCGCTGTTCCAAAAAAACTAGTATATGTCATTCATACTGTAATGTGTTGACATCTAATTGATTTTGGCATATTACCTACTGTGGCTCTAACAAATTTGTTTCAAAAATGCTTTATTTATGCATAATTGCTAATTGTTTTGAAATAGCTATATTTAAACTAGTCTCTGGATATTTGGCCTATCACCTCCATTTTGGTCTTGTTGCACACTGAAGAGTCTGTAAGTTAATAGACATTAAAAACAATTGTGTCCAGGCATCAAGCAATCCATTCCAAGTGTCCTTGGAATTTCTAACCTAAATTGCTGTAACTCTGCAGTATTTGCTGTAATCATCTCACAGTGTTAAACACTTCTGTACAATATCACTGTGATGAAGCGCTATTTAATTTAGGACTAGATTCAGAACTGAAAAGGTCAAAAGGTCAATCTGTACACCACTTTGTGAACATTCTGGTTGCAGTCTCTTATCAAAAACTAGAACATGGCTGCATTTTGACTAATTTTAACACACTTAATGAATGTCCTACAAAGTTCGATAGATTTGTATGTGAATTTGTATATGCACTGATGTTGAAAGGCCTCTGCTCGACATTAATAACAAGTGAAAGACTTTTGATAATCTCTAAATGTGACAGGGTGTCTCCAATTATATTAAACCTTCTTACACATCACCTCCTGTGCTCTAGTAGGCACCATTGTGCCAGTTGGTGCTTGATCCTGCTGATTGCCGCTTGTGGCTGTATTTTGCTTTTATTTTTATTGTAACGCAGTTGGAGCTGCATCCTGTGCATAAAAAGGTGCTATATAAATGAGACCTTCTTTGTTATTATTATTATTATTATTATTATTATTATTATTATTATTATTATTATTATTATTATTATTATTATTATTATTATTATAAAGCTATGCAAATCCAAATATATACTACTGGCAAATCCATAACTTGCTGTAATTTCATCTTTTACCTTGTGCTAATAAAATCTTGGGTTTTTGTTATGAAATGTTTATCTTTTATTGGTAAGGCTTTTTCAAAATGCAGCAAAAGTTTTTGTCTGCTTTATTTGGTGGTAGTCTGTTTCTATACTAATATTTTAACAGGGGCACCCTCCTATTATTTCTAGTAGTTTAAGTAAAACAAGATGTAATTATAATAAAACCATTTTATTTAACACATCATATGCATCAATTTGGGGTGCTAAACTAATTGTATTTATTTAGTTAACTTGTAAAGATGTATTACACTTATATTGGTCATTAAAGTTGTAAATGCTGTGTTTGGAAACTTAATACTGGTCTCACATATTGGTCACTACAGTTTAAAACCTAGATGAGCCTTTAGATTTTCTTCTTTATGATTTCAGTAAAGATGAAAACGTAAAATATGATATTAAATCTGTGTTTGATATCTGTCTATCAAGGCCAGTGATTGGCCTCTTTTCTGATGTTTCAAAGAAATTGTGTTTCATAGGCTCTGTAGTCTTGGTGATTATTCAAAAAATGTTATTGTTTAGTTTGTCTTGTAACAGGAACGTCATGTATATCTTAGCATAAACCTATTTATTAAAAATATTGTCTTCTTAAAGAATGGCAAGAATATAAGTTGTCTGTTATGCACAGCTTAAATGTACGCAGTCTTATTCAACAGCCCTGCAGTAAGTCATACTTTATTCAGGCTTGAGATGTTCAGTTTGTTAACTGTCTAAATATGTAATCTATTTTTATTATTAAAAAATACTCTCAGAGAAAACACAAAACAATTGAACAGCCCTGCAAAGTAGGGGTGTGTCATATCAAGTTTCAATTGTTGATTGGTTTGGCATAGTCGCACACTGACAAAGCTAGCTGGTGGTTTAGCAAGCTAGTTAATAGTAATATTATATTTATTACTATATATAAATATTAAAGTTAATATTAGTGCACATCTAAGTTAAATATTTTATATTAGCATATTTTTATAAAAGCTTCTGAAGCTCTCTTTGTAGTCGATAGTCTACAATTATGTATTTAATAAGATTTTAAATGGTTGTTTATTTTTTTATTTTATATATGGCAGACAAAGTTACTTTTAACTAGTTACAGCTACTTCTTTAAGTTTTTATGTATTAATACTGTAAAAATCAAGTAAACTTACATGAGCCTTAGCAGAGATGATTGAAAATTGTCTTATACAAATCATAGCAATTAGACCACAATAACTGATTCTGTTATCAAATCTATAAGAACTTTCCAGTGTAAATTGAGGGCAAATGTGTGATAGACCTCTAATGTATTAATTTGCCTAGCATCCATGTTTGGTTGGCTATTGTTTACAATCTTTGATGTAAAACACTCAAATCTTTGCTAAAACCTCATCTTTTTTATTTGTCTAAAAACAACCAGTCATAATTAGATCTATCTATCTATCTATCTATCTATCTATCTATCTATCTATCTATCTATCTATCTATCTATCTATCTATCTATCTATCTATCTATCTATCTATCTATCTATCTATCTATCTATCTATCTATCTATCTATCTATCTATCTATCTATCTATTTGTCTACTTCCATGCTCTGAAGACAGAAGTAAGAAGAAAGAAGCAGATGAATATGTCTTATATATGAATAATTGTGGACAACTGTTTTGTTTGATTTCCTTTTGATGTATTATTGTTAGTATTTTTATGGCTGCCATTATTTACTTTAGAAGTGTCTTGAAGAAGTGGATAAATAAATCAAAAGGAGAGAGGAAAAAAAGAGACAGTGCAGCTCTATTGCATTTACATGCAATAGGGTTTATTCTGCCTCTGTGTGTCAGTGTAGGTGAAGTATTTTGTGAGGTGAGACTATGTGTATGTGTGAGATATATAATAATAATAACAATAGTAACAATAGTAATAATAATAATAATAATAAAGAAGGTCTCATTTAGCAGCTCCAACTGCTTTACAATAAAAAAGCTAAGGTGCATTAATAAGTTTTCAGATGCTCGTTAAAGACAGTAATATGTGATCCCTGATGAATATAAACGCTCAGGAGAAAGAGTACCACCCAGTGAGGCTGCAGGGAGATGGAGCCACAGCCAGCCAGTGGGTCGTGTGGTGGGACACCAGTGGGAGGGGAAAAGCTGGCCGCAGGATTGGGCGGTTGGGGCAACGAAATGCCGCGGAATCAAAGTTCCGACTGCAAACCAGAGACAGCTCCAAACCAATGCAGTGAGCCCTGGAGGGGAGCGGGCAGCGCCGACAAGAATAAAGTGAAGACGCGAGGAGGCCCCGCGAGGGTACACTGTAAAAAAAAAACATTTTTTTTACAGTTTTCCAAGTAAAATTTTACAATATTTCCCTGTATTTCAAAATGACAGGCAAATGGTATTAAAATGACAAGAATAAACTGTCTATTGAAATGAGTCATGTGATTTAACATAAACAATCTGTGTGAGTAAAATACATTAAATATCTGTTTTTTAACAAATTTTAGATGACAATTCGAACAATACTAACTGTAAAAATAAAGTCATATTTTGTTACAAAAAAAGCAAAATTGTCTGTATTTTTACACAAAGTTAACATTTTAAAATGCAGATATCACTGTAAAAAAAAAGTGTAAATAAACGGTATTTTTCCGGCAGCAGGGGCGCCAGAAAATGTCTGTAAAAAAACAGAAAAATTGTGTAATTTTTAAAACATACATAAACCGTAAAAAAACAGTTATTGTATTTATTGTAATCAACGTCTATTATTGTAATTTTACAAGAAATTGCCCTTTAATTACATTAAATGTTTTTCTTTTAACATATTTTATTTCTTAAAAAAGTGTCATGCACTCTTTATAAAATGGAATAATTCGTAATTTTACAAGAAATGGTTCTATAATTACATGAAATCTTTTAGTCAGTCAAGTCATTATCAACCGCTTTATCCATTCACACACAGAAAGACCCGGGTCGCCCCAGCCGGGAATCGAACCCAGGCCATCTTGCTGTGAGGCGGAAGTGCTACCCACTGCGCCACCGTGCCGCCCATGAAATCTTTTAATTTTAACATATTTTATTTCTTAAAAAAGGGTCAAGCACTCTTTATAAAATGGAATAATTCGTCATTTTACAGGAAATGTTTCTATAATTACATGCAATCTTTTAATTTTAACACTTTTCTTAAAAATATTTCTTAAAAAGTGTAATTTGCTTCTTATAAAATAGTGAAAAAAAATGGTAAAAATAGGCTTGGAGCTTTGGGTTGTGAACATAACTGTACATGGCAGTGATGTAGAGAGCATTTGCTAAATTATCATTAGCTAAGTTTTTTTTTTAACTCAGCTTCATCACCACCACCTGGGAGTAGCAAATGGTGACATAGGCTATATATATGTTAAAATTAAAAGAGTTCATGGGCGGCACGGTGGCGCAGTGGGTAGCACTTCCGCCTCACAGCAAGACGGCCTGGGTTCGATTCCCGGCTGGGGCGACCCGGGTCTCTCTGTGTGGAGCTTGCACGTTCTCCCCGTGTCTGCGTGGGTGCTCCGGTTTCCTCCCAATTAGATGTCAGAAACAAATTGCCCCCTGTGTGTGAGTGAATGTGTCTGTGTCTGTCTGCCCTGCGATGGATTGGCGGCCTGTCCAGGGTGTATCCTGCCTTCTGCCCGATGCTGGCTAGGATAGACTCCAGCACCCCACCCCCCCCACCCCCGGGCTGGATAAAGCGGTTGATAATGACTTGACTGACTAAAAGATTTCATGTAATTATAGAAACATTTCTTGTAAAATTACGAATTATTCCATTTTATAAAGAGTGCATGACACTTTTTTAAGAATTAAAATATGTTAAAATTAAAAGATTTCATGTAATTATAGAAACATTTCTTGTAAAATTACGAATTATTCCATTTTATAAAGAGTGCATGACACTTTTTTAAGAAATAAAATATGTTAAAAGAAAAACATTTAATGTAATTAAAGGGCAATTTCTTGTAAAATTACAATAATAGACGTTGATTACAATACGTACAATAACTGTTTTTTTACGGTTTATGTATGTTTTAAAAATTACACAATTTTTCTGTTTTTTTACAGACATTTTCTGGCGCCCCTGCTGCCGGAAAAATACCGTTTTTTGTACACTTTTTTTTTTTACAGTGTAGCAGCAGCTGGTGTGGCGGCGTGGAGGCCTCGCAAGGGAAGCAGGAGGGGATTAGCAGTAGCAGCGGCACTGGGAGAGGTGGCAGAGAGAGAGAGAGGCAGCCGAGTCCGACAAGGACACGAAGATCGAGTGGAGGCCTCTTAGGGGCAGCAGGAGGGGATTAGCAGCAGCAGAGGTGCTGGGAAAGGTGGCAGAGAGAGAGAGAGAGGCTGCCGAGTCCGACGAGGACGCAAAGATTGCGTGGAGGCCTCGTAGGGGCAGCAGGAGGGGATTAGCAGCAGCGGAGGCGGTGAGAGAGAAGGAAGAGAGAGAGAGAAGAAGCCGCTAAAGGCCGGAGGAGACCTCGCAGGAGTTGCCGGACCAGGTCGAGAAGCCAGGAGAGGAGACACCAGCCGTGGCAGTTGAGACAAAACAAACCACTACCAGGGAAGGCAGCCTGGAGCAGTGGCAGTGGATGAGCTGGTCGCAGGAACAGCCGGTCGCAGGAGACAGACTGGTGCGGAACCATTGTGTACCAGGTAAGGAGCAGGAGCCAACACCACATGCGAGGTTGTTCGATGAGCAGGTAGAGAGGAAGTGACGGTTTAAATAGGGAAGAAAGTGGGAGGAGTGAGGGCATGGATCAAACTAAGATATAATACATGTCTTCACTTATCGCTACATACTGCTTAATCTGCGACAAAATCAGTGAATTCTGAATAGGGCCCTGGTGGTCTGTAGATATTAATTAAAGAAAATGCGTTCTTTTTTGTTACTGGATTAACTACACTGGTGTAAAGGAGCTCAAAAGAAGTAAAATTACCATAGTGTTTCCAATTGGTATCTAAGGTATTTTGAAGAAAAACAAACAAAAAAAAAATATGCAATATCTTCCAATGTTTTTGTTCTTGGGAAAATAGTCTACATCAAATCCATGTTGTGTTCTTAAACTCTTGTTTGGGCTTTGTGCTCCTAAGTGGACGTATATTATGTTTTTACCTAAGAACAAATATCAAATAAGACAATGGGAAATATTTTACTAAACTGGTAAGTGGGCTTTAAGAAGAAATGTAAAGTAAATGATGTCCATTGTTATGTAATAATAAATGTATAAGAACACTAGCTGATCCCTTTGATTTCCTTCTTTTTCCATACTGAGCATGTTTTTTTGTCTTGGTGTGCCATATCTTCCTCCTTTTCTTCCCTTGCACCTTAGAAGAGGAGGTGGAAGGCAAAGCAGAGGAGTCTGAGTTTGATAGCTTTCTGATTCTTTCTTTCATGGACAAACATATAAAAATACTTTAAATTAACTTAACAACCACATGAATTACCTGCAAATCTAATGTATATGAAGTACTGACCACGGGTGGGACCAGAGATGGGATGCTCCAGGGCTAACTTCAGCTTTTGTCTGAGAATGTCTCTCTTCTATTTAAGGGCACAGACCTCGTCCTGAAGACTTTTGACTAGCAACTGGGCTGCTGGATCTGCAGGCTTACAGTTATCAGCTGTCAAATCAGAACAAATTCATGTTATGTGGGTAATTTTTACAGATCCATTAAGAAAAGTCACAAGAAAACACCCACCCACAGAACCACCACAGAGCAGATATTATTTGGGTGATTGGATAATTTCTGAGTTTAATTCACTCATACCAACATAACACACACTTACACAGCACACAATACCAGTGTCACTGCAGTACTGAGAGTGACCAACCACCCAAATAATGGTCTTGTGGGGTCCTGAGCACTTAAGAACAGTGTGAAAGAAAGATAATGACGTGTTCAAAGGATTTGGAAGACTACAAAATAATAATAGGACTACAAAGTGTCCTACAGTGGATCTAAGAAAATGTACACACCTCTGTTAAAATTAAAGTTTTGTGTTGTAAAACAAATGAGACAAAGATAAATATTTTCAGGAAGTTTTCCATTTTTAATGTGACCTATAATCTGAACAAACTGAATTCTTTAGGGGGAAAAAGTAAAAAATAAATAAAATAATGTGTTTGAATAAGTGTGCACACCCCCAGAGAATTAATACTTTTGAAGCACCTTTTAACATTGTTATAACACTTAGTATTTTTGGGTATGAGCCCAATCAACATGGCCCATTTTGAATTAGCAATATTTGCCCACTCTTCTTTGCAAACGCATTCAAAAACTGTCCATTTGTGGGGGCATCACCTGTGTACAGCCCTCTTCAGATCATCTCAAAGGTTTTAAGTGTGAGGACCCTTACTTAGACCTTACTTATCTTGTTAGGGTTGTGGTTTGTTCACTATAATCCAACCTTCTCACAATAAAACAGCAGTTAACAGGAAAGTTAATTTGCTCATAGGATTATAAGAAAGGCAAATCAGAACTCTGGAGGTGAAATCAATATTAATTTATAAAAACAATAATCTGAACATCACTGAATGTTGCATGTGCTTCCTTTGTTTTGGATTTAGGCCCAGGCATGTTGGCAACCGACAGGAGATTCAAACTCTGCCGAAAAATAACATCTATTTATTTTATTAGTTTACTCATAATTAACAGATAAAGCAGTTATCTGCTATCAAGAAACATTGTAGTTTCATCAGTTTTTCATCATATTATGAAAAAAGCATGACTCTTGCTTTTAAGCGTACAGCAGTTGTATGCTAAACAGTAAAAACAGTGTGTTGAATCCCAAAGGATAAGGAGGGAACAGCTAGAAAATTGTCAAGCTGAATTAAAATACATTTGGTACATAAACCTGCAAAACATAATAAATGAATAAGAGCTAAATGTATTACAAAAAGTAATAACTATTAGTGTAAACTATTAGTCCTTTAATTTTACCTTGATCAACAAGGTTCTGTTGCAGCATGAGGCATTAAAAGGCTAGCTAGCTTAAGCTTGATTAACTAATTAACTAAACCTAACTAGCTAACTAACTAGGTTAACTAACTAACTAACTAGGTTAATTAACTTATCTAACTAGCTAAATAACTAGGTTAATTAACTAACCTAACTAGCTAAGTAACTAGGTTAACTAACTAACCTTAGTAGCTAACTAACCCAACTAATTAACTAACCTAACTAGCTAAGTAGCTAGGTTAACTAACTAACCTAACTAGCTAACTAACTAGGTTAACTAACTAACCTAACTAGCTAGCTAACTAGGTTAACTAACTAACCTAACTAGGATATGGAAAAAATATCCTGTGTACAATAATGACAGCCAAAGGTGTAGGCTAGCTAACAGCTAGGTTCACATAAATATTAGTTAGTAGGTTAACCTAGCGTTAGCTAACTTCATCTATGTAATGCTGCAGGCCGGAGCCCTAATGAAAACATTAGAAAAGCCCTGACTTTAGATATTTTTAAATCAAAGGTTAAAATACTTGTTTTTATGACGAGTATTTTTTTTTCAGGGCTTTTCTAACGTTTTCATTCAGTTACTTCTGTTTAAGAGCGGCATATAGGCAGGACTAACTACAGTAGCACGTAAATGTGTTTAAACTGTTAATGTAGTATTTTGTAAAATACTTACACATTCAGCTTCAGCGCTGTTTAGAAGTTTAAATCGCGCTACGTTTAACCGGTAGCAATGCAGTTTCCACCTTCTTTTGACAGATCTGTTAAGGTGATTGGCTGCAGTAAAAAATGATGGACAGCTTGGTCTGTCTGAGGATTGGCTTAATAAAAAGTGATTGACAATGAAAGTGTAGTATCTGATTGGCTGCAGT
The DNA here is from genome assembly GCF_023375975.1 of Astyanax mexicanus. NCBI lineage: Eukaryota > Metazoa > Chordata > Actinopteri > Characiformes > Acestrorhamphidae > Astyanax > Astyanax mexicanus. The sequence continues at coordinate 12,974,621 of NC_064432.1, read as the reverse complement.
CGAAAATGATTGATACATGCTCCGCCCTTTAGCCACGCCCACTGGGGCTCCGGCCTGCAGCATTACCCTTCTCGTTAACTTGGCAAAATTGCTTATGATAACTAGTTAGCTAGCTGCCTCCTAGCCTAGTTGACGACTCTATTGTGTAGTTAAATTGTTGCTAGCGATCTGCCATTTTTTACTAACACTAAAATAATACAGTACACATCACAGCTTTAAGACACTGAATGCCACTCAATCATCAGTCTCCATGATAGTTTAGCTCCCCCATTATCCATTCACTCACCCAGGCTGACTCCTTCCCTCGCATGGCGCCTAGGGAACTTCGGCTCAGACAGCTTCTCCCCTGCTCAGTCAGTAACAGGAGGAAAATAGGTCTCTTATAAGAACTTTAATAAACAAGGTGATGAGGGGAGGAAAAGGATTTGTCCAGTGGTTGCAGAAAGTTAAACTGTCCAAAAAAAAAAACGGTGTGAATTATGTGGAAGGAAGATGAAAATGAGGAGATTTTGTACCACTAAGGATAGCTACAGAGGGTAAGTTTGGCTTATTAACATAAGTAGTACTAGCGAACTACATACTAGATAAATTAAGTTTAATTAATTAGATAGGTTCTTTTACGCTTGCATATGTTATAATGTCATTCTTTCAGCTAAGTTCCGCAACGTAAAAATAAAGATATATTTTACTGCAATTCTGTACATTTATTACTACAATATTTATCGAGAACAAACTGTATTTTATACTTTTACTGTTTATCTACTGTAATACTGGACATTACAATTTAAAGATTACTGAACCTGTAAAACCAACATGCACACATACAGTTGAAATAACAAAGCACTATTGTGAACATCAACAAGGCAAGGCACATGTAATTGGTGCATGGTAATGGTGTGATTTTAGAACATTTTAGCTAAATTGCATAATAGTTATGGTAAAATCGCAGCAGTAAATTCAGTGCATTACTTTTTACATGTAATATAAAAAACCCATTAATCAAGTATAAAGAACACAATCTTCCATTCCTTTTCTTTCGAGATTAACTAAAATTATTTTATACTAGCTTTATAAATAGACTTATCTCATACCAGTATTTACCCACAACAATTATTAGTGATAATTTAAACATTTTGCTTGTAGATAACCACAATTTTAGCAGGTGGCAGGCATTGTGTTGAATCTTGTTTTATGTAAGATCTTATTTTTTTCAGGGTGTGCCGGAAACATAGAAGTTTCATGTCAAAGTCAGTAAGAGACAAGTCCATATATTCAAGGTCACATCTACGGCTTGCATCTAACATGCATGGCTAACATTCATGGACAGGTCAGTCAACTAACAATCAGTCAACAAAAGATGTAAACGTAATGTAAAAATATAAAAAGCTAATATCAGTGAGGAGTTGCCTGGAGCAGCTGCAGTCTGTGTCGAATCGCTAAAAAGATTGGAGAGGAGGACAGGAAGAAGGATTGGTTGGAGAAATGCCTTTGTCATTTTAGATGAAAGCTAATTCTGCCATAAGAAAAGGTAAGTGTCAAGGCTAGATCCAGGGGTCATACACAAAAAGAAAAACACAGGCAATAATAGAAAAACATTGTAAAGTGGTAAACCAAACAATACTCGGCGCAGGTGTGCGTGTATAAGGGCTATTTATACTGTGAATAATTAGTATTCTGGACTTCCGGGGGGGGACTGAGATCAGGTGGATGTATGATGTCAGCGTGTGGTGCGTTCTGGGTAGTGTAGTTTGGAGACTGGAGATCGCAGGAAGCACTGAGTGTGGGAGAGACAAGAGCGCTATCAGCACCAGACCTGAAATCCCCCCCCCCCCCCCCAACTAGACCGGAGCTACACAGACAGAACCAGTCAGTGGGATATTTAAAACAGTAAACACGCAAAAAATTGCCTAATTCCTGATTAGCCCTTTCACACTTCCCATTACTCATAGGGTGAAAGCCCGAAGTCAGACTAACATGCACTCCTAAATGCTCTCCACACCCTAGAGGTGAACTGAGGCCAAAATGTCCTCGGGAATACCATAGTGTCGAAACACATGAGTATAGATTGCTTGAGCGATTTGGAATGCAGCATTGATTTCCATGATCTGGTCATCCAACTCCCAGTGTATAACAGCTATTTCTACTGAGGGCGGAAGGATACGCTCAGTTTCAGTGATAACCTTTGCGCTGTCCGTGGTGCTGAGCACCCTGGAGAGCGCCTCAGCTTTGGTGTTGCGGGTACCTGGACGAAATGAAATGGAGAACGGGAATCTAAAAAAGAACAGGGACCAGCGAGCTTGACAGGGATTCATCCATTTAGCGGTTTTGAGGTATTCAAGGTTTTTTTGATCTGTAAGTACTTTAAACGGGTGTACAGCCCCTTCCATCCAGTGACGCCATTCTTCCAATGCCAGCTTTACAGTCAACAATTCCCTGTTTCCTATACCGTAATTACGTTTGGCCGCGGATACCTTACATGAAAAGAAAGCTATGGGATAAAGTTTGGGAGGTGACCCACTGCGCTGGGAGAGGATCGCACCAACTCCAGTCTCAGAGACGTCAACTTCAACTGTGAAAGGGAGATTAGGATCAGAATGCTTAAGAATGGGAGCGCATACAAAAGCCGCTTTAAGTTTATCAAAGGCGTGCTGAGCCACTTCAAATCAAATCAAATCAAATTTATTTGTATAGCGCTTTTTACAACAGGTGTTGGCACAAAGCAGCTTTACAGAAACATGATTACAGGACAAAGAATCAGGCAAAACATTACACATAGAAAATACAGAATACAGAACCCCCAGTGAGCGCGGAGGCAAGGAAAAACTCCCTCAGAGCTGCAGGAGGAGGAAGAAACCTTGGGAGGACCAAGACTCACATTAAAGGGGGGACCATCCTACCACTGGTCAAACGGCTTTTAAATAGAAATTTAAAAAGTCTTTTATACATCTATATAGGTTTTATGTACTCAGGAGTGTAATAGCGCCACTAATGGCTTGGATGTAATCTGTAGTGGAGAGTAAGATGGTCGATGAGCAGCTGATCTGTGGTGGTGGTGGAGAAGAGCTGACTTCAGAAACTTCCATCAGTCTGGCCGGACAGGAGACGCGAGAGCCTGAGGGTCCAACATCGGTATCGGGTCAGACAGGTGGGCAGTCAGTAACTCGGAGGAAGGCAGAGAGATGGAATTAGTTTTGACTGGATTTATGCAAAACTGAGAATATTAAAACATTATCAGAGTGTGGCAAATGACTCCGGCAGAACTGAATAAAACAGCCTAACTAAAGGCAGAGAGCCAGAAGGTAACATAGACATGGAGGCACCCTGAAACACCAGCATCCACCCACTCCACCGTCCACAAACCTGAGTGACCGTGTGCAGTGGGAGAACAACAGCACCAGCATCTCAGTTTACCACAAATTCCTCTGTCCATGAACCCCTGAATCTGCAGCCTTATCTAAAGGGAAAAACATTAATTACCAAAAGCTAAACTAAACAAGTAAGTTTTCAGTCTAGACTTAAAGATTGAGACTGTGTCTGAGTCCCGAACATATTCGGGGAGATTATTCCAGAGTTGAGGCGCTTTATAAGAGAAAGCTCTTCCTCCTGCAGAGCTCCTCTGAATTTTAGGCACTACTAATAAACCAGCACCCTGTGATCTGAGTAATCGCGGTGGTTCATAACAGGAGATGAGGTCTTGTAAATACTCAGGAGCGAGTCCGTGTAGGGCTTTATACGTTAACAGGAGAATTTTATAGTCTATGCGGAATTTGACTGGAAGCCAGTGCAGTGCTGATAGTACTGGACTAATATGGTCAAATTTTCTAGTTTTAGTAAGGACCCTGGCTGCAGCATTTTGAACTAGCTGAAGTTTATTTAAGTTACTGCCGGAACATCCAGACAGTAGCGCATTACAATAATCTAGCCTTGAGGTAATAAAGGCATGTACTAATTTTTCTGCGTCATGCAGTGATAGGGCATTTCTTAGCTTGGCGATGTTACGGAGGTGTAGAAAAGCTGTTCTAGTAACATTAGATATGTGTTTATCGAATGCTAGATCTGAATCTATGATAACTCCAAGGTTTTTAGCTGCTGAACCAGGGGTGGCTGAGAAGTCAGCCAGATTTAGCATTAAGTCTGATAATTTATTTCTAGCAGCTTTGGGGCCTAATAGGAGAACTTCTGTTTTATCACTATTTAATAGGAGGAAGTTGTGCGACATCCATGATTTTACATCTTCTACACAATCCTCGATTTTCTTTAATCTCACTCTGTCGTCAGGTTTGGCTGATATGAAGAGCTGCGTGTCATCCGCATAACAATGAAAATTCACATTGTGTTTTCTAATAACTTTGCCCAGTGGGAGCATATATAATGTAAATAATAACGGTCCTAATATAGAGCCTTGTGGAATTCCATATCTTACCTTGGTATAACTGGAAGACATATCATTTATCCTCACAAACTGATAGCGATCGGTTAAGTACGATTTAAACCATGCTAAGGCAGTTCCGGTTACACCGACCATGTTCTCTAGTCTTTCTAAAAGGATAGTATGATCTATTGTATCAAAGGCTGCGCTCAGATCGAGAAGTACGAGTAAGGAAACACAGCCTTGGTCGGCGGCTATAAGTAGATCGTTTGTTATTCTAACTAAAGCTGTCTCAGTGCTATGATAAGGCCTAAATCCAGATTGAAATTTTTCATAGATCTGGTTTCTTTGCAGGTAAGAGCAAAGTTGTTGGGCTACAGCTTTTTCTAAAATCTTAGAAATAAACGGTAAGTTTGAAATAGGTCTATAGTTAGACAGTACACTAGGATCAAGATTTGGTTTCTTGATCAGAGGTTTAATTACAGCTGTTTTAAAGGCTTTGGGTACATGGCCCAGGGCGAGCGATGAGTTTACTATCATTAACAGAGGTTTAATTATATCTGGCAGTACCTGTTTTAATAATTTTGTGGGAACAGCATCAAGTGTGCAGGTTGTGCTGTTTGAAGAGGAGATAATTTTCTCTAGTTCTAGCTGTGGAAGTGGGTTAAAGACTTCCCACCTAACTTCAGTAACAGGGTTTTGTTCTAGATCAGCCAGACCAGATGACAGAGAGGATGTAATATTTATCTGTTTAATTTTATCCCGAATGTTTTCAATTTTACTATTGAAGAAGTCCATAAAATCGTTGCTGGTGTAAATGGCTGGAATCTGAGGTTCAGTACCTGCCTGGTTTTTAGTTAATTTGGAAATAACACTAAAGAGAACTCTAGGATTATTTTTATTTATCTCGATCTGTGAGGCCAGATATGCTGAGCGGGCTTTATTAAGTTCTTTTCTATATTTAACAAGACTGTCTTTCCACGCAGAGTGAAACACTTCCAGTTTAGTTGATCGATATTTACGCTCTAAATTTCGTACTAACTGCTTTAAGGTACGAGTTTGATCATTGTACCACGGTGCGAGCTTTTTCTGTCTATCTATTTTGTGTTTAAGGGGTGCTACAACATCTAAGGTAGAGCGAAAGGTATTTTCTAAACCTTCGGTTAGTTTGTCTAGTTCTACTGGGTCTATAGGAGAGTACATTAGAGTTGATAAGTCTGGAAGCTTATCTGTAAATTGTTGGGCTGTAAAAGGCGTAATTGAACGTTTTACAGAGTAGCTAGGGGATGTACGTATATTATGACTAAGATGTAATTTAAATGAAATAAGGTAATGATCTGAAATTGCGGAGGTTTGAGAACGAATATTCGGGTTATCTATGCTCACACCCAGGGTCAAAACTAAATCCAGAGTATGATTACAGTAATGAGTAGGTCCTGTTATATTTTGAATAATACCAACTGAGTCTAAAATCGATGTGAATGCCTTTTTTAATGGATCATCCAATTTTTCGAAATGAATGTTGAAGTCTCCAACTATAATCACTTTATCATTACTTACTGCTAAGTCTGTGACAAAATCACTAAATTCTTTTAAAAATTCTAAATAGGGCCCTGGTGGTCTGTAGATGTTAATTAAAGAAAATGCATTCCTTTTTGTAACTGGATTAATTATACTGGTGTAAAGAAGCTCAAAAGAAGTAAAATTTTCATAGTGTTTCTGATTGCTAACTAAGGTACTTTGGAAAAATATGCAGACCCCACCTCCTCTACCGGACAATCTCGGATTGTGTATATAATTATAGCCTGCAGGGGTGGCTTCATTTAATGCTACATATTCGTTTGGCCTAATCCAGGTTTCTGTCAGACACAGAACATCGAATTTCTGATCAGTTATCATTTCATTCACCAGAACTGCTTTTGAATTTAGAGATCTAATATTAAGTAAACCAATCTTTAGGCTTGAAATGTTAGTACTACAGTCTGGATATGATTGTTTAATATAAGTTAAGTTATTTAGATTTACTGTTTTAGTTTTTTGATGTTTTTGTTTGACTCGGGGGACAGACACAGTCTGAATACATTGGTATCTAGGTAACGTCTCTTTGCAGCTCGCAGACGGTCGGTTAAGCCTCTCTGTCTGCGGCCTGGTCCCGGCTCTGGATTGTCAGCAGCTTCTAATACTACTCTGCCGACTAACTAAAAGACTATGAGCTATGCTGCATGAAAGTAAGGCAGCACCCTCCCGCGTGGGGTGGACACCATCCCTACCTAAAAGACCAGGCTTGCCCTCAAAGTGTAGCCAGTTATCTATAAAGCCCACATGATTTTCTGCACACCACTTGGACATCCAGCGGTTCAGCGAAGAAAGCCTGCTGTAAGCTTCATCACCACGCCTCATTGGGATGGGGCCAGAGCAGATTACCTCCTCGGACAGCGTCTGGGCCTGTTTAATCACCTCTTTAATATTAGCCTTAGTTATTTCAGACTGCCGCAGACGAATATCATTGGCCCCTACATGAATTACTACCCTCGAATATCTCCTATTCCCTAACCTAAGGTTGCCACTAATGTCCGGTGCTCTGGCTCCCGGTAAACAAGTAACTGTTGCCGCTGGTGCCCCTAAAGGAGTAGCTAATTTCACGTGTCGGACGATAGAGTCTCCTATCACCAGAGTACCTTTAACAGGCTCCTCAGTTGGTGCTTCACTGAGCGGGGCAAACCTGTTTGACACGTGAACTGGGGGAGCGTGGTGTTTAGGTGGGCTGGCTGTGGCCTTTGCGGTAGCATTAGCCTTAGCCTTTCGACTATGCCGCCGAGACGTTACCCATTCGCCCCGCTGTGAGGGCTCTAAGGCCGGAGTCGAGGGGGTACTAACTCTCCCTGAGACACCCGGGGCTGCTAACAGTGAATCCTGCTGTCTATCCCTTATTAAACCCCGGACGTGCAGCTCTAACTTATTCACCTTATCCACCAAGGAGCTAACTATCTCACACTTAGTACAAATACCACTATTGTTACCAGTATCGGTGGATAAGGGATCTAAGCTATACATGCCACACTCTAAACAGGTGTAAACCTGAGCAGAAGCCATGGAGAAAAAAAGCACTCACCTTGTTTCAGTTGAAATTAGAAACTTACACAAACAAACTGCAGCAGCAAACAGCTAATCCAGCAAACCTGAGGAAAAAGTCTATAAAAGTAGACTGAGAGTGGATTAATAGGTGTGTAGAGCAAAGAGGAAGCAGACTAAAAGTGGATTAGTAAGTGTGAAGAGAGTAAAAGAGAAGAAAACAGAGAAAAGTGTAGAAGCTGAAGATTAAAGCAAGCTTTCAGCAGCAGAGCAGCACAGCAGCAGACCAGCACAGCAGCAGACCAGAGTAGTAGAGAGCAGAGCAGGGAGCAGAGCAGGGAGCAGAGCAGGGAGCAGAGCAGGGAGCAGAGCAGGGAGCAGGGAGCAGAGCAGGGAGCAGAGCAGGGAGCAGAGCAGGGACGCAGGGAGCAGAGCAGGGTTTTAGTGGCTTTCTTAGTCAGGGGTGTAAGTGGAGCAGCAACGCTACTGAAATTACCAATAAAGTGCCTATAAAAATTAACGAAGCCTAGGAAGCGCTGGAGATCTTTAATGGTTTGGGGCTAGGGCCAACTCATGACGGCTTCCACCTTGTTATCGTCCATGAGGAAACCATTTGCACTAATGATGTAGACGAGAATTCGCATTTTTCGGCTTTGGCATAGAGACTGTGATCGGATAAATGCTGGAGGACTAGACGGACTTGTTGGATGTGAGTGGCCAGATCAGGGGAGTAGATCAAAATATCATCTACCATCCTTCTGTTTAACGAAGAAAAAAGCCGAACCGACTGGGGATTTGAACGGGCGGATAAATCCTTGTTCAAGCGCCTCGCTAATGTATTAAGACATGTATTCCTCCATGTATTTCTCTTCATCTAAGGTAAGGGGATAAATACGCGCCTTAGGAAGTGTAGCACCTTTAACTAAATCAATGGAACAATGAGGAGGTAGTTTAGTGGCACTGGTCTTACTAAAAACCTCAAAAAAATCAGAATATTCTGAGGGTACGTCAGGGGGATCAATAGCATTAGGGCTCTCCACCAAAGTGGACTGGATAGCAAATTTCTCTAAAACTAGACAGTTAGCGTGGCAGTGAGGAGAACAGGAAATAATTTCCCCTTGGGACCATGATATAACAGGATCATGAGTCTTTAACCATGGCAAACCCAGAATTAGCTGGTGTTTGGGGCGCCGAGACAGGAGCTGATCCAGCCGGATGGATAGAGAAATTAGTTGATCCAGAAATAGATCATCATCTTTGCATGCCAGTTCCTTTTGGATGTCTGCATTCAGACCATTCCGGTACACATTAATCAGTGCTGAGTTATTCCAGGCACTTCTTGCTGCCACAGTGCGAAATTCCAGTGCATAAGCAGCTGCTGACTTGTTCCTTTGTTTTAGTGTTAGCAAAAGTTCACCACTGGAATGTCCGTACTTTGTGTGATCAAACACACTGCGAAAAATCATCAAAAAGGCATCGTAGCTCAACTCTGACACACTATCTGGACCTGGATAGCTTGTGGTACAGGAGGAGGTTTTGCTGGACTGGGATTTTGTACAGTTAATCCCCTAAGGTGCTCTAAAATCTCAGAGACCTGCTGCTGCTGGCTGGCCTGCTGTCGAGCAAGCTCATCTACAGCTTGGGTCACACCAGCGAGGGTCTTACTGATGCTGACCGAGTTGCTTGCCCTGGTTGACTAGACCAGACTTAATGAGCTCGGCATCCGCTATCTGATCCATACAGCTGAGTATTTCTGTCAAGGCTAGACAGTACTCATGTGCAGATGCAGAAATGCAGTTATAAATCATTTACTTATTATTCAGTTTAAACAACACCATTACTTATTCTATAGCTACAATGAAATATATTATTATTTTTATTTAATTTAGTAACAACTAGAAAATTAGTAGAAATTGGTAGAATTGGTAGAATACCATTATATCACGTTGTCATTACTTACTTATTACTTATTACTTACAATTACTGATTTATTATTTAGTAACAAAAACAAAACAATCAATTAATTAATATGTAAATACAACCTGTTAACAATTGTTACAGACCTTTTACCTCCACAATTACTGATTTATTAATCAGTAACAAGTAGGAAATTTATATTTAATTTATGTGTGATGTGTACAACTTGTTACCATAATATTACCATATTATTACCCACTTATTAGCGTTCAATCAATAAGGTAAAATTCTATCATAATATGTTTGAGGTCATAAAAACTAATTTCTGAACAAAATTGTTATGTTATCAGTTCAAAACAACACTGGAGATTTTTTACTCTGAGGAGTAAGAGAGGAGCTCAAAACTATGCGCAAACCACTTCTCTCAGTCTGAAACGTCCTTTATGAAATTTACCAAACGAATGAACCCAAACACCTAAGAAATGTTGAAAACAAGATATTAGTGCTATAGGATTGGAGATAACCACACCTTCACATTCTTAATCTTAACTGGTTTCTACATTTATATATACATATATAATTTAGCTTTATAAACTTTGCTCTCTTTTTAACTGTGTCAAAATGATGCAAGGCTTTGGATGTTGTTTGTACTTTTTCAGGAATCAGGAAAGTCAGAGTGTTTCCATCAGTAATGGGAGCTGTGAGGAGATTATTACCCTGAGTGGCAGAGAAGCTCCTCTACTGTCTGCTCTTCTTAGACCAGTGTAAATATCCTAAAAGACAACAAGCTATCTGGAAACCTCTCCTCAGAGAGCCAGCATGCCTGTTCTACACGACATAAAGTTGTACACAGGCCAGAATATATTTTTATCCAATCTTTTTAGCTGTATCTTCTTCACAGAGACTTTAGGACACTTAAGGACTGTTTGATTCTAATGTGATAGACAAGGACTGTTTGCTGCGTTCATTATGGACACTGAGCTGAACAACACCATGATAAGAACTTGTTGCCTAGACCGGCTGGAGCTGATCACATCATCGGAACTGGACAACAAACTGTTAACTTACCTAGTCATATTAATAGATTCTGTGCAATTGCATTGGATCCTGTTGATTTACACTTTTTGGTCCAATGTGTCAAATACATGTAAATCGTAGAAAAATATGTTTTTTTTATGATATTGTGATGTTGTGATATAACTGCTGTTTTATATGAACTTACAGAGCATTCATGGGATTAATATTTAATTTCCTAATTTTCAATCAAACCAGAAAAAGCTCATATATTAGTAACCAAGATGTCTACTTTTGAGTCTGCTTGGCTACAAGTTTGGGCATAATATTTTAAAGCCACCCTTAACTGTAACATTTTGTCCCAACAAATAATTTCACATGGTGTGACGCCATACTTCTTTTTTTAAACAGGCAATTTTTTGGAGCACTTTGGGGAGTTGGGGTTCTCCTTCTTTCAGGAGGATGAACAACACCTCAGACGGACACTGACAGTTACAGGATGTGTTATCGCTCTTTATGTTTTCAGAAAAACCACAATCTCTAGCACTCTTGCTTTAGTTCTTGCTTCAGTATTTTGGTGTGACACATTTTACACAAAAATGCCCAAGTAAAATAACTTTTCAGTCAATATTACCTTTAAAACTATATTGTCATATTGTAGTTAGTATGGTTTTATGATGCTAGCATAAATCCACCTTGCTTAAAGTACATGAAACCTCACATGGTGTGACACAACATCGTAAGGTGTGACAAGGGGTTTCTTGTTGCACCATATGATTATTTTGTCACACTATATGATATGAACTGCATTTAAATACATAAATAATGCTCTTATATTGTAGCTAATAGTTAAGTTCATTAAATATTTCATACTTTTAACACATTTTGATAGTATATTATTTACAAATTTAGTATGAATACAGCAACTTTACTTCCCTACGATCTCGTTTTCAAACTGAATCGATGTTAAACTACAGAATTTTGGGACTCAAATGTAAAGTTTGGGGCAAATTTCAGTAGATAACGAGAGATGTGAGATTAAATGCAGACTCTGTAAGGAGAGAGGAGGTCCTGGGGAAAAGACGAAGTAAATGGAAACATTGATCTTTTTACCAGTGTTGCAGGGTGCTACATCAAATAGCATATGCCAAAAAAAACAGCTCTACAAAAGTTCAGTGATTAACAAAGATTATTAGATTTCATGTAGCTAACATTCAACAGATTAAAATGAAACTTGCAACATGTAATGAATAAATTGGATAACTGTAGTAGTGGATTACTTAATGTTTCAGTCATTTGTCAAACAAAGTTTGTTTGTTTGTGATTCCTTAAATGGCGTGACACCATGTCATTTGGTGTGTCATACAGAATTGTAAAAAAAAATTGAGGATTTTTTTTTATTTATCATAAACTCATCAATGTGACAAATGTGGAATAATGCCAGCAACAGTTACAGGAATTTTGGTGCATTTGTAACAAGGTATTCCCGAATTAATTTTAAGTGTATGGAAAGAATGTGAGTTAACGTCTTCCTATGTGTATAGATAAAGTAAATAATTAAAAAGGTAACATATTTGCACATGAGCAATGCTACACTTTTATATAGCAATGACAAATAATCAATACCCATTTTTTTATTTAATACACAATAACATTCATGTCACACCACATGACAATTTTAGTAACTAAGACCGTAAACTAGTGAATAAATGTACATTTCAAGAACAAAATCTACAAAACTACATATATATATATATATATGGAAATATAAGAGTTGGTAGAATATAACCCAGTAATTTAATGACTTACATTCGATATTTTTTGTTTTTTTACATTTGTTCAGCCAAATATGTCAATCACCCATAAATGTATAACTGCTTGGATGAAGTCTATGAGGAGAAGGTTTCTTTTTCTTTCTCTTTCTCTCTTACTTTCTCTGGGTTGTGAATGTATTAATCTATTGAGATATAATTATAATTATCTGTTGACTCGTTGATGTACTTTTACTCTTTTCTGATGTATCTATTAATGTATGTTCCTTTTATATATCTGTAATGCTGAAACTATTTTTCCAGTTAATTTTTATATATTTTAAATTCTAAACTTTGACTTTTAGTGGTCATCTTTTCATGTTCTGGGATTTCTCACATCCGAGTTTTAACTGAGAAATGCTGTGGTAAATTACCCCACAGATTTTGGTGTTCTGCCTGGTTATGATAATAAAGAATGATGTTACACTGTAACAAGTAATCCATGGTCCTTCTATACTGTCATGAACAACTGCTGTGTAAGGTAGGTTACATTCAATTTAATAATATCAAAAGTGCTGGCACTGGGAGTTAAGGTGAATTGCAAGGTGATGCCTTGGTATCCTGGAACAGTGTGTGATGTCCTGTAACAGTGCGAAACCGTGAAACCCTGCCATAAAGGTGCTGTATACCAATATGGGTGTAAGTCGCAACGATTCTTCATTTTGCATGATTCTTATCTCCCAAGTAATTTGTATCAAAAGTTTGCAAAATATGAAATATATGTTTTGAGAAATTTCATGAGATTCTGCTTAGTTTTGCCAACTTTAGGACCTCATCACTAGATTTTTCAAAATATTTTAGTTAATTATTTAAAATATATACATGTATATAATATACAATCAAATGACAAGAAGTTGGCAGCCCTAATTCTGACATGTTTTAGACATGCCTTTGTTTTGTGTTGAGGCAGAAATTAGAATTAAATGTTAGCTCTGTCATGGTTTAAACCTTTTAATGTTAACAGTTGGCCATGAAAGAAACCTTAAGAGGTTGAGATTAACCTGCAGTTCTTGAATGGGAAATGTATGTGTTTATATTGTGCTATTCAAAAGTTTGGAACCTTTAGCATAAAAAAAGCTATATATACATATATATTAAAATATCAGTAACTGAAGACAGAATATTTAGACATGCTGGGACTGTTTAATGTAACATGTTTCATCATCTTTAAGGAGAATGTTGTAGAATTCTAAGGATGACAGTTTAGTGAATATCTGAGACAGATCATGTTTGAGAAGTAGTAATGAGTTATGTACAAATGTCCAACATTGTGAATATTAACCCTGATTAAAACAGGGAAAAAGATGAGAATGGATTCCAGGTGGTCTCATGTGGTTTAGTCAATTTCTCTTTCTATTTGTTTCTTATTCAGACTGATTTTAGCTCAGTCTCAGCCCAATGAGATTTATAGAATACAGGTGTAATATTTAATTTCTCTAGTGGTTCTCAGTTCTCAGTTCATGCTGATCTGAGGGAGAGTAGATTTCATGCTCAGTTCATGCTGATGAGGGAGAGTAGATTTTAGAAACCTGTGAGGAAAGGCCCTATTTTGTTTGGAAAGGTGTAATTTGACAGACCCAGTGTTGGGTCTATTACAAGCTGCAGTGAATTGGGTCTCTCTTTCTGACTTTAAAATAACAAGAAAAAAAGCTTTCTGTTTTGCTTTTCATATGTTCTCTCCTTCCCGCAAAGAAGAACTTGATTGCATTACCGCAATAAAGAACTTGCTTGACTATTCTTGGTTATATTTTGTGTCCCCATCAGAGCACAACAATAATAATAGTAATGTTAATAAAGTTTAGAAAAATCAAGCATTGTTTGGCTGGAAATTATTTTTGTTTTAGTTATTTCAAGGCTTAACGATTTGTAATAATATTATAGAATTCCTTCCAGGATTTTTAAAGTGTTTGGATTTTTTTTTAATGTTGCTCAGTGCTCTTTTCAGGGCGTTTTGAGAGGTCAGAGGTGGTGCTCATCAAGCGAGTCTTGAACTGCATTACAGGACCCTCAGAGACAGCGTCCTCTGCTACAGTACTGTGAATGTCGTAACAGAGCAGGAGAGTTTTAGATGAGAGACTGTGTTTGGCTGGACGGCATCTTTACCAAACCTGCTGTGATTAAAATGTTACAGCACTGGTCCAGGAAACTGGTTTCAGATCTGTAAGAACTGAGCCATCAGAGTCTGCTTCAGATCAACCACCAACAACACCTGCCCTACAGCCCAACAGAGTCACCCCTCAGCCTGAGCCAGCAACAGAGATGTGAAACCAGATTTTCTGTTCTTTCTTTATATGCCTTTTTTTTACCTTTTGTTACGAAGGAGTGATTTTATATACATTTTTTAAACCTTACCTGATGGTGACTCAAATTATGACTGGTTTACCTTTCTTTTTTAGACAAATAAAAAAGATAAGGTTGTAGCATAGAGTGTTTTACATCAAAGATCCAAAATAAAATTTACTTCAGGAAAAACCTTTCATTTTAATTGTAAACAATAGTCAACCAAACATGGATGCTAGGCAGATTAATACATTAGAGGTCTATCACACATTGGCCCTCAATTTACACTGAAAAGTTGTTATAGATTTGTTGTCTAATGGCTATGATTTGTATAAGACATTTTTCAATCATCTCTGCTAAGGCTTATGTAATGTTATAAAAATATGATTAGATGAAATATAGATTTGCACCAGATGTGCACTAATATTAACTTTAACATTAATATACAGTAATATATATAATATTACTATTAACTACCTTGCTAAACCACCAGCTAGCTTTGTCAGTCTTGTGACTATGACAAACCAAACAACAACTGGAACTTAAATATGCTTTATTTTTGCAAATAACTTACAGATGTTACAGTTCACTAAAAAGATTAGATTTATTGTTTATTTATTTATCTATTGTTTATTATAAAAAATAATATTAGGCCAATGACTTCTAGCAGCACTACTGCAGCTCATAGGTTGAAAATAACTGCCATAAAAACCACTTAATCTAAACTTAGGTGGACCAAGCACTGAAAAAAAAAATCTCTGTTTGATTTACATGAAAAAAGGATGTACATCGGTTGCACATAATAAATTTGTGTTTTCAAAAAATAATATACTCATTCTGAACATGTTATCATTACTGAGTACACAGTGTAATGAAATTACGTTCCTCCGTTACCAACACACTGCAACATGGAACAACAATTACAGTAGATAACAAAGTGAAAACGTGTAACGAATGTGCAACATAAACTAAATCACTACAATAAATATTGTAATATAATACAGGAAATTGACAAATCCTGCACCTAACAGCTGGGGTTATGCATAGGGCTCAGCCAGGATCTACTACTCACTCAACTAACAACAATAGCAAAACCACCACAATCTGATACTGGCTCGACAAGAATCCAGAAGCACAGCCTAACACTATGTTCATGGTCCATTGCCTCAACTGCCAAGTAACAGACCTACCAAAAAATAACCTATGAACAAACAGAATCCCTCCTTAATCTAAGATCACTTCCTTTAACTATGGCAACAACACACTTACCTAAGCACAATCACACACAATAAATCACATTATAAGTTGCGTGAGCAGAACACAGCAACCACTACCATCTGATACTGGCTCGACAAGAATCCAGAAGCATAGCGAACTATGTTCATGGTCCGTGCCTCAACTGCCAAGTACTCAGACGTCTACAAAAACTCATGAGACAAATTACTACAAGAGCAGGACCACACCAATCCCCTTCATCCAAACTCTAACACAAACTTCAGTGCAAGCTCTTCTCAGGGGTCATCAGGCAGGCACCTTCCTTCGTCAGTGTTTCGCTGAATTAGGCCCACGACACCTCCAGAAGGCTCAACAGTGAAGTCTGGCGTCCCAGACCCACCCCCCTCCAAGCTTGCTGTAGAAGCACAAACTCACTCCCTTCCCCACACAGCCTCAGCCCTTCTGAACCACAACCACTGACTAGATCTTTCAGCTACATCTGACAACTCCTTCACTACAGTCCTTAGCACACGACCTCTAATTCCGAATTCAGACAGCAGTCTTGTGGCAGACTTCGCAACAAAGCCTCTAGTACCTACCTCTACCGGTCTAATATACGCTTGCCACCCACGCTCTCTCACCTCAACCACCAAGTCTGTATACTTCAGCCTTTTCCTTTCATAAGCTCCATCTACCTCGTCTTCAAACGGAACAGTCAGCTCTATAAAATACACTATCCGCTTACTTTCAGAGTACAACACTACATCCGGCCTCAAGGTTGTAACCAGAATGCACTCTGGGATCTGCAGTTTACTACCTACATCCACTAATAACTTCCAATCTCGTGCATTGGCCCACTTACCAGCAGTTTTCAAGCACTGTGCTGTTTCTCCACTATGCTGCCCCTCACGCACAAACGTGATTACCCTACTGCAACCTACCACGGGCATGTTATTAACTTCTAACCGTTTCTTATCAAGTGCACCTGCAAGAGATCTAAGTACCTGATTATGCCTCCATGTGTAGCGCCCCTGGGATAGACTCACCTTACATGCCGACAAAATGTGCTTCAGCGTGCCACTTCCTGCACATAGCTTACAACTTGGATCCTCACCCACCCACTGAGCAAGGTTTTGTGGCGTTGGCAGAACATCATATGTAGCTCCCAAAAGAAATTTTATACGGCCTGTATCCAATCCCCATAACTCTCGCCAGGTGATTCTCCGCTTCTCTACACTTTCCCATCTCATCCACTGCCCCTGTTTACTCTGCCCTGCTGCTTTTGCCCTCCTTGCTTCCTCCTCCTGCTCACGAATAAACCCTGTAACCATACACCTTTTCTCAGGTGATGTGGCCTTGCCGAATGCTTTCCAAGAATCACCTAAACCTAATCCTGCCCTCCCATTTTGCACCTGCCCCACAACATCCCTGTGCTCCAGTGCCCTCCTTGCGGCTTGAGTAGCTTCTCGAGCATTCCACTTTCTCCCAGACCTAGTCACTGGTGCTGTTGCTTTAACCAGCCCGTCTTTTGACCCTAACAACTGCATTTCACGTCCTACCTTAGCACATTTGAACTCCTCAACCAAGCTCGTCAACGGCAGTTCCAGCATCCCTCTCCCACACCATGCCACACTACTAAGGCAACGCGGCACCCCCAACCATGTCCTTATAGCCTTGCTCATAACCCTTTCTAACATCTCAACCTCAGAAATCGGAATATCATAAACTGTAAGTGGCCACCTTAGACGAGGCCACAAACCAAACTGCAGACACCACAATTTTAATTTACCTGGCAGAAAAGACTTATCAATTCTATTAATGGCCTCCACCATTTCTGTCCTCAACCCTTCCACCTGCTCTTTATCATTCAGTGATGCAGTATACCACCTACCTAAACTCTTAACTGACTTTTCCAATATAGATGGTATGACTTCTCCCTCCATCATAAACCTTTCTTGTATCAATTTCCCTTTAACGATTGATACACTCCTAGACTTGCTCGGTTTAACTTTCACCCTAGCCAGCCTAAGATTATCATTTAACTTCCCTAGCAGTCGCCGGGTACATGGCACCATGGTCGTTAATGTTGTCATATCGTCCATAAACGCCCTAACTGGTTTATCGCTCTAAGGAGTGAGAGAGGAGCTCAAACGTATGTGCAAAACTCTTTTCTCAGCCTGAATCACTGAAAAACAGACTTTACTGCACAAATGAACCCAAACACTTAAGAAATGATGAGAACAAGATGTTAATGCGTTTTACACTGTTATAATGTGTTTCAGGTCTTAAAAACTCATTTCTTGGCGAAAGAGGAGTTTTCAGTTTAAAACAACACTTCATGCGGTTATCGCTCTAAGGAGTGAGAGAGGCGCTCAAACGTATGGGCAAAACGCTTTTCTCAGTCTGAATCACGGAAAAACGGACTTTACTACATTTAACTCACAAATGAACAAAAACACCTAAGAGATGTTGAGAACAAGATGTTAATGCATTTTACACTGTTACATTGTGCTTCAGGTTGTACTCATTGTACTCATGATTGTACTCATTTTTGCGTGACAGAGAATTTTTTAGTTCCAAGTAGTGAGAGAGGAGCTCAAAAGTATGGGCAAAACGCTTTTCTCAGCCTGAATCACTGAAAAACAGACTTTATTATATGCATATTACAAATGAACCCAAACACTTAAGGAATGTTGAGAACAAGATGATAGTGCATTTTACACTGTTTTAATGTGTTTCAGATCTTAAAAACTCATTTTTGAGCGAAAGAGAAGTTTTCAGTTTAAGAAAGAACTTGATACAGTTTTAAGCTTTAAGAAGTGAGAAAGGATCTCAAAAGTATGGGCAAAACGCTTTTCTTAGCCTGAATTACTGAAAAACAGACTTTACTAAATGCAACTCACAAATAACCCAAACCCAAACACAAGAAATGTTGAAAACAAGATGTTAATAAGTTTTACAATGTTATAATGTGAATTTGTCAATTCAAATTCTTGATGCAGTTTATTCGATCTAAGGAGTGAGAGAGGAGCTCAGAACTCTCTCTCACTTCTTGAAAACAAGAAGTTAGTTTACACAGTTATAATGTGTTATAGGTAATAAAAAAACTAATTTCTCATAGAAACAGAAGTTTTTTTTAAGGGGGTGAGAGCGCAAAACACTTTTCTCAGCCTGAATCATTCAACACTTAAGAAATGTTCATTTCTACAAAATTACTGCATTATAAGCACTCATCACTGTTCTTTTAATTTATTGTAGGCTCACCTATAGACAAGTGTAGTGTGTTTCCTGGGAACCGAATGATTTTTATACTGAAATAAAACAGAAAAGGGCTAGAAAATGCAAATTAACCTGTTGCTTCTGTGTTACATGTTAACAAAATACAGTTACTGTATTACAGAGCTTATGTCTGAAAAAATGCTCAGAAATTAGTTTAGAAAAAAACTGATAGAAAAAAAAACTCACAAACACAACCACTGACAATATATATGGGACACCACTAGACAATTTCAGTGTTATCCTTTTCAGTGTGAAAAATGTCACACACACCACACCCCCTAAAAAACTAAGAACAAAATGACAAACTAGAAACCATACAAAATAATGGCAAACACCTAACAGTAAAATAATGGCAAGCCCATGGCAAGAAAACAGGAAAAAACCTTAGGAGGAACTCATCCCCCTTGGGTCAACCCGCTCCAAACAGACAAATAACAAAGAAAAACATAACAAAAACAACAGTACAGAGAGATAATGTGGAGTAGTGTAACAGGTACTAATTTATGAATGTAAAAATGTGATGAGCACATAATAGTAGATATGGATAATGTATAAAGAGGTACTAATCTATCTGTTTGAGGTTATGTGAATGAGTTATGGCAAATATAGACACTAATATGGATCCTGAGTGTGTTAATGTTGATGAGTGCAGGGTTTTAGAGCAGGAATTGCAACACAGCGAGCAGTGAAGAGTCAGGCTGGGCAACAACAGGAACAGGGCATCTTTATACATGTTGAAGAGATAGATAGAGAGAACAGCATGTCAGATATATGGAATTAGACTGGATTTATGTAAAACAGAGAATATAAAACATTAACAGAGTGTGGCTAAGACAGTAACATAGACACAGAGGCTCCCTGAAACACTGGCATCCACCCACTCCACCTATTGACCGCATGAACCAACAACAACAGCATCAGATCTCAGTTTATCACAATTCCTTATGTCCATGAACCCCTGGATCTGCAGCCTAAAGGGAAAAACATTAATTATCAAAAGCTAAAATAAACAAGTAAGTTTATAGTCTAGACTTTAAGATTGAGACTCTGAACATATTCAGGAAGATTATTCCATAGTTTGGGAGCTTTATAAGAGAAAGCTCTTTCTTCTGCAGAGCTCCTCTGAATTTTGGGAACTAATAAGAAACCAGCACCCTAAGATCTAAGTAATCACGGTGGTTCATAACTGGAGATGAGATGAGGTCTCGCTAGTACTCAGGAGCGGGTCTGTGTAGGCCTTTAATGTTACCAGGAGAATTCTATGATCTATGCGGAATTTGACTGGAAGAAGCCAGTGCAGTGCTGATAGGACTGGGCTAATACAGTCAAATTGTCTAGTTTTAGTAAGGACCTGAAGCATTTTGAACTAGCTGAAGTTTATTTAAGTTACTGCTGGAACATGCTGACAGTAGCGCATTTCAGTAATCTAGCCTTGAAGGTAATGAAGGCATGTACTATTTTTCTGCGTCATGCAGGGACAAGGCATTGTTGGCAATGTTACCAAAAGCTGTTCTAGTAACATTAGATATGTGTTTATCAAATGCTAGATCTGAATCTATGATAACGCCAAGATTTTTAGCTGCTGAACCAGGTGTGATGGAGTAGTCAGCCAGATTTAACAATCTAGCAGCTTTTGGGACTAATAAGAGAACTTCTGTTGTATCACTATTTAATAGGAGAAAGTTGTGCGACATCCATGATTTCACATCTTTTACACATTCCTTTATTTTCTTCATTCTTACTCTGTCATCAGGTTTGGCTCACTGTTATGCATGTCATCCGTATCCGAAAATTAGCGTCATGTTCTCAGTGGGAGCATATAAATTGTCAATAATAACGGTCCTAAGAGAGCGCCTTGTGGACTTCCATATCTTACCTTAGTATAACTGAAAGGTATATTGGAGGTATTTACACTCACAATCTGATAATGATAGGTTAAGTATGATTTGAACCATGATGAACCAGTTACATCGACCATTTTCTCTAATCTTTCTAAAAGAATAGTGTGATCTATTGTATCTAAGGCTGCGCTCAGCTCGAGAAGTAGCATTCGGAAAACACAGCCTTGGTCAGCCGCAAGAGGCAGATCATTTGTTTTTTAACTAAAGCTTTCTCGGTACTATGATAAGGCATATATCTGGATTGGAATTTTTTATAGATCTGGTAAGAGCAGGTAAAAGCAAAGTTGTTGGGCCACAGCTTTTTTTTTATCTTAGAAATAAGGGTAGTTTTGAAATACATCTTTAGTTAAACAGTACACTAAGATCAAGTTTTCGTTTCTTGATCAAATGTTTAATTACCGCTGTTTTAAAGGCTTTGGGTACATGCCAGAGTGTGAGCGATGAGTTTACTATTATTAACAGTGGTTTAATTATATCTGGTAGTACCTGTTTTAGTAATTTTGTGTGAACAGCATCAAGTGTGCAGGTTGTGCTGTTTTATGAAGGGATTACTACCTGCCTGGTTTTTTGTCCATTTGGAAATAACACTAAAGAGAGCTCTAGGACTACTTTTATTCATTTCAATGAGGCCAGATATGCTGAGCAGGCTTTATTAAGTTCTTTTCTATACTTGAACAACTGTCTTTCCACGCAGTTTAGTTGATTATTTACGCTTTAAATTTTGTACTAACTGATTTAAGGTGCAAGCTTTTTCTGTTTCTCTATTTTATGTTTAAGGGGTGTTACACCATCTAAGGTAAAGCGAAAGGTATTTTTTGTTTAAAAGGTTCAGTTAGTTTGTCTAGTTTTACTGCGTCTACAGGAACATAGTTGATGAGTCATGAAGCTTATTGGTAAATTGTTGGGCTGTAAAGGGCATTATTGAATATTTCAGGGAGTAGCTGGGGAGTGTACGTATGTTATAATGAAGAAGATGTAGTTTAAATTTAAATAAGGTAGTGATCTGAAATTGCTTTTGAACAATATTTTGAACAATACAGAGTCTAAAATTAAATGCCTTTTTTAATGGATCATCCAGTTTTTCAAAATGAATGTTTAAGTCTCCTACTATAATCACATTTGCTAGTATTTACCCACGCCCTTGACTGGGCAGAGAAGAAGAAAAGAGGGGGGGCGGGGAGTTCGGGGCAGCTTCGCTGTAAAGCGTGAAGCCGAAGCCCCAAAAGTTAAATCAGAACTTTCGACCACTGCAAGGATTTTAGAAGAAGTCTGACTGTGAAAGGCTTGGAAACTCCATCGTCTTAGTGTTGGAAGTACAACTTTGTAGTCTTTGAGAAAGCCAGAGGCTGAGCCGATGTGAGCTGGTGAGTTGCTGTGTAATCAACTAATTAATTAAGTTATTACTCGGGTGCAAATGTTGTTACATCTAGGATGGTGGGAACTGCCCAAAGAGCATGAAGAGCAGAATTAGGGAAAGTGGAAGAGGGGTTGAGTGTTGCAGAAAGAAGGGAGGCACATGACCTGTGCGGAGCATGAATGCAGTAAGACACAAAAGAGGTGCGGATTGAGTGCACAAGGCTCTCTTTGAGGTCTCTGATGCCCGGAGAATATGTGGTGGTTGGAAAGGGTGAGGAGATCCGAGTAGCAGTTGAGAGAGAATTAAGGCAGAGCGATAAACTAGAGAAGAAAGAACGGGTAACAGCAAGTGCTGGCGAGATGTGGAAAGCAGTGTGGAGGTCCAAGGAAAGAAAGGTAGGGAATGAATTAAGTGAGGTGTTTTAAGGAGCTGCCAGCCTATTCAAATATGGGTGTATACTGGAATAACAGCATAGAGGGTGAGGTCCTAGGAGTCAGAAATCAGTTGAAGTGGACAGATGGTGTCTAACAACTTTGTGGAATGATGCACATGTTGTACATGTAGCTTAAAGGCACCAAAGGAGAAGCCGCACCTCGATGTCGTGCCGCTGCTCCATGTCACGTAGCAGGTGTGACTTAGGAAGTTAGACAGGGTGCCTGTGAAGGCCCAGCCAGACCTGGGGAAGTGAAGCGAAGTACGTCGATGATGGTGAAGAGGATGAATATCGTGATGAAGGGGATAACGAAGGCAACAATGGTGGTGAAGATCGGTAAATGACAGAGATGACTGCGATAGTTTTAAAATTGCATTGATGAAGATGATGGCGACGATGTTAATTAAGGCAATGGTGGTCATGATGGACAGACTGATGTAGGGATGATGGAGGATGGGCAGAGAGGACGGAAAGACTGCTGTAGCGAAGATGGGGAAGGAGGCGAAGACGATGGTGGTGGCGACGATGGTGATGAAGGTTAGTATGGTGAGGGTGATGGCAATGATGGCAAGGATAAATTGGAATGATGAGGGCAAGAAGATGCTCAAGGCGATGGCGATGATGCAGGTGGTGAAAGTGAAAGCAATGAAGATGCAGGCAAGAAGATCCGGGGAAGTGAAGCGAAGTACGTCGATGATGGTGAAGAGGATGAATATCGTAATGAAGGCGATAACGAAGTCAACAATGGCAGTGAAGATTGGTAAATGAAAGAGATGACTGCGATAGTTTTAAAATTGCATTGATGAAGATGATGGCGACGATGTTAATTAAGGCAATGGTGGTCATGATGGCGATGACTGCAATGATGACGATGAAGGTGGCACTGATCAGAAAAGGGAACATGACAGAGATGATGCCGATGATGTCGTTGATTACGGCGATGATAATGATTGGTAGATGACAAAGATGACCACGGTAGTTATCGTTGCATTGATGAAGGCAATGACGATGATGAAGACGAACGGACGGTGGGATGATGGAGGATGGGCAGGGAGGACAGACAGACTGATGTAGGGATGATGGAGGATGGGCAGGGAGGACCGACAGACTGCTGTAGCAAAGATGGGGAAGGAGGCGAAGACGATGGTGGTGGCGACGATGGTGATGGTTAGTATGGTGAGGGTGATGGCAATGATGGCAAGGATAAATTGGAATGATGAGGGCGAGATGATGATGCAGGTGGTGAAAGTGAAAGCGATGAAGATGCAGGCGAGAAGATTGCGGCGATGATGTTGGCAGAAATGGTGGCAATGACGATGAAGATGGCCATGATGATGATGACAGCTATGATGATGACGACTATGGCGGTGATGATGAAGGTGATGCAGGCTGAGATGGTGGCGATGACGACTATGGTGATGAAGATGGCCATGATGAGCGTGAGATGATGCTCAAGACGATGGCGATGATGAAGGCGAAGAAGATGCAGGTGAAGAAGGTGAAAGCGAAGAAGATGCAAATGAGAAGATGGCGGTGATGATGAAGGCGGTGATGTAGGCAGAGATGGTGGCGATGATGACGAAGATGCCGTGATGAAGATGGCCATGATGAGGGCGAGATTATGCCCAAGACAATGATGATGATAAAGACGAAGGAGATGCAGGCGGTGAAAGTGATTAAGATGCAGGCTAAGAAGGTGAAAGCAACGAAGATGCAAGCTAGAAGATGACGGCGATGATGACGATGGTGGTGATGTAGGTAGAGATGGTGGCGATGATGGTGATGAAGATGGCCATGGTAATGACTATGGTGGTGATGATAAAGGTGATGGTGGCGATGAAGACGATGGTGAAGATGGACATGATGATGGCAGTGATGATAAAGGCAATAATTATAGTGATGAAGGCAGAGATGGTGGTATGATGACGAAGGCGATGAAGGTTGTGATAATGATGACGACTGCGATGGTGATGATGAAGGTGAGGATGATAAGGGTGCCATGAATTGTGGGGATGATGACAATGGCAAAAATTATAGACAGCAGCGGCGATGGTGGCAAAGATATGGCGGCGACGATTACGATGGTGAAGATGCTGATGGCAAAGATGCTTAGGATGATGGCAAAGATGATTATGATTATGGCGAGGATGATTATGATGGGAAGCAGGAAGCATATGTGACCTTCGCACACTGTCCTGCTCCAAGGATGGACGCCACGTTTGGATGATTGGTCTTCAATTCTGAAACGAGGTCAGCATTCACATGTGCCGGGCTAGTCAGCAAGCCGGCCAACAGCAGGGATATCTCAGATTGCTGGGGGTCTCCCAATATGCACTCTTTTACACTGAAACTGGCAGAATGCGACCAGCAGGTGGTTGTGAACTATTTCACTGAACTATTTATATAAAAGGCAAACTTACACACGCTCAGGAGAAAGAGGCTCGAGCATCGCCCAGTGAGGCTGCAGGAAGCCGGAGCCACAGACGGCCAGTGAGTCGTGCGGTGGAATGCCAGTTGGAGGGGGAAAGCTGGCTGTGGGATTTGGTGGTTCGGGCGAAGAAATGCCGTGGAATCGAAGTTCCAACTGCAAACCAGAGACAGCTCCAAACCAATGCAGTGGGCCGCTGGAGGGGCACGGGCAGCGCCGACAAGGATAAAGAGGAGTCCGGTGAAGACGCGAGGAGGCCCCGCGAGGGTAGCAGGGTGTGCCGGCATGGAAGCAGGAGGGGATTAGCAGCAGCAGCGGCGCTGGGAGAGGTGGCGGTGAGAGAGAGAGAGGCCGTCGAGGACGCGAAGATTGCGTGGAGGCCTCGTAGGGGCAGCAGTAGGGGATTAGCAGCAGCGGAGGCACTGGGAAAGGTGGTGGAGAGAGAGAGAGAGAGAGAGAGAGAAGAAGGCCGGAGGAGACCTCACGGAAGTTGCCGGACCAGGTCGAGGAGCCGGGAGGGGAGACGCCAGCCGAGGCAGTGGCAGTGGATGAGCTGAGGTGGACAGGAACAGCCGGTTGCAGGAGACAGACAGGTGCAGAACCGTCGTGTACCAGGTAAGGAGCGAGAGCCAACACCACATGAGAGGAAGTGACAGTTTAAATAGGGAAGAAAGTGGGAGGAGTGAGGGTGTGGATCAAATTCCCAAAACTAAGCTATAATTCATAACTTAACTTATCGCTACATACCGCTTAATCTGCAACAAAATCAATAAATTCGGAATAAGGCCCTGGTGGTGTATAGATATTATTTAAAGGAAATGCATTCTTTTTTGTTACTGGATTAATTATACTGGTGTAAAGGAGCTCAAAAGAAGTAAAATTACCACAGTGTTTCTTATGCTATCTAAGGTATTTCGAAGAAAAACAAACAAAAAAAAAACTATGCAGATTAATTTTGACATAAACATTGGGCCTTATTCATCAATATTTTCCAAAGATTTTGTTCCTGGGAAAATAGTCTACATCAAATCCATGTTGTGTTCTTGAACTCTCGTTTGGGCTTTGTGCTCCAAAGTGTCAGGTCTTTGGTCTGTCTGCTTCGTATGTCTGTGTTATTCTCAGGTCTGTGTTTCATTTCCAGTGTTTTGCCACTCACCTGTGTTCCTTTGTAGCTCCGCCCCTTCGTCCCAGGTGTTTCCTGTTCCCTGTGTGTGTGCACCTCCATTTAAGGTCCGTGTTCTATTTCCCCGGTGTCGATCCTTGTACGTTCATCGTCTGTCAGTGCTCCATGTTTTCCCGAGTTTCCTCAGTCTTGTTTTCAGTTTATTCCATGTGTATTTTGTATTTGGTTTCGTTAAATAAATCCCATTTTGTTTGCATTTGCGTCCACCTCCACGTCCTCCCTGCACCCCGCACCTGACAGAAGGATCGACCTAAAATGGACGCAGTAAACAAGTGGACCGGCTCCAGATTGGCGATCCGCCATGCACCATGCGGGACCCCGGCGTTGGAATCCCCGAGGCCTAAAGGACTCCACAGGCCTCGGGGTAGACGTTCTAAGGGGTCCCGCCAGCATAAAGAGTATCCCTTTACGGGGGAGGATTTTCTTGGGGGGGGGCGCTAAGGGTTGGTGCGTTGAGCCTCGGGTCTCATCCCGTGTTTGGCAGTAGCCATGAGTACCCGAGGCAAGTGGCGCGCAGCCCGTGGGACTACCTGGGATGTGCGCCCAGTAGCTCCGAGGAGGAGGAGGAGCTCTACCCCGCACCAGCCCGTACTCCATTGCCGTTTCCCCCAGGGGCTGTACTCTACCCGCGCTCGGTGACTTTCGCGGCCGAGATGCCGCGCTCCGTGAAGCCAGCGGATGGGACGCCACGCTCTGTGACTCCAGTGGCTCATCCGCGCTCCGAGAATCCCGCGACCGAGACGCCACGCTCCGTGAAGCCAGCGGATGGGACGCCACGCTCTGTGACTCCCGTGGCTCATCCGCGCTCCGAGAAGCTTGCGGCTGAGGCTCCGCGCTCCGAGACCCCCGCGGCTCATCCGCGCTCCGAGAAACTCGCGGCTGAGGCTCCGCGCTCCGAGACCCCCGCGGCTCATCCTCGCTCCGAGAAGCTCGCGGCTGAGGCTCCGCGCTCCGAGACCCCCGCGGCACATCCGCTCCCCGAGACTTCAGTGGTGGCCGCGCCGCCCCCGAGAAAGCGCCGGCGGCAGCGCCGCTGTCTGAAGCTCCGGCTAAGCTAGCTAGCCTGCTAGCTCCACCGCGCTCTCAAGCCCCACTTGCTTCCAACGCCTCGGGGTAGACGTTCTAAGGGGTCCCTCCAGCATAAAGAGTATCCCTTTACGGGGGAGGATTTTCTTGGGGGGGGGCCTTAAGGGTTGGTGCGTTGAGCCTCGGGTCTCATCCCGTGTTTGGCAGTAGCCATGAGTACCCGAGTCAAGTGGCGCGCAGCCCGTGGGACTACCTGGGATGTGCGCCCAGTAGCTCCCAGGAGGAGGAGGAGCTCTACCCCGCACCAGCCCGTACTCCATTGCCGTTTCCCCCAGGGGCTGTACTCTACCCGCGCTCGGTGACTTTCGCGGCCGAGATGCCGCGCTCCGTGAAGCCAGCGGATGGGACGCCACGCTCTGTGACTCCAGTGGCTCATCCGCGCTCCGAGAATCCCGCGACCGAGACGCCACGCTCCGTGAAGCCAGCGGATGGGACGCCACGCTCTGTGACTCCCGTGGCTCATCCGCGCTCCGAGAAGCTTGCGGCTGAGGCTCCGCGCTCCGAGACCCCCGCGGCTCATCCGCGCTCCGAGAAGCTCGCGGCTGAGGCTCCGCGCTCCGAGACCCCCGCGGCTCATCCTCGCTCCGAGAAGCTCGCGGCTGAGGCTCCGCGCTCCGAGACCCCCGCGGCACATCCGCTCCCCGAGACTTCAGTGGTGGCCGCGCCGCCCCCGAGAAAGCGCCGGCGGCAGCGCCGCTCTCTGAAGCTCCGGCTAAGCTAGCTAGCCTGCTAGCTCCACCGCGCTCTCAAGCCCCACTTGCTTCCAGCTCTCCAGCCCGGCCGGATTCCAGGTCTGTGACTCCTGCTCCAGAAGCAAGCTCCGGTCCGGTTTTTACAGCCTCGCCCACTGCTCCAGTCCTGGTGTTGGCGGCAGCCGCACTCTCAACTCCCGCTACAGCGGCTTCTTCGCCAGCGGTGCCAGCCGCTTCCAAGCCCGCGGTGGCAGCCGCCTCCACGTCAGCGGTGCCTGCCGCGCTCACGCCAGCAGGACCCACCGCCTCTGTTTCAGCGCTGCCCGCGGCTCCGGCCGTCTCTGGATCAGCGCTGCCCGCGGCTCCGGCCGCCTCTGACCCTGTGCCTGTGGCTCCGGCCGCCTCTGACTGTGTGCCCGCGGCTCCGGCCGCCTCTGACTCTGTGCCTGCGGCTCCGGCCGCCTCTGACCCTGTTCCCGCGGCTACGGCCGCCTCTGACTCTGTGCCTGCGGCTCCGGCCGCCTCTGATCCTGTGCCCACTCCTAGAACTTTGTACACCCCCAAGCCAACTCCAAGAACAATGTTTGGCCCTAGGCCCCGTGTCCCTAGGCCAGCTAGACCTCCTGACTTTGCCCCCAGTAATGTCTCTTGTGTTTTTTGTGCCCCTGTCTCTCCCTGTCATGGTTCCCGTGTCTGTCCATGTTCCAGTTCCTGTCCCCAGTGGTTTTTCTGTTCCTGTCCCTGTTACTGTGTTCGTGTCAGTTCCTGTTAATGTATTTGTTCCAGTTCCCCTGTCCAGTTTTGTCCAGCCCCCTGTCCAGTCTCAGCCCCGTGTCCAGCCTCCTGTCCAGCCCTGTGTCCTGTCCCCTGTCCAGTCCCAGTCTCCGTTCCCTGTCCAGTCTCCGTCTCCTGTTCGGTCCCCTGTCCAGTCCCAGTCTTCGTTCCCTGTCTTGTCTCCGTTTACGTCCCCAGCCCAGTCCAATGTCCAATCTCCTTTCAAGTCCCCTGTTCAGCCATGTGTCCTGTCCCCAGTCCAGTCCCAGTCTCCTTTTGTGCCACATGTCCAGTCTCCGTTCCCTGTCCAGTCCCCCGTCCAGTCTCTGTCTTCCGTTCCGTCAATTTCCCCGTTTGTGTCTAGTCTCCAGTCCCAGCTTTTCTTCCCTGTCCAGTCTACGTTTCGGTTTCCTGTCCCGTCCTCTGTCCAGTCTCCTCTCTTCGGTTCTTAGTCTTGTTTGGTGTCCGGTTGTGTTTTCCACCCCCTCTTGCCCGGCTCCTGGGGATCTGTTTTTACGCGCCCCGGGAGTTGCGCGTTAAAGGGGGGGTTCTGTCAGGTCTTTGGTCTGTCTGCTTCGTATGTCTGTGTTATTCTCAGGTCTGTGTTTCATTTCCAGTGTTTTTCCACTCACCTGTGTTCCTTTGTAGCTCCGCCCCTTCGTCCCAGGTGTTTCCTGTTCCCTGTGTGTGTGCACCTCTATTTAAGGTCCGTGTTCTATTTCCCCGGTGTCGATCCTTGTACGTTCATCGTCTGTCAGTGCTCCATGTTTTCCCGAGTTTCCTGAGTCTTGTTTTCAGTTTATTCCATGTGTATTTTGTATTTGGTTTCGTTAAATAAATCCCATTTTGTTTGCATTTGCGTCCGCCTCCGCGTCCTCCCTGCACCCCGCACCTGACACAAAGTGGACGTATATTATGTTTTTACCTAAGAACAAATACCAAATAAGACAATGGGAAATATTTCACTAAACTGGGTAAGTGGGTTTTAAGAAGAAATGTAGTCTCAGGAACAGTTAGTAAATGATGCCCATTGTTATGTAATAATAAATGTATAGGAACGCTAGCAGATCCCCTTGATTTCCTTCTTTTTCCATACTGAGCATGTTTTTTGTCTTGGTGTGCCTGATCTTCCTCCCTTTCTTCCCTTGCACATTAGAAGAGGAGAAGGAGGTGGAGGAGGTGGAAGAGAAAGCAGAGGAGTGTGAGTTTGATAGCTTTCTGATTCCTTCTTTTCTGGATAAACATGTAAAAATACTTTAAATTAACTTTACAAGCACATGAATTTCCTGCAAATGTAATGTATATCAAGTACTGACCAGGGGTGGGACCAGAGATGGGACGCTCCAGGGCTAACTTCAGCTGTTGCTTGAAAATGTCTCTCTTCTATTTAAGGCCACAGACCTCGTCATGAAAACTTTTGACAAGCAACTGGGCTGTTGGATCTGCAGGCTTACAGTTATCAGCTGTCAAATCAGAACAAATTCATGTTATGTGGGTAATTTTTACAGATACATTAAGAAAAGTCGCAAGAAATCACCCACCCACAGAACCACCACAGAGCAGATATTATTTGGGTGGTTGGATCATTTCTGAGTTTAATTCAATCATACTAACATAACACACACTTAAACACCACACAATACCAGTGTCACTGCAGTACTGAGAGTGACCCACCACCCAAATAATGGTCTTGTGGGGTCCTGAGCATTGAAGAACAGTGTGTAAGAAAGATAATGAAGTGTTTAAAAGATTTAAAAGACTACACCTTAATAATAGAACTACAAAGTCTCCTACAGTGGATTTAAGAAAATGTACACACCTCTGTTACAATGAAAGTTTTGTGTTGTAAAACAAATGAGTCAAAGATAAATATTTACAGAATGTTTTACATCTTTAATGTGAACTATAATCTGTACAAACTGAAATCTTTAGAGAAAGAAGTAAAAAAATTAAAATAATATTGTTGAAAAGGTGTGCACACCCTGAGACAACTAATACTTTTGAAGCACCTTTTAACATTGTTATAGCACTCAGTATTTGGTATTGGTTAGGAGCCCTATCAACATGGCACATTTTGACTTAGCAATATTTACCCACTCTTCTTTGCAAAAACACTCCAAATCTGTCAGATTGTGGGGGCATCTCCTGCGTACAGCCCTCTTCAGATCATCCCAAAGGTTTTAAGTGTGGGGACCCTTACTAAGACCTTACTTATCTTGTTAGGGTTATGGCTTGTTCCCTATCACAATAAAACAACAGTTAACAGGAAAGGTGGAGGTCATGATAAGTTGTAGAAGACCAGTAACATTGTCAAATAGTTGCTCAAAGGATTACAAGAAAGGCACATCAGAACCCCCTCTTCACTTCAGAAGATATTCAGGAAGGTTGATCAAACTCTGGAGGTGAAATAGATATTAATATTCTAAAAAAAAATACCAATAATTAATCAGTCTATATCTAATCTGAACATCATTGAAAATCTGTAAATTGACCTCAAAAGAGCAGTTAATGCAAGAAAACAACAGATTTCAGTAGAGACCTGTGAAGCTCTGGGGGATTCCATATCTAGGGTTAAGGATATCTTTTGTGAAATACTCTATATATGTATGGCTAAGTCGATAGAGAAGATCAGAGGACCCATACCTTAATCCACATGGAATGTTCACATTCGACTAACATATGTGTACTGTGTTTTGAATCTTTCACTTTATTTTACAAATACAAATTAATGGATTTACAAGCATATTTATTTCTTAGATATAAATTAAAACTAGGAGAAGGAGGTGGTGGGGTGGAGGAGGAGGAATAAAAAGCAGAAGAGTCTGTGTTTAATGGCTTATCATTTTTTTTCTTTTCTGGACCTACATATAAAAATGCTTTAAATTAGAGATGGGACAATCGATCGGCAGTGTATGGGTATCGAGCGATTTTCAGTCAAAATACGGTATCGGGCATCGGCCGATATTCCTCAGATTTTTACAGTTTCTGCAGTTCATACGTGTAGGACTAATCTGCTTTGCAGTGAAAAGAAAACGTTTTTAACCCCAGTTCATCTTTCAGCCCAGTCAGTGAGTCACGGAACTAGTTAGCTCACAAGCTAACAGCAGCAACTAACCTCTGGAGCATCAGTCACGGAGCAAGTTAGCTCACAAGCTAACAACAGCAGCTAACAGCCACATCAGTCACGAAGCTAGTTAGCTCACAAGCTAACAACAGCAGGAGGAGTCACGGAGCTATAGTTAGCTCACAAGCTAACAAAAGCAGCTAACAGCCACATCAGTCACAAAGCTAATTAGCTCACAAGCTAACAGCAGTGGACTATAGTCAGAGTGTTTTTAAAGCTGGATATGCATAAGTTTCCCCTCCTCACTGCAGTTTCTGTGTGCGCACTCCAGCTCCTCCACTCCATATCAGTTTATACTGGACGCCCTGTGAAAGCCGCAGCTATGCTCAGATAAAATGAAAGGCACGTTGCAGCTTGCGCGCTGTTCACCTCAGAATGTTTTTAACAACCCAGTTTAGCGGACACGGCTGCCAGGTAAGACTGTAGAAAGCTACTGAAGACTATTAAAGTCTATTAGAGGTTATTGAAAGGGTTATTGGGGACAGAAATCAATACAGGCTGGTTAGATGAAAGATTCACATCCTCGCTACCAGAGGACCAGAGGTAGAACGCTCCAGGGCTAATTTCAGCTGTTGCCTGAGAAAGCTCGCTTCTATTTAAGGGCACAGACCTTGTCCTGAAGCCTTTTGACAAGCAACTGGGCTGTGGGATCTGCAGGCTTACAGTTATCAGCTGTCAAATCTGAACAAATTTATGTTATGTGGGTAATTTTTACAGATACATTAAGTAAAAGTCACAAGAAACCACTCACCCACAGAATCACCAAAGAGCAGATATAATTTGGGTGGTTGGATAATATCTGCATTTAATCCACTCATACCAACAAAACATACACTTACACCACAATACTAGTGTCACTGCAGTACTGAGAGTGACCCACCACCCAAATAATGGTCTTGTGGGGTCCTGAGCATTGAAGAACAGTGTGAAAGAAAGATAATGAAGTGTTCAAAGGATTTAGAAGACTACACAGTAGTAATAATAGAACTACAAAGTGTGCTACAGTGGATCTAAGAAAACACCTCTGTGAAAGTTTTGTATTGTAAAACAAATGAGACAAAGATAAATATTTTCAGAAAGTTTTCCATCTTTAATGTGACCTATAATCTGTATAAACTGAAATATTTAGGGGGAAGAAGTAAAAAATAATATATAAAATAATAAAATAATAAAATAATGTGGTTGAATAAGTGTGCACACCCCTAGACAACTAATACTTTTGAAGCACCTTTTAACATTGTTATAACACTCAATAATTTTTGGGTAGTAGCCCATTATGGCCCATTATGACTTAGCAATATTTGCCCACTCTTCTTTGCAAAAGCACTCAAAAACTGTCATTTTGTGGGGGCATCACCTGTGTACAGCCCTCTTCTGATCATCCCAAAGGTTTTAAGTGTGGGGACCCTTACTGAGACCTTACTTATCTTTTTAGGGTTGTGGTTTGTTCACTATAATCCAACCTTCTAACAATAAAACAGCAGTTAACAGGAAGGGTGGAGGTCATGATAACATTGTCAAATATTTGCTCATAGGATTATAAAAAAGGCAAATCAGAACCTACTCTTCTCTTCGGAAGATATTCAGGAAGATCGATCAAACTCTGGAGGTGATATAAATATTAATTTATAAAAACAATAATCTGAACATCATTGAATGTTGCACGTGCTTCCTTTGTTTTGGATTTAGGCTCAGGCATGTTGGCAACCGACAG
The DNA here is from genome assembly GCF_023375975.1 of Astyanax mexicanus. NCBI lineage: Eukaryota > Metazoa > Chordata > Actinopteri > Characiformes > Acestrorhamphidae > Astyanax > Astyanax mexicanus. The sequence goes on along the minus strand of NC_064432.1, from coordinate 12,940,972 downwards.
GAGATTCAAACTCTGCCGAAAAATAACATCTATTTAGTTTATTAGTTTACTCATAATTAACAGATAAAGCAATTATCTGCTATCAAGCAACTTTGTAGTTTCCTCAGTTATCATATTATGAAAAAAAGCATGACTCTTGGTTTAAGCGTATAGCAGTTGAATGCTAAACAGTAAAAACAGTTTGTTGAATCTCAAAGGATAAGGAGAGAACAGCTAGAAAATTATCAAGCTGAATTAAATTGCATTTGGTACATAAACCTGCAAAACATTATAAATGAATAAGAGCTAAATGTATTACAAGTGTAAACTATTAGTCCTTTAATTTTACCTTGATCAACAAGGTTCTGTTGCAGCATGAGGCATTAAAAGGCTAGCTAGCTTAAGCTAGCTTGATTAACTAATTAACTAAACCTACCTAGCTAAGTAACTAGGTTAACTAACTAACTAACTAACTAACTAGGTTAATTAACTAAACTAATTAGGTTATTAACTAGGTTAATTAACTAACCTAACTAGCTAAGTAACTAGGTTAACTAACTAACCTTACTAGCTAACTAACCCACCTAATTAACTAACCTAACTAACTAAGTAACTAGGTTAACTAACTAACCTAACTAGCTTACTAACTAGGTTAACTAACTTACCTAACTAAGATATGGAAAAAATACCCTGTGTACAATAATGACAGCCAAAGGTGCTAGCTAGCTAACAGCTAGGTTCACATAAATATTAGTTAGTAGGTTAACCTAGCGTTAGCTAACTTCATCTATGTAATGCTACAGGCCAGAGACCCAGTGGGCATGGCTAAAGGGCGGAGCATGTGTCAATCATTTTTGACTGCAGCCAATCAGAAATTACACTTTCGTTGTCAATCACTTTTTATTAAGCCAATCCTCAGACAGATCAAGCTGTCCATCATTTTTTACTGCAGCCAATCACTTTAACAGATCTGTCAAAAGAAAGCGGAAACTGCATTGCTACCGGTTAAACATAGCGCGATTTAAACTTCTGAAGAGCGGTGAAGCTGAATCTGTGTAAGTATTTTACTAAATATTACATTAACAGTTTAAACACATTTATGTGCTACTGTAGTTAGTCCTGCCTATATGCCGCTCTTAAACAGAAGTAACTGAATGAAAACGTTAGAAAAGCCCTGACTTTAGATATTTTTAAATCAAAGATTAAAATACTCGTTTTTCTGGAATGGCAGTTTCGTGATTTTTTCCTTTTTTGCAGTAATTGCATTAAATCGTGTATACACACACACACACACACACACACACACACACATATATATATATATATATATATATATATATATATATATATATATATATATATACACGATTTAATGCAATTACTACAATAAAGGAAAAATAAAATTGATTTAAAAATATCTAAAGTCAGGGCTTTTCTAATGTTTTCATTCAGTTACTTCTGTTTAAGAGTGGCATATAGGCAGGACTAACTACAGTAGCACATGAATGTGTTTAAACTGTTAACTGTTTTTGTAAAATACTTATACATACGCTACATATACATACACATATACACGCTACGTTTAACCGGTAGCAATGCAGTTTCCGCCTTCTTTTGACAGATCTGTTAAGGTGATTGGCTGCAGTAAAAAATGATGGACAGCTTGGTCTGTCTGAGGATTGGCTTAGTAAAAAGTGATTGACAACGAAAGTGTAGTATCTGATTGGCTGCAGTCGAAAATAGGCTTGGGAATCGAGAATCGATTCCTGTTGAGAATCGATTCCGTGTGTTTCGATTCCACGGAATCGTTTGGCACCTTGCTTAATGATTCTCTTATCGATTCCAGACAGCACGATCACGCAAGTTACGTATGTTACGCAAGTTACGCATGATTCAGTAAGCACGTCTTTTCAATGGCGTCCACTAGGTTAAAACGCTCATTTCACGCTACACAAGGATGGCAACAGGGCATTTAGCAACCATTGTAAATTTTTGATAACATCGCCGGGAGGGAATACATCAAATATGCACAAACATCTGCGCACACAACATTATTAGAGAGTATTTGCTACATTTCCATATTGCCAGTTGCACATTGTTGTGGACATGTTGACCTTGTTGTTGAGTTTGTAAGGTCGTATGATATTTAAGTAAACAAAGCTGGTGCTTATGAAACTGTTTGCTCTCCTTTTTTCCCCAAATTGGAATCGATAAGAGAATCGATAAGGAATCAAATCGTTTCACAGAATCGATAAGGGAATCGGAATCGGAAAAATCTTATCAATTCCCATCCCTAGTCGAAAATGATTGACACATGCTCCGCCCTTTAGCCACGCCCATTGGGGTCTCCGGCCTGCAGCATTACCCTTCTCGCGAACTTGGCAAAAATTGCTTATGTTAACTAGTTAGCTAGCTGCCTCCTAGCCTAGTTGACGACTCTATTGTGTAGTTAAATTGTTGCTAGCGATCTGCCATTTTTTACTAACACTAAAATAATACAGTACACATCACAGCTTTAAGACACTGAATGCCACTCACTCATCAGTCTCCATGATAGGTTAGCTCCCCCGTTATCCACTGAGTCACCCAGGCTGACTCCTTCCCTCACAGGTCGTCTTCGGCTCAGACAGCTCCTCCCCTGCTCAGTCAGTAACATTAGGAAAATAGGTCTCTCATAATAACTTTAATAAAGAAGGTGACAAGGGGAGGAAAAGGTTTTGTCCACTGGTTGCAGAAGTTAAACCACTGTCCAAGAAAAAACGGTGTGAATTATGTGGAAGGAAGATGAAAATGAGGAGATCTTGTATCAGGAGGATAGCTACAGAGGGTAAGTTGGGCTTATTAACATAAGTAGTACTAGTGAACTACATACTAGATAAATTAAGTTTAATTAATTAGATATGTTCTTTTACGTTTGCATATGTTATAATGTCATTCTTTCAGCTAAGTTCCGCAAAGTAAAAATAAAGATATATTTTACTGCAATTCTGTACATTTATTATTACAATATTTATCGAGAACAAACTGTATTTTATACATTTTATGTATTTATGTATTTTTACTGTTTATCTACTGTAATACTGGACATTAAAACATTTTAGCTAAATTGCATAATAATTATGATAAAATCGCAGCAGTAAATTTAGTGCATTACTTTTAACATGTAGTATAAAAAACTCATATTAATCAAGTATAAAGAATCTTCCATTCCTTTTCTTTCGAGATTAACTAAAATTATTTTATACTAGCTTTATAATTAGACTTATCTCCTACCAGTATTTACCCACAACAATTATTATTCATAATTTAAACATTTTGCTTATAGATAACCACAGTTTCAGCAGGTGGCAGGCTTTGTGTTGAATCTTGCTTTATGTAAGATCTTATTATTTTCAGGGTGTGCCGGAAACATAGAAGTTTTGTGTCAAAGTCAGTAAGAGACAACTCCTTATATTCAAGGTCAGATCTACAGCTTGCATCTAACATGCATGGCTAACATTCATGGACAGGTCAGTCAACTAACAGTCAGTCAACAAATATGTAAATGTAATGTAAAAATATAAAAAGCTAATATCAGTGCTTTATGAGGAGTTGCCGGGAGCAGCTGCAGTCTGTGTCGAGTCGCTAAAAAGATTGGAGAGGAGGACAGGAAGAAGGATTGGTTGGAGAAATGCCTTTGTTATTTTAGATGAAAGCTAATTCTGTCATAAGAAAAGGTAAGTGTCAAGGCTAGACAGTACTCAGACATGTGCAGATGCAGAAAACTGTCATTTATTTCACAGCACAAAAACAACGGGTAGTCAATAGGCAGAAAGGGTTCAACAGGGGCAAACAGCAGCCAGAGAGATAACACATACCAAAAAAACGATGGTCAGTCCTGAGAGGTCATACACGGCAAGGCAGTAGTGAAGAGCAGGCAAAAATCAGCAACGGTATAAACAGTCCAGGTAATACACAAAAATCCAATATCAGAGGGTAGGCAAAAATCTGAGTCGAGAATAAACAATCCAGGGGTCATACACAAAAGGAAACACAGGAAATAATAAAAAAAACTTTGTAAAGTGGTAAACCAAACAATACTCGACACAGTTGTGCGTGTGAAAGGGCTATTTCTACTGTGAATAATTAGTATTCTGGACTTCCGGGGGGTGTACTGAGATCAGGTGGATGTATGATGTCAGCATGTGGTGCGTTCTGGGTAGTATAGTTCGGAGACTGGAGATCGCAGGGAGCACTGAGTGTGGGAGAGACAGGAGCGCTATCAGCACCAGACCTGACATTACAAGTCATCTGGAGCCCCCTCTGCGAGTGGGCCCGGGACCATAGGCTTGAGGAGAGAGACATGAAAAGAATTATTCACTTTATATTGCGCAGGAAGCTCCACCTAATAGGACACCTCATTGATTTGAGACAGTATACAAAAGGGACCTATATACTTAAGCAGGAGCTTCCTGAACCTGAAGTCCTGGGTCGAGAGCCACACACGGTCACCAGGCGAAAAGTGAGGGGTGTCACCACGGCGCTTGTCAGACTGCTCCTTGTAACGTTGGAGTACCTCTGATACCTGCCGGTGAGTGTCCTCACACACTTGCTCACTGCGTTTCATCCAGTCATCCACAGCTGGCACATCGAAAGACACCACTGTCCACCGTCACAAAATCCACAGCTAGATGTGACCAAGGCCACTCAGGCACAGGTAGAGGCATAAGTTTACTGGCTGGAAGGGTCTTGGGAGTCTTACACTGAGCGCAGACCGAACATGATGCAACGAAAGTGTGTATGTTGGCTTTCATGGTTTTCCACCAATAGCAAGAGGAAATCAAGTGTGCGCGTCACACCAGGGTGAATTAAAGATCAGATTGGGCCCATGTAATTAATCTGTCTCTGAAAGGAGGTGGAACAAAAGTCTTATCATGAAGACAATCCTCTGGAAGTGGACGACCAGCATTGATTTCCATGATCTGGTCATCCAACTCCCAGCGTATGACAGCTATTTCTACTGAGGGCGGAAGGATACGCTCACTTTCAGTGATATCCTGTGCGCTGTCCGTGGTGCTGAACACCCTGGAGAGCGCATCAGCTTTGGTGTTGTGGGTACCTGGACGAAATGAAACGGAGAACCGGAATCTAAAAAAGATCAGGGACCAGCGAGCTTGACAGGGATTCAACCGTTTAGCGGTTTTGAGGTATTCAAGGTTTTTGTGATCTGTAAGTACTGTAAACGGGTGTACAGCCCCTTCCATCCAGTATTGCCATTCTTCCAATGCCAGCTTTACAGCCAACAATTCCCTGTCTCCTATACTGTAATTACGTTCGGCCGCAGATACCTTACGTGAAAAGAAAGCTATGGGATATAGTTTGGGAGGTGCACTGGGAGAGGATCGCACCAACTACGGTCTCAGACCAAGTCGACTTTAACTGTGAAAGGGAGATTAGGATCAGGATTCTTAACAGGAGGGGATACAAAAGCAGCTTTAAGTTTATCAAAGGCGTGCTGAGCCTCAGAGTACCACTTAAGTAAGTGGTACTGTAAGTGGAGCAGCAACGCTACTGAAATTACCTATAAAGCGCCTATAAAAATTAGCAAAGCCTAGCAAGCGCTGGAGATCTTGCGTGGGCCAACTCATGATAGCTTCCACTTTGTTATCGTCCATGGGGACACCATTTGCGCTAATTATGTAGCCGAGAAATGCGATTCTCTGCCGGTGAAATTCGCTTTTTTCGGCTTTGGCATAGAGACTGTGTTCGGATAAATGCTGGAGGACTACACAGACTTGTTGGATGTGAATGGCCAGATCAGGGGAGTAGATCAAAATATCGTCTACCATCCTTCTTTTTAACGAAGAAAAAAGCCGAACCGACTGGGGATTTGGACGGGCAGACAAATCTTTGTTCGAGCGCCTCGCTAATGTATTCCGACATGTATTCCTCCATGTATTTTTCTTCATCTAAGGTAAGGGGATAAATGCGTGCCCTAGGAAGTGTAGCACCTTTAACTAAATCAATGGAACAATCACAGGTACGGTGAGGAGGTGGTTTAGTGGCACTGGTCTTACTAAAAACCTCTAAAAAATCGGAATATTCTGAGGGTACGTCAGGGAAATCAATAGCATTAGGGCTCTCCACCGAAGTGGACTGGATAGCAAATTTCTCTAAAACTAGACAGTTAGCGTGGCAGTGAGGAGACCAGGAAATACTTTCCCCTTGGGACCATGATACAACAGGATCATGAGTCTTTAACCATGGCAAACCCAGGATTAGCTGGTGTTTGGGGTGCCGAGACAGGAGCTGATCCAGCTGGATGGATAGAGAAATGAGTTGATCCAGAGTTAGATCATCATCTCTGCATGCCAGTTCCTTTTGGATGTCTGCATTTAGACCATTCCGGTACACATTAATCAGTGCTGAGTTATTCCAGCCACTACTTGCTGCCACAGGGTGAAATTCCAGTGCATAAGCAGCTGCTGACTTGTTCCCTTGTTTCAGTGTTAGCAAAAGTTCATCCCTGGAATGTCCGTATTTCCGTAGCTCGACTCTGATACACTATCCCAAACCGTGGCCTGCCGTCGAGCAAGCTCATCTACAGCTTGGGTCACACCAGCGAGGGTCTACTGGTGCTGACCGAGTTGCTTGCCTTGGTTGGCTAGACCAGACTTAATGAGCTCCGCACCCGCATCTGATCCATATAGCCGAGTATTTCTGTCAAGGCTAGACAGTACTCGTGCAGATGCAGAAATGCAGTTATATCATTTATAGTTATCATTTACTTATTATTCAGTTTATACAACACCATTACTTATTCTACAGCTACAATGAAATGTATTATTATTTTTAATTAATTTAGTAACAACTAGAAAATAAGTAGAAATTGGTAGAATTGTTACCATTATATTACCTTGTCATTACTTACTTGTTTCTGACCTGTTGTCAGGGCCAGACAAGGAGTAGACTTGTGCAGATACGATAAAAATCTTTTATTAAAAGATTCAGCAGGGGTAGTCAAAACAAGCCAGGTCAATACCAGAGAAACAATGAGCAGGGAAACCATACCATAAACGGGAGACAGTCCAGAGTTCATACACGAGCAGGGAGTATCACAGAGAAGGCAGAAATCCAAAATGAGTAACAGTCCAGGTCATACACAGAATATCCAATACACGGGCAAGGCAAAAATCAAAGTCGGAAAAACACGGAAAAGGATCATACACGGAAATAACAATAGGCAATGGAAACGCTTTGTAATGCAGGGTAGAACCAATACAATTACTCGGTGAGGAGTGAGCGTGAGCGTGGTCTATTTATACTGAGGGATAATCAATACTCAGGGCTTCCTGGAGGTGTCATGCGGTGTACCACGTGATCGGGAGTGTGTGTGATGTCATGGTGAGGTGCGATCTGGGTATTGTAGTTGGAAGCTGGGAAATCGCAGGTAAAGCTGAGTGAGGGGAACACAAGTGTGCTTTTTCAGCACCAGACATGACAGTACCCTCCCCCAAAGGAGCCGGAGCGGAGACAGATCGGGGCCGACCCCGGCGACGACCACCCGACGGACAGGGAGTACAGGCGGGAGGAGCAGATGGCGCAGCGGAGGTACCGGACAGGCGGGGTCCCCTGGAACGGGCGACCCGATGAACTGGAGCAGAGCTGGCCGGGGAGCGCTTGGGACGTCCACGGGGCCTAGGGGCAGGCTTACCAGGGTTACGGGTATGAAACTCCGCGAGTAACGCAGGGTCCAACACGTCCTTGGCAGCCACCCAACTGCGCTCCTCCGGACCATACCCCTCCCAGTCAATGAGGTATTGGAGAATACCCCACACCTGCGTGAGTCCAGCACCTCCCGGATAGCATACGTGGACGAGTCCTCCCCCTCCACCGCCGCGGGTGGCACATCAGCCGGTGCAGCGTCAGCAAGTGGACCCGGGACCATAGGCTTGAGGAGAGGCACATGAAAAGTATTGTTAACACGGTATTGGGGGGGTAGCTCAACTTTGTACATCACTTCATTAACCTGAGACAAGATCTTAAGAGGACCAATGAACTTCGGTAGAAGTTTCCTGCAACTACCCTCAAACCTAAAGTCCCGGGTTGAAAGCCACACCCGATCACCAGGTTGGTAGTTGGGGTTGTCACCACGGTGTCTGTCAGCTCGTTACTTGTACCTTAGCAACACCTCCGAGACCCTACGATGTGTCTCCTCCCACACCTGCTCACTGCGCTTCATCCATTCATCCACAGCCGGAACGTCAGTGGACACCGCTGTCCAAGGGGCTAGAGGAGGCTGAAAACCCAGAACACACTGAAAGGGGGTGAGACCAGAGGTGGTGTTAACCAAGGAGTTTTGTGCAATTTCAGCCCAGATGAGATATTGCGACCAGTCAGTAGGGTGTTTGTGGCAGTATGTGCGGAGGAATTTCCCTAATTCTTGATTAACCCTCTCACATTGACCATTACATTCTGGGTGGAAACCTGAGGTGAGACTGACATGAACTCCTTAGTGTTCACAAAATGCTGAGCAAACACGGGAAGTAAACTGTGGACCTCGATCAGATAAAATATATTCTGGTATACCAAAGTGTCTAAAAACATGAGCATAGATAGCCTGAGCAGTATGCAGAGCAGTGGGTAAAGCAGGGAAAGGAATAAACTTAACTCCTCTAGAAAAACGATCTACAATGGTAAGAACAGTAGTGTAACCATCAGATACAGGTAAATCGGTAACAAAATCAACAGCTATATGCAACTAGAGTCGTTCAGGTACAGGAAGTGGCAGTCGCTTACCGGCTGGAAGAGTTTTGGGTGTTTTGCATTGCGCACAGACGGAGCAGGAGGTAACGAAAGTATGTACATCAGCGCTCATGGTTTCCCACCAATAGCGCGCTGAGAGGAGCTGTAAAGTGCGAGTTACACCAGCATGGCCAGAAGTCAATGCGGAGTGAGCCCATGTGATTAACCTATCACGAAATGTAACTGGAACGAAAGTTTTATCGTGAGGACAATCTTCCGGACTAGGTTGATCAGAATTACTGCTTACTAGAATTACTGAATCTAACTCCCATTGAATGGCTGCGATCTGCACAGAGGGAGGAAGAATGCGTTCAGTTTCAGCTGAGTGAGATGCACTGTCTGAAGCACAATAGACTCTAGACAGCGCATCAGCCTTAGTGTTACGATTCCCTGGACGGAACGAGATCGAGAAATTAAATTGGGAGAAAAATAATGACCAACGAGCTTGTCGAGGGTTAAGCCGTTTAGCGGTGCGGAGATACTCCAATTTTTTGTGATCTGTGAGCACAGTAAATGGATGGGCGGACCCTTCCAGCCAGTGACGCCACTCTTCAAGGGCTAGTTTGACAGCAAGGAGTTCCCTATCCCCTATCCCATAGTTACGCTCCGCAGGAGAGAGTTTGCGCGAGAAGAAGGCTATAGGATATAATTTGGGTGGCGACCCACTACGCTGAGAGAGGACTGCACATACACCAGACTCGGAGGCATCGACCTCCACTACAAAGGGTAACTCGGGTTTAGGGTGCTTGAGTATGGGAGCGGTGGTGAAGGCTGCTTTAAGATCGCTGAAAGTGCGTTTGGCTTCGGGGGACCATCTGAGTTGTTTAGCAGCGCCCTTAGTAGGAGCAGTAAGAGGGGCGGCGATGCTACTGAAATTACGGATAAACCGGCTATAAAAATTAGCGAAACCAAGAAATTGCTGGAGATCTTTAATAGTCTGAGGTACCGGCCAGCTAGTGACGGCTGAAACTTTCGCATCATCCATATTAACACCGTTAGAGCTGATAACGTAGCCGAGAAATGTGACCCGTTGCAGGTGGAATTCACATTTCTCGGCTTTGGCAAAGAGATTATTCTCTCGTAGACGGTCGAGAACTTGGCGGACCTGATGAACGTGCGTGGAAAGATCGGAGGAGTAAATCAAAATGTCGTCTATAAAAAGTATAACGAACTGGCCAATGTAATCACGAAAAATGTCATTCATAAAAAATTGGAAGACAGCGGGGGCGTTAGCGAGGCCGTAACTCATAACGAGGTACTCGTAGTGGCCGTTAGTAGTCGAGAAGGCTGTCTTCCACTCATCCCCCTCCCTAATGCGTATTAAATTATACGCGCTGCGGAGATCAAGCTTGGTGAAGTACTTGGTGTTGCGCAACTGCTCTAACGCAGAAGGAATAAGTGGGAGCGGGTAGGCGAATTTTTTTGTGATGTCGTTAAGTCCTCTATAATCAATACAGGGTCTCAAACCCCATCCTTCTTCTTGATAAAGAAGAAACCTGAACCGACTGGGGATTTGGATGGGCGAATGAAACCCTGAGCTAAAGCCTCAGAAACGTATTCCTCCATAGCCTTCTCCTCGTCACGAGTGAGGGGATAAATGCGTGCTTTGGGCAGAGTGGCACCCTCAATTAAATCAATAGAGCAATCGCACTCGCGATGTGCAGGCAACTTAGTGGCATTAGATTTGCTAAACACATCAGCATAATCAGCATACTCAGAAGGAATTTCAGGGGTGTCTATGGCATTAGGGCTCTCTACAGAGGTAGACTGCATAGTGATAGAGTCAAAAGAGAGACAGTTCTCACGACAGAAGGGTGACCAGGCAGTGATGTCCCCCAGGCTCCAGGAAATTGTGGGGTCGTGAGTCTTGAGCCAGGGTGCCCCCAACACGAGAGGGTGTTCGGTGTGAGGCAGAACGAAGAGCGGAAGGTCTTCTACATGGAGAGCGCTGGTCTGGATGGTGAGAGGAAGAGTCTGCAGAGTGATAGGTTTGGAGCGCACCCTCTGTCCATCTATGGCGTGAACGGCGATGGGACATGGAAGTTCTTGAGTGGGTACAGCGTGCTCCACAACCAGGTCAGTGCTGATGAAGTTACCCTCCGCCCCAGAATCTACAAGCGCTAGGACACAAAACGTATCAGTTTTAGCTGAGACAATAACAGGTAACGTTAGGCATTTAGCTCTGTGTACTGTAACAACTGTACGTACCACGTACGGGGCTGACGCCTTAGTAGATCGGGGCCGGAGCTCACACTCAGCCTTGAGATGACCTGGTTTTCCACAGTAGAGACAGAGGTGCAGACGGATCCGGCGTTGTCTCTCAGCAGCAGTAAGTCTCGACTTTTCGGCTTCCATGGGCTCAGGTTCTCGTGGAATGGGTGAATTTGCAGCTGGAGTGCAGGGAAGAGACAGATTCACAGGAGCTGCTGGAGGCTGGTTGGAAACTCTGGGTCTTCTAGCCAGGAGCTGATCCAGACGGATCGACAGGGAAATGAGCTGATCCAGGGTGAGTGAGTCGTCTTTACACACCAGTTCCTTCTGAATATCGGAGTGGAGTCCATGCCGAAAAACATTAACCAGCGCGGGGTTATTCCAACCACTGCTAGCTGCTAACGTTCTAAACTCCAGCGCGTAGGCAGCTACAGACTTCTTTCCCTGGGTCAGGTTCAATAAAAGTTCTCCGCTGGACTGCCCATAGCGAGTATGATCAAAAACGCTGCGGAAAGTGGCCAAAAAAGAATCGTAGCTGGCTTCAGAAAAACTGTCCCAGATAGCAGTGGCCCACTCCAAAGCTTTGCCTGAGAGACGAGAGACAATGAACCCGATCTTAGCTCGATCGGTAGCAGGTGGGGAGTTAGAAAAAAATACAGAACACTGAAGTAGAAACCCACCGCATTTCTCCGGGTTGCCGTCATAATCTTCAGGTTTGCAGACAGAGAAGGTAGATTCCTTGGCAGCGTTTAGAGTGGGGGTAGGCTTAGCAATGGGGCTAGTAGCGTGGGTAGCTAACCCTCTCAGGTGCCTGATAACCTCAGTTAGCTGCTGCTGCTGGCTAACCTGCTGGCGTGCTAGCTCGTCTACAGCCTGGGTCACACCAGCGAGCATTTGCTGGTGCTGACCGAGTAGCCGGCCCTGGTTAGCCAAACCAGATTTAATAGACTCAGTATCTGCAGTCTCTGTCATAGCGGCCGAGTAATATGTCAGGGCCAGACAAGGAGGAAACTTGTGCAGATACGATAAAAATCTTTTATTAAAAGATTCAGCAGGGGTAGTCAAAACAAGCCAGGTCAATACCAGAGAAACAATGAGCAGGGAAACCATACCATAAACAGGAGACAGTCCAGAGACATACACAAGCAGGGAGTATCACAGAGAAGGCAGAAATCCAAAATGAGTAACAGTCCAGGTCATACACAGAATATCCAATACACGGGCAAGGCAAAAATCAAAGTCGGAAAAACATGGAAAAGGATAATACACGGAAATAACAATAGGCAATGGAAACGCTTTGTAAATGCAGGGTAGAACCAATACAATTACTCGGCGAGGAGTGAGCGTGGTCTATTTATACTGAGGGATAATCAATACTCAGGGCTTCCTGGAGGTGTCATGTGGTGTACCACGTGATCGGGAGTGTGTGTGATGTCATGGTGAGGTGCGTTCTGGGTATTGTAGTTGGAAGCTTGGAAATCACAGGTAAAGCTGAGTGAGGGGAACACAGGTGTGCTTTCAGCACCAGACATGACACCTGTTAATTTTACAATTACTGATTTGTTATTTAGTAACAAGTACAAAACAATAAATGAATTAATATGTAAATACAACCCGTTACCAATTGTTACAGACCTGTTACCTCAACAATTACTGATTTATTAATCAGTAACAAGTAGGAAATTTATATTTAATTTATGTATGAGTACAACTTGTTACCATAATATTACCATATTATTACCCACTTATTAGCATTCAATCAATAAGGTAAAGTTCTATCATAATATGTTTGAGTTCATAAAAACTAATTTCTGAACAAAATAGATGTTTTCAGTTCAAAACAACACTGCAGTTTATTCACTCTAAGGAGTAAGAGAGGAGCTCAGAACTATGTGCAAACCACTTCTCTCAGCCTGAAACGTCTGAAAACAGCATTGTTTTTGGACACAAATAAACCCAAACACTTAAGAAATGTTGAAAACAAGATATTAGTGCTATAGGGTGTGATTGGAGATAACCACACCTTTACATTCTTATTCTTAACTGGTTTCTACATTTATTTATACATATATAATTTAGCTTCATGAACTTTGCTCTCTTTTTAACTGTCACAATGACGCAAGGCTTTGGAGGTTGTTTGTACTTTTTCCAGAATCAGGAAAGTCAGAGTGTTTTCAACAACAATGGGAGCTGTGAGGAGATTATGACCCTCAGTGGTAGAGAAGCATGCCTGTTCTACAAGGCGTATAGTCGTACACGGGCCAGAAGATCTTTCCATCCAATCTTTTTAGCTGTATCTTCTTCTCAAGAGACCTTAGGACACTTAAGGACTGTTTGATTCTTATGTGATAGACAAGGATTGTTTGCTGCGTTCACGATGGACACTGAGCTGAACAACACCATGATAAGAACTTGTTGCCTAGACCGGCTTAAGCTGATCACATCATCGGAACTGGACAACAAACTGTTAACTGTACTCTGTTGACTTAGTCATATTGATAGATTCTGTCCAATTGCATTGGTTCCTGTTGATTTACATTTCTTTTGCATATGGGTGGTTGACATAATGTGTGCCTTTTTTGGTCCAATGTGTCAAATACATGTAAATTCTAGAAAAATATGTTTTTTTGATGATGTTGTGATATAAGTGCTGTTTTATATGAACTTACAGAGCATTCATTGGATTAATATTTAATTTCCCCATTTTCAGTTAAACTAGAAAAAGCTCATATATTAGTAACCAAGATGTCTACTTTTGAGTCTGCTTGGCTACAAGTTTGAGCATAATATTTTGAAGCCACCCTTAACTGTAACATTTTGTCCCAAAAATTAATATCATATGGTGTGACGCCATACTTCTTTTTTTAAACAGGCAATTGTTTGGAGCCCTTTGGGGAATTGGGGTTCTCCTTGTTTCAGGAGGAAGAACAACACCTCAGACGGACACTGACAGTTACAGGGTGTGTTATTGCTCTTTATGTTTTTTTAGAAAAATCACAATCTCTAGCGCTCTTGCTTTAGTTCTTTGCTATAGTATTTTGGTGTGACACATTTTACACAAAAATGCCCAAATTAAATAACTTTTCAGTCAATATTACCTTTAAAACTATATTGTCATATTGTAGTTAGTATGGTTTTATGATGCTAGCTTAAAGTACATGAAACCTCACATGGTGTGACACAACATCATAAGGTGTTACAAGGGGTTTCTTGTTACACCATATGATTATTTTGTTACACTATATGATATGAACTGCATTTAAATACATAAATAAGGCTCTTATATTGTAGGTAATAGTTAAATAAGAAATCCAACAGCCCAGTTTCTGAACAAAATATATGTTTTCAGTTCCAAACAACACTTGCAGTTTTTTCGCTCTAAGGAGTGAGAGAGCAGCTCAAAACTGTGTGCAAAGCCTTTATTAAATTTAACACACAAATAAACCCAAACACTTAAGAAATGACATTCAGAATTGTAAAAAAATGATGAATTGAAAGATTTTGGTTATTTATCATAAACTCATCAATGTGACAGATGAGGAATAATGCCAGCAACAGTTATAAGAATTTTGGTGCATTTGTAACAAGGTATTCCCAAATTAATTTTAAGTGTATGGAAAGAATATGAGTTAACGTCTTCCTATGTGTATAGATAAAGTAAATAATTAAAACAAGATATTAGTGCTATAGGGTGTGATTGGAGATAACCACATCTTCACATTCTTATTCTTAACTGGTTTCTACATTTATATATACTTATATATAGAAAATCTTTTCATTCAATCTTTTTATCTTTGACAAGGGGTTTCTTGTTACAGCATATGATTATTATTATATCTCGTTTTCAAACTGAATCCATTTTAAACTACTTTTTTGGGACTCAAATGTTTAGTTTGGGGAAAATTTCAGTAGATAACAAAACTTTTGATTAAATGCAGACTCTGTACGGAGAGAGGAGGTCCTGGGGAAAAGACGAGCAAAGTAAATGGAATCATTGAACTTTTTACCAGTGTGCAGGGTGCTGCATCAAAGAGCCTATGCAAAAAAAAGCAGCTCTACAAAAGTTCAATGATTAACAAAGATTATTTAGAGAATTTATGTAGCTAACATTTAACAGATTAAAATGAAAATTACAACATGTAATGAATAAATTGGATTACTGTATTAGTGGACTAGTTAATGTTTCAGTCACTTGTCAAACAAAGTTTATTTGTTTGTTAAATGCATGTGTGGTGTGATTTCTTAAATGGCGTGACACCATGTAATTTGGTGTGACATTCAGAATTGTAAAAAAAATGATGAATTGAAAGATTTTGGTTATTTATCATAAACTCATCAATGTGACAGATGAGGAATAATGCCAGCAACAGTTATAAGAATTTTGGTGCATTTGTAACAAGGTATTCCCAAATTAATTTTAAGTGTATGGAAAGAATATGAGTTAACGTCTTCCTATGTGTATAGATAAAGTAAATAATTAAAAAGGTAACATATTTGCACATGAGCAATGCTACACTTTTATATAGCAATGACAAATAATCAATACCCATTTTTTATTTAATACACAATAACATTCATGTCACACCACATGACAATTTTAGTAACTAAGACTGTAAACTAGTGAATAAATGTCAATTTCAAGAAAGAAATCTACAAAACTATTGATATATATGTATATGTATGGAAATATAAGAGTTGGTAGAATATAACCCAGTATTTTACTTACTTATATTCGATAACTTTTTTTTACATTTGTTCATCCATAAATGTATAACTGCTTGGATGAAGTCTATGAGGTGAAGGTTTCTTTTTCTTTCTCTCTCTCTCTGTATTAATCTATCGAGATATAATTATACTATGTGTTGATTCGTTGATGTACTTTTACTCTTTTCTAATGTATCTATTAATTTATGGTCCTTTTATATATATTTGTAATCCTGAAACTATTTTCCAGTTAATTTTGATATATTTTAAATTCTAAACTTTGACTTTTAGTGGTCATCTTTTCATGTTCTGGAATTTCTCACATCCGAGTTTTATCTAAGAAATGCTGTGGTAAATTACCCTACAAATTTTGGTGTTTCTGCCTGGTTATGAAAATAAAGAGTGATGTTACATTGAGTCTGACTGATCCGGCAAGTAATTTATGGACCTTCTATACTATCATGACACACTGCAGTGTAAGGTAGGTTACATTCAATTTAATAATATCAAAATGGCTAGCACAGGGAGTTAGTGAAACCCTGATATAAAGGTGCTGTATACCAATATGGGTGTAAGTCACAACGATTCATCATTTTGCATGATTCTTATCTCCCAAGCGTTCAGGTTGTGCACGACACTTCTTCTGTCTGAAAACCAGACAGTAATTTGTATCAAAAGTTTGCAAAATATGAAATATATATTTTGAGAAATTCCATAAGATTCAGCTCAGTTTTGCCAACCATCACTAGATTTTTCTAAATATTTTATATTGTATATATAATATACAATCAAATGACAAGAAGTTGGCAGCACTAATTCTTGTTTTAGGCATGCCTTTGTTTTGTGTTATGGCAGAAATTAGAATAAAATGTTAACTCGGTCATGGTTTAAACATTTTAATGTTAACAGTTGGCCATGAATTAACCTTGCTATACCTTAAAAGAGATGCGCCTGCACTCCTAGAATGGGAAATGAATGTGTTAATATTGTGCTGGTCAAAAGTTTGGAACCATTAGCATAAAAAGGACCTATTTTCTTTGGTAAGATGTAATTTGACAAACCCTGTGTTGGAATTATTACAAGCTACAGTGAATTGGGTCTCTCTTTCTGACTTTTAAATAAGAAGAAAAAAAGCTTTCTGTTTTGCTTTCCATATGTTCTCTCCTTCCCGCAAAGAAGAATTGCATTGTTTGGCTGGAATTTATTTTTGTTTTAGTTATTTCACAAGGCTTAACGATTTGTAATAATATTATAGAATTCCTTCCAGGATTTTTTTAAGTGTTTGGATTTTTTTTTAATGTTGCTCAGTGCTCTTTTCAGGGCGTTTTGAGAGGTCAGAGGTGGTGCTCATCAAGCGAGTCTTGAACTGCATTACAGGACCCAGAGACAGCGTCCCCTGCTTACAGTACTGTGAATGTCGTAACAGAGCAGGAGAGTTTTAGATGAGAGACTGTGTTTGGTGCAGCTGCTAGTCGATGGCTGGACGGCATCTTTACCAAATCAGCTGTGATTAAAATGTTACAGCGCTGGTCCAGGAAACTGGTTTCAGATCTATAAGAACTGAGCGATCAGAGTCTGCTTTGGATCAACCACCAACCACACCCACCCACAGCCCAACAGAGTCACCCCTCAGCCTGAGCCAGCAACAGAGATGTGAGACCACATTTTCTGTTTTTTCTTTATATGCCTTTTTTTTACTTTTTATTAAGAAGGAGTGATTTAATATACATTTTTTAAACTTAACATCTGGTGGTGACTCAAATTATGACTGGTGTTTACATCAAAGATCTAAAATAAAATTTACTTCAGGAAAAATCTTTCATTTTATTTGTAAACAGTAGTCAACCAAACATAGATGCTAGGCAGATATTAACTAGCTTGCTAAACCACCAGCCAACTTTGTCAGTCTTGTGACTATGCCAAACAAATCAACAATTGAAACTTAAATATGCTTTATGACTTCTAGCAGCACTACTGCAGCTCATAGGTTGAAAATCTCTGCCATAAAAACAACTTAGCCAAAACTTAGGTGGACCATGCACTGAAAAAAAAAAACTCTGCTGGATTTACATGAAAACGTATGTACATCGGTTGCACATAAATAAGTTGTGTTTTCAAAAAATAATATACTCATTCTGAACATCTATTTTTTGGTTCACCGAACATGACGTATTATTTTAAAGCTATTCTTTCATGTAAATTGTAGTCAAATAAAATTGGTTAAAAGCAACATGACTTTCATATAATAGAGCTATTGTAGTGAATTATTTCATAACGCAATTAAAATGACTAATTAATGCAAAATATTAAATTATGCTTTGTTAAACCAATGTGTCTTTCATGTGAAACACACAGTGTGATAAAATGACCTAACCTCTCTCAAGTCATTACTGAGTCCAGGTACACAGTGTAATCCGATTTACATTGTTATATTATTGAGCGAAAGAGGAGTTTTCAGTTTAGGAAAAAAAAACATAACAAAAAAAAACCTGAAAAGCAGACTTTACTGCATTTAACTTATAAATGAACCCAAACACTTAAGAAATGTAAAAAAAAACATGTTAATCCGTTTTACACTGTTATAATGTGTTTCAGGTCTTAAAAAGTCATTTTTGAGCGAAAGAGAAGTTTTCAGTTCCAGTTCGGTTCGGTTTATCGCTCTAAGGAGTGAGAGAGGCGCTCAAACTTATGGGCAAAACGCTTTTCTCAGCCTAAATCACTGAAAAACGGACTTTACTGCATTTAACTCACAACTGACCCCAAACACTTAAGAAACGTTGAGAGGAAGATGATAGTGCATTGTACACAGTTATAATGTGTTTCAGGTCTTAAAAACTCATTTTTGGGCGAAAGAGGAGTTTTCAGTTCGAAACAACAGTTGATGCGGTTTATCGCTCTAAGGAGTGAGAGAGGCGCTCAAACGTATGGGCAAAACGCTTTTCTCAGCCTAAATCACTGAAAAACGGACTTTACTGCATTTAACTCACAACTGACCCCAAACACTTAAGAAACGTTGAGAGGAAGATGATAGTGCATTGTACACAGTTATAATGTGTTTCAGGTCTTAAAAACTCATTTTGGGCGAAAGAGGAGTTTTCAGTTCGAAACAACACTTTTTGCGGTTTATCGCTCTCTAAGGAGTGAGAGAGGCGCTCAAACGTATGGGCAAAACGCTTTTCTCAGCCTAAATCACTGAATAACGGACTTTACTGCATTTAACTTACAAATGAACCCAAACACCTAAGAAATGTTGAGAACAAGCTGTTCGTGCATTTTTCACAGTTAAAATGTGTTTCAGGTCTTAAAAATTCATTTTTGAGCGAACGAGAAGTTTTCAGTTCCAAATAACATTTGATGCGGTTTATCGATCTAAGGAGTGAGAGAGGAGCTAAAAAGTATGGGCAAAACGCTTTTCTCAGCCTAAATCACTGAAAAACAGACGTTACTGCATTTAACTCACACATGAACCCAAACACTTAAGCAATGTTGGGAACAAGATGATAATGCATTTTACACAGTTTAAAGTAATTTTTGGTCTTAAAAAGTCATTTTTGGTCGAAAGAGGAGTTTTCAGTTCGAAACAACAGTTGATGCGGTTTATCGCTCTAAGGAGTGAGAGAGGCGCTCAAACGTATGGGCAAAACGCTTTTCTCAGCCTAAATCACTGAAAAACGGACTTTACTGCATTTAACTCACAACTGACCCCAAACACTTAAGAAACGTTGAGAGGAAGATGATAGTGCATTGTACACAGTTATAATGTGTTTCAGGTCTTAAAAAGTCATTTTTGGGCGAAAGAGGAGTTTTCAGTTCGAAACAACACTTGATGCGGTTTATCGCTCTAAGGAGTGAGAGAGGCGCTCAAACGTATGGGCAAAACGCTTTTCTCAGCCTAAATCACTGAAAAACGGACTTTACTGCATTTAACTCACAACTGACCCCAAACACTTAAGAAACGTTGAGAGGAAGATGATAGTGCATTGTACACAGTCATAATGTGTTTCAGGTCTTAAAAACTCATTTTTGGGCGAAAGAGGAGTTTTCAGTTCGACACAACACTTGATACAATTTATCGCTTTAAGGAGTGAGAGAGGAGCTAAAAAGTATGGGCAAAACGATTTTTTCAGCCTGAATCACTGAAAAACAGACGTTTTTCAGCCTGAATCACTGAAAAACAGACGTTTTTCACACATGAACGCAAACACTTAAGCAATGCAACAAGATGATAATGCATTTTACACAGTTTAAAGTCATTTTTGGTCTTAAAAAGTCATTTTTGGTCGAAAGAGGAGTTTCAGTTCCAAATAACATTTGATGCAGTTTATCGATCTAAGCAGTGAGAGAGGAGCTCAAAACTATGGGCAAAACGCTTTTCTCAGCCTAAATCACTCAATAACGGACTTTACTGCATTTAACTCAAAAATAAACCCAAACACTTAAGAAACGTTGAGAGGAAGATGATTGGAAAATGTGCATTGTACACAGTTATAATGTGTTTCAGGTCTTAAAAAGTCATTTTTGGGCGAAAGAGGAGTTTTCAGTTCAAAACAACACTTTTTGCGGTTTATCGCTCTCTAAAACGATTTTCTGCGTCTGAAGCACTGAAAAACAGACTTTACTATATGCAACTCACAAATTAACCCAAACACTTAAGAAATGTAAAAAAGAAACATGTTAATCCGTTTTACACTGTTATAATGTGTTTCAGGTCTTAAAAACTCATTTTTGAGCGAAAGAGAAGTTTTCAGTTCCAGTTCGGTTTATCGCTCTAAGGAGTGAGAGAGGAGCTAAAAAGTATGGGCAAAACGCTTTTCTCAGCCTAAATCACTGAAAACAGACGTTACTGCATTTAACTCACACATGAACCCAAACACTTAAGCAATGTTGGGAACAAGATGATAATGCATCTTTAAACACAGTTTAAAGTAATTTTTGGTCTTAAAAAGTCATTTTTGGTCGAAAGAGGAGTTTTCAGTTCGAAACAACAGTTGATGCGGTTTATCGCTCTAAGGAGTGAGAGAGGCGCTCAAACGTATGGGCAAAACGCTTTTCTCAGCCTAAATCACTGAAAAACGGACTTTACTGCATTTAACTCACAACTGACCCCAAACACTTAAGAAACGTTGAGAGGAAGATGATAGTGCATTTTACACAGTTATAATGTGTTTCAGGTCTTAAAAACTCATTTTTGGGCGAAAGAGGAGTTTTCAGTTCGAAACAACAGTTGATGCGGTTTATCGCTCTAAGGAGTGAGAGAGGCGCTCAAACGTATGGGCAAAACGCTTTTCTCAGCCTAAATCACTGAAAAACGGACTTTACTGCATTTAACTCACAACTGACCCCAAACACTTAAGAAACGTTGAGAGGAAGATGATAGTGCATTGTACACAGTTATAATGTGTTTCAGGTCTTAAAAACTCATTTTTGGGCGAAAGAGGAGTTTTCAGTTCGAAACAACAGTTGATGCGGTTTATCGCTCTAAGGAGTGAGAGAGGCGCTCAAACGTATGGGCAAAACGCTTTTCTCAGCCTAAATCACTGAAAAACGGACTTTACTGCATTTAACTCACAACTGACCCCAAACACTTAAGAAACGTTGAGAGGAAGATGATAGTGCATTGTACACAGTCATAATGTGTTTCAGGTCTTAAAAACTCATTTTTGGGCGAAAGAGGAGTTTTCAGTTCGAAACAACAGTTGATGCGGTTTATCGCTCTAAGGAGTGAGAGAGGCGCTCAAACGTATGGGCAAAACGCTTTTCTCAGCCTAAATCACTGAAAAACGGACTTTACTGCATTTAACTCACAACTGACCCCAAACACTTAAGAAACGTTGAGAGGAAGATGATAGTGCATTGTACACAGTTATAATGTGTACAATGCAGTTTCAGTTCGAAACAACACTTGATGCGGTTTATCGCTCTAAGGAGTGAGAGAGGCGCTCAAACGTATGGGCAAAACGATTTTCTCAGCCTGAATCACTGAAAAACAGACTTTACTGCATTTAACTCACACATGAACCCAAACACCTAAGAAATGTTGAGAACAAGCTGTTCGTGCATTTTTCACAGTTAAAATGTGTTTCAGGTCTTAAAAATTCATTTTTGAGCGAACGAGAAGTTTTCAGTTCCAAATAACATTTGCGGTTTATCGATCTAAGGAGTGAGAGAGGAGCTAAAAAGTATGGGCAAAACGCTTTTCTCAGCCTAAATCACTGAATAACGGACTTTACTGCATTTAACTCACAAATGAACCCAAACACTTAAGAAACGTTGAGAGGAAGATGATAGTGCATTGTACACAGTCATAATGTGTTTCAGGTCTTAAAAACTCATTTTTGGGCGAAAGAGGAGTTTTCAGTTCGACACAACACTTGATACAATTTATCGCTTTAAGGAGTGAGAGAGGAGCTAAAAAGTATGGGCAAAACGATTTTTCAGCCTGAATCACTGAAAAACAGACGTTACTGCATTTAACTCACACATGAACGCAAACACTTAAGCAATGTTGGGAACAAGATGATAATGCATTTTATAATGCAGTTTAAAGTCATTTTTGGTCTTAAAAAGTCATTTTTGGTCGAAAGAGGAGTTTCAGTTCCAAATAACATTTGATGCAGTTTATCGATCTAAGCAGTGAGAGAGGAGCTCAAAACTATGGGCAAAACGCTTTTCTCAGCCTAAATCACTCAATAACGGACTTTACTGCATTTAACTCAAAAATAAACCCAAACACTTAAGAAACGTTGAGAGGAAGATGATTGGAAAATGTGCATTGTACACAGTTATAATGTGTTTCAGGTATTAAAAAGTCATTTTTGGTCGAAAGAGGAGTTTCAGGTCAAAACAACACTTGATGCGGTTTATCGCTCTAAGGAGTGAGAGAGGAGCTAAAAAGTATGGGCAAAACGCTTTTCTCAGTCTGAATCACTGAAAAGCAGACTTTACTGCATTTAACTTACAAACGAACCCAAACACCTAAGAAATGTTGAGAACAAGCTGTTCGTGCATTTTTCACAGTTAAAATGTGTTTCAGGTCTTAAAACTCACTTTTGAGAGACCGAGAAGTTTTCAGTTCCAAATAACATTTGATGCAGATTATCGATCTAAGCAGTGAGAGAGGAGCTCAAAACTATGGGCAAAACGCTTTTCTCAGCCTAAATCACTCAATAACGGACTTTACTGCATTTAACTCAAAAATAAACCCAAACACTTAAGAAAGGTTGAGAGGAAGATGATTGGAAAATGTGCATTGTACACAGTTATAATGTGTTTCAGGTCTTAAAAAGTCATTTTTGGGCGAAAGAGGAGTTTTCAGTTCAAAACAACACAAAACAGTCAGTCAGAACTCCTCTCTCACATCTTGAAAACAAGAAGTTAGTTTACACGGTTATAATGTGTTTTATGCATAAAATACTAATTTCTCATAGAAACAGAAAAGTTTTAAGGGAGTGAGAGCGCATAACACTTTTCTCTGCCTGAATCGTTCAACACATAAGAAATGTTAATTTCTACACAATTACTATAAGCACTCGTCACTGTTCTTTAAATTTATTGTAGGCTAACCTGTAAACAAGTGTAGTGTGTTTCCCAGTAACCGAACGATTTTTATACTGAAATAAAACAGAAAAGGGCTGGAAAATGCAAAATGTTGCTTGTTACATGTTAACAAAATACAGTTACTGTATTTTATGTTATTTATGTCTTATTTTATGTTATTTTATTTTATGTTATTTATGTATTTATTTTATGTTAGTTATGTCTGAAAAAAATGCTCAGAAATTAGTTTAGTGACAGAAAAAAAACAAGAACAAGGTCAACCCGCTCCAAACAGACACATAACAAAGAAAAACATAACAATAATGAAAAGCACTTAATGAAGAGATATGGATAATGTATAAACAGGTACTAATCTTTCAATTTGAAAAGGTTATGTGAATGAGTTATGGCAAATTTAGACACTAATATAGATCCTGAGTGTGTTAATTTTGATGAGTGCAGGGTTGTAGAGCAGGAATTGCAACACAGCGAGCAGTGAAGAGCCAAGCAGGGCAACATCAGGAACAGGGCATCTTGATACATGTGGATGATAGATAGATAGAGAGAACAGAATGTCAGATATATGGAATTAGTTTTGACTGGATTTATTACAGAGAATATAAAACATTAACAGACTGTGGCTAAAACGGTAACATAACACTGGCATCCACTCACTCCACCGCATGCATCAACAACAATCAGCATCAGCTCTCAGTTTATCACAATTGCCTATGTCCATGAACCCCTGGATCTGCAGCCTTATCTAAAGTAAGTTTATAGTCTAGACTTAAAGATTGAGACTCTGAACATATTCAGGAAGATTATTCCAGAGTTTGGGAGCTTTATAAGAGAAAGCTCTTTCTTCTGCAGAGCTCCTCTGAATTTTGGGAAGTAATAAGAAACCAGCACCCAAAGATCTAATTAATCACGGTGGTTCATAACTGGAGATGAGATGAGGGACCTGAAGCATTTTGAACTAGCTGAAGTTTATTTAAGTTACTGCTGGAACATGCTGACAGTAGCGCATTTCAATAATCTAGCCTTGAAGGTAATGAAGGCATGTACTATTTTTCTGCGTTATGCAGGGACAAGGCATTGTTGGCAATGTTACCAAAAGCTGTTCTAGTAACATTAGATATGTGTTTATCAAATGCTAGATCTGAATCTATGATAACGCCAAGATTTTTAGCTGCTGAACCAGGTGTGATGGAGTAGTCAGCCAGATTTAACAATCTAGCAGCTTTTGGGACTAATAAGAGAACTTCTGTTGTATCACTAGTGGGAGCATATAAATTGTCAATAATAACGGTCCTAAGAGAGCGCCTTGTGGACTTCCATATCTTACCTTAGTATAACTGAAAGGTATATCGGAGGTATTTACACTCACAAACTGATAATGATAGGTTAAGTATGATTTGAACCATGATGAACCAGTTAAACCGACCATTTTCTCTAATCTTTCTAAAAGAATAGTGTGATCTATTGTATCTAAGGCTGCGCTCAGCTCGAGAAGTAGCATTCGGAAAACACAGCCTTGGTCAGCCGCAAGAGGCAGATCATTTGTTTTTTAACTAAAGCTGTCTCGGTACTATGATAAGGCATATATCTGGATTGGATTTTTTTATAGATCTGGTAAGAGCAGGTAAAAGCAAAGTTGTTGGGCCACAGCTTTTTTTTATCTTAGAAATAAGGGTAGTTTTGAAATACATCTTTAGTTAAACAGTACACTAAGATCAAGTTTTCGTTTCTTGATCAAATGTTTAATTACCGCTGTTTTAAAGGCTTTGGGTACATGCCAGAGTGTGAGCGATGAGTTTACTATTATTAACAGTGGTTTAATTATATCTGGTAGTACCTGTTTTAGTAATTTTGTGTGAACAGCATCAAGTGTGCAGGTTGTGCTGTTTGATGAAGGGATTTACTACCTGCCTGGTTTTTAGTCCATTTGGAAATAACACTAAAGAGAGCTCTAGGACTACTTTTATTCATTTCAATGAGGCCAGATATGCTGAGCAGGCTTTATTAAGTTCTTTTCTATACTTGAACAACTGTCTTTCCACGCAGTTTAGTTGATTATTTACGCTTTAAATTTTGTACTAACTGCTTTAAGGTGCAAGCTTTTTCTGTTTCTCTATTTTATGTTTAAGGGGTGTTACACCATCTAAGGTAAAGCGAAAGGTATTTTTTGTTTAAAAGGTTCAGTTAGTTTGTCTAGTTTTACTGCGTCTACAGGAGAGAACATAGTTGATGAGTCATGAAGCTTATTGGTAAATTGTTGGGCTGTAAAGGGCATTATTGAATATTTCATGGAGTAGCTGGGGAGTGTACGTATGTTATAATGAAGAAGATGTAGTTTAAATTTAAATAAGGTAGTGATCTGAAATTGCTTTTGAACAATATTTTGAACAATACAGAGTCTAAAATTAAATGCCTTTTTTAACGGATCATCCAGTTTTTCAAAATGAATGTTTAAGTCTCCTACTATAATCACATTTGCTAGTATTTACCCACGCCCTTGGCTGGGCAGAGAAGAAGAAAAGAGGGGGGGGCGGGGGGCCAACTCAGAGTATTTGGGGTGGAGTTCGGGGCAGCTTCGCTGTAAAGCGTGAAGCCGAAGCCCCAAAAGTTAAATCAGAACTTTCGACCACTGCAAGGATTTTAGAAGAAGTCTGACTGTGAAAGGCTTGGAAACTCCAGCGTCTTAGTGTTGGAAGTACAACTTTGTAGTCTTTGAGAAAGCCAGAGGCTGAGCCGATGTGAGCTGGTGAGTTGCTGTGTAATCAACTAATTAATTAAGTTATTACTCGGGTGCAAATGTTGTTACATCTAGGATGGTGGGAACTGCCCAAAGAGCATGAAGAGCAGAATTAGGGAAAGTGGAAGAGGGGTTGAGTGTTGCAGAAAGAAGGGAGGCACATGACCTGTGCGGAGCATGAATGCAGTAAGACACAAAAGAGGTGCGGATTGAGTGCACAAGGCTCTCTTTGAGGTCTCTGATGCCCGGAGAATATGTGATGGTTGGAAAGGGTGAGGAGATCCGAGTAGCAGTTGAGAGAGAATTAAGGCAGAGCGCTAAACTAGAGAAGAAAGAACGGGTAACAGCAAGTGCTGGCGAGATGTGGAAAGCAGTGTGGAGATCCAAGGAAAGAAAGGTAGGGAATGAATTAAGTGAGCCTATTCAAATATGGGTGTATACTGGAATAACAGCATAGAGGGTGAGGTCCTAGAAGTCAGAAATCAGTTGAAGTGGACAGATGGTGTCTAACAACTTTGTGGAATGATGCACATGTTGTACATGTAGCTTAAAGGCACCAAAGGAGAAGCCGCACCTCGATGTCATGCCGCTGCTCCATGTCACGTAGCAGGTGTGACTTAGGAAGTTAGACAGGGTGCCTGTGAAGGCCCAGCCAGACCTGGGGAAGTGAAGCGAAGTACGTCGATGATGGTGAAGAGGATGAATATCGTGATGAAGGGGATAACGAAGGCAACAATGGCGGTGAAGATCGGTAAATGACAGAGATGACTGCGATAGTTTTAAAATTGCATTGATGAAGATGATGGCGACGATGTTAATTAAGGCAATGGTGGTCATGAAGGACAGACTGATGTAGGGATGATGGAGGATGGGCAGAGAGGACGGAAAGACTGCTGTAGCGAAGATGGGGAAGGAGGCGAAGACGATGGTGGTGGCGACGATGGTGATGAAGGTTAGTATGGTGAGGGTGATGGCAATGATGGCAAGGATAAATTGGAATGATGAGGGCAAGATGATGCTCAAGGCGATGGCGATGATGCAGGTGGTGAAAGTGAAAGCAATGAAGATGCAGGCAAGAAGATCCGGGGAAGTGAAGCGAAGTACGTCGATGATGGTGAAGAGGATGAATATCGTAATGAAGGCGATAACGAAGTCAACAATGGCAGTGAAGATTGGTAAATGAAAGAGATGACTGCGATAGTTTTAAAATTGCATTGATGAAGATGATGGCGACGATGTTAATTAAGGCAATGGTGGTCATGATGGCGATGACTGCAATGATGACGATGAAGGTGGCACTGATCAGAAAAGGGAACATGACAGAGATGATGCCGATGATGTCGTTGATTACGGCGATGATAATGATTGGTAGATGACAAAGATGACCACGGTAGTTATCGTTGCATTGATGAAGGCAATGACGATGATGAAGACGAACGGACGGTGGGATGATGGAGGATGGGCAGGGAGGACGGACAGACTGATGTAGGGATGATGGAGGATGGGCAGGGAGGACCGACAGACTGCTGTAGCGAAGATGGGGAAGGAGGCGAAGACGATGGTGGTGGCGACGATGGTGATGGTTAGTATGGTGAGGGTGATGGCAATGATGGCAAGGATAAATTGGAATGATGAGGGCGAGATGATGATGCAGGTGGTGAAAGTGAAAGCGATGAAGATGCAGGCGAGAAGATTGCGGCGATGATGTTGGCAGAAATGGTGGCAATGACGATGAAGATGGCCATGATGATGATGACAGCTATGATGATGACGACTATGGCGGTGATGATGAATGTGATGCAGGCTGAGATGGTGGCGATGACGACTATGGTGATGAAGATGGCCATGATGAGCGCGAGATGATGCTCAAGACGATGGCGATGATGAAGGCGAAGAAGATGCAGGTGAAGAAGGTGAAAGCGAAGAAGATGCAAGTGAGAAGATGGCGGTGATGATGAAGGCGGTGATGTAGGCAGAGATGGTGGCGATGATGACGAAGATGCCGTGATGAAGATGGCCATGATGAGGGCGAGATTATGCCCAAGACAATGATGATGATGAAGACGAAGGAGATGCAGGCGGTGAAAGTGATTAAGATGCAGGCTAAGAAGGTGAAAGCAACGAAGATGCAAGCTAGAAGATGACGGCGATGATGACGATGGTGGTGATGTAGGTAGAGATGGTGGCGATGATGGTGATGAAGATGGCCATGGTAATGACTATGGTGGTGATGATAAAGGTGATGGTGGCGATGAAGACGATGGTGAAGATGGACATGATGATGGCAGTGATGATAAAGGCAATAATTATAGTGATGAAGGCAGAGATGGTGGTATGATGACGAAGGCGATGAAGGTTGTGATAATGATGACGACTGCGATGGTGATGATGAAGGTGAGGATGATAAGGGTGCCATGAATTGTGGGGATGATGACAATGGCAAAAATTATAGACAGCAGCGGCGATGGTGGCAAAGATATGGCGGCGACGATTACGATGGTGAAGATGCTGATGGCAAAGATGCTTAGGATGATGGCAAAGATGATTATGATTATGGCGAGGATGATTATGATGGGAAGCAGGAAGCATATGTGACCTTCGCACACTGTCCTGCTCCAAGGATGGACGCCACGTTTGGATGATTGGTCTTCAATTCTGAAACGAGGTCAGCATTCACATGTGCCGGGCTAGTCAGCAAGCCGGCCAACAGCAGGGATATCTCAGATTGCTGGGGGTCTCCCAATATGCACTCTTTTACACTGAAACTGGCAGAATGCGACCAGCAGGTGGTTGTGAACTATTTCACTGAACTATTTATATAAAAGGCAAACTTACACACGCTCAGGAGAAAGAGGCTCGAGCATCGCCCAGTGAGGCTGCAGGAAGCCGGAGCCACAGACGGCCAGTGAGTCGTGCGGTGGAACGCCAGTTGGAGGGGGAAAGCTGGCTGTGGGATTTGGTGGTTCGGGCGAAGAAATGCCGTGGAATCGAAGTTCCAACTGCAAACCAGAGACAGCTCCAAACCAATGCAGTGGGCCGCTGGAGGGGCACGGGCAGCGCCGACAAGGATAAAGAGGAGTCCGGTGAAGACGCGAGGAGGCCCCGCGAGGGTAGCAGGGTGTGCCGGCATGGAAGCAGGAGGGGATTAGCAGCAGCAGCGGCGCTGGGAGAGGTGGCGGTGAGAGAGAGAGAGGCCGTCGAGGACGCGAAGATTGCGTGGAGGCCTCGTAGGGGCAGCAGTAGGGGATTAGCAGCAGCGGAGGCACTGGGAAAGGTGGTGGAGAGAGAGAGAGAGAGAGAGAGAGAGAGAAGAAGCCGCTAAAGGCCGGAGGAGACCTCACGGAAGTTGCCGGACCAGGTCGAGGAGCCGGGAGGGGAGACGCCAGCCGAGGCAGTGGCAGTGGATGAGCTGAGGTGGACAGGAACAGCCGGTCGCAGGAGACAGACAGGTGCAGAACCGTCGTGTACCAGGTAAGGAGCGAGAGCCAACACCACATGAGAGGAAGTGACAGTTTAAATAGGGAAGAAAGTGGGAGGAGTGAGGGCGTGGATCAAACTCCCAAAACTAAGCTATAATTCATAACTTAACTTATCGCTACATACCGCTTAATCTGCAACAAAATCAATAAATTCGGAATAAGGCCTTGGTGGTGTATAGATATTATTTAAAGGAAATGCATTCTTTTTTGTTACTGGATTAATTATACTGGTGTAAAGGAGCTCAAAAGAAGTAAAATTACCACAGTGTTTCTTATGCTATCTAAGGTATTTCGAAGAAAAACAAACAAAAAAAAACTATGCAGATTAATTTTGACATAAACATTGGGCCTTATTCATCAATATTTTCCAAAGATTTTGTTCCTGGGAAAATAGTCTACATCAAATCCATGTTGTGTTCTTGAACTCTCGTTTGGGCTTTGTGCTCCAAAGTGTCAGGTCTTTGGTCTGTCTGCTTCGTATGTCTGTGTTATTCTCAGGTCTGTGTTTCATTTCCAGTGTTTTGCCACTCACCTGTGTTCCTTTGTAGCTCCGCCCCTTCGTCCCAGGTGTTTCCTGTTCCCTGTGTGTGTGCACCTCCATTTAAGGTCCGTATTCTATTTCCCCGGTGTCGATCCTTGTACGTTCATCGTCTGTCAGTGCTCCATGTTTTCCTGAGTTTCCTCAGTCTTGTTTTCAGTTTATTCCATGTGTATTTTGTATTTGGTTTCGTTAAATAAATCCCATTTTGTTTGCATTTGCGTCCGCCTCCACGTCCTCCCTGCACCCCGCACCTGACAGAAGGATCGACCTAAAATGGACGCAGTAAACAAGTGGACCGGCTCCAGATTGGCGATCCGCCATGCACCATGCGGGACCCCGGCGTTGGAATCCCCGAGGCCTAAAGGACGCCACAGGCCTCGGGGTAGACATTCTAAGGGGTCCCGCCAGCATAAAGAGTATCCCTTTACGGGGGAGGATTTTCTTGGGGGGCGCTAAGGGTTGGTGCGTTGAGCCTCGGGTCTCATCCCGTGTTTGGCAGTAGCCATGAGTCCCCGAGGCAAGTGGCGCGGAGCCCGTGGGACTACCTGGGATGTGCGCCCAGTAGCTCCGAGGAGGAGGAGGAGCTCTACCCCGCACCAGCCCGTACTCCATTGCCGTTTCCCCCAGGGGCTGTACTCTACCCGCGCTCGGTGACTTTTGCGGCCGAGATGCCGCGCTCCGTGAAGCCAGCGGATGGGACGCCACGCTCTGTGACTCCAGTGCCTCATCCGCGCTCCGAGAATCCCGCGACCGAGACGCCACGCTCTGTGAAGCCAGCGGATGGGACGCCACGCTCTGTGACTCCCGTGGCTCATCCGCGCTCCGAGAAGCTTGCGGCTGAGGCTCCGCGCTCCGAGACCCCCGCGGCTCATCCTCGCTCCGAGAAGCTCGCGGCTGAGGCTCCGCGCTCCGAGACCCCCGCGGCACATCCGCTCCCCGAGACTTCAGTGGTGGCCGCGCCGCCCCCGAGAAAGCGCCGGCGGCAGCGCCGCTCTCTGAAGCTCCGGCTAAGCTAGCTAGCCTGCTAGCTCCACCGCGCTCTCAAGCCCCACTTGCTTCCAGCTCTCCAGCCCGGCCGGATTCCAGGTCTGTGACTCCTGCTCCAGAAGCAAGCTCCGGTCCGGTTTTTACAGCCTCGCCCACTGCTCCAGTCCTGGTGTTGGCGGCAGCCGCACTCTCAACTCCCGCTACAGCGGCTTCTTCGCCAGCGGTGCCAGCCGCTTCCAAGCCCGCGGTGGCAGCCGCCTCCACGTCAGCGGTGCCTGCCGCGCTCACGCCAGCAGGACCCACCGCCTCTGTTTCAGCGCTGCCCGCGGCTCCGGCCGCCTCTGACCCTGTGCCTGTGGCTCCGGCCGCCTCTGACTGTGTGCCCGCGGCTCCGGCTGCCTCTGACTCTGTGCCCGCGGCTCCGGCCGCCTCTGACCCTGTTCCCGCGGCTACGGCCGCCTCTGACTCTGTGCCTGCGGCTCCGGCCGCCTCTGATCCTGTGCCCACTCCTAGAACTTTGTACACCCCCAAGCCAACTCCAAGAACAATGTTTGGCCCTAGGCCCCATGTCCCTAGGCCAGCTAGACCTCCTGACTTTGCCCCCAGTAATGTGCCCAGGCTAACCCCACAGACTTTTGCTGGTCCTGGGCACCCTCTTGTGTTTTTTGTGCCCCTGTCTCTCCCTGTCATGGTTCCCGTGTCTGTCCATGTTCCAGTTCCTGTCCCCAGTGGTTTTTCTGTTCCTGTCCCTGTTACTGTGTTCGTGTCAGTTCCTGTTAATGTATTTGTTCCAGTTCCCCTGTCCAGTTTTGTCCAGCCCCCTGTCCAGTCTCAGCCCCGTGTCCAGCCTCCTGTCCAGCCCTGTGTCCTGTCCCCTGTCCAGTCCCAGTCTCCGTTCCCTGTCCAGTCTCCGTCTCCTGTTCGGTCCCCTGTCCAGTCCCAGTCTCCGTTCCCTGTCTTGTCTCCGTTTACGTCCCCAGCCCAGTCCAATGTCCAATCTCCTTTCAAGTCCCCTGTTCAGCCATGTGTCCTGTCCCCAGTCCAGTCCCAGTCTCCTTTTGTGCCACATGTCCAGTCTCCGTTCCCTGTCCAGTCCCCCGTCCAGTCTCTGTCTTCCGTTCCGTCAATTTCCCCGTTTGTGTCTAGTCTCCAGTCCCAGCTTTTCTTCCCTGTCCAGTCTACGTTTCGGTTTCCTGTCCCGTCCTCTGTCCAGTCTCCTCTCTTCGGTTCTTAGTCTTGTTTTTATTGTCCGGTTGTGTTTTCCACCCCCTCTTGCCCGGCTCCTGGGGATCTGTTTTTACGCGCCCCGGGAGTTGCGCGTTAAAGGGGGGGTTCTGTCAGGTCTTTGGTCTGTCTGCTTCGTATGTCTGTGTTATTCTCAGGTCTGTGTTTCATTTCCAGTGTTTTTCCACTCACCTGTGTTCCTTTGTAGCTCCGCCCCTTCGTCCCAGGTGTTTCCTGTTCCCTGTGTGTGTGCACCTCTATTTAAGGTCCGTGTTCTATTTCCCCGGTGTCGATCCTTGTACGTTCATCGTCTGTCAGTGCTCCATGTTTTCCCGAGTTTCCTCAGTCTTGTTTTCAGTTTATTCCATGTGTATTTTGTATTTGGTTTCGTTAAATAAATCCCATTTTGTTTGCATTTGCGTCCGCCTCCGCGTCCTCCCTGCACCCCGCACCTGACACAAAGTGGACGTATATTATGTTTTTACCTAAGAACAAATACCAAATAAGACAATGGGAAATATTTTACTAAACTGGGTAAGTGGGTTTTAAGAAGAAATGTAGTCTCAGGAACAGTTAGTAAATGATGCCCATTGTTATGTAATAATAAATGTATAGGAACGCTAGCAGATCCCCTTGATTTCCTTCTTTTTCCATACTGAGCATGTTTTTTGTCTTGGTGTGCCTGATCTTCCTCCCTTTCTTCCCTTGCACATTAGAAGAGGAGAAGGAGGTGGAGGAGGTGGAAGAGAAAGCAGAGGAGTGTGAGTTTGATAGCTTTCTGATTCCTTCTTTTCTGGATAAACATGTAAAAATACTTTAAATTAACTTTACAAGCACATGAATTTCCTGCAAATGTAATGTATATCAAGTACTGACCAGGGGTGGGACCAGAGATGGGACGCTCCAGGGCTAACTTCAGCTGTTGCTTGAAAATGTCTCTCTTCTATTTAAGGCCACAGACC
This sequence comes from Astyanax mexicanus, assembly GCF_023375975.1. Classification (NCBI taxonomy): domain Eukaryota; kingdom Metazoa; phylum Chordata; class Actinopteri; order Characiformes; family Acestrorhamphidae; genus Astyanax; species Astyanax mexicanus. Next base: position 12,907,810 of record NC_064432.1, on the reverse strand, counting down.
TCGTCATGAAAACTTTTGACAAGCAACTGGGCTGTTGGATCTGCAGGCTTACAGTTATCAGCTGTCAAATCAGAACAAATTCATGTTATGTGGGTAATTTTTACAGATACATTAAGAAAAGTCGCAAGAAATCACCCACCCACAGAACCACCACAGAGCAGATATTATTTGGGTGGTTGGATAATTTCTGAGTTTAATTCAATCATACTAACATAACACACACTTAAACACCACACAATACCAGTGTCACTGCAGTACTGAGAGTGACCCACCACCCAAATAATGGTCTTGTGGGGTCCTGAGCATTGAAGAACAGTGTGTAAGAAAGATAATGAAGTGTTTAAAAGATTTAAAAGACTACACCATAATAATAGAACTACAAAGTCTCCTACAGTGGATTTAAGAAAATGTACACACCTCTGTTACAATGAAAGTTTTGTGTTGTAAAACAAATGAGTCAAAGATAAATATTTACAGAATGTTTTACATCTTTAATGTGAACTATAATCTGTACAAACTGAAATCTTTAGAGAAAGAAGTAAAAAAATTAAAATAATATTGTTGAAAAGGTGTGCACACCCTGAGACAACTAATACTTTTGAAGCACCTTTTAACATTGTTATAGCACTCAGTATTTGGTATTGGTTAGGAGCCCTATCAACATGGCACATTTTGACTTAGCAATATTTACCCACTCTTCTTTGCAAAAACACTCCAAATCTGTCAGATTGTGGGGGCATCTCCTGCGTACAGCCCTCTTCAGATCATCCCAAAGGTTTTAAGTGTGGGGACCCTTACTAAGACCTTACTTATCTTGTTAGGGTTATGGCTTGTTCCCTATCACAATAAAACAACAGTTAACAGGAAAGGTGGAGGTCATGATAAGTTGTAGAAGACCAGTAACATTGTCAAATAGTTGCTCAAAGGATTACAAGAAAGGCACATCAGAACCCCCTCTTCACTTCAGAAGATATTCAGGAAGGTTGATCAAACTCTGGAGGTGAAATAGATATTAATATTCTAAAAAAAATACCAATAATTAATCAGTCTATATCTAATCTGAACATCATTGAAAATCTGTAAATTGACCTCAAAAGAGCAGTTAATGCAAGAAAACAACAGATTTCAGTAGAGACCTGTGAAGCTCTGGGGGATTCCATATCTAGGGTAAAAGGATATCTTTTGTGAAATACTCTATATATGTATGGCTAAGTCGATAGAGAAGATCAGAGGACCCATACCTTAATCCACATGGAATGTTCACATTCGACTAACATATGTGTACTGTGTTTTGAATCTTTCACTTTATTTTACAAATACAAATTAATGGATTTACAAGCATATTTATTTCTTAGATATAAATTAAAACTAGGAGAAGGAGGTGGTGGGGTGGAGGAGGAGGAATAAAAAGCAGAAGAGTCTGTGTTTAATGGCTTATCATTTTTTTTCTTTTCTGGACCTACATATAAAAATGCTTTAAATTAGAGATGGGACAATCGATCGGCAGTGTATGGGTATCGAGCGATTTTCAGTCAAAATACGGTATCGGGCATCGGCCGATATTCCTCAGATTTTTACAGTTTCTGCAGTTCATACGTGTAGGACTAATCTGCTTTGCAGTGAAAAGAAAACGTTTTTAACCCCAGTTCATCTTTCAGCCCAGTCAGTGAGTCACGGAACTAGTTAGCTCACAAGCTAACAGCAGCAACTAACCTCTGGAGCATCAGTCACGGAGCAAGTTAGCTCACAAGCTAACAACAGCAGCTAACAGCCACATCAGTCACGAAGCTAGTTAGCTCACAAGCTAACAACAGCAGGAGGAGTCACGGAGCTATAGTTAGCTCACAAGCTAACAAAAGCAGCTAACAGCCACATCAGTCACAAAGCTAATTAGCTCACAAGCTAACAGCAGTGGACTATAGTCAGAGTGTTTTTAAAGCTGGATATGCATAAGTTTCCCCTCCTCACTGCAGTTTCTGTGTGCGCACTCCAGCTCCTCCACTCCATATCAGTTTATACTGGACGCCCTGTGAAAGCCGCAGCTATGCTCAGATAAAATGAAAGGCACGTTGCAGCTTGCGCGCTGTTCACCTCAGAATGTTTTTAACAACCCAGTTTAGCGGACACGGCTGCCAGGTAAGACTGTAGAAAGCTACTGAAGACTATTAAAGTCTATTAGAGGTTATTGAAAGGGTTATTGGGGACAGAAATCAATACAGGCTGGTTAGATGAAAGATTCACATCCTCGCTACCAGAGGACCAGAGGTAGAACGCTCCAGGGCTAATTTCAGCTGTTGCCTGAGAAAGCTCGCTTCTATTTAAGGGCACAGACCTTGTCCTGAAGCCTTTTGACAAGCAACTGGGCTGTGGGATCTGCAGGCTTACAGTTATCAGCTGTCAAATCTGAACAAATTTATGTTATGTGGGTAATTTTTACAGATACATTAAGTAAAAGTCACAAGAAACCACTCACCCACAGAATCACCAAAGAGCAGATATAATTTGGGTGGTTGGATAATATCTGCATTTAATCCACTCATACCAACAAAACATACACTTACACCACAATACTAGTGTCACTGCAGTACTGAGAGTGACCCACCACCCAAATAATGGTCTTGTGGGGTCCTGAGCATTGAAGAACAGTGTGAAAGAAAGATAATGAAGTGTTCAAAGGATTTAGAAGACTACACAGTAGTAATAATAGAACTACAAAGTGTGCTACAGTGGATCTAAGAAAACACCTCTGTGAAAGTTTTGTATTGTAAAACAAATGAGACAAAGATAAATATTTTCAGAAAGTTTTCCATCTATAATCTGTGACCTATAATCTGTATAAACTGAAATATTTAGGGGGAAGAAGTAAAAAATAATATATAAAATAATAAAATAATAAAATAATGTGGTTGAATAAGTGTGCACACCCCTAGACAACTAATACTTTTGAAGCACCTTTTAACATTGTTATAACACTCAATAATTTTTGGGTAGTAGCCCATTATGGCCCATTATGACTTAGCAATATTTGCCCACTCTTCTTTGCAAAAGCACTCAAAAACTGTCATTTTGTGGGGGCATCACCTGTGTACAGCCCTCTTCTGATCATCCCAAAGGTTTTAAGTGTGGGGACCCTTACTGAGACCTTACTTATCTTTTTAGGGTTGTGGTTTGTTCACTATAATCCAACCTTCTAACAATAAAACAGCAGTTAACAGGAAGGGTGGAGGTCATGATAACATTGTCAAATATTTGCTCATAGGATTATAAAAAAGGCAAATCAGAACCTACTCTTCACTTCGGAAGATATTCAGGAAGATCGATCAAACTCTGGAGGTGATATAAATATTAATTTATAAAAACAATAATCTGAACATCATTGAATGTTGCATGTGCTTCCTTTGTTTTGGATTTAGGCTCAGGCATGTTGGCAACCGACAGGAGATTCAAACTCTGCCGAAAAATGACATCTATTTAGTTTATTAGTTTACTCATAATTAACAGATAAAGCAATTATCTGCTATCAAGCAACTTTGTAGTTTCCTCAGTTATATTATGAAAAAAAGCATGACTCTTGGTTTAAGCGTATAGCAGTTGAATGCTAAACAGTAAAAACAGTTTGTTGAATCTCAAAGGATAAGGAGAGAACAGCTAGAAAATTATCAAGCTGAATTAAATTGCATTTGGTACATAAACCTGCAAAACATTATAAATGAATAAGAGCTAAATGTATTACAAGTGTAAACTATTAGTCCTTTAATTTTACCTTGATCAACAAGGTTCTGTTGCAGCATGAGGCATTAAAAGGCTAGCTAGCTTAAGCTAGCTTGATTAACTAATTAACTAAACCTACCTAGCTAAGTAACTAGGTTAACTAACTAACTAACTAACTAACTAACTAGGTTAATTAACTAAACTAATTAGGTTATTAACTAGGTTAATTAACTAACCTAACTAGCTAAGTAACTAGGTTAACTAACTAACCTTACTAGCTAACTAACCCACCTAATTAACTAACCTAACTAACTAAGTAACTAGGTTAACTAACTAACCTAACTAGCTTACTAACTAGGTTAACTAACTTACCTAACTAAGATATGGAAAAAATACCCTGTGTACAATAATGACAGCCAAAGGTGCTAGCTAGCTAACAGCTAGGTTCACATAAATATTAGTTAGTAGGTTAACCTAGCGTTAGCTAACTTCATCTATGTAATGCTGTAGGCCAGAGACCCAGTGGGCATGGCTAAAGGGCGGAGCATGTGTCAATCATTTTTGACTGCAGCCAATCAGAAATTACACTTTCGTTGTCAATCACTTTTTATTAAGCCAATCCTCAGACAGATCAAGCTGTCCATCATTTTTTACTGCAGCCAATCACTTTAACAGATCTGTCAAAAGAAAGCGGAAACTGCATTGCTACCGGTTAAACATAGCGCGATTTAAACTTCTGAAGAGCGGTGAAGCTGAATCTGTGTAAATATTTTACTAAATATTACATTAACAGTTTAAACACATTTATGTGCTACTGTAGTTAGTCCTGCCTATATGCCGCTCTTAAACAGAAGTAACTGAATGAAAACGTTAGAAAAGCCCTGACTTTAGATATTTTTAAATCAAAGATTAAAATACTCGTTTTTCTGGAATGGCAGTTTCGTGATTTTTTCCTTTTTTGCAGTAATTGCATTAAATCGTGTATACACACACACACACACACACACACATATATGTATATATATATATATATATATATATATATATATATATATATATATATATATATATATATATACACGATTTAATGCAATTACTACAATAAAGGAAAAATAAAATTGATTTAAAAATATCTAAAGTCAGGGCTTTTCTAATGTTTTCATTCAGTTACTTCTGTTTAAGAGTGGCATATAGGCAGGACTAACTACAGTAGCACATGAATGTGTTTAAACTGTTAACTGTTTTTGTAAAATACTTATACATACGCTACATATACATACACATATACACGCTACGTTTAACCGGTAGCAATGCAGTTTCCGCCTTCTTTTGACAGATCTGTTAAGGTGATTGGCTGCAGTAAAAAATGATGGACAGCTTGGTCTGTCTGAGGATTGGCTTAGTAAAAAGTGATTGACAACGAAAGTGTAGTATCTGATTGGCTGCAGTCGAAAATGATTGACACATGCTCCGCCCTTTAGCCACGCCCATTGGGGTCTCCGGCCTGCAGCATTACCCTTCTCGCGAACTTGGCAAAAATTGCTTATGTTAACTAGTTAGCTAGCTGCCTCCTAGCCTAGTTGACGACTCTATTGTGTAGTTAAATTGTTGCTAGCGATCTGCCATTTTTTACTAACACTAAAATAATACAGTACACATCACAGCTTTAAGACACTGAATGCCACTCACTCATCAGTCTCCATGATAGGTTAGCTCCCCCGTTATCCACTGACTCACCCAGGCTGACTCTTGAGGAGAGAGACATGAAAAGAATTATTCACTTTATATTGCGCAGGAAGCTCCACCTAATAGGACACCTCATTGATTTGAGACAGTATACAAAAGGGACCTATATACTTAGGCAGGAGCTTCCTGAACCTGAAGTCCTGGGTCGAGAGCCACACACGGTCACCAGGCGAAAAGTGAGGGGTGTCACCACGGCGCTTGTCAGACTGCTCCTTGTAACGTTGGAGTACCTCTGATACCTGCCGGTGAGTGTCCTCACACACTTGCTCACTGCGTTTCATCCAGTCATCCACAGCTGGCACATCGAAAGACACCACTGTCCACCGTCACAAAATCCACAGCTAGATGTGACCAAGGCCACTCAGGCACAGGTAGAGGCATAAGTTTACTGGCTGGAAGGGTCTTGGGAGTCTTACACTGAGCGCAGACCGAACATGATGCAACGAAAGTGTGTATGTTGGCTTTCATGGTTTTCCACCAATAGCAAGAGGAAATCAAGTGTGCGCGTCACACCAGGGTGAATTAAAGATAGAGCAGATTGGGCCCATGTAATTAATCTGTCTCTGAAAGGAGGTGGAACAAAAGTCTTATCATGAAGACAATCCTCTGGAAGTGGACGACCAGCATTGATTTCCATGATCTGGTCATCCAACTCCCAGCGTATGACAGCTATTTCTACTGAGGGCGGAAGGATACGCTCAGTTTCAGTGATATCCTGTGCGCTGTCCGTGGTGCTGAACACCCTGGAGAGCGCATCAGCTTTGGTGTTGCGGGTACCTGGACGAAATGAAACGGAGAACCGGAATCTAAAAAAGATCAGGGACCAGCGAGCTTGACAGGGATTCAACCGTTTAGCGGTTTTGAGGTATTCAAGGTTTTTGTGATCTGTAAGTACTGTAAATGGGTGTACAGCCCCTTCCATCCAGTATTGCCATTCTTCCAATGCCAGCTTTACAGCCAACAATTCCCTGTCTCCTATACTGTAATTACGTTCGGCCGCAGATACCTTACGTGAAAAGAAAGCTATGGGATATAGTTTGGGAGGTGCACTGGGAGAGGATCGCACCAACTACGGTCTCAGACCAAGTCGACTTTAACTGTGAAAGGGAGATTAGGATCAGGATTCTTAACAGGAGGGGATACAAAAGCAGCTTTAAGTTTATCAAAGGCGTGCTGAGCCTCAGAGTACCACTTAAGTAAGTGGTACTGTAAGTGGAGCAGCAACGCTACTGAAATTACCTATAAAGCGCCTATAAAAATTAGCAAAGCCTAGCAAGCGCTGGAGATCTTGCGTGGGCCAACTCATGACAGCTTCCACTTTGTTATCGTCCATGGGGACACCATTTGCGCTAATTATGTAGCCGAGAAATGCGATTCTCTGCCGGTGAAATTCGCTTTTTTCGGCTTTGGCATAGAGACTGTGTTCGGATAAATGCTGGAGGACTACACAGACTTGTTGGATGTGAATGGCCAGATCAGGGGAGTAGATCAAAATATCGTCTACCATCCTTCTTTTTAACGAAGAAAAAAGCCGAACCGACTGGGGATTTGGACGGGCAGACAAATCTTTGTTCGAGCGCCTCGCTAATGTATTCCGACATGTATTCCTCCATGTATTTTTCTTCATCTAAGGTAAGGGGATAAATGCGTGCCCTAGGAAGTGTAGCACCTTTAACTAAATCAATGGAACAATCACAGGTACGGTGAGGAGGTGGTTTAGTGGCACTGGTCTTACTAAAAACCTCTAAAAAATCGGAATATTCTGAGGGTACGTCAGGGAAATCAATAGCATTAGGGCTCTCCACCGAAGTGGACTGGATAGCAAATTTCTCTAAAACTAGACAGTTAGCGTGGCAGTGAGGAGACCAGGAAATACTTTCCCCTTGGGACCATGATACAACAGGATCATGAGTCTTTAACCATGGCAAACCCAGGATTAGCTGGTGTTTGGGGTGCCGAGACAGGAGCTGATCCAGCTGGATGGATAGAGAAATGAGTTGATCCAGAGTTAGATCATCATCTCTGCATGCCAGTTCCTTTTGGATGTCTGCATTTAGACCATTCCGGTACACATTAATCAGTGCTGAGTTATTCCAGCCACTACTTGCTGCCACAGGGTGAAATTCCAGTGCATAAACAGCTGCTGACTTGTTCCCTTGTTTCAGTGTTAGCAAAAGTTCATCCCTGGAATGTCCGTATTTCCGTAGTTCGACTCTGATACACTATCCCAAACCGTGGCCTGCCGTCGAGCAAGCTCATCTACAGCTTGGGTCACACCAGCGAGGGTCTACTGGTGCTGACCGAGTTGCTTGCCTTGGTTGGCTAGACCAGACTTAATGAGCTCCGCACCCGCATCTGATCCATATAGCCGAGTATTTCTGTCAAGGCTAGACAGTACTCGTGCAGATGCAGAAATGCAGTTATATCATTTATAGTTATCATTTACTTATTATTCAGTTTATACAACACCATTACTTATTCTACAGCTACAATGAAATGTATTATTATTTTTAATTAATTTAGTAACAACTAGAAAATAAGTAGAAATTGGTAGAATTGTTACCATTATATTACCTTGTCATTACTTACTTGTTTCTGACCTGTTGTCAGGGCCAGACAAGGAGGAGACTTGTGCAGATACGATAAAAATCTTTTATTAAAAGATTCAGCAGGGGTAGTCAAAACAAGCCAGGTCAATACCAGAGAAACAATGAGCAGGGAAACCATACCATAAACGGGAGACAGTCCAGAGTTCATACACGAGCAGGGAGTATCACAGAGAAGGCAGAAATCCAAAATGAGTAACAGTCCAGGTCATACACAGAATATCCAATACACGGGCAAGGCAAAAATCAAAGTCGGAAAAACACGGAAAAGGATCATACACGGAAATAACAATAGGCAATGGAAACGCTTTGTAATGCAGGGTAGAACCAATACAATTACTCGGTGAGGAGTGAGCGTGAGCGTGGTCTATTTATACTGAGGGATAATCAATACTCAGGGCTTCCTGGAGGTGTCATGCGGTGTACCACGTGATCGGGAGTGTGTGTGATGTCATGGTGAGGTGCGATCTGGGTATTGTAGTTGGAAGCTGGGAAATCGCAGGTAAAGCTGAGTGAGGGGAACACAAGTGTGCTTTTTCAGCACCAGACATGACAGTACCCTCCCCCAAAGGAGCCGGAGCGGAGACAGATCGGGGCCGACCCCGGCGACGACCACCCGACGGACAGGGAGTACAGGCGGGAGGAGCAGATGGCGCAGCGGAGGTACCGGACAGGCGGGGTCCCCTGGAACGGGCGACCCGATGAACTGGAGCAGAGCTGGCCGGGGAGCGCTTGGGACGTCCACGGGGCCTAGGGGCAGGCTTACCAGGGTTACGGGTATGAAACTCCGCGAGTAACGCAGGGTCCAACACGTCCTTGGCAGCCACCCAACTGCGCTCCTCCGGACCATACCCCTCCCAGTCAATGAGGTATTGGAGAATACCCCACGCCTGCGTGAGTCCAGCACCTCCCGGATAGCATACGTGGACGAGTCCTCCCCCTCCACCGCCGCGGGTGGCACATCAGCCGGTGCAGCGTCAGCAAGTGGACCCGGGACCATAGGCTTGAGGAGAGGCACATGAAAAGTATTGTTAACACGGTATTGGGGGGGTAGCTCAACTTTGTACATCACTTCATTAACCTGAGACAAGATCTTAAGAGGACCAATGAACTTCGGTAGAAGTTTCCTGCAACTACCCTCAAACCTAAAGTCCCGGGTTGAAAGCCACACCCGATCACCAGGTTGGTAGTTGGGGTTGTCACCACGGTGTCTGTCAGCTCGTTACTTGTACCTTAGCAACACCTCCGAGACCCTACGATGTGTCTCCTCCCACACCTGCTCACTGCGCTTCATCCATTCATCCACAGCCGGAACGTCAGTGGACACCGCTGTCCAAGGGGCTAGAGGAGGCTGAAAACCCAGAACACACTGAAAGGGGGTGAGACCAGAGGTGGTGTTAACCAAGGAGTTTTGTGCAATTTCAGCCCAGATGAGATATTGCGACCAGTCAGTAGGGTGTTTGTGGCAGTATGTGCGGAGGAATTTCCCTAATTCTTGATTAACCCTCTCACATTGACCATTACATTCTGGGTGGAAACCTGAGGTGAGACTGACATGAACTCCTAAGTGTTCACAAAATGCTGAGCAAACACGGGAAGTAAACTGTGGACCTCGATCAGATAAAATATATTCTGGTATACCAAAGTGTCTAAAAACATGAGCATAGATAGCCTGAGCAGTATGCAGAGCAGTGGGTAAAGCAGGGAAAGGAATAAACTTAACTCCTCTAGAAAAACGATCTACAATGGTAAGAACAGTAGTGTAACCATCAGATACAGGTAAATCGGTAACAAAATCAACAGCTATATGCAACTAGAGTCGTTCAGGTACAGGAAGTGGCAGTCGCTTACCGGCTGGAAGAGTTTTGGGTGTTTTGCATTGCGCACAGACGGAGCAGGAGGTAACGAAAGTATGTACATCAGCGCTCATGGTTTCCCACCAATAGCGCGCTGAGAGGAGCTGTAAAGTGCGAGTTACACCAGCATGGCCAGAAGTCAATGCGGAGTGAGCCCATGTGATTAACCTATCACGAAATGTAACTGGAACGAAAGTTTTATCGTGAGGACAATCTTCCGGACTAGGTTGATCAGAATTACTGCTTACTAGAATTACTGAATCTAACTCCCATTGAATGGCTGCGATCTGCACAGAGGGAGGAAGAATGCGTTCAGTTTCAGCTGAGTGAGATGCACTGTCTGAAGCACAATAGACTCTAGACAGCGCATCAGCCTTAGTGTTACGATTCCCTGGACGGAACGAGATCGAGAAATTAAATTGGGAGAAAAATAATGACCAACGAGCTTGTCGAGGGTTAAGCCGTTTAGCGGTGCGGAGATACTCCAATTTTTTGTGATCTGTGAGCACAGTAAATGGATGGGCGGACCCTTCCAGCCAGTGACGCCACTCTTCAAGGGCTAGTTTGACAGCAAGGAGTTCCCTATCCCCTATCCCATAGTTACGCTCCGCAGGAGAGAGTTTGCGCGAGAAGAAGGCTATAGGATATAATTTGGGTGGCGACCCACTACGCTGAGAGAGGACTGCACATACACCAGACTCGGAGGCATCGACCTCCACTACAAAGGGTAACTCGGGTTTAGGGTGCTTGAGTATGGGAGCGGTGGTGAAGGCTGCTTTAAGATCGCTGAAAGTGCGTTTGGCTTCGGGGGACCATCTGAGTTGTTTAGCAGCGCCCTTAGTAGGAGCAGTAAGAGGGGCGGCGATGCTACTGAAATTACGGATAAACCGGCTATAAAAATTAGCGAAACCAAGAAATTGCTGGAGATCTTTAATAGTCTGAGGTACCGGCCAGCTAGTGACGGCTGAAACTTTCGCATCATCCATATTAACACCGTTAGAGCTGATAACGTAGCCGAGAAATGTGACCCGTTGCAGGTGGAATTCACATTTCTCGGCTTTGGCAAAGAGATTATTCTCTCGTAGACGGTCGAGAACTTGGCGGACCTGATGAACGTGCGTGGAAAGATCGGAGGAGTAAATCAAAATGTCGTCTATAAAAAGTATAACGAACTGGCCAATGTAATCACGAAAAATGTCATTCATAAAAAATTGGAAGACAGCGGGGGCGTTAGCGAGGCCGTAACTCATAACGAGGTACTCGTAGTGGCCGTTAGTAGTCGAGAAGGCTGTCTTCCACTCATCCCCCTCCCTAATGCGTATTAAATTATACGCGCTGCGGAGATCAAGCTTGGTGAAGTACTTGGCGTTGCGCAACTGCTCTAACGCAGAAGGAATAAGTGGGAGCGGGTAGGCGAATTTTTTTGTGATGTCGTTAAGTCCTCTATAATCAATACAGGGTCTCAAACCCCATCCTTCTTCTTGATAAAGAAGAAACCTGAACCGACTGGGGATTTGGATGGGCGAATGAAACCCTGAGCTAAAGCCTCAGAAACGTATTCCTCCATAGCCTTCTCCTCGTCACGAGTGAGGGGATAAATGCGTGCTTTGGGCAGAGTGGCACCCTCAATTAAATCAATAGAGCAATCGCACTCGCGATGTGCAGGCAACTTAGTGGCATTAGATTTGCTAAACACATCAGCATAATCAGCATACTCAGAAGGAATTTCAGGGGTGTCTATGGCATTAGGGCTCTCTACAGAGGTAGACTGCATAGTGATAGAGTCAAAAGAGAGACAGTTCTCACGACAGAAGGGTGACCAGGCAGTGATGTCCCCCAGGCTCCAGGAAATTGTGGGGTCGTGAGTCTTGAGCCAGGGTGCCCCCAACACGAGAGGGTGTTCGGTGTGAGGCAGAACGAAGAGCGGAAGGTCTTCTACATGGAGAGCGCTGGTCTGGATGGTGAGAGGAAGAGTCTGCAGAGTGATAGGTTTGGAGCGCACCCTCTGTCCATCTATGGCGTGAATTTGCAGCTGGAGTGCAGGGAAGAGACAGATTCACAGGAGCTGCTGGAGGCTGGTTGGAAACTCTGGGTCTTCTAGCCAGGAGCTGATCCAGACGGATCGACAGGGAAATGAGCTGATCCAGGGTGAGTGAGTCGTCTTTACACACCAGTTCCTTCTGAATATCGGAGTGGAGTCCATGCCGAAAAACATTAACCAGCGCGGGGTTATTCCAACCACTGCTAGCTGCTAACGTTCTAAACTCCAGCGCGTAGGCAGCTACAGACTTCTTTCCCTGGGTCAGGTTCAATAAAAGTTCTCCGCTGGACTGCCCATAGCGAGTATGATCAAAAACGCTGCGGAAAGTGGCCAAAAAAGAATCGTAGCTGGCTTCAGAAAAACTGTCCCAGATAGCAGTGGCCCACTCCAAAGCTTTGCCTGAGAGACGAGAGACAATGAACCCGATCTTAGCTCGATCGGTAGCAGGTGGGGAGTTAGAAAAAAATACAGAACACTGAAGTAGAAACCCACCGCATTTCTCCGGGTTGCCGTCATAATCTTCAGGTTTGCAGACAGAGAAGGTAGATTCCTTGGCAGCGTTTAGAGTGGGGGTAGGCTTAGCAATGGGGCTAGTAGCGTGGGTAGCTAACCCTCTCAGGTGCCTGATAACCTCAGTTAGCTGCTGCTGCTGGCTAACCTGCTGGCGTGCTAGCTCGTCTACAGCCTGGGTCACACCAGCGAGCATTTGCTGGTGCTGACCGAGTAGCCGGCCCTGGTTAGCCAAACCAGATTTAATAGACTCAGTATCTGCAGTCTCTGTCATAGCGGCCGAGTAATATGTCAGGGCCAGACAAGGAGGAAACTTGTGCAGATACGATAAAAATCTTTTATTAAAAGATTCAGCAGGGGTAGTCAAAACAAGCCAGGTCAATACCAGAGAAACAATGAGCAGGGAAACCATACCATAAACAGGAGACAGTCCAGAGACATACACAAGCAGGGAGTATCACAGAGAAGGCAGAAATCCAAAATGAGTAACAGTCCAGGTCATACACAGAATATCCAATACACGGGCAAGGCAAAAATCAAAGTCGGAAAAACATGGAAAAGGATAATACACGGAAATAACAATAGGCAATGGAAACGCTTTGTAAATGCAGGGTAGAACCAATACAATTACTCGGCGAGGAGTGAGCGTGGTCTATTTATACTGAGGGATAATCAATACTCAGGGCTTCCTGGAGGTGTCATGTGGTGTACCACGTGATCGGGAGTGTGTGTGATGTCATGGTGAGGTGCGTTCTGGGTATTGTAGTTGGAAGCTTGGAAATCACAGGTAAAGCTGAGTGAGGGGAACACAGGTGTGCTTTCAGCACCAGACATGACACCTGTTAATTTTACAATTACTGATTTGTTATTTAGTAACAAGTACAAAACAATAAATGAATTAATATGTAAATACAACCCGTTACCAATTGTTACAGACCTGTTACCTCAACAATTACTGATTTATTAATCAGTAACAAGTAGGAAATTTATATTTAATTTATGTATGAGTACAACTTGTTACCATAATATTACCATATTATTACCCACTTATTAGCATTCAATCAATAAGGTAAAGTTCTATCATAATATGTTTGAGTTCATAAAAACTAATTTCTGAACAAAATAGATGTTTTCAGTTCAAAACAACACTGCAGTTTATTCACTCTAAGGAGTAAGAGAGGAGCTCAGAACTATGTGCAAACCACTTCTCTCAGCCTGAAACGTCTGAAAACAGCATTGTTTTTGGACACAAATAAACCCAAACACTTAAGAAATGTTGAAAACAAGATATTAGTGCTATAGGGTGTGATTGGAGATAACCACACCTTTACATTCTTATTCTTAACTGGTTTCTACATTTATTTATACATATATAATTTAGCTTCATGAACTTTGCTCTCTTTTTAACTGTCACAATGACGCAAGGCTTTGGAGGTTGTTTGTACTTTTTCCAGAATCAGGAAAGTCAGAGTGTTTTCAACAACAATGGGAGCTGTGAGGAGATTATGACCCTCAGTGGTAGAGAAGCATGCCTGTTCTACAAGGCGTATAGTCGTACACGGGCCAGAAGATCTTTCCATCCAATCTTTTTAGCTGTATCTTCTTCTCAAGAGACCTTAGGACACTTAAGGACTGTTTGATTCTTATGTGATAGACAAGGATTGTTTGCTGCGTTCACGATGGACACTGAGCTGAACAACACCATGATAAGAACTTGTTGCCTAGACCGGCTTAAGCTGATCACATCATCGGAACTGGACAACAAACTGTTAACTGTACTCTGTTGACTTAGTCATATTGATAGATTCTGTCCAATTGCATTGGTTCCTGTTGATTTACATTTCTTTTGCATATGGGTGGTTGACATAATGTGTGCCTTTTTTGGTCCAATGTGTCAAATACATGTAAATTCTAGAAAAATATGTTTTTTTGATGATGTTGTGATATAAGTGCTGTTTTATATGAACTTACAGAGCATTCATTGGATTAATATTTAATTTCCCCATTTTCAGTTAAACTAGAAAAAGCTCATATATTAGTAACCAAGATGTCTACTTTTGAGTCTGCTTGGCTACAAGTTTGAGCATAATATTTTGAAGCCACCCTTAACTGTAACATTTTGTCCCAAAAATTAATATCATATGGTGTGACGCCATACTTCTTTTTTTAAACAGGCAATTGTTTGGAGCCCTTTGGGGAATTGGGGTTCTCCTTGTTTCAGGAGGAAGAACAACACCTCAGACGGACACTGACAGTTACAGGGTGTGTTATTGCTCTTTATGTTTTTTTAGAAAAATCACTAGCGCTCTTGCTTTAGTTCTTTGCTATAGTATTTTGGTGTGACACATTTTACACAAAAATGCCCAAATTAAATAACTTTTCAGTCAATATTACCTTTAAAACTATATTGTCATATTGTAGTTAGTATGGTTTTATGATGCTAGCTTAAAGTACATGAAACCTCACATGGTGTGACACAACATCATAAGGTGTTACAAGGGGTTTCTTGTTACACCATATGATTATTTTGTTACACTATATGATATGAACTGCATTTAAATACATAAATAAGGCTCTTATATTGTAGGTAATAGTTAAATAAGAAATCCAACAGCCCAGTTTCTGAACAAAATATATGTTTTCAGTTCCAAACAACACTTGCAGTTTTTTCGCTCTAAGGAGTGAGAGAGCAGCTCAAAACTGTGTGCAAAGCCTTTATTAAATTTAACACACAAATAAACCCAAACACTTAAGAAATGACATTCAGAATTGTAAAAAAATGATGAATTGAAAGATTTTGGTTATTTATCATAAACTCATCAATGTGACAGATGAGGAATAATGCCAGCAACAGTTATAAGAATTTTGGTGCATTTGTAACAAGGTATTCCCAAATTAATTTTAAGTGTATGGAAAGAATATGAGTTAACGTCTTCCTATGTGTATAGATAAAGTAAATAATTAAAACAAGATATTAGTGCTATAGGGTGTGATTGGAGATAACCACATCTTCACATTCTTATTCTTAACTGGTTTCTACATTTATATATACTTATATATAGAAAATCTTTTCATTCAATCTTTTTATCTTTGACAAGGGGTTTCTTGTTACAGCATATGATTATTATTATATCTCGTTTTCAAACTGAATCCATTTTAAACTACTTTTTTGGGACTCAAATGTTTAGTTTGGGGAAAATTTCAGTAGATAACAACACTTTTGATTAAATGCAGACTCTGTACGGAGAGAGGAGGTCCTGGGGAAAAGACGAGCAAAGTAAATGGAATCATTGAACTTTTTACCAGTGTGCAGGGTGCTGCATCAAAGAGCCTATGCAAAAAAAAGCAGCTCTACAAAAGTTCAATGATTAACAAAGATTATTTAGAGAATTTATGTAGCTAACATTTAACAGATTAAAATGAAAATTACAACATGTAATGAATAAATTGGATTACTGTATTAGTGGACTAGTTAATGTTTCAGTCACTTGTCAAACAAAGTTTATTTGTTTGTTAAATGCATGTGTGGTGTGATTTCTTAAATGGCGTGACACCATGTAATTTGGTGTGACATTCAGAATTGTAAAAAAAATGATGAATTGAAAGATTTTGGTTATTTATCATAAACTCATCAATGTGACAGATGAGGAATAATGCCAGCAACAGTTATAAGAATTTTGGTGCATTTGTAACAAGGTATTCCCAAATTAATTTTAAGTGTATGGAAAGAATATGAGTTAACGTCTTCCTATGTGTATAGATAAAGTAAATAATTAAAAAGGTAACATATTTGCACATGAGCAATGCTACACTTTTATATAGCAATGACAAATAATCAATACCCATTTTTTATTTAATACACAATAACATTCATGTCACACCACATGACAATTTTAGTAACTAAGACTGTAAACTAGTGAATAAATGTCAATTTCAAGAAAGAAATCTACAAAACTATTGATATATATGTATATGTATGGAAATATAAGAGTTGGTAGAATATAACCCAGTATTTTACTTACTTATATTCGATAACTTTTTTTTACATTTGTTCATCCATAAATGTATAACTGCTTGGATGAAGTCTATGAGGTGAAGGTTTCTTTTTCTTTCTCTCTCTCTCTGTATTAATCTATCGAGATATAATTATACTATGTGTTGATTCGTTGATGTACTTTTACTCTTTTCTAATGTATCTATTAATTTATGGTCCTTTTATATATATTTGTAATCCTGAAACTATTTTCCAGTTAATTTTGATATATTTTAAATTCTAAACTTTGACTTTTAGTGGTCATCTTTTCATGTTCTGGAATTTCTCACATCCGAGTTTTATCTAAGAAATGCTGTGGTAAATTACCCTACAAATTTTGGTGTTTCTGCCTGGTTATGAAAATAAAGAGTGATGTTACATTGAGTCTGACTGATCCGGCAAGTAATTTATGGACCTTCTATACTATCATGACACACTGCAGTGTAAGGTAGGTTACATTCAATTTAATAATATCAAAATGGCTAGCACAGGGAGTTAGTGATATAAAGGTGCTGTATACCAATATGGGTGTAAGTCACAACGATTCATCATTTTGCATGATTCTTATCTCCCAAGCGTTCAGGTTGTGCACGACACTTCTTCTGTCTGAAAACCAGACAGTAATTTGTATCAAAAGTTTGCAAAATATGAAATATATATTTTGAGAAATTCCATAAGATTCAGCTCAGTTTTGCCAACCATCACTAGATTTTTCTAAATATTTTATATTGTATATATAATATACAATCAAATGACAAGAAGTTGGCAGCACTAATTCTTGTTTTAGGCATGCCTTTGTTTTGTGTTATGGCAGAAATTAGAATAAAATGTTAACTCGGTCATGGTTTAAACATTTTAATGTTAACAGTTGGCCATGAATTAACCTTGCTATACCTTAAAAGAGATGCGCCTGCACTCCTAGAATGGGAAATGAATGTGTTAATATTGTGCTGGTCAAAAGTTTGGAACCATTAGCATAAAAAGGACCTATTTTCTTTGGTAAGATGTAATTTGACAAACCCTGTGTTGGAATTATTACAAGCTACAGTGAATTGGGTCTCTCTTTCTGACTTTTAAATAAGAAGAAAAAAAGCTTTCTGTTTTGCTTTCCATATGTTCTCTCCTTCCCGCAAAGAAGAATTGCATTGTTTGGCTGGAATTTATTTTTGTTTTAGTTATTTCATAAGGCTTAACGATTTGTAATAATATTATAGAATTCCTTCCAGGATTTTTTTAAGTGTTTGGATTTTTTTTTAATGTTGCTCAGTGCTCTTTTCAGGGCGTTTTGAGAGGTCAGAGGTGGTGCTCATCAAGCGAGTCTTGAACTGCATTACAGGACCCAGAGACAGCGTCCCCTGCTTACAGTACTGTGAATGTCGTAACAGAGCAGGAGAGTTTTAGATGAGAGACTGTGTTTGGTGCAGCTGCTAGTCGATGGCTGGACGGCATCTTTACCAAATCAGCTGTGATTAAAATGTTACAGCGCTGGTCCAGGAAACTGGTTTCAGATCTATAAGAACTGAGCGATCAGAGTCTGCTTTGGATCAACCACCAACCACACCCACCCACAGCCCAACAGAGTCACCCCTCAGCCTGAGCCAGCAACAGAGATGTGAGACCACATTTTCTGTTTTTTCTTTATATGCCTTTTTTTTACTTTTTATTAAGAAGGAGTGATTTAATATACATTTTTTAAACTTAACATCTGGTGGTGACTCAAATTATGACTGGTGTTTACATCAAAGATCTAAAATAAAATTTACTTCAGGAAAAATCTTTCATTTTATTTACAAATAAAATAAAATAAATAAAATAAAATAAATAAAATAAAATAAAATAAAATAAAACAGTAGTCAACCAAACATAGATGCTAGGCAGATATTAACTAGCTTGCTAAACCACCAGCCAACTTTGTCAGTCTTGTGACTATGCCAAACAAATCAACAATTGAAACTTAAATATGCTTTATGACTTCTAGCAGCACTACTGCAGCTCATAGGTTGAAAATCTCTGCCATAAAAACAACTTAGCCAAAACTTAGGTGGACCATGCACTGAAAAAAAAAAACTCTGCTGGATTTACATGAAAACGTATGTACATCGGTTGCACATAAATAAGTTGTGTTTTCAAAAAATAATATACTCATTCTGAACATCTATTTTTTGGTTCACCGAACATGACGTATTATTTTAAAGCTATTCTTTCATGTAAATTGTAGTCAAATAAAATTGGTTAAAAGCAACATGACTTTCATATAATAGAGCTATTGTAGTGAATTATTTCATAACGCAATTAAAATGACTAATTAATGCAAAATATTAAATTATGCTTTGTTAAACCAATGTGTCTTTCATGTGAAACACACAGTGTGATAAAATGACCTAACCTCTCTCAAGTCATTACTGAGTCCAGGTACACAGTGTAATCCGATTTACATTGTTATATTATTGAGCGAAAGAGGAGTTTTCAGTTTAGGAAAAAAAAACATAACAAAAAAAAACCTGAAAAGCAGACTTTACTGCATTTAACTTATAAATGAACCCAAACACTTAAGAAATGTAAAAAAAAACATGTTAATCCGTTTTACACTGTTATAATGTGTTTCAGGTCTTAAAAAGTCATTTTTGAGCGAA
Source organism: Astyanax mexicanus (assembly GCF_023375975.1). NCBI lineage: Eukaryota > Metazoa > Chordata > Actinopteri > Characiformes > Acestrorhamphidae > Astyanax > Astyanax mexicanus. Next base: position 12,888,674 of record NC_064432.1, on the reverse strand, counting down.
AGAGAAGTTTTCAGTTCCAGTTCGGTTCGGTTTATCGCTCTAAGGAGTGAGAGAGGCGCTCAAACTTATGGGCAAAACGCTTTTCTCAGCCTAAATCACTGAAAAACGGACTTTACTGCATTTAACTCACAACTGACCCCAAACACTTAAGAAACGTTGAGAGGAAGATGATAGTGCATTGTACACAGTTATAATGTGTTTCAGGTCTTAAAAACTCATTTTTGGGCGAAAGAGGAGTTTTCAGTTCGAAACAACAGTTGATGCGGTTTATCGCTCTAAGGAGTGAGAGAGGCGCTCAAACGTATGGGCAAAACGCTTTTCTCAGCCTAAATCACTGAAAAACGGACTTTACTGCATTTAACTCACAACTGACCCCAAACACTTAAGAAACGTTGAGAGGAAGATGATAGTGCATTGTACACAGTTATAATGTGTTTCAGGTCTTAAAAACTCATTTTGGGCGAAAGAGGAGTTTTCAGTTCGAAACAACACTTTTTGCGGTTTATCGCTCTCTAAGGAGTGAGAGAGGCGCTCAAACGTATGGGCAAAACGCTTTTCTCAGCCTAAATCACTGAAAAACGGACTTTACTGCATTTAACTCACAACTGACCCCAAACACTTAAGAAACGTTGAGAGGAAGATGATAGTGCATTGTACACAGTTATAATGTGTTTCAGGTCTTAAAAACTCATTTTTGGGCGAAAGAGGAGTTTTCAGTTCGAAACAACACTTGATGCGGTTTATCGCTCTAAGGAGTGAGAGAGGCGCTCAAACGTATGGGCAAAACGCTTTTCTCAGCCTAAATCACTGAAAAACGGACTTTACTGCATTTAACTCACAACTGACCCCAAACACTTAAGAAACGTTGAGAGGAAGATGATAGTGCATTGTACACAGTCATAATGTGTTTCAGGTCTTAAAAACTCATTTTTGGGCGAAAGAGGAGTTTTCAGTTCGACACAACACTTGATACAATTTATCGCTTTAAGGAGTGAGAGAGGAGCTAAAAAGTATGGGCAAAACGATTTTTTCAGCCTGAATCACTGAAAAACAGACGTTTTTCAGCCTGAATCACTGAAAAACAGACGTTTTTCACACATGAACGCAAACACTTAAGCAATGCAACAAGATGATAATGCATTTTACACAGTTTAAAGTCATTTTTGGTCTTAAAAAGTCATTTTTGGTCGAAAGAGGAGTTTCAGTTCCAAATAACATTTGATGCAGTTTATCGATCTAAGCAGTGAGAGAGGAGCTCAAAACTATGGGCAAAACGCTTTTCTCAGCATAAATCACTCAATAACGGACTTTACTGCATTTAACTCAAAAATAAACCCAAACACTTAAGAAACGTTGCGAGGAAGATGATTGGAAAATGTGCATTGTACACAGTTATAATGTGTTTCAGGTATTAAAAAGTCATTTTTGGTCGAAAGAGGAGTTTCAGGTCAAAACAACACTTGATGCGGTTTATCGCTCTAAGGAGTGAGAGAGGAGCTAAAAAGTATGGGCAAAACGCTTTTCTCAGTCTGAATCACTGAAAAGCAGACTTTACTGCATTTAACTTACAAACGAACCCAAACACCTAAGAAATGTTGAGAACAAGCTGTTCGTGCATTTTTCACAGTTAAAATGTGTTTCAGGTCTTAAAACTCACTTTTGAGAGACCGAGAAGTTTTCAGTTCCAAATAACATTTGATGCAGATTATCGATCTAAGCAGTGAGAGAGGAGCTCAAAACTATGGGCAAAACGCTTTTCTCAGCCTAAATCACTCAATAACGGACTTTACTGCATTTAACTCAAAAATAAACCCAAACACTTAAGAAAGGTTGAGAGGAAGATGATTGGAAAATGTGCATTGTACACAGTTATAATGTGTTTCAGGTCTTAAAAAGTCATTTTTGGGCGAAAGAGGAGTTTTCAGTTCAAAACAACACTTTTTGCGGTTTATCGCTCTCTAAAACGATTTTCTGCGTCTGAAGCACTGAAAAACAGACTTTACTATATGCAACTCACAAATTAACCCAAACACTTAAGAAATGTAAAAAAGAAACATGTTAATCCGTTTTACACTGTTATAATGTGTTTCAGGTCTTAAAAACTCATTTTTGAGCGAAAGAGAAGTTTTCAGTTCCAAACAACATTTGATGCAGTTTATGGATCAAAAAAACTGCATCGAGAGGAGCTCAAAAGTATGCGGAAAGCGCTGTTCTTAGCCTGAGTAACTGAAAAACAGACTTTACTACATGCAACTCACAAATAACCCAAACACTTAAGAAATGTTTAAAACAAGATGGGTTTTACAATGTTATAATGTGAATTTGTCAATTCAAATTCTTGATGCAGTTTTTCGATCTAAGGAGTGAGAGAGGAGCTCAGAACTCCTCTCTCACATCTTGAAAACAAGAAGTTAGTTTACACGGTTATAATGTGTTTTATGTATACGCATAACACTTTTCTCTGCCTGAATCGTTCAACACATAAGAAATGTTAATTTCTACACAATTACTATAAGCACTCGTCACTGTTCTTTAAATTTATTGTAGGCTAACCTGTAAACAAGTGTAGTGTGTTTCCCAGTAACCGAACGATTTTTATACTGAAATAAAACAGAAAAGGGCTGGAAAATGCAAAATGTTGCTTGTTACATGTTAACAAAATACAGTTACTGTATTTTATGTTATTTATGTCTTATTTTATGTATTTATTTTATGTTAGTTATGTCTGAAAAAAATGCTCAGAAATTAGTTTAGTGACAGAAAAAAAACAAGAACAAGGTCAACCCGCTCCAAACAGACACATAACAAAGAAAAACATAACAATAATGAAAAGCACTTAATGAAGAGATATGGATAATGTATAAACAGGTACTAATCTTTCAATTTGAAAAGGTTATGTGAATGAGTTATGGCAAATTTAGACACTAATATAGATCCTGAGTGTGTTAATTTTGATGAGTGCAGGGTTGTAGAGCAGGAATTGCAACAAAGTGCAAGCCAAGCAGGGCAACATCAGGAACAGGGCATCTTGATACATGTAGATGATAGATAGATAGAGAGAACAGAATGTCAGATATATGGAATTAGTTTTGACTGGATTTATTACAGAGAATATAAAACATTAACAGACTGTGGCTAAAACGGTAACATAACACTGGCATCCACTCACTCCACCGCATGCATCAACAACAATCAGCATCAGCTCTCAGTTTATCACAATTGCCTATGTCCATGAACCCCTGGATCTGCAGCCTTATCTAAAGTAAGTTTATAGTCTAGACTTAAAGATTGAGACTCTGAACATATTCAGGAAGATTATTCCAGAGTTTGGGATCTTTATAAGAGAAAGCTCTTTCTTCTGCAGAGCTCCTCTGAATTTTGGGAAGTAATAAGAAACCAGCACCCAAAGATCTAATTAATCACGGTGGTTCATAACTGGAGATGAGATGAGGGACCTGAAGCATTTTGAACTAGCTGAAGTTTATTTAAGTTACTGCTGGAACATGCTGACAGTAGCGCATTTCAATAATCTAGCCTTGAAGGTAATGAAGGCATGTACTATTTTTCTGCGTCATGCAGGGACAAGGCATTGTTGGCAATGTTACCAAAAGCTGTTCTAGTAACATTAGATATGTGTTTATCAAATGCTAGATCTGAATCTATGATAACGCCAAGATTTTTAGCTGATGAACCAGGTGTGATGGAGTAGTCAGCCAGATTTAACAATCTAGCAGCTTTTGGGACTAATAAGAGAACTTCTGTTGTATCACTAGTGGGAGCATATAAATTGTCAATAATAACGGTCCTAAGAGAGCGCCTTGTGGACTTCCATATCTTACCTTAGTATAACTGAAAGGTATATCGGAGGTATTTACACTCACAAACTGATAATGATAGGTTAAGTATGATTTGAACCATGATGAACCAGTTAAACCGACCATTTTCTCTAATCTTTCTAAAAGAATAGTGTGATCTATTGTATCTAAGGCTGCGCTCAGCTCGAGAAGTAGCATTCGGAAAACACAGCCGCCAGAGGCAGATCATTTGTTTTTTAACTAAAGCTGTCTCGGTACTATGATAAGGCATATATCTGGATTGGAATTTTTTATAGATCTGGTAAGAGCAGGTAAAAGCAAAGTTGTTGGGCCACAGCTTTTTTTTATCTTAGAAATAAGGGTAGTTTTGAAATACATCTTTAGTTAAACAGTACACTAAGATCAAGTTTTCGTTTCTTGATCAAATGTTTAATTACCGCAGTTTTAAAGGCTTTGGGTACATGCCAGAGTGTGAGCGATGAGTTTACTATTATTAACAGTGGTTTAATTATATCTGGTAGTACCTGTTTTAGTAATTTTGTGTGAACAGCATCAAGTGTGCAGGTTGTGCTGTTTGATGAAGGGATTACTACCTGCCTGGTTTTTAGTCCATTTGGAAATAACACTAAAGAGAGCTCTAGGACTACTTTTATTCATTTCAATGAGGCCAGATATGCTGAGCAGGCTTTATTAAGTTCTTTTCTATACTTGAACAACTGTCTTTCCATGCAGTTTAGTTGATTATTTACGCTTTAAATTTTGTACTAACTGCTTTAAGGTGCAAGCTTTTTCTGTTTCTCTATTTTATGTTTAAGGGGTGTTACACCATCTAAGGTAAAGCGAAAGGTATTTTTTGTTTAAAAGGTTCAGTTAGTTTGTCTAGTTTTACTGCGTCTACAGGAGAGAACATAGTTGATGAGTCATGAAGCTTATTGGTAAATTGTTGGGCTGTAAAGGGCATTATTGAATATTTCATGGAGTAGCTGGGGAGTGTACGTATGTTATAATGAAGAAGATGTAGTTTAAATTTAAATAAGGTAGTGATCTGAAATTGCTTTTGAACAATATTTTGAACAATACAGAGTCTAAAATTAAATGCCTTTTTTAACGGATCATCCAGTTTTTCAAAATGAATGTTTAAGTCTCCTACTATAATCACATTTGCTAGTATTTACCCACGCCCTTGACTGGGCAGAGAAGAAGAAAAGAGGGGGGGCGGGGGGCCATTTAACATTTAACTTTTGGAGCCCCAAAAGTTAAATCAGAACTTTCGACCACTGCAAGGATTTTAGAAGAAGTCTGACTGTGAAAGGCTTGGAAACTCCAGCGTCTTAGTGTTGGAAGTACAACTTTGTAGTCTTTGAGAAAGCCAGAGGCTGAGCCGATGTGAGCTGGTGAGTTGCTGTGTAATCAACTAATTAATTAAGTTATTACTCGGGTGCAAATGTTGTTACATCTAGGATGGTGGGAACTGCCCAAAGAGCATGAAGAGCAGAATTAGGGAAAGTGGAAGAGGGGTTGAGTGTTGCAGAAAGAAGGGAGGCACATGACCTGTGCGGAGCATGAATGCAGTAAGACACAAAAGAGGTGCGGATTGAGTGCACAAGGCTCTCTTTGAGGTCTCTGATGCCCGGAGAATATGTGATGGTTGGAAAGGGTGAGGAGATCCGAGTAGCAGTTGAGAGAGAATTAAGGCAGAGCGCTAAACTAGAGAAGAAAGAACGGGTAACAGCAAGTGCTGGCGAGATGTGGAAAGCAGTGTGGAGGTCCAAGGAAAGAAAGGTAGGGAATGAATTAAGTGAGCCTATTCAAATATGGGTGTATACTGGAATAACAGCATAGAGGGTGAGGTCCTAGAAGTCAGAAATCAGTTGAAGTGGACAGATGGTGTCTAACAACTTTGTGGAATGATGCACATGTTGTACATGTAGCTTAAAGGCACCAAAGGAGAAGCCGCACCTCGATGTCGTGCCGCTGCTCCATGTCACGTAGCAGGTGTGACTTAGGAAGTTAGACAGGGTGCCTGTGAAGGCCCAGCCAGACCTGGGGAAGTGAAGCGAAGTACGTCGATGATGGTGAAGAGGATGAATATCGTGATGAAGGGGATAACGAAGGCAACAATGGCGGTGAAGATCGGTAAATGACAGAGATGACTGCGATAGTTTTAAAATTGCATTGATGAAGATGATGGCGACGATGTTAATTAAGGCAATGGTGGTCATGAAGGACAGACTGATGTAGGGATGATGGAGGATGGGCAGAGAGGACGGAAAGACTGCTGTAGCGAAGATGGGGAAGGAGGCGAAGACGATGGTGGTGGCGACGATGGTGATGAAGGTTAGTATGGTGAGGGTGATGGCAATGATGGCAAGGATAAATTGGAATGATGAGGGCAAGATGATGCTCAAGGCGATGGCGATGATGCAGGTGGTGAAAGTGAAAGCAATGAAGATGCAGGCAAGAAGATCCGGGGAAGTGAAGCGAAGTACGTCGATGATGGTGAAGAGGATGAATATCGTAATGAAGGCGATAACGAAGTCAACAATGGCAGTGAAGATTGGTAAATGAAAGAGATGACTGCGATAGTTTTAAAATTGCATTGATGAAGATGATGGCGACGATGTTAATTAAGGCAATGGTGGTCATGATGGCGATGACTGCAATGATGACGATGAAGGTGGCACTGATCAGAAAAGGGAACATGACAGAGATGATGCCGATGATGTCGTTGATTACGGCGATGATAATGATTGGTAGATGACAAAGATGACCACGGTAGTTATCGTTGCATTGATGAAGGCAATGACGATGATGAAGACGAACGGACGGTGGGATGATGGAGGATGGGCAGGGAGGACGGACAGACTGATGTAGGGATGATGGAGGATGGGCAGGGAGGACCGACAGACTGCTGTAGCGAAGATGGGGAAGGAGGCGAAGACGATGGTGGTGGCGACGATGGTGATGGTTAGTATGGTGAGGGTGATGGCAATGATGGCAAGGATAAATTGGAATGATGAGGGCAAGATGATGATGCAGGTGGTGAAAGTGAAAGCGATGAAGATGCAGGCGAGAAGATTGCGGCGATGATGTTGGCAGAAATGGTGGCAATGACGATGAAGATGGCCATGATGATGATGACAGCTATGATGATGACGACTATGGCGGTGATGATGAAGGTGATGCAGGCTGAGATGGTGGCGATGACGACTATGGTGATGAAGATGGCCATGATGAGCGCGAGATGATGCTCAAGACGATGGCGATGATGAAGGCGAAGAAGATGCAGGTGAAGAAGGTGAAAGCGAAGAAGATGCAAGTGAGAAGATGGCGGTGATGATGAAGGCGGTGATGTAGGCAGAGATGGTGGCGATGATGACGAAGATGCCGTGATGAAGATGGCCATGATGAGGGCGAGATTATGCCCAAGACAATGATGATGATGAAGACGAAGGAGATGCAGGCGGTGAAAGTGATTAAGATGCAGGCTAAGAAGGTGAAAGCAACGAAGATGCAAGCTAGAAGATGACGGCGATGATGACGATGGTGGTGATGTAGGTAGAGATGGTGGCGATGATGGTGATGAAGATGGCCATGGTAATGACTATGGTGGTGATGATAAAGGTGATGGTGGCGATGAAGACGATGGTGAAGATGGACATGATGATGGCAGTGATGATAAAGGCAATAATTATAGTGATGAAGGCAGAGATGGTGGTATGATGACGAAGGCGATGAAGGTTGTGATAATGATGACGACTGCGATGGTGATGATGAAGGTGAGGATGATAAGGGTGCCATGAATTGTGGGGATGATGACAATGGCAAAAATTATAGACAGCAGCGGCGATGGTGGCAAAGATATGGCGGCGACGATTACGATGGTGAAGATGCTGATGGCAAAGATGCTTAGGATGATGGCAAAGATGATTATGATTATGGCGAGGATGATTATGATGGGAAGCAGGAAGCATATGTGACCTTCGCACACTGTCCTGCTCCAAGGATGGACGCCACGTTTGGATGATTGGTCTTCAATTCTGAAACGAGGTCAGCATTCACATGTGCCGGGCTAGTCAGCAAGCCGGCCAACAGCAGGGATATCTCAGATTGCTGGGGGTCTCCCAATATGCACTCTTTTACACTGAAACTGGCAGAATGCGACCAGCAGGTGGTTGTGAACTATTTCACTGAACTATTTATATAAAAGGCAAACTTACACACACTCAGGAGAAAGAGGCTCGAGCATCGCCCAGTGAGGCTGCAGGAAGCCGGAGCCACAGACGGCCAGTGAGTCGTGCGGTGGAACGCCAGTTGGAGGGGGAAAGCTGGCTGTGGGATTTGGTGGTTCGGGCGAAGAAATGCCGTGGAATCGAAGTTCCAACTGCAAACCAGAGACAGCTCCAAACCAATGCAGTGGGCCGCTGGAGGGGCACGGGCAGCGCCGACAAGGATAAAGAGGAGTCCGGTGAAGACGCGAGGAGGCCCCGCGAGGGTAGCAGGGTGTGCCGGCATGGAAGCAGGAGGGGATTAGCAGCAGCAGCGGCGCTGGGAGAGGTGGCGGTGAGAGAGAGAGAGGCCGTCGAGGACGCGAAGATTGCGTGGAGGCCTCGTAGGGGCAGCAGTAGGGGATTAGCAGCAGCGGAGGCACTGGGAAAGGTGGTGGAGAGAGAGAGAGAGAGAGAGAGAGAGAGAAGAAGCCGCTAAAGGCCGGAGGAGACCTCACGGAAGTTGCCGGACCAGGTCGAGGAGCCGGGAGGGGAGACGCCAGCCGAGGCAGTGGCAGTGGATGAGCTGAGGTGGACAGGAACAGCCGGTCGCAGGAGACAGACAGGTGCAGAACCGTCGTGTACCAGGTAAGGAGCGAGAGCCAACACCACATGAGAGGAAGTGACAGTTTAAATAGGGAAGAAAGTGGGAGGAGTGAGGGCGTGGATCAAACTCCCAAAACTAAGCTATAATTCATAACTTAACTTATCGCTACATACCGGTTAATCTGCAACAAAATCAATAAATTCGGAATAAGGCCCTGGTGGTGTATAGATATTATTTAAAGGAAATGCATTCTTTTTTGTTACTGGATTAATTATACTGGTGTAAAGGAGCTCAAAAGAAGTAAAATTACCACAGTGTTTCTTATGCTATCTAAGGTATTTCGAAGAAAAACAAACAAAAAAAAAACTATGCAGATTAATTTTGACATAAACATTGGGCCTTATTCATCAATATTTTCCAAAGATTTTGTTCCTGGGAAAATAGTCTACATCAAATCCATGTTGTGTTCTTGAACTCTCGTTTGGGCTTTGTGCTCCAAAGTGTCAGGTCTTTGGTCTGTCTGCTTCGTATGTCTGTGTTATTCTCAGGTCTGTGTTTCATTTCCAGTGTTTTGCCACTCACCTGTGTTCCTTTGTAGCTCCGCCCCTTCGTCCCAGGTGTTTCCTGTTCCCTGTGTGTGTGCACCTCCATTTAAGGTCCGTGTTCTATTTCCCCGGTGTCGATCCTTGTACGTTCATCGTCTGTCAGTGCTCCATGTTTTCCCGAGTTTCCTCAGTCTTGTTTTCAGTTTATTCCATGTGTATTTTGTATTTGGTTTCGTTAAATAAATCCAATTTTGTTTGCATTTGCGTCCGCCTCCACGTCCTCCCTGCACCCCGCACCTGACAGAAGGATCGACCTAAAATGGACGCAGTAAACAAGTGGACCGGCTCCAGATTGGCGATCCGCCATGCACCATGCGGGACCCCGGCGTTGGAATCCCCGAGGCCTAAAGGACGCCACAGGCCTCGGGGTAGACGTTCTAAGGGGTCCCGCCAGCATAAAGAGTATCCCTTTACGGGGGAGGATTTTCTTGGGGGGGGCGCTAAGGGTTGGTGCGTTGAGCCTCGGGTCTCATCCCGTGTTTGGCAGTAGCCATGAGTCCCCGAGGCAAGTGGCGCGGAGCCCGTGGGACTACCTGGGATGTGCGCCCAGTAGCTCCGAGGAGGAGGAGGAGCTCTACCCCGCACCAGCCCGTACTCCATTGCCGTTTCCCCCAGGGGCTGTACTCTACCCGCGCTCGGTGACTTTCGCGGCCGAGATGCCGCGCTCCGTGAAGCCAGCGGATGGGACGCCACGCTCTGTGACTCCAGTGCCTCATCCGCGCTCCGAGAATCCTGCGACCGAGACGCCACGCTCCGTGAAGCCAGCGGATGGGACGCCACGCTCTGTGACTCCCGTGGCTCATCCGCGCTCCGAGAAGCTTGCGGCTGAGGCTCCGCGCTCCGAGACCCCCGCGGCTCATCCGCGCTCCGAGAAGCTCGCGGCTGAGGCTCCGCGCTCCGAGACCCCCGCGGCTCATCCTCGCTCCGAGAAGCTCGCGGCTGAGGCTCCGCGCTCCGAGACCCCCGCGGCACATCCGCTCCCCGAGACTTCAGTGGTGGCCGCGCCGCCCCCGAGAAAGCGCCGGCGGCAGCGCCGCTCTCTGAAGCTCCGGCTAAGCTAGCTAGCCTGCTAGCTCCACCGCGCTCTCAAGCCCCACTTGCTTCCAGCTCTCCAGCCCGGCCGGATTCCAGGTCTGTGACTCCTGCTCCAGAAGCAAGCTCCGGTCCGGTTTTTACAGCCTCGCCCACTGCTCCAGTCCTGGTGTTGGCGGCAGCCGCACTCTCAACTCCCGCTACAGCGGCTTCTTCGCCAGCGGTGCCAGCCGCTTCCAAGCCCGCGGTGGCAGCCGCCTCCACGTCAGCGGTGCCTGCCGCGCTCACGCCAGCAGGACCCACCGCCTCTGTTTCAGCGCTGCCCGCGGCTCCGGCCGCCTCTGACCCTGTGCCTGTGGCTCCGGCCGCCTCTGACTGTGTGCCCGCGGCTCCGGCTGCCTCTGACTCTGTGCCCGCGGCTCCGGCCGCCTCTGATCCTGTGCCCACTCCTAGAACTTTGTACACCCCCAAGCCAACTCCAAGAACAATGTTTGGCCCTAGGCCCCATGTCCCTAGGCCAGCTAGACCTCCTGACTTTGCCCCCAGTAATGTGCCCAGGCTAACCCCACAGACTTTTGCTGGTCCTGGGCACCCTCTTGTGTTTTTTGTGCCCCTGTCTCTCCCTGTCATGGTTCCCGTGTCTGTCCATGTTCCAGTTCCTGTCCCCAGTGGTTTTTCTGTTCCTGTCCCTGTTACTGTGTTCGTGTCAGTTCCTGTTAATGTATTTGTTCCAGTTCCCCTGTCCAGTTTTGTCCAGCCCCCTGTCCAGTCTCAGCCCCGTGTCCAGCCTCCTGTCCAGCCCTGTGTCCTGTCCCCTGTCCAGTCCCAGTCTCCGTTCCCTGTCCAGTCTCCGTCTCCTGTTCGGTCCCCTGTCCAGTCCCAGTCTCCGTTCCCTGTCTTGTCTCCGTTTACGTCCCCAGCCCAGTCCAATGTCCAATCTCCTTTCAAGTCCCCTGTTCAGCCATGTGTCCTGTCCCCAGTCCAGTCCCAGTCTCCTTTTGTGCCACATGTCCAGTCTCCGTTCCCTGTCCAGTCCCCCGTCCAGTCTCTGTCTTCCGTTCCGTCAATTTCCCCGTTTGTGTCTAGTCTCCAGTCCCAGCTTTTCTTCCCTGTCCAGTCTACGTTTCGGTTTCCTGTCCCGTCCTCTGTCCAGTCTCCTCTCTTCGGTTCTTAGTCTTGTTTTTATTGTCCGGTTGTGTTTTCCACCCCCTCTTGCCCGGCTCCTGGGGATCTGTTTTTACGCGCCCCGGGAGTTGCGCGTTAAAGGGGGGGTTCTGTCAGGTCTTTGGTCTGTCTGCTTCGTATGTCTGTGTTATTCTCAGGTCTGTGTTTCATTTCCAGTGTTTTTCCACTCACCTGTGTTCCTTTGTAGCTCCGCCCCTTCGTCCCAGGTGTTTCCTGTTCCCTGTGTGTGTGCACCTCTATTTAAGGTCCGTGTTCTATTTCCCCGGTGTCGATCCTTGTACGTTCATCGTCTGTCAGTGCTCCATGTTTTCCCGAGTTTCCTCAGTCTTGTTTTCAGTTTATTCCATGTGTATTTTGTATTTGGTTTCGTTAAATAAATCCCATTTTGTTTGCATTTGCGTCCGCCTCCGCGTCCTCCCTGCACCCCGCACCTGACACAAAGTGGACGTATATTATGTTTTTACCTAAGAACAAATACCAAATAAGACAATGGGAAATATTTTACTAAACTGGGTAAGTGGGTTTTAAGAAGAAATGTAGTCTCAGGAACAGTTAGTAAATGATGCCCATTGTTATGTAATAATAAATGTATAGGAACGCTAGCAGATCCCCTTGATTTCCTTCTTTTTCCATACTGAGCATGTTTTTTGTCTTGGTGTGCCTGATCTTCCTCCCTTTCTTCCCTTGCACATTAGAAGAGGAGAAGGAGGTGGAGGAGGTGGAAGAGAAAGCAGAGGAGTGTGAGTTTGATAGCTTTCTGATTCCTTCTTTTCTGGATAAACATGTAAAAATACTTTAAATTAACTTTACAAGCACATGAATTTCCTGCAAATGTAATGTATATCAAGTACTGACCAGGGGTGGGACCAGAGATGGGACGCTCCAGGGCTAACTTCAGCTGTTGCTTGAAAATGTCTCTCTTCTATTTAAGGCCACAGACCTCGTCATGAAAACTTTTGACAAGCAACTGGGCTGTTGGATCTGCAGGCTTACAGTTATCAGCTGTCAAATCAGAACAAATTCATGTTATGTGGGTAATTTTTACAGATACATTAAGAAAAGTCGCAAGAAATCACCCACCCACAGAACCACCACAGAGCAGATATTATTTGGGTGGTTGGATAATTTCTGAGTTTAATTCAATCATACTAACATAACACACACTTAAACACCACACAATACCAGTGTCACTGCAGTACTGAGAGTGACCCACCACCCAAATAATGGTCTTGTGGGGTCCTGAGCATTGAAGAACAGTGTGTAAGAAAGATAATGAAGTGTTTAAAAGATTTAAAAGACTACACCATAATAATAGAACTACAAAGTCTCCTACAGTGGATTTAAGAAAATGTACACACCTCTGTTACAATGAAAGTTTTGTGTTGTAAAACAAATGAGTCAAAGATAAATATTTACAGAATGTTTTACATCTTTAATGTGAACTATAATCTGTACAAACTGAAATCTTTAGAGAAAGAAGTAAAAAAATTAAAATAATATTGTTGAAAAGGTGTGCACACCCTGAGACAACTAATACTTTTGAAGCACCTTTTAACATTGTTATAGCACTCAGTATTTGGTATTGGTTAGGAGCCCTATCAACATGGCACATTTTGACTTAGCAATATTTACCCACTCTTCTTTGCAAAAACACTCCAAATCTGTCAGATTGTGGGGGCATCTCCTGCGTACAGCCCTCTTCAGATCATCCCAAAGGTTTTAAGTGTGGGGACCCTTACTAAGACCTTACTTATCTTGTTAGGGTTATGGCTTGTTCCCTATCACAATAAAACAACAGTTAACAGGAAAGGTGGAGGTCATGATAAGTTGTAGAAGACCAGTAACATTGTCAAATAGTTGCTCAAAGGATTACAAGAAAGGCACATCAGAACCCCCTCTTCACTTCAGAAGATATTCAGGAAGGTTGATCAAACTCTGGAGGTGAAATAGATATTAATATTCTAAAAAAAATACCAATAATTAATCAGTCTATATCTAATCTGAACATCATTGAAAATCTGTAAATTGACCTCAAAAGAGCAGTTAATGCAAGAAAACAACAGATTTCAGTAGAGACCTGTGAAGCTCTGGGGGATTCCATATCTAGGGTAAAAGGATATCTTTTGTGAAATACTCTATATATGTATGGCTAAGTCGATAGAGAAGATCAGAGGACCCATACCTTAATCCACATGGAATGTTCACATTCGACTAACATATGTGTACTGTGTTTTGAATCTTTCACTTTATTTTACAAATACAAATTAATGGATTTACAAGCATATTTATTTCTTAGATATAAATTAAAACTAGGAGAAGGAGGTGGTGGGGTGGAGGAGGAGGAATAAAAAGCAGAAGAGTCTGTGTTTAATGGCTTATCATTTTTTTTCTTTTCTGGACCTACATATAAAAATGCTTTAAATTAGAGATGGGACAATCGATCGGCAGTGTATGGGTATCGAGCGATTTTCAGTCAAAATACGGTATCGGGCATCGGCCGATATTCCTCAGATTTTTACAGTTTCTGCAGTTCATACGTGTAGGACTAATCTGCTTTGCAGTGAAAAGAAAACGTTTTTAACCCCAGTTCATCTTTCAGCCCAGTCAGTGAGTCACGGAACTAGTTAGCTCACAAGCTAACAGCAGCAACTAACCTCTGGAGCATCAGTCACGGAGCAAGTTAGCTCACAAGCTAACAACAGCAGCTAACAGCCACATCAGTCACGAAGCTAGTTAGCTCACAAGCTAACAACAGCAGGAGGAGTCACGGAGCTATAGTTAGCTCACAAGCTAACAAAAGCAGCTAACAGCCACATCAGTCACAAAGCTAATTAGCTCACAAGCTAACAGCAGTGGACTATAGTCAGAGTGTTTTTAAAGCTGGATATGCATAAGTTTCCCCTCCTCACTGCAGTTTCTGTGTGCGCACTCCAGCTCCTCCACTCCATATCAGTTTATACTGGACGCCCTGTGAAAGCCGCAGCTATGCTCAGATAAAATGAAAGGCACGTTGCAGCTTGCGCGCTGTTCACCTCAGAATGTTTTTAACAACCCAGTTTAGCGGACACGGCTGCCAGGTAAGACTGTAGAAAGCTACTGAAGACTATTAAAGTCTATTAGAGGTTATTGAAAGGGTTATTGGGGACAGAAATCAATACAGGCTGGTTAGATGAAAGATTCACATCCTCGCTACCAGAGGACCAGAGGTAGAACGCTCCAGGGCTAATTTCAGCTGTTGCCTGAGAAAGCTCGCTTCTATTTAAGGGCACAGACCTTGTCCTGAAGCCTTTTGACAAGCAACTGGGCTGTGGGATCTGCAGGCTTACAGTTATCAGCTGTCAAATCTGAACAAATTTATGTTATGTGGGTAATTTTTACAGATACATTAAGTAAAAGTCACAAGAAACCACTCACCCACAGAATCACCAAAGAGCAGATATAATTTGGGTGGTTGGATAATATCTGCATTTAATCCACTCATACCAACAAAACATACACTTACACCACAATACTAGTGTCACTGCAGTACTGAGAGTGACCCACCACCCAAATAATGGTCTTGTGGGGTCCTGAGCATTGAAGAACAGTGTGAAAGAAAGATAATGAAGTGTTCAAAGGATTTAGAAGACTACACAGTAGTAATAATAGAACTACAAAGTGTGCTACAGTGGATCTAAGAAAACACCTCTGTGAAAGTTTTGTATTGTAAAACAAATGAGACAAAGATAAATATTTTCAGAAAGTTTTCCATCTATAATCTGTGACCTATAATCTGTATAAACTGAAATATTTAGGGGGAAGAAGTAAAAAATAATATATAAAATAATAAAATAATAAAATAATGTGGTTGAATAAGTGTGCACACCCCTAGACAACTAATACTTTTGAAGCACCTTTTAACATTGTTATAACACTCAATAATTTTTGGGTAGTAGCCCATTATGGCCCATTATGACTTAGCAATATTTGCCCACTCTTCTTTGCAAAAGCACTCAAAAACTGTCATTTTGTGGGGGCATCACCTGTGTACAGCCCTCTTCTGATCATCCCAAAGGTTTTAAGTGTGGGGACCCTTACTGAGACCTTACTTATCTTTTTAGGGTTGTGGTTTGTTCACTATAATCCAACCTTCTAACAATAAAACAGCAGTTAACAGGAAGGGTGGAGGTCATGATAACATTGTCAAATATTTGCTCATAGGATTATAAAAAAGGCAAATCAGAACCTACTCTTCACTTCGGAAGATATTCAGGAAGATCGATCAAACTCTGGAGGTGATATAAATATTAATTTATAAAAACAATAATCTGAACATCATTGAATGTTGCATGTGCTTCCTTTGTTTTGGATTTAGGCTCAGGCATGTTGGCAACCGACAGGAGATTCAAACTCTGCCGAAAAATGACATCTATTTAGTTTATTAGTTTACTCATAATTAACAGATAAAGCAATTATCTGCTATCAAGCAACTTTGTAGTTTCCTCAGTTATCATATTATGAAAAAAAGCATGACTCTTGGTTTAAGCGTATAGCAGTTGAATGCTAAACAGTAAAAACAGTTTGTTGAATCTCAAAGGATAAGGAGAGAACAGCTAGAAAATTATCAAGCTGAATTAAATTGCATTTGGTACATAAACCTGCAAAACATTATAAATGAATAAGAGCTAAATGTATTACAAGTGTAAACTATTAGTCCTTTAATTTTACCTTGATCAACAAGGTTCTGTTGCAGCATGAGGCATTAAAAGGCTAGCTAGCTTAAGCTAGCTTGATTAACTAATTAACTAAACCTACCTAGCTAAGTAACTAGGTTAACTAACTAACTAACTAACTAACTAGGTTAATTAACTAAACTAATTAGGTTATTAACTAGGTTAATTAACTAACCTAACTAGCTAAGTAACTATGTTAACTAACTAACCTTACTAGCTAACTAACCCACCTAATTAACTAACCTAACTAACTAAGTAACTAGGTTAACTAACTAACCTAACTAGCTTACTAACTAGGTTAACTAACTTACCTAACTAAGATATGGAAAAAATACCCTGTGTACAATAATGACAGCCAAAGGTGCTAGCTAGCTAACAGCTAGGTTCACATAAATATTAGTTAGTAGGTTAACCTAGCGTTAGCTAACTTCATCTATGTAATGCTGTAGGCCAGAGACCCAGTGGGCATGGCTAAAGGGCGGAGCATGTGTCAATCATTTTTGACTGCAGCCAATCAGAAATTACACTTTCGTTGTCAATCACTTTTTATTAAGCCAATCCTCAGACAGATCAAGCTGTCCATCATTTTTTACTGCAGCCAATCACTTTAACAGATCTGTCAAAAGAAAGCGGAAACTGCATTGCTACCGGTTAAACATAGCGCGATTTAAACTTCTGAAGAGCGGTGAAGCTGAATCTGTGTAAGTATTTTACTAAATATTACATTAACAGTTTAAACACATTTATGTGCTACTGTAGTTAGTCCTGCCTATATGCCGCTCTTAAACAGAAGTAACTGAATGAAAACGTTAGAAAAGCCCTGACTTTAGATATTTTTAAATCAAAGATTAAAATACTCGTTTTTCTGGAATGGCAGTTTCGTGATTTTTTCCTTTTTTGCAGTAATTGCATTAAATCGTGTATACACACACACACACACACACACACACACACACACACACACACACACAAACATATATATATATATATATATATATATATATATATATATATATATATATATATATATATATACACGATTTAATGCAATTACTACAATAAAGGAAAAATAAAATTGATTTAAAAATATCTAAAGTCAGGGCTTTTCTAATGTTTTCATTCAGTTACTTCTGTTTAAGAGTGGCATATAGGCAGGACTAACTACAGTAGCACATGAATGTGTTTAAACTGTTAACTGTTTTTGTAAAATACTTATACATACGCTACATATACATACACATATACACGCTACGTTTAACCGGTAGCAATGCAGTTTCCGCCTTCTTTTGACAGATCTGTTAAGGTGATTGGCTGCAGTAAAAAATGATGGACAGCTTGGTCTGTCTGAGGATTGGCTTAGTAAAAAGTGATTGACAACGAAAGTGTAGTATCTGATTGGCTGCAGTCGAAAATGATTGACACATGCTCCGCCCTTTAGCCACGCCCATTGGGGTCTCCGGCCTGCAGCATTACCCTTCTCGCGAACTTGGCAAAAATTGCTTATGTTAACTAGTTAGCTAGCTGCCTCCTAGCCTAGTTGACGACTCTATTGTGTAGTTAAATTGTTGCTAGCGATCTGCCATTTTTTACTAACACTAAAATAATACAGTACACATCACAGCTTTAAGACACTGAATGCCACTCACTCATCAGTCTCCATGATAGGTTAGCTCCCCCGTTATCCACTGACTCACCCAGGCTGACTCCTTCCCTCACAGGTCGTCTTCGGCTCAGACAGCTCCTCCCCTGCTCAGTCAGTAACAGGAGGAAAATAGGTCTCTCATAATAACTTTAATAAAGAAGGTGACAAGGGGAGGAAAAGGTTTTGTCCACTGGTTGCAGAAGTTAAACCACTGTCCAAGAAAAAACGGTGTGAATTATGTGGAAGGAAGATGAAAATGAGGAGATCTTGTATCAGGAGGATAGCTACAGAGGATAAGTTTGGCTTATTAACATAAGTAGTACTAGTGAACTACATACTAGATAAATTAAGTTTAATTAATTAGATATGTTCTTTTACGTTTGCATATGTTATAATGTCATTCTTTCAGCTAAGTTCCGCAAAGTAAAAATAAAGATATATTTTACTGCAATTCTGTACATTTATTATTACAATATTTATCGAGAACAAACTGTATTTTATACATTTTATGTATTTATGTATTTTTACTGTTTATCTACTGTAATACTGGACATTAAAACATTTTAGCTAAATTGCATAATAATTATGATAAAATCGCAGCAGTAAATTTAGTGCATTACTTTTAACATGTAGTATAAAAAACTCATATTAATCAAGTATAAAGAATCTTCCATTCCTTTTCTTTCGAGATTAACTAAAATTATTTTATACTAGCTTTATAATTAGACTTATCTCCTACCAGTATTTACCCACAACAATTATTATTCATAATTTAAACATTTTGCTTATAGATAACCACAGTTTCAGCAGGTGGCAGGCTTTGTGTTGAATCTTGCTTTATGTAAGATCTTATTATTTTCAGGGTGTGCCGGAAACATAGAAGTTTCGTGTCAAAGTCAGTAAGAGACAACTCCTTATATTCAAGGTCAGATCTACAGCTTGCATCTAACATGCATGGCTAACATTCATGGACAGGTCAGTCAACTAACAGTCAGTCAACAAATATGTAAATGTAATGTAAAAATATAAAAAGCTAATATCAGTGCTTTATGAGGAGTTGCTGGGAGCAGCTGCAGTCTGTGTCGAGTCGCTAAAAAGATTGGAGTGGAGGACAGGAAGAAGGATTGGTTGGAGAAATGCCTTTGTTATTTTAGATGAAAGCTAATTCTGTCATAAGAAAAGGTAAGTGTCAAGGCTAGACAGTACTCAGACATGTGCAGATGCAGAAAACTGTCATTTATTTCACAGCACAAAAACAACGGGTAGTCAATAGGCAGAAAGGGTTCAACAGGGGCAAACAGCAGCCAGAGAGATAACACATACCAAAAAAACGATGGTCAGTCCTGAGAGGTCATACACGGCAAGGCAGTAGTGAAGAGCAGGCAAAAATCAGCAACGGTATAAACAGTCCAGGTAATACACAAAAATCCAATATCAGAGGGTAGGCAAAAATCTGAGTCGAGAATAAACAATCCAGGGGTCATACACAAAAGGAAACACAGGAAATAATAAAAAAAACTTTGTAAAGTGGTAAACCAAACAATACTCGACACAGTTGTGCGTGTGAAAGGGCTATTTCTACTGTGAATAATTAGTATTCTGGACTTCCGGGGGGTGTACTGAGATCAGGTGGATGTATGATGTCAGCATGTGGTGCGTTCTGGGTAGTATAGTTCGGAGACTGGAGATCGCAGGGAGCACTGAGTGTGGGAGAGACAGGAGCGCTATCAGCACCAGACCTGACATTACAAGTCATCTGGAGCCCCCTCTGCGAGTGGGCCCGGGACCATAGGCTTGAGGAGAGAGACTTGAAAAGAATTATTCACTTTATATTGCGCAGGAAGCTCCACCTAATAGGACACCTCATTGATTTGAGACAGTATACAAAAGGGACCTATATACTTAGGCAGGAGCTTCCTGAACCTGAAGTCCTGGGTCGAGAGCCACACACGGTCACCAGGCGAAAAGTGAGGGGTGTCACCACGGCGCTTGTCAGACTGCTCCTTGTAACGTTGGAGTACCTCTGATACCTGCCGGTGAGTGTCCTCACACACTTGCTCACTGTGTTTCATCCAGTCATCCACAGCTGGCACATCGAAAGACACCACTGTCCACCGTCACAAAATCCACAGCTAGATGTGACCAAGGCCACTCAGGCACAGGTAGAGGCATAAGTTTACTGGCTGGAAGGGTCTTGGGAGTCTTACACTGAGCGCAGACCGAACATGATGCAACGAAAGTGTGTATGTTGGCTTTCATGGTTTTCCACCAATAGCAAGAGGAAATCAAGTGTGCGCGTCACACCAGGGTGAATTAAAGATAGAGCAGATTGGGCCCATGTAATTAATCTGTCTCTGAAAGGAGGTGGAACAAAAGTCTTATCATGAAGACAATCCTCTGGAAGTGGACGACCAGCATTGATTTCCATGATCTGGTCATCCAACTCCCAGCGTATGACAGCTATTTCTACTGAGGGCGGAAGGATACGCTCAGTTTCAGTGATATCCTGTGCGCTGTCCGTGGTGCTGAACACCCTGGAGAGCGCATCAGCTTTGGTGTTGCGGGTACCTGGACGAAATGAAACGGAGAACCGGAATCTAAAAAAGATCAGGGACCAGCGAGCTTGACAGGGATTCAACCGTTTCGCGGTTTTGAGGTATTCAAGGTTTTTGTGATCTGTAAGTACTGCAAACGGGTGTACAGCCCCTTCCATCCAGTATTGCCATTCTTCCAATGCCAGCTTTACAGCCAACAATTCCCTGTCTCCTATACTGTAATTACGTTCGGCCGCAGATACCTTACGTGAAAAGAAAGCTATGGGATATAGTTTGGGAGGTGCACTGGGAGAGGATCGCACCAACTACGGTCTCAGACCAAGTCGACTTTAACTGTGAAAGGGAGATTAGGATCAGGATTCTTAACAGGAGGGGATACAAAAGCAGCTTTAAGTTTATCAAAGGCGTGCTGAGCCTCAGAGTACCACTTAAGTAAGTGGTACTGTAAGTGGAGCAGCAACGCTACTGAAATTACCTATAAAGCGCCTATAAAAATTAGCAAAGCCTAGCAAGCGCTGGAGATCTTGCGTGGGCCAACTCATGACAGCTTCCACTTTGTTATCGTCCATGGGGACACCATTTGCGCTAATTATGTAGCCGAGAAATGCGATTCTCTGCCGGTGAAATTCGCTTTTTTCGGCTTTGGCATAGAGACTGTGTTCGGATAAATGCTGGAGGACTACACAGACTTGTTGGATGTGAATGGCCAGATCAGGGGAGTAGATCAAAATATCGTCTACCATCCTTCTTTTTAACGAAGAAAAAAGCCGAACCGACTGGGGATTTGGACGGGCAGACAAATCTTTGTTCGAGCGCCTCGCTAATGTATTCCGACATGTATTCCTCCATGTATTTTTCTTCATCTAAGGTAAGGGGATAAATGCGTGCCCTAGGAAGTGTAGCACCTTTAACTAAATCAATGGAACAATCACAGGTACGGTGAGGAGGTGGTTTAGTGGCACTGGTCTTACTAAAAACCTCTAAAAAATCGGAATATTCTGAGGGTACGTCAGGGAAATCAATAGCATTAGGGCTCTCCACCGGAGTGGACTGGATAGCAAATTTCTCTAAAACTAGACAGTTAGCGTGGCAGTGAGGAGACCAGGAAATACTTTCCCCTTGGGACCATGATACAACAGGATCATGAGTCTTTAACCATGGCAAACCCAGGATTAGCTGGTGTTTGGGGTGCCGAGACAGGAGCTGATCCAGCTGGATGGATAGAGAAATGAGTTGATCCAGAGTTAGATCATCATCTCTGCATGCCAGTTCCTTTTGGATGTCTGCATTTAGACCATTCCGGTACACATTAATCAGTGCTGAGTTATTCCAGCCACTACTTGCTGCCACAGGGTGAAATTCCAGTGCATAAGCAGCTGCTGACTTGTTCCCTTGTTTCAGTGTTAGCAAAAGTTCATCCCTGGAATGTCCGTATTTCCGTAGCTCGACTCTGATACACTATCCCAAACCGTGGCCTGCCGTCGAGCAAGCTCATCTACAGCTTGGGTCACACCAGCGAGGGTCTACTGGTGCTGACCGAGTTGCTTGCCTTGGTTGGCTAGACCAGACTTAATGAGCTCCGCACCCGCATCTGATCCATATAGCCGAGTATTTCTGTCAAGGCTAGACAGTACTCGTGCAGATGCAGAAATGCAGTTATATCATTTATAGTTATCATTTACTTATTATTCAGTTTATACAACACCATTACTTATTCTACAGCTACAATGAAATGTATTATTATTTTTAATTAATTTAGTAACAACTAGAAAATAAGTAGAAATTGGTAGAATTGTTACCATTATATTACCTTGTCATTACTTACTTGTTTCTGACCTGTTGTCAGGGCCAGACAAGGAGGAGACTTGTGCAGATACGATAAAAATCTTTTATTAAAAGATTCAGCAGGGGTAGTCAAAACAAGCCAGGTCAATACCAGAGAAACAATGAGCAGGGAAACCATACCATAAACGGGAGACAGTCCAGAGTTCATACACGAGCAGGGAGTATCACAGAGAAGGCAGAAATCCAAAATGAGTAACAGTCCAGGTCATGCACAGAATATCCAATACACGGGCAAGGCAAAAATCAAAGTCGGAAAAACACGGAAAAGGATCATACACGGAAATAACAATAGGCAATGGAAACGCTTTGTAATGCAGGGTAGAACCAATACAATTACTCGGTGAGGAGTGAGCGTGAGCGTGGTCTATTTATACTGAGGGATAATCAATACTCAGGGCTTCCTGGAGGTGTCATGCGGTGTACCACGTGATCGGGAGTGTGTGTGATGTCATGGTGAGGTGCGATCTGGGTATTGTAGTTGGAAGCTGGGAAATCGCAGGTAAAGCTGAGTGAGGGGAACACAAGTGTGCTTTTTCAGCACCAGACATGACAGTACCCTCCCCCAAAGGAGCCGGAGCGGAGACAGATCGGGGCCGACCCCGGCGACGACCACCCGACGGACAGGGAGTACAGGCGGGAGGAGCAGATGGCGCAGCGGAGGTACCGGACAGGCGGGGTCCCCTGGAACGGGCGACCCGATGAACTGGAGCAGAGCTGGCCGGGGAGCGCTTGGGACGTCCACGGGGCCTAGGGGCAGGCTTACCAGGGTTACGGGTATGAAACTCCGCGAGTAACGCAGGGTCCAACACGTCCTTGGCAGCCACCCAACTGCGCTCCTCCGGACCATACCCCTCCCAGTCAATGAGGTATTGGAGAATACCCCACGCCTGCGTGAGTCCAGCACCTCCCGGATAGCATACGTGGACGAGTCCTCCCCCTCCACCGCCGCGGGTGGCACATCAGCCGGTGCAGCGTCAGCAAGTGGACCCGGGACCATAGGCTTGAGGAGAGGCACATGAAAAGTATTGTTAACACGGTATTGGGGGGGTAGCTCAACTTCAACTTCAAGCTCAGCTCATCACTTCATTAACCTGAGACAAGATCTTAAGAGGACCAATGAACTTCGGTAGAAGTTTCCTGCAACTACCCTCAAACCTAAAGTCCCGGGTTGAAAGCCACACCCGATCACCAGGTTGGTAGTTGGGGTTGTCACCACGGTGTCTGTCAGCTCGTTACTTGTACCTTAGCAACACCTCCGAGACCCTACGATGTGTCTCCTCCCACACCTGCTCACTGCGCTTCATCCATTCATCCACAGCCGGAACGTCAGTGGACACCGCTGTCCAAGGGGCTAGAGGAGGCTGAAAACCCAGAACACACTGAAAGGGGGTGAGACCAGAGGTGGTGTTAACCAAGGAGTTTTGTGCAATTTCAGCCCAGATGAGATATTGCGACCAGTCAGTAGGGTGTTTGTGGCAGTATGTGCGGAGGAATTTCCCTAATTCTTGATTAACCCTCTCACATTGACCATTACATTCTGGGTGGAAACCTGAGGTGAGACTGACATGAACTCCTAAGTGTTCACAAAATGCTGAGCAAACACGGGAAGTAAACTGTGGACCTCGATCAGATAAAATATATTCTGGTATACCAAAGTGTCTAAAAACATGAGCATAGATAGCCTGAGCAGTATGCAGAGCAGTGGGTAAAGCAGGGAAAGGAATAAACTTAACTCCTCTAGAAAAACGATCTACAATGGTAAGAACAGTAGTGTAACCATCAGATACAGGTAAATCGGTAACAAAATCAACAGCTATATGCAACTAGAGTCGTTCAGGTACAGGAAGTGGCAGTCGCTTACCGGCTGGAAGAGTTTTGGGTGTTTTGCATTGCGCACAGACGGAGCAGGAGGTAACGAAAGTATGTACATCAGCGCTCATGGTTTCCCACCAATAGCGCGCTGAGAGGAGCTGTAAAGTGCGAGTTACACCAGCATGGCCAGAAGTCAATGCGGAGTGAGCCCATGTGATTAACCTATCACGAAATGTAACTGGAACGAAAGTTTTATCGTGAGGACAATCTTCCGGACTAGGTTGATCAGAATTACTGCTTACTAGAATTACTGAATCTAACTCCCATTGAATGGCTGCGATCTGCACAGAGGGAGGAAGAATGCGTTCAGTTTCAGCTGAGTGAGATGCACTGTCTGAAGCACAATAGACTCTAGACAGCACATCAGCCTTAGTGTTACGATTCCCTGGACGGAACGAGATCGAGAAATTAAATTGGGAGAAAAATAACGACCAACGAGCTTGTCGAGGGTTAAGCCGTTTAGCGGTGCGGAGATACTCCAATTTTTTGTGATCTGTGAGCACAGTAAACGGATGGGCGGACCCTTCCAGCCAGTGACGCCACTCTTCAAGGGCTAGTTTGACAGCAAGGAGTTCCCTATCCCCTATCCCATAGTTACGCTCCGCAGGAGAGAGTTTGCGCGAGAAGAAGGCTATAGGATATAATTTGGGTGGCGACCCACTACGCTGAGAGAGGACTGCACATACACCAGACTCGGAGGCATTGACCTCCACTACAAAGGGTAACTGGAGTTTAGGGTGCTTGAGTATGGGAGCGGTGGTGAAGGCTGCTTTAAGATCGCTGAAAGCGCGTTTGGCTTCGGGGGACCATCTGAGTTGTTTAGCAGCGCCCTTAGTAGGAGCAGTAAGAGGGGCAGCGATGCTACTGAAATTACGGATAAACCGTCTATAAAAATTAGCGAAACCAAGAAATCGCTGGATATCTTTAATAGTCTGAGGTACCGGCCAACTAGTGACGGCTGAAACTTTCGCATCATCCATATTAACACCGTTAGAGCTGATAACGTAGCCGAGAAATGTGACCCGTTGCAGGTGGAATTCACATTTCTCGGCTTTGGCAAAGAGATTATTCTCTCGTAGACGGTCGAGAACTTGGCGGACCTGATGAACGTGCGTGGAAAGATCGGAGGAGTAAATCAAAATGTCGTCTATAAAAAGTATAACGAACTGGCCAATGTAATCACGAAAAATGTCATTCATAAAAAATTGGAAGACAGCGGGGGCGTTAGCGAGGCCGTAACTCATAACGAGGTTCTCGTAGTGGCCGTTAGTAGTCGAGAAGGCTGTCTTCCACTCATCCCCCTCCCTAATGCGTATTAAATTATACGTGCTGCGGAGATCAAGCTTGGTGAAGTACTTGGCGTTGCGCAACTGCTCTAACGCAGAAGGAATAAGTGGGAGCGGGTAGGCGAATTTTTTAGTGATGTCGTTAAGTCCTCTATAATCAATACAGGGTCTCAAACCCCATCCCTCTTCTTGACAAAGAAGAAACCTGAACCGACTGGGGATTTGGATGGGCGAATGAAACCCTGAGCTAAAGCCTCAGAAACTTATTCCTCCATAGCCTTCTCCTCGTCACGAGTGAGGGGATAAATGCGTGCTTTGGGCAGAGTGGCACCCTCAATTAAATCATTAGAGCAATCGCACTCGCGATTTGCAGGCAACTTAGTGGCATTAGATTTGCTAAACACATCAGCATAATCAGCATACACAGAAGGAATTTCAGGGGTGTCTTTGGCATTAGGGCTCTCTACAGAGGTAGACTGCATAGTGATAGAGTCAAAAGAGAGACAGTTCTCACGACAGAAGGGTGACCAGGCAGTGATGTCCCCCAGGCTCCAGGAAATTGTGGGGTCGTGAGTCTTGAGCCAGGGTGCCCCCAACACGAGAGGGTGTTCGGTGCGAGGCAGGACGAAGAGCGGAAGGTCTTCTACATGGAGAGCGCTGGTCTGGATGGTGAGAGGAAGAGTCTGCAGAGTGATAGGTTTGGAGCGCACCCTCTGTCCATCTATGGCGTAAACGGCGATTTTGACATGGAAGTTCTTGAGTGGGTACAGCGTGCTCCACAACCAGGTCAGTGCTGATGAAGTTACCCTCCGCCCCAGAATCTACAAGCGCTAGGACACAAAACGTATCAGTTTTAGCTGAGACAATAACAGGTAACGTTAGGCATTTAGCTCTGTGTACTGTAACAACTGTACGTACCACGTACGGGGCTGACGCCTTAGTAGATCGGGGCCGGAGCTCACACTCAGCCTTGAGATGACCTGGTTTCCCACAGTAGAGACAGAGGTGCAGACGGATCCGGCGTTGTCTCTCAGCAGCAGTAAGTCTCGACTTTTCGACTTCCATGGGCTCAGGGTCTCGTGGAATGGGTGAATTTGCAGCTGGAGTGCAGGGAAGAGACAGATTCACAGGAGCTGCTGGAGGCTGGTTGGAAACTCTGGGTCTTCTAGCCAGGAGCTGATCCAGACGGATCGACAGGGAAATGAGCTGATCCAGGGTGAGTGAGTCGTCTTTACACACCAGTTCTTTCTGAATATCGGAGTGGAGTCCATGCCGAAAAACATTAACCAGCGCGGGGTTATTCCAACCACTGCTAGCTGCTAACGTTCTAAACTCCAGCGCGTAGGCAGCTACAGACTTCTTTCCCTGGGTCAGGTTCAATAAAAGTTCTCCGCTGGACTGCCCATAGCGAGTATGATCAAAAACGCTGCGGAAAGTGGCCAAAAAAGAATCGTAGCTGGCTTCAGAAAAACTGTCCCAGATAGCAGTGGCCCACTCCAAAGCTTTGCCTGAGAGATGAGAGACAATGAACCCGATCTTAGCTCGATCGGTAGCAGGTGGGGAGTTAGAAAAAAAATACAGAACACTGAAGTAGAAAGCCACCGCATTTCTCCGGGTTGCCGTCATAATCTTCAGGTTTGCAGACAGAGAAGGTAGATTCCTTGGCAGCGTTTAGAGTGGGGGTAGGCTTAGCAATGGGGCTAGTAGCGTGGGTAGCTAACCCTCTCAGGTGCCTGATAACCTCAGTTAGCTGCTGCTGCTGGCTAACCTGCTGGCGTGCTAGCTCGTCTACAGCCTGGGTCACACCAGCGAGCGTTTGCTGGTGCTGACCGAGTAGCCGGCCCTGGTTAGCCAAACCAGATTTAATAGACTCAGTATCTGCAGTCTCTGTCATAGCGGCCGAGTAATATGTCAGGGCCAGACAAGGAGGAAACTTGTGCAGATACGATAAAAATCTTTTATTAAAAGATTCAGCAGGGGTAGTCAAAACAAGCCACGTCAATACCAGAGAAACAATGAGCAGGGAAACCATACCATAAACAGGAGACAGTCCAGAGACATACACAAGCAGGGAGTATCACAGAGAAGGCAGAAATCCAAAATGAGTAACAGTCCAGGTCATACACAGAATATCCAATACACGGGCAAGGCAAAAATCAAAGTCGGAAAAACACGGAAAAGGATAATACACGGAAATAACAATAGGCAATTGAAACGCTTTGTAAATGCAGGGTAGAACCAATACAATTACTCGGCGAGGAGTGAGCGTGGTCTATTTATACTGAGGGATAATCAATACTCAGGGCTTCCTGCAGGTGTCATGTGGTGTACCATGTGATCAGGAGTGTGTGTGATGTCATGGTGAGGTGCGTTCTGGGTATTGTAGTTGGAAGCTTGGAAATCACAGGTAAAGCAGAGTGAGGGGAACACAGGTGTGCTTTCAGCACCAGACATGACACCTGTTAATTTTACAATTACTGATTTGTTATTTAGTAACAAGTACAAAACAATGAATTAATTAATATGTAAATACAACCCGTTACCTATTGTTACAGACCTGTTACCTCAACAATTACTGATTTATTAATCAGTAACAAGAAGGAAATTTATATTTAATTTATGGATGAGTACAACTTGTTACCATAATATTACCATATTATTACCCACTTATTAGCATTCAATCAATAAGGTAAAGTTCTATCATAATATGTTTGAGTTCATAAAAACTAATTTCTGAACACAATAGATGTTTTCAGTTCAAAACAACACTGCAGTTTATTCACTCTAAGGAGTAAGAGAGGAGCTCAGAACTATGTGCAAACCACTTCTCTCAGCCTGAAACGTCTGAAAACAGCATTGTTTTTGGACACAAATAAACCCAAACACTTAAGAAATGTTGAAAACAAGATATTAGTGCTATAGGGTGTGATTGGAGATAACCACACCTTTACATTCTTATTCTTAACTGGTTTCTACATTTATTTATACATATATAATTTAGCTTCATGAACTTTGCTCTCTTTTTAACTGTCACAATGACGCAAGGCTTTGGAGGTTGTTTGTACTTTTTCCAGAATCAGGAAAGAGTGTTTTCAACAACAATGGGAGCTGTGAGGAGATTATGACCCTCAGTGGTAGAGAAGCATGCCTGTTCTACAAGGCGTAAAGTCGTACACGGGCCAGAAGATCTTTCCATCCAATCTTTTTAGCTGTATCTTCTTCTCAGAGACCTTAGGACACTTAAGGACTGTTTGATTCTTATGTGATAGACAAGGATTGTTTGCTGCGTTCACGATGGACACTGAGCTGAACAACACCATGATAAGAACTTGTTGCCTAGACCGGCTTAAGCTGATCACATCATCGGAACTGGACAACAAACTGTTAACTGTACTCTGTTGACTTAGTCATATTAATAGATTCTGTCCAATTGCATTGGTTCCTGTTGATTTACATTTCTTTTGCATATGGGTGGTTGACATAATGTGTGCCTTTTTTGGTCCAATGTGTCAAATACATGTAAATTCTAGAAAAATATGTTTTTTTGATGATGTTGTGATATAAGTGCTGTTTTATATGAACTTACAGAGCATTCATTGGATTAATATTTAATTTCCCCATTTTCAGTTAAACCAGAAAAAGCTCATATATTAGTAACCAAGATGTCTACTTTTGAGTCTGCTTGGCTACAAGTTTGAGCATAATATTTTGAAGCCACCCTTAACTGTAACATTTTGTCCCAAAAATTTATATCATATGGTGTGACGCCATACTTCTTTTTTTAAACAGGCAATTGTTTGGAGCCCTTTGGGGAATTGGGGTTCTCCTTGTTTCAGGAGGAAGAACAACACCTCAGACGGACACTGACAGTTACAGGGTGTGTTATTGCTCTTTATGTTTTTTTAGAAAAATCACAATCTCTAGCGCTCTTTAGTTCTTTGCTATAGTATTTTGGTGTGACACATTTTACACAAAAATGCCCAAATTAAATAACTTTTCAGTCAATATTACCTTTAAAACTATATTGTCATATTGTAGTTAGTATGGTTTTATGATGCTAGCTTAAAGTACATGAAACCTCACATGGTGTGACACAACATCATAAGGTGTTACAAGGGGTTTCTTGTTACACCATATGATTATTTTGTTACACTATATGATATGAACTGCATTTAAATACATAAATAAGGCTCTTATATTGTAGGTAATAGTTAAATAAGAAATCCAACAGCCCAGTTTCTGAACAAAATATATGTTTTCAGTTCCAAACAACACTTGCAGTTTTTTCGCTCTAAGGAGTGAGAGAGGAGCTCAAAACTGTGTGCAAAGCCTTTATTAAATTTAACACACAAATAAACCCAAACACTTAAGAAATGTTAAAAACAAGATATTAGTGCTATAGGGTGTGATTGGAGATAACCACATCTTCACATTCTTATTCTTAACTGGTTTCTACATTTATATATACTTATATATAGAAAATCTTTTCATTCAATCTTTTTATCTTTGACAAGGCGTTTCTTGTTACAGCATATGATTATTATTATATCTCGTTTTCAAACTGAATTCTTAATAACAAAATAACAAAACTTTTGATTAAATGCAGACTCTGTACGGAGAGAGGAGGTCCTGGGGAAAAGAAGAGCAAAGTAAATGGAATCATTGAACTTTTTACCAGTGTGCAGGGTGCTGCATCAAAGAGCCTATGCAAAAAAAAAAGCAGCTCTACAAAAGTTCAATGATTAACAAAGATTATTTAGAGAATTTATGTAGCTAACATTTAACAGATTAAAATGAAAATTACAACATGTAATGAATAAATTGGATTACTGTATTAGTGGACTAGTTAATGTTTCAGTCACTTGTCAAACAAAGTTTATTTGTTTGTTAAATGCATGTGGGGTGTGATTTCTTAAATGGCGTGACACCATGTAATTTGGTGTGACATTCAGAATTGTAAAAAAAAATGATGAATTGAAAGATTTTGGTTATTTATCATAAACTCATCAATGTGACAGATGAGGAATAATGCCAGCAACAGTTATAAGAATTTTGGTGCATTTGTAACAAGGTATTCCCAAATTAATTTTAAGTGTATGGAAAGAATATGAGTTAACGTCTTCCTATGTGTATATAAATAAAGTAAATAATTAAAAAGGTAACATATTTGCACATGAGCAATGCTACACTTTTATATAGCAATGACGAATAATCAATACCCAGTTTTTATTTAATACACAATAACATTCATGTCACACCACATGACAATTTTAGTAACTAAGACTGTAAACTAGTGAATAAATGTCAATTTCAAGAAAGAAATCTACAAAACTATTGATATATATGTGTATGTATGGAAATATAAGAGTTGGTAGAATATAACCCAGTATTTTACTTACTTATATTCGATAACTTTTTTTTACATTTGTTCATCCATATATGTATAACTGCTTGGATGAAGTCTATGAGGTGAAGGTTTCTTTTTCTTTCTCTCTCTCTCTGTATTAATCTATCGAGATATAATTATACTATGTGTTGATTCGTTGATGTACTTTTACTCTTTTCTGATGTATCTATTAATTTATGTTCCTTTTATATATATTTGTAATCCTGAAACTATTTTCCAGTTAATTTTGATATATTTTAAATTCTAAACTTTGACTTTTAGTGGTCATCTTTTCATGTTCTGGAATTTCTCACATCCGAGTTTTATCTAAGAAATGCTGTGGTAAATTACCCTACAGATTTTGGTGTTTCTGCCTGGTTATGAAAATAAAGAGTGATGTTACATTGAGTCTGACTGATCCGGCAAGTAATTTATGGACCTTCTATACTATCATGACACACTGCAGTGTAAGGTAGGTTACATTCAATTTAATAATATCAAAATGGCTAGCACTGGGAGTTAGTGAAACCCTGATATAAAGGTGCTGTATCCCAATATGGGTGTAAGTCACAACGATTCATCATTTTGCATGATTCTTATCTCCCAAGTGTTCAAAGGTTGTGCACGTCACTTCTTCTGTCTGAAAACCAGACAGTAATTTGTATCAAAAGTTTGCAAAATATGAAATATATATTTTGAGAAATTCCATAAGATTCAGCTCAGTTTTGCCAACCATCACTAGATTTTTCTAAATATTTTATATTGTATGTATAATATACAATCAAATGACAAGAAGTTGGCAGCACTAATTCTTGTTTTAGGCATGCCTTTGTTTTGTGTTAAGGCAGAAATTAGAATAAAATGTTAACTCGGTCATGGTTTAAACATTTTAATGTTAACAGTTGGCCATGAATTAACCTTGCTATACCTTAAAAGAGATGCGCCTGCACTCCTAGAATGGGAAATGGATGTGTTAATATTGTGCTGGTCAAAAGTTTGGAACCATTAGCATAAAAAAGGACCTATTTTCTTTGGTAAGATGTAATTTGACAAACCCTGTGTTGGAATTATTACAAGCTACAGTGAATTGGGTCTCTCTTTCTGACTTTTAAATAATAAGAAAAAAAGCTTTCTGTTTTGCTTTCCATATGTTCTCTCCTTCCCGCAAAGAAGAATTGCATTGTTTGGCTGGAATTTATTTTTGTTTTAGTTATTTCATAAGGCTTAACGATTTGTAATAATATTATAGAATTCCTTCCAGGATTTTTTTAAGTGTTTGGATTTTTTTTAATGTTGCTCAGTGCTCTTTTCAGGGCGTTTTGAGAGGTCAGAGATGGTGCTCATCAAGCGAGTCTTGAACTGCATTACAGGACCCAGAGACAGCGTCCCCTGCTTACAGTACTGTGAATGTCGTAACAGAGCAGGAGAGTTTTAGATGAGAGACTGTGTTTGGTGCAGCTGCTAGTCGATGGCTGGACGGCATCTTTACCAAATCAGCTGTGATTAAAATGTTACAGCGCTGGTCCAGGAAACTGGTCTCAGATCTATAAGAACTGAGCGATCAGAGTCTGCTTTGGATCAACCACCAACCACACCCACCCACAGCCCAACAGAGTCACCCCTCAGCCTGAGCCAGCAACAGAGATGTGAGACCACATTTTCTGTTTTTTCTTTATATGCCTTTTTTTTTACTTTTTATTAAGAAGGAGTGATTTAATATACATTTTTTAAACTTTACATCTGGTGGTGACTCAAATAATGACTGGTATTTACATCAAAGATCTAAAATAAAATTTACTTCAGGAAAAATCTTTCATTTTATTTGTAAACAGTAGTCAACCAAACATAGATGCTAGGCAGATATTAACTAGCTTGCTAAACCACCAGCCAACTTTGTCAGTCTTGTGACTATATGCCAAACAAATCAACAATTGAAACTTAAGTATGCTTTATTTTTGCAAATGACTTACAGATGTTACAGTTCACAAAAAAATGATTTATTGTTTATTTATTTATCTATTATTTATTATAAAAATTAATATTAGGCCAATGACTTCTAGCAGCACTACTGCAGCTCATAGGTTGAAAATCTCTAATAAAAACAACTTAGCCAAAACTTAGGTGGACCATGCACTGAAAAAAAAAACTCTGCTGGATTTACATCGGTACATCGGTTGCACATAAATAAGTTGTGTTTTCAAAAAATAATATACTCATTCTGAACATCTATTTTTTGGTTCACCGAACATGACTTATTATTTTAAAGCTATTCTTTCATGTAAATTGTAGTCAAATGCAATTGGTTAAAAGCAACATGACTTTCATATAATAGAGCTAATAGATTAATGCAAAATATTAAATTATGCTTTGTTAAACCAATGTGTCTTTCATGTGAAACACACAGTGTGATAAAATGACCTAACCTCTCTCAAGTCATTACTGAGTCCAGGTACACAAGTGTAATCCGATTTACATTGTTATATTATTGAGCGAAAGAGGAGTTTTCAGTTTAGGGAAAAAAAACATAACAAAAAAAAAACCTGAAAAGCAGACTTTACTGCATTTAACTTACAAATGAAACCAAACACTTAAGAAATGTAAAAAAAAAAACATGTTAAACCGTTTTACACTGTTATAATGTGTTTCAGGTCTTAAAAAGTCATTTTTGAGCGAAAGAGAAGTTTTCAGTTCCAGTTCGGTTTATCGCTCTAAGGAGTGAGAGAGGCGCTCAAACGTATGGGCAAAACGCTTTTCTCAGCCTGAATCACTGAAAAAAAGACTTTACTGCATTTAACTCACAACTGACCCCAAACACTTAAGCAATGTTGAGAACAAGATGATAATGCATTTTACACAGTTTAAAGTCATTTTTGGTCTTAAAAAGTCATTATTGGTCGAAAGAGGAGTTTCAGGTCAAAACAACACTTGATGCGGTTTATCGCTCTAAGGAGTGAGAGAGGAGCTAAAAAGTATGGGCAAAACGCTTTTCTCAGTCTGAATCACTGAAAAGCAGACTTTACTGCATTTAACTTACAAACGAACCCAAACACCTAAGAAATGTTGAGAACAAGCTGTTCGTACATTTTTCACAGTTAAAATGTGTTTCAGGTCTTAAAAACTCATTTTTGGGCGAAAGAGGAGTTTTCAGTTCGACACAACACTTGATGCGGTTTATCGCTCTAAGGAGTGAGAGAGGCGCTCAAACGTATGGGCAAAACGCTTTTCTCAGCCTAAATCACTGAAAAACGGACTTTACTGCATTTAACTCACAACTGACCCCAAACACTTAAGAAATGTTGAGAGGAAGATGATAGTGCATTGCACACAGTTATAATGTGTTTCAGGTCTTAAAAAGTCATTTTTGGGCGAAAGAAGAGTTTTCAGTTCAAAACAACACTTTTTGCGGTTTATCGCTCTAAGGAGTGAGAGAGGCGCTCAAACGTATGGGCAAAACGATTTTCTCAGCCTGAATCACTGAAAAACAGACTTTACTGCATTTAACTCACACATGAACCCAAACACTTAAGCAATGTTGGGAACAAGATGATAATGCATTTTACACAGTTTAAAGTAATTTTTGGTCTTAAAAAGTCATTATTGGTCGAAAGAGGAGTTTCAGGTCAAAACAACACTTGATGCGGTTTATCGCTCTAAGGAGTGAGAGAGGAGCTAAAAAGTATGGGCAAAACGCTTTTCTCAGTCTGAATCTCTGAAAAGCAGACTTTACTGCATTTAACTTACAAACGAACCCAAACACCTAGAAATGTTGAGAACAAGCTGTTCGTGCATTTTCCACAGTTAAAATGTGTTTCAGGTCTTAAAAACTCATTTTTGGGCGAAAGAGGAGTTTTCAGTTCGACACAACACTTTTTGCGGTTTATCGCTCTAAGGAGTGAGAGAGGCGCTCAAACGTATGGGCAAAACGATTTTCTCAGCCTGAATCACTGAAAAACAGACTTTACTGCATTTAACTCACACATGAACCCAAACACTTAAGCAATGTTGGGAACAAGATGATAATGCATTTTACACAGTTTAAAGTAATTTTTGGTCTTAAAAAGTCATTATTGGTCGAAAGAGGAGTTTCAGGTCAAAACAACACTTGATGCGGTTTATCGCTCTAAGGAGTGAGAGAGGAGCTAAAAAGTATGGGCAAAACGCTTTTCTCAGTCTGAATCTCTGAAAAGCAGACTTTACTGCATTTAACTTACAAACGAACCCAAACACCTAAGAAATGTTGAGAACATGCTGTTCGTGCATTTTTCACAGTTAAAATGTGTTTCAGGTCTTAAAAACTCATTTTTGAGCGACCGAGAAGTTTTCAGTTCCAAATAACATTTGATGCGGTTTATCGCTCTAAGGAGTGAGAGAGGAGCTAAAAAGTATGGGCAAAACGCTTTTCTCAGCCTAAATCACTGAAAAACGGACTTTACTGCATTTAACTCACAACTGACCCCAAACACTTAAGAAATGTTGAGAACAAGCTGTTCGTGCATTGTACACAGTTATAATATGTTTCAGGTCTTAAAAACTCATTTTTGGGCGAAAGAGGAGTTTTCAGTTCGACACAATACTTGATGCGGTTTATCACTCTAAGGAGTGAGAGAGGCGCTCAAACGTATGGGCAAAACGCTTTTCTCAGCCTAAATCACTGAAAAACGGACTTTACTGCATTTAACTCACAACTGACCCCAAACACTTAAGAAATGTTGAGAGGAAGATGATAGTGCATTGTACACAGTTATAATGTGTTTCAGGTCTTAAAAAGTCATTTTTGGGCGAAAGAAGAGTTTTCAGTTCAAAACAACACTTTTTGCGGTTTATCGCTCTAAGGAGTGAGAGAGGCGCTCAAACGTATGGGCAAAACGATTTTCTCAGCCTGAATCACTGAAAAACAGACTTTACTGCATTTAACTCACACAAGAACCCAAACACTTAAGCAATGTTGGGAACAAGATGATAATGCATTTTACACAGTTTAAAGTAATTTTTGGTCTTAAAAAGTCATTATTGGTCGAAAGAGGAGTTTCAGGTCAAAACAACACTTGATGCGGTTTATCGCTCTAAGGAGTGAGAGAGGAGCTAAAAAGTATGGGCAAAACGCTTTTCTCAGTCTGAATCTCTGAAAAGCAGACTTTACTGCATTTAACTTACAAACGAACCCAAACACCTAAGAAATGTTGAGAACAAGCTGTTCGTGCATTTTCCACAGTTATAATATGTTTCAGGTGTTAAAAACTCATTTTTGGGCGAAAGAGGAGTTTTCAGTTCGACACAATACTTGATGCGGTTTATCACTCTAAGGAGTGAGAGAGGCGCTCAAACGTATGGGCAAAACGCTTTTCTCAGCCTAAATCACTGAAAAACGGACTTTACTGCATTTAACTCACAACTGACCCCAAACACTTAAGAAATGTTGAGAGGAAGATGATAGTGCATTGTACACAGTTATAATGTGTTTCAGGTCTTAAAAAGTCATTTTTGGGCGAAAGAAGAGTTTTCAGTTCAAAACAACACTTTTTGCGGTTTATCGCTCTAAGGAGTGAGAGAGGTGCTCAAACGTATGGGCAAAACGATTTTCTCAGCCTGAATCACTGAAAAACAGACTTTACTGCATTTAACTCACACATGAACCCAAACACTTAAGCAATGTTGGGAACAAGATGATAATGCATTTTACACAGTTTAAAGTCATTTTTGGTCTTAAAAAGTCATTTTTGGTCGAAAGAAGAGTTTCAGGTCAAAACAACACTTGATTCGGTTTATCGCTCTAAGGAGTGAGAGAGGAGCTCAAAAGTATGGACAAAGCGCTTTTCTCAGTCTGAATCACTGAAAAGCAGACTTTACTGCATTTAACTTACAAATGAAACCCAAACACATAAGAAATGTTGAGAACAAGCTGTTCGTACATTTTTCACAGTTATAATGTGTTTCAGGTCTTAAAAACTCATTTTTGGGCGAAAGAGGAGTTTTCAGTTCGACACAACACTTGATGCGGTTTATCGCTCTAAGGAGTGAGAGAGGCGCTCAAACGTATGGGCAAAACGCTTTTCTCAGCCTAAATCACTGAAAAACGGACTTTACTGCATTTAACTCACAACTGACCCCAAACACTTAAGAAATGTTGAGAGGAAGATGATAGTGCATTGTACACAGTTATAATGTGTTTCAGGTCTTAAAAACTCATTTTTGGGCGAAAGAAGAGTTTTCAGTTCAAAACAACACTTTTTGCGGTTTATCGCTCTAAGGAATGAGAGAGGCGCTCAAACGTATGGGCAAAACGATTTTCTCAGCCTGAATCACTGAAAAACAAACTTTACTGCATTTAACTCACACATGAACCCAAACACTTAAGCAATGTTGGGAACAAGATGATAATGCATTTTACACAGTTTAAAGTCATTTTTGGTCTTAAAAACTCATTTTTGAGCGACCGAGAAGTTTTCAGTTCCAAATAACATTTGATGCGGTTTATCGCTCTAAGGAGTGAGAGAGGAGCTAAAAAGTATGGGCAAAACGCTTTTCTCAGTCTGAATCACTGAAAAGCAGACTTTACTGCATTTAACTTACAAATGAAACCCAAACACCTAAGAAATGTTGAGAACAAGCTGTTCGTGCATTTTTCACAGTTATAATGTGTTTCAGGTGTTAAAAACTCATTTTTGGGCGAAAGAGGAGTTTTCAGTTCGACACAACACTTGATGCGGTTTATCACTCTAAGGAGTGAGAGAGGCGCTCAAACGTATATGGAAAACGCTTTTCTCAGCCTAAATCACTGAAAAACGGACTTTACTGCATTTAACTCACAACTGACCCCAAACACTTAAGAAACGTTGAGAACAAGCTGTTCGTGCATTGTACACAGTTATAATGTGTTTCAGGTCTTAAAAAGTCATTTTTGGGCGAAAGAAGAGTTTTCAGTTCAAAACAACACTTTTTGCGGTTTATCGCTCTAAGGAGTGATAGAGGCGCTCAAACGTATGGGCAAAACGATTTTCTCAGGCTGGATCACTGAAAAACAGACTTTACTGCATTTAACTCACACATGAACCCAAACACTTAAGCAATGTTGGGAACAAGATGATAATGCATTTTACACAGTTTAAAGTCATTTTTGGTCTTAAAAAGTCATTATTGGTCGAAAGAGGAGTTTCAGGTCAAAACAACACTTGATGCGGTTTATCGCTCTAAGGAGTGAGAGAGGAGCTAAAAAGTATGGGCAAAACGCTTTTCTCAGTCTGAATCTCTGAAAAGCAGACTTTACTGCATTTAACTTACAAACGAACCCAAACACCTAAGAAATGTTGAGAACAAGCTGTTCGTGCATTTTCCACAGTTATAATATGTTTCAGGTGTTAAAAACTCATTTTTGGGCGAAAGAGGAGTTTTCAGTTCGACACAATACTTGATGCGGTTTATCACTCTAAGGAGTGAGAGAGGCGCTCAAACGTATGGGCAAAACGCTTTTCTCAGCCTAAATCACTGAAAAACGGACTTTACTGCATTTAACTCACAACTGACCCCAAACACTTAAGAAATGTTGAGAGGAAGATGATAGTGCATTGTACACAGTTATAATGTGTTTCAGGTCTTAAAAAGTCATTTTTGGGCGAAAGAAGAGTTTTCAGTTCAAAACAACACTTTTTGCGGTTTATCGCTCTAAGGAGTGAGAGAGGTGCTCAAACGTATGGGCAAAACGATTTTCTCAGCCTGAATCACTGAAAAACAGACTTTACTGCATTTAACTCACACATGAACCCAAACACTTAAGCAATGTTGGGAACAAGATGATAATGCATTTTACACAGTTTAAAGTCATTTTTGGTCTTAAAAAGTCATTTTTGGTCGAAAGAAGAGTTTCAGGTCAAAACAACACTTGATTCGGTTTATCGCTCTAAGGAGTGAGAGAGGAGCTCAAAAGTATGGACAAAGCGCTTTTCTCAGTCTGAATCACTGAAAAGCAGACTTTACTGCATTTAACTTACAAATGAAACCCAAACACATAAGAAATGTTGAGAACAAGCTGTTCGTACATTTTTCACAGTTATAATGTGTTTCAGGTCTTAAAAACTCATTTTTGGGCGAAAGAGGAGTTTTCAGTTCGACACAACACTTGATGCGGTTTATCGCTCTAAGGAGTGAGAGAGGCGCTCAAACGTATGGGCAAAACGCTTTTCTCAGCCTAAATCACTGAAAAACGGACTTTACTGCATTTAACTCACAACTGACCCCAAACACTTAAGAAATGTTGAGAGGAAGATGATAGTGCATTGTACACAGTTATAATGTGTTTCAGGTCTTAAAAACTCATTTTTGGGCGAAAGAAGAGTTTTCAGTTCAAAACAACACTTTTTGCGGTTTATCGCTCTAAGGAATGAGAGAGGCGCTCAAACGTATGGGCAAAACGATTTTCTCAGCCTGAATCACTGAAAAACAAACTTTACTGCATTTAACTCACACATGAACCCAAACACTTAAGCAATGTTGGGAACAAGATGATAATGCATTTTACACAGTTTAAAGTCATTTTTGGTCTTAAAAACTCATTTTTGAGCGACCGAGAAGTTTTCAGTTCCAAATAACATTTGATGCGGTTTATCGCTCTAAGGAGTGAGAGAGGAGCTAAAAAGTATGGGCAAAACGCTTTTCTCAGTCTGAATCACTGAAAAGCAGACTTTACTGCATTTAACTTACAAATGAAACCCAAACACCTAAGAAATGTTGAGAACAAGCTGTTCGTGCATTTTTCACAGTTATAATGTGTTTCAGGTGTTAAAAACTCATTTTTGGGCGAAAGAGGAGTTTTCAGTTCGACACAACACTTGATGCGGTTTATCACTCTAAGGAGTGAGAGAGGCGCTCAAACGTATATGGAAAACGCTTTTCTCAGCCTAAATCACTGAAAAACGGACTTTACTGCATTTAACTCACAACTGACCCCAAACACTTAAGAAACGTTGAGAACAAGCTGTTCGTGCATTGTACACAGTTATAATGTGTTTCAGGTCTTAAAAAGTCATTTTTGGGCGAAAGAAGAGTTTTCAGTTCAAAACAACACTTTTTGCGGTTTATCGCTCTAAGGAGTGATAGAGGCGCTCAAACGTATGGGCAAAACGATTTTCTCAGGCTGGATCACTGAAAAACAGACTTTACTGCATTTAACTCACACATGAACCCAAACACTTAAGCAATGTTGGGAACAAGATGATAATGCATTTTACACAGTTTAAAGTCATTTTTGGTCTTAAAAAGTAATTTTTGGTCGAAAGAGGAGTTTCAGGTCAAAACAACACTTGATGCGGTTTATCGCTCTAAGGAGTGAGAGAGGAGCTCAAAAGTATGGGCAAAACGCTTTTCTCAGTATGAATCACTGAAAAGCAGACTTTACTGCATTTAACTTACAAATGAAACCCAAACACCTAAGAAATGTTGAGAACATGCTGTTCGTGCATTTTTCACAGTTAAAATGTGTTTCAGGTCTTAAAAACTCATTTTTGAGCGACCGAGAAGTTTTCAGTTCCAAATAACATTTGATGCGGTTTATCGCTCTAAGGAGTGAGAGAGGAGCTAAAAAGTATGGGCAAAACGCTTTTCTCAGTCTGAATCACTGAAAAGCAGACTTTACTGCATTTAACTTACAAATGAAACCCAAACACCTAAGAAATGTTGAGAACAAGCTGTTCGTGCATTTTTCACAGTTATAATGTGTTTCAGGTGTTAAAAACTCATTTTTGGGCGAAAGAGGAGTTTTCAGTTCG
This sequence comes from Astyanax mexicanus, assembly GCF_023375975.1. Classification (NCBI taxonomy): domain Eukaryota; kingdom Metazoa; phylum Chordata; class Actinopteri; order Characiformes; family Acestrorhamphidae; genus Astyanax; species Astyanax mexicanus. Next base: position 12,848,166 of record NC_064432.1, on the reverse strand, counting down.
ACACAACACTTGATGCGGTTTATCACTCTAAGGAGTGAGAGAGGCGCTCAAACGTATATGGAAAACGCTTTTCTCAGCCTAAATCACTGAAAAACGGACTTTACTGCATTTAACTCACAACTGACCCCAAACACTTAAGAAACGTTGAGAACAAGCTGTTCGTGCATTGTACACAGTTATAATGTGTTTCAGGTCTTAAAAAGTCATTTTTGGGCGAAAGAAGAGTTTTCAGTTCAAAACAACACTTTTTGCGGTTTATCGCTCTAAGGAGTGATAGAGGCGCTCAAACGTATGGGCAAAACGCTTTTCTCAGTCTGAATCACTGAAAAGCAGACTTTACTGCATTTAACTTACAAACGAACCCAAACACATAAGAAATGTTGAGAACAAGCTGTTCGTGCATTTTTCACAGTTATAATGTGTTTCAGGTCTTAAAAACTCATTTTTGGACGAAAGAGGAGTTTTCAGTTCGACACAACACTTGATGCGGTTTATCGCTCTAAGGAGTGAGAGAGGCGCTCAAACGTATGGGCAAAACGCTTTTCTCAGCCTAAATCACTGAAAAACGGACTTTACTGCATTTAACTCACAACTGACCCCAAACACTTAAGAAACGTTGAGAGGAAGATGATAGTGCATTGTACACAGTTATAATGTGTTTCAGGTCTTAAAAAGTCATTTTTGGGCGAAAGAAGAGTTTTCAGTTCAAAACAACACTTTTTGCGGTTTATCGCTCTAAGGAATGAGAGAGGCGCTCAAACGTATGGGCAAAACGATTTTCTCAGCCTGAATCACTGAAAAACAGACTTTACTGCATTTAACTCACACATGAACCCAAACACTTAAGCAATGTTGGGAACAAGATGATAATGCATTTTACACAGTTTAAAGTCATTTTTGGTCTTAAAAAGTCATCTTTGGTCAAAACAACACTTGATTCGGTTTATCGCTCTAAGGAGTGAGAGAGGAGCTCAAAAGTATGGACAAAGCGCTTTTCTCAGTCTGAATCACTGAAAAGCAGACTTTACTGCATTTAACTTACAAATGAAACCCAAACACATAAGAAATGTTGAGAACAAGCTGTTCGTACATTTTTCACAGTTAAAATGTGTTTCAGGTCTTAAAAACTCATTTTTGGACGAAAGAGGAGTTTTCAGTTCGACACAACACTTGATGCGGTTTATCACTCTAAGGAGTGAGAGAGGCGCTCAAACGTATATGGAAAACGCTTTTCTCAGCCTAAATCACTGAAAAACGGACTTTACTGCATTTAACTCACAACTGACCCCAAACACTTAAGAAACGTTGAGAACAAGCTGTTCGTGCATTGTACACAGTTATAATGTGTTTCAGGTCTTAAAAAGTCATTTTTGGGCGAAAGAAGAGTTTTCAGTTCAAAACAACACTTTTTGCGGTTTATCGCTCTAAGGAGTGATAGAGGCGCTCAAACGTATGGGCAAAACGATTTTCTCAGGCTGGATCACTGAAAAACAGACTTTACTGCATTTAACTCACACATGAACCCAAACACTTAAGCAATGTTGGGAACAAGATGATAATGCATTTTACACAGTTTAAAGTCATTTTTGGTCTTAAAAAGTAATTTTTGGTCGAAAGAGGAGTTTCAGGTCAAAACAACACTTGATGCGGTTTATCGCTCTAAGGAGTGAGAGAGGAGCTCAAAAGTATGGGCAAAACGCTTTTCTCAGTATGAATCACTGAAAAGCAGACTTTACTGCATTTAACTTACAAATGAAACCCAAACACCTAAGAAATGTTGAGAACATGCTGTTCGTGCATTTTTCACAGTTAAAATGTGTTTCAGGTCTTAAAAACTCATTTTTGAGCGACCGAGAAGTTTTCAGTTCCAAATAACATTTGATGCGGTTTATCGCTCTAAGGAGTGAGAGAGGAGCTAAAAAGTATGGGCAAAACGCTTTTCTCAGTCTGAATCACTGAAAAGCAGACTTTACTGCATTTAACTTACAAATGAAACCCAAACACCTAAGAAATGTTGAGAACAAGCTGTTCGTGCATTTTTCACAGTTATAATGTGTTTCAGGTGTTAAAAACTCATTTTTGGGCGAAAGAGGAGTTTTCAGTTCGACACAACACTTGATGCGGTTTATCACTCTAAGGAGTGAGAGAGGCGCTCAAACGTATATGGAAAACGCTTTTCTCAGCCTAAATCACTGAAAAACGGACTTTACTGCATTTAACTCACAACTGACCCCAAACACTTAAGAAACGTTGAGAACAAGCTGTTCGTGCATTGTACACAGTTATAATGTGTTTCAGGTCTTAAAAAGTCATTTTTGGGCGAAAGAAGAGTTTTCAGTTCAAAACAACTGGATCTGCAGCCTTATCTAAAGTAAGTTTATAGTCTAGACTTAAAGATTGAGACTCTGAACATATTCAGGAAGATTATTCCAGAGTTTGGGAGCTTTATAAGAGAAAGCTCTTTCTTCTGCAGAGCTCCTCTGAATTTTGGGAAGTAATAAGAAACCAGCACCCTAAGATCTAAGTAATCACGGTGGTTCATAACTGGAGATGAGATGAGGGACCTGAAGCATTTTGAACTAGCTGAAGTTTATTTAAGTTACTGCTGGAACATGCTGACAGTAGCGCATTTCAATAATCAAGCCTTGAAGGTAATGAAGGCATGTGCTATTTTTCATGCAGGCACAAGGCATTTCTTAGCTTGGCAATGTTACAAAAAGCTGTTCTAGTAACATTAGATATGTGATTATCAAATGCTAGATCTGAATCTATGATAACGCCAAGATTTTTAGCTGCTGAACCAGGTGTGATGGAGTAGTCAGCCAGATTTAACAATCTAGCAGCTTTTGGGACTAATCAGAGAACTTCTGTTTTATCACTATTTAATAGGAGAACGTTGTGCGACATCCATGATTTCACATCGTTTACACATTCCTTTATTTTCTTCATTCTTACTCTGTCATCAGGTTTGGCTCACTGTTATGCTTGTCATCCGCATCCGAAAATTAGCGTCATGTTCTCAGTGGAAGCATATAAATTGTCAATAATAACGGTCCTAAGAGAGCGCCTTGTGGACTTCCATATCTTACCTTAGTATAACTGAAAGGTATATTGGAGGTATTTACACTCACAAACTGATAACGATAGGTTAAGTATGATTTGAACCATGATGAACCAGTTACACCGACTATTTTCTCTAATCTTTCTAAAAGAACAGCTTGAGAAGTAGCATTCGGAAAACACAGCCTTTGTCAGCGGCAAGAGGCAGATCATTTGTTTTTTAACTAAAGCTGTCTCAGTACTATGATAAGGCATATATCTGGATTGGAAATTTTTATAGATCTGGTAAGAGCAGGTAAAAGCAAAGTTGTTGGGCCACAGCTTTTTTTTATCTTAGAAATAAGGGTAGTTTTGAAATACATCTTTAGTTAAACAGTACACTATAAGATCAAGATTTCATTTCTTGATCAAATGTTTAATTACCGCTGTTTTAAAGGCTTTGGGTACATGCCAGAGTGTGAGCGATGAGTTTACTATTATTAACAGTGGTTTAATTATATCTGGTAGTACCTGTTTTAGTAATTTTGTGTGAACAGCATCAAGTGTGCAGGTTGTGCTGTTTGATGAAGGGATTACTACCTGCCTGGTTTTTAGACCATTTGGAAATAACACTAAAGAGAGCTCTAGGACTACTTTTATTCATTTCAATGAGGCCAGATATGCTGAGCAGGCTTTATTAAGTTCTTTTCTATACTTGAACAACTGTCTTTCCACGCAGTTTAGTTGATTGATATTTACGCTTTAAATTTTGTACTAACTGCTTTAAGGTGCAAGCTTTTTTCTGTTTCTCTATTTTATGTTTAAGGGGTGTTACACCATCTAAGGTAAAGCGAAAGGTATTTTTTTGTTTAAAAGGTTCAGTTAGTTTGTCTAGAGAACATAGTTGATGAGTCATGAAGCTTATTGGTAAATTGTTGGGCTGTAAAGGGCATTGTTGAATATTTCATGGAGTAGCTGGGGAGTGTACATATGTTATAATGAAGAAGATGTAGTTTAAATTTAAATAAGGTAGTGATCTGAAATTGCTTTTGAACAATATTTTGAACAATACAGAGTCTAAAATTAAATGCCTTTTTTAATGGATCATCCAGTTTTTCAAAATGAATGTTTAAGTCTCCTACTACAATCACATTTGCTAGTATTTACCCACGCCCTTGACTGGGCAGAGAAGAAGAAAAGAGGGGGGGCGGGGGGCCAACTCAGAGTATTTGGGGTGGAGTTCGGGGCAGCTTCGCTGTAAAGCGTGAAGCCGAAGCCCCAAAAGTTAAATCAGAACTTTCGACCACTGCAAGGATTTTAGAAGAAGTCTGACTGTGAAAGGCTTGGAAACTCCAGCGTCTTAGTGTTGGAAGTACAACTTTGTAGTCTTTGAGAAAGCCAGAGGCTGAGCCGATGTGAGCTGGTGAGTTGCTGTGTAATCAACTAATTAATTAAGTTATTACTCGGGTGCAAATGTTGTTACATCTAGGATGGTGGGAACTGCCAGAAGAGCATGAAGAGCAGAATTAGGGAAAGTGGAAGAGGGGTTGAGTGTTGCAGAAAGAAGGGAGGCACATGACCTGTGCGGAGCATGAATGCAGTGAGACACAAAAGAGGTGCGGATTGAGTGCACAAGGCTCTCTTTGAGGTCTCTGATACCCGGAGAATATGTGGTGGTTGGAAAGGGTGAGGAGATCCGAGTAGCAGTTGAGAGAGAATTAAGGCAGAGCGATAAACTAGAGAAGAAAGAACGGGTAACAGCAAGTGCTGGCGAGATGTGGAAAGCAGTGTGGAGGTCCAAGGAAAGAAAGGTAGGGAATGAATTAAGTGAGGTGTTTTAAGGAGCTGCCAGCCTATTCGAATATGGGTGTGTACTGGAATAACAGCATAGAGGGTGAGGTCCTAGGAGTCAGAAATCAGTTGAAGTGGACAGATGGTGTCTAACAACTTTGTGGAATGATGCACATGTTGTACATGTAGCTTAAAGGCACCAAAGGAGAAGCCGGACCGCGATGTCGTGCCGCTGCTCCATGTCACGTAGCAGGTGTGACTTAGGAAGTTAGACAGGGTGCCTGTGAAGGCCCAGCCAGACCTGGGGAAGTGAAGCGAAGTACGTCGATGATGGTGAAGAGGATGAATATTGTAATGAAGGCGATAACGAAGCCAACAATGGCGGTGAAGATTGGTAAATGACAGAGATGACTGCGATAGTTTTAAAATTGCATTGATGAAGATGATGGCGACGATGTTAATTAAGGCAATGGTGGTCATGATGGCGATGACTGCAATGATGACGATGAAGGTGGCACTGATCAGAAAAGGGAACATGACAGAGATGATGCCGATGATGTCGTTGATTACGGCGATGATAATGATTGGTAGATGACAAAGATGACCGCGGTAGTTATCGTTGCATTGATGAAGGCAATGACGATGATGAAGACGAACGGACTGATGGTGGGATGATGGAGGATGGGCAGGGAGGATGGACAGACTGATGGTGGGATGATGGAGGATGGGCAGGGAGGACGGACAGACTAATGTAGGGATGATGGAGGATGGGCAGGGAGGACGGACAGACTGCTGTAGCGAAGATGGGGAAGGAGGCGAAGACGATGGTGGTGGCGACGATGGTGATGAAGGTTAGTATGGTGAGGGTGATGGCAATGATGGCAAGGATAAATTGGAATGATGAGGGCGAGATGATTGCGGCGATGATGATGGCGATGATGTTGGCAGAGATGGTGGCAATGATGACGATGAAGATGGCCATGATGATGATGACAGCTATGATGATGACGACTATGGAAAGATGATGAAGGTGATGCAGGCTGAGATGGTGGCGATGATGACTATGGTGATGAAGATGGCCATGATGAGTGCGAGATGATGCTCAAGACGATGGCGATGATGAAGGCGAAGAAGATGCAGGTGAAGAAGGTGAAAGCGAAGAAGATGCAGGTGAGAAGATGGCGGTGATGATGAAGGCGGTGATGTAGGCAGAGATGGTGGCGATGATGACGAAGATGCCGTGATGAAGATGGCCATGATGAGGGCGAGATTATGCCCAAGACAATGATGATGATGAAGACGAAGGAGATGCAGGCGGTGAAAGTGATTAAGATGCAGGCTAAGAAGGTGAAAGCAACGAAGATGCAAGCGAGAAGATGACGGCGATGATGATGATGGCGGTGATGTAGGTAGAGATGGTGGCGATGATGGCGATGAAGATGGCCATGGTAATGACTATGGTGGTGATGATGAAGGTGATGGTGGCGATGAAGACGATGGTGAAGATGGACATGTTGATGGCAGTGATGATAAAGGCAATAATTATAGTGATGAAGGCAGAGATGGTGGTATGATGACGAAGGCGATGAAGGTTGTGATAATGATGACGACTGCGATGGTGATGATGAAGGTGAGGATGATAAGGGTGCCACGAATTGTGGCGATGATGACAATGGCAAAAATAATAGACAGCAGCGGCGATGGTGGCAAAGATATGGCGGCGACGATTACGATGGTGAAGATGCTGATGGCAAAGATGCTTAGGATGATGGCAAAGATGATTATGATTATGGCGAGGATGATTATGATGGGAAGCAGGAAGCATATGTGACCTTCGCACACTGTCCTGCTCCAAGGATGGACGCCACGTTTGGATGATTGGTCTTCAATTCTGAAACGAGGTCAGCATTCACATGTGCCGGGCTAGTCAGCAAGCCGGCCAACAGCAGGGATATCTCAGATTGCTGGGGGTCTCCCAATATGCACTCTTTTACACTTAAACTGGCAGAATGCGACCAGCAGGTGGTGGTGAACTATTTCACTGAACTATTTATATAAAAGGCAAACTTACACACGCTCAGGAGAAAGAGGCTCGAGCATCGCCCAGTGAGGCTGCAGGAAGCCGGAGCCACAGACGGCCAGTGAGTCGTGCGGTGGAACGCCAGTTGGAGGGCGAAAGCTGGCCGTGGGATTTGGTGGTTCTGGCGAAGAAATGCCGTGGAATCGAAGTTCCAACTGCAAACCAGAGACAGCTCCAAACCAATGCAGTGGGCCGCTGGAGGGGCACGGGCAGCGCCGACAAGGATAAAGAGGAGTCCGGTGAAGACGCGAGGAGGCCCCGCGAGGGTAGCAGAGTGTGCTGGCATGGAAGCAGGAGGGGATTAGCAGCAGCAGCGGCGCTGGGAGAGGTGGCGGTGAGAGAGAGAGAGGCCGTCGAGGACGCGAAGATTGCGTGGAGGCCTCGTAGGGGCAGCAGTAGGGGAGTAGCAGCAGCGGAGGCGCTGGGAAAGGTGGTGGAGAGAGAGAGAGAGAGAAGAAGCCGCTAAAGGCCGGAGGAGACCTCACGGAAGTTGCCGGACCAGGTCGAGGAGCCGGGAGGGGAGACGCCAGCCGAGGCAGTGGCAGTGGATGAGCTGAGGTGGACAGGAACAGCCGGTCGCAGGAGACAGACAGGTGCAGAACCGTCGTGTACCAGGTAAGGAGCGAGAGCCAACACCACATGAGAGGAAGTGACAGTTTAAATAGGGAAGAAAGTGGGAGGAGTGAGGGCGTGGATCAAACTCCCAAAACTAAGCTATAATTCATAACTTAACTTATCGCTACATACCGCTTAATCTGCAACAAAATCAATAAATTCGGAATAAGGCCCTGGTGGTGTATAGATATTATTTAAAGGAAATGCATTCTTTTTTGTTACTGGATTAATTATACTGGTGTAAAGGAGCTCAAAAGAAGTAAAATTACCACAGTGTTTCTTATGCTATCTAAGGTATTTCGAAGAAAAACAAACAAAAAAAACTATGCAGATTAATTTTGACATAAACATTGGGCCTTATACATCAATATTTTCCAAAGATTTTGTTCCTGGGAAAATAGTCTACATCAAATCCATGTTGTGTTCTTGAACTCTCGTTTGGGCTTTGTGCTCCAAAGTGGACGTATATTATGTTTTTACCTAAGAACAAATACCAAATAAGACAATGGGAAATATTTTACTAAACTGGGTAAGTGGGTTTTAAGAAGAAATGTAGTCTCAGGAACAGTTAGTAAATGATGCCCATTGTTATGTAATAATAAATGTATAGGAACGCTAGCAGATCCCCTTGATTTGCTTCTTTTTCCATACTGAGCATGTTTTTTGTCTTGGTGTGCCTCATCTTCCTCCCTTTCTTCCCTTGCACATTAGAAGAGGAGAAGGAGGTGGAGGAGGTGGAATAGAAAGCAGAGGAGTGTGAGTTTGATAGCTTTCTGATTCCTTCTTTTCTGGATAAACATGTAAAAATACTTTAAATTAACTTTACAAGCACATGAATTTCCTGCAAATGTAATGTATATGAAGTACTGACCAGGGGTGGGACCAGAGATGGGACGCTCCAGGGCTAACTTCAGCTGTTGCTTGAAAATGTCTCTCTTCTATTTAAGGCCACAGACCTAGTCCTGAAAACTTTTGACAAGCAACTGGGCTGTTTGATCTGCAGGCTTACAATTATCAGCTGTCAAATCAGAACAAATTCATGTTACGTGGGTAATTTTTACAGATACATTAAGAAAAGTCGCAAGAAATCACCCACCCACAGAACCACCACAGAGCAGATATTATTTGGGTGGTTGGATAATTTCTGAGTTTAATTCAATCATACTAACATAACACACACTTACACACCACACAATACCAGTGTCACTGCAGTACTGAGAGTGACCCACCACCCAAATAATGGTCTTGTGGGGTCCTGAGCATTGAAGAACAGTGTGTAAGAAAGATAATGAAGTGTTTAAAAGATTTACACCATAATAATAGAACTACAAAGTCTCCTACAGTGGATTTAAGAAAATGTACACACCTCTGTTACAATGAAAGTTTTGTGTTGTAAAACAAATGATTCAAAGATAAATATTTACAGAATGTTTTACATCTTTAATGTGAACTATAATCTGTACAAACTGAAATCTTTAGAGAAAGAAGTAAAAAAATTAAAATAATATTGTTGAAAAGGTGTGCACACCCTTAGACAACTAATACTTTTGAAGCACCTTTTAACATTGTTATAGCACTCAGTATTTGGTATTGGTTAGGAGCCCTATCAACATGGCACATTTTGACTTAGCAATATTTACCCGCTCTTCTTTGCAAAAACACTCCAAATCTGTCAGATTGTGGGGGCATCTCCTGCGTACAGCCCTCTTCAGATCATCCCAAAGGTTTTAAGTGTGGGGACCCTTACTAAGACCTTACTTATCTTGTTAGGGTTATGGCTTGTTCCCTATCACAATAAAACAACAGTTAACAGGAAAGGTGGAGGTCATGATAAGTTGTAGAAGACCAGTAACATTGTCAAATAGTTGCTCAAAGGATTACAAGAAAGGCACATCAGAACCCCCTCTTCACTTCAGAAGATATTCAGGAAGGTTGATCAAACTCTGGAGGTGAAATAGATATTAATATTCTAAAAAAATAGCAATAATTAATCAGTCTATATCTAATCTGAACATCATTGAAAATCTGTAAATTGACCTCAAAAGAGCAGTTAATGCAAGAAAACAACAGATTTCAGTAGAGACCTGTGAAGCTCTGGGGGATTCCATATTTAGGGTTAAGGATATCTTTTGTGAAATACTCTATATAAGTATGGCTAAGTCGATAGAGAAGAAAAAGCAGAAGAGTCTGTGTTTAATGGCTTATCAATTTTTTTCTTTTCTGGACCTACATATAAAAATGCTTTAAATTAGAGATGGTACAATCGATTGGCAGTGTATAGGTATCGAGCGATTTTCAGTCAAAATACGGTATCGGGCATCGACCGATATTCCTCTGATTTAGCCGATCCGATTCAGGAGTTTAGGGTTAAGCAGTTAAGCAGTGCTATGTGTGGTTGGATAAACTGCTCGCTTACAGGAAGATGCATATATATATATACTAATACACATTCAGCTTCACCGCTGTTTCGAAGTTTAAATCACGCTACGTTTAACCGGTAGCAATACAGTTTCCGCCTTCTTTTGATAGATCTGTTAAGGTGATTGGCTGCAGTAAAAAATGATGGATAGCTTGGTCCGTCTGAGGATTGGCTTAATAAAAAGTGATTGACAACGAAAGTGTAGTATCTGATTGGCTGCAGTCGAAAATGATTGACACATGCTCCGCCCTTTAGCCACGCCCATTGGGGCTCTGGCCTGAACTTAGCAAAACTGCTTATGTTAACTAGTTAGCTAGCTGCCTCCTAGCCTAGTTGACGACTCTATTGTGTAGTTAAATTGTTGCTAGCGATCTGCCATTTTTTACTAACACTAAAATAATACAGTACACATCACAGCTTTAAGACACTGAATGCCACTCACTTATCAGTCTCCATGATAGGTTAGCTCCCCCATTATCCTCTCACTCACCCAGGCTGACTCCTTCCCTCACAGGTCGCCTTCGGCTCTGAAAGCTCCTCCCCTGCTCAGTCAGTAACAGGAGGAAAATAGGTCTCTCATAATAACTTTAATAAAGAAAAAAGTATTTACCCACAACAATTATTAGTGATAATTTAAACATTTTGCTTATAGATAACCACAGTTTTAGCAGGTGGCAGGCTTTGTGTCTTGCTTTACGGAAGATCTTATTTTTTTCAGGGTGTGCCGGAAACGTAGAAGTTTCGTGTCAAAGTCAGTAAGAGACAAGTCCTTATATTCAAGGTCACATCTATGGCTTGCATCTAACATGCATGGCTAACATTCATGGACAGGTCAGTCAACTAACAGTCAGTCAAAAAGCTAATATCAGTGCTTTATGAGGAGTTGCCGGGAGCAGCTGCAGACTGTGTCGAGTCACTAAAAAGATTGGAGAGGAGGACAGGAAGAAGGATTGATTGGAGAAATGCCTTTGTTATTTTAGATGAAAGCTAATTCTGTCATAAGAAAAGGTAAGTGTCAAGGCTAGACAGTACTCAGACACGTGCAGATGCAGAAAACTGTCATTTATTTCACAGCACAAAAACAACGGGTAGTCAATAGGCAGAAAGGGTTCAACACGGGCAAACAGCAGCCAGAGAGATAACACATACCAAAAAAACGATGGTCAGTCCTGAGGTCATAGGCAGTAGTGAAGAGCAGGCAAAAATCATCAATGGTATTCCAGGTAATACACAAAAATCCAACATCAGAGGGTAGGCAAAAATCTGAGTTGAGAATAAACAATCCAGGGGTCATACACAAAAGGAAACACAGGAAATAATAAAAAAACTTTGTAAAGTGGTAAACCAAACAATACTCGACACAGTTGTGCGTGTGAAAGGGCTATTTCTACTGTGAATAATTAGTATTCTGGACTGCCGGGGGGTGTACTGAGATCAGGTGGATGTATGATGTCAGCGTGTGGTTTGTTCTGGGTAGTATAGTTCGGAGACTGGAGATCGCAGGGAGCACTGAGTGTGGGAGAGACAGGAGCGCTATCAGCACCAGACCTGACATTACAAGTCATCTGGAGCCCCCTCTGCGAGTGGGCCCGGGACCATAGGCTTGAGGAGAGAGACATGAAAAGAATTATTCACTTTATATTGCGCAGGAAGCTCCACCTAATAGGACACCTCATTGATTTGAGACAGTATACAAAAGGGACCTATATACTTAGGCAGGAGCTTCCTGAACCTGAAGTCCTGGGTCGAGAGCCACACACGGTCACCAGGCGAAAAGTGAGGGGTGTCACCACGGCGCTTGTCAGACTGCTCCTTGTAACGTTGGAGTACCTCTGATACCTGCCGGTGAGTGTCCTCACACACTTGCTCACTGCATTTCATCCAGTCATCCACAGCTGGCACATTGAAAGACACCACTGTCCACCGTCACAAAATCCACAGCTAGATGTGACCAAGGCCACTCAGGCACAGGTAGAGGCATAAGTTTACTGGCTGGAAGGGTCTTGGGAGTCTTACACTGAGCGCAGACCGAACATGATGCAACGAAAGTGTGTATGTTGGCTTTCATGGTTTTCCACCAATAGCAAGAGGAAATCAAGTGTGCGCGTCACACCAGGGTGAATTAAAGATAGAGCAGATTGGGCCCATGTAATTAATCTGTCTCTGAAAGGAGGTGGAAGAAAAGTCTTATCATGAAGACAATCCTCTGGAAGTGGACGACCAGCATTGATTTCCATGATCTGGTCATCCAACTCCCAGCGTATGACAGCTATTTCTACTGAGGGCGGAAGGATACGCTCAGTTTCAGTGATATCCTGTGCGCTGTCCGTGGTGCTGAACACCCTGGAGAGCGCATCAGCTTTGGTGTTGCGGGTACCTGGACGAAATGAAACGGAGAACCGGAATCTAAAAAAGATCAGGGACCAGCGAGCTTGACAGGGATTCAACCGTTTAGCTGTTTTGAGGTATTCAAGGTTTTTGTGATCTGTAAGTACTGTAAACGGGTGTACAGCCCCTTCCATCCAGTATTGCCATTCTTCCAATGCCAGCTTTACAGCCAACAATTCCCTGTCTCCTATACTGTAATTACGTTCGGCCGCAGATACCTTACGTGAAAAGAAAGCTATGGGATATAGTTTGGGAGGTGCACTGGGAGAGGATCGCACCAACTACGGTCTCAGACCAAGTCGACTTTAACTGTGAAAGGGAGATTAGGATCAGGATTCTTAACAGGAGGGGATACAAAAGCAGCTTTAAGTTTATCAAAGGCGTGCTGAGCCTCAGAGTACCACTTAAGTAAGTGGTACTGTAAGTGGAGCAGCAACGCTACTGAAATTACCTATAAAGCGCCTATAAAAATTAGCAAAGCCTAGCAAGCGCTGGAGATCTTGCGTGGGCCAACTCATGACAGCTTCCACTTTGTTATCGTCCATGGGGACACCATTTGCGCTAATTATGTAGCCGAGAAATGCGATTCTCTGCCGGTGAAATTCGCTTTTTTCGGCTTTGGCATAGAGACTGTGTTCGGATAAATGCTGGAGGACTACACAGACTTGTTGGATGTGAATGGCCAGATCAGGGGAGTAGATCAAAATATCGTCTACCATCCTTCTTTTTAACGAAGAAAAAAGCCGAACCGACTGGGGATTTGGACGGGCAGACAAATCTTTGTTCGAGCGCCTCGCTAATGTATTCCGACATGTATTCCTCCATGTATTTTTCTTCATCTAAGGTAAGGGGATAAATGCGTGCCCTAGGAAGTGTAGCACCTTTAACTAAATCAATGGAACAATCACAGGTACGGTGAGGAGGTGGTTTAGTGGCACTGGTCTTACTAAAAACCTCTAAAAAATCGGAATATTCTGAGGGTACGTCAGGGAAATCAATAGCATTAGGGCTCTCCACCGAAGTGGACTGGATAGCAAATTTCTCTAAAACTAGACAGTTAGCGTGGCAGTGAGGAGACCAGGAAATACTTTCCCCTTGGGACCATGATACAACAGGATCATGAGTCTTTAACCATGGCAAACCCAGGATTAGCTGGTGTTTGGGGTGCCGAGACAGGAGCTGATCCAGCTGGATGGATAGAGAAATGAGTTGATCCAGAGTTAGATCATCATCTCTGCATGCCAGTTCCTTTTGGATGTCTGCATTTAGACCATTCCGGTACACATTAATCAGTGCTGAGTTATTCCAGCCACTACTTGCTGCCACAGGGTGAAATTCCAGTGCATAAGCAGCTGCTGACTTGTTCCCTTGTTTCAGTGTTAGCAAAAGTTCATCCCTGGAATGTCCGTATTTCCGTAGCTCGACTCTGATACACTATCCCAAACCGTGGCCTGCCGTCGAGCAAGCTCATCTACAGCTTGGGTCACACCAGCGAGGGTCTACTGGTGCTGACCGAGTTGCTTGCCTTGGTTGGCTAGACCAGACTTAATGAGCTCCGCACCCGCATCTGATCCATATAGCCGAGTATTTCTGTCAAGGCTAGACAGTACTCGTGCAGATGCAGAAATGCAGTTATATCATTTATAGTTATCATTTACTTATTATTCAGTTTATACAACACCATTACTTATTCTACAGCTACAATGAAATGTATTATTATTTTTAATTAATTTAGTAACAACTAGAAAATAAGTAGAAATTGGTAGAATTGTTACCATTATATTACCTTGTCATTACTTACTTGTTTCTGACCTGTTGTCAGGGCCAGACAAGGAGGAGACTTGTGCAGATCCGATAAAAATCTTTTATTAAAAGATTCAGCAGGGGTAGTCAAAACAAGCCAGGTCAATACCAGAGAAACAATGAGCAGGGAAACCATACCATAAACGGGAGACAGTCCAGAGTTCATACACGAGCAGGGAGTATCACAGAGAAGGCAGAAATCCAAAATGAGTAACAGTCCAGGTCATACACAGAATATCCAATACACGGGCAAGGCAAAAATCAAAGTCGGAAAAACACGGAAAAGGATCATACACGGAAATAACAATAGGCAATGGAAACGCTTTGTAATGCAGGGTAGAACCAATACAATTACTCGGTGAGGAGTGAGCGTGAGCGTGGTCTATTTATACTGAGGGATAATCAATACTCAGGGCTTCCTGGAGGTGTCATGCGGTGTACCACGTGATCGGGAGTGTGTGTGATGTCATGGTGAGGTGCGATCTGGGTATTGTAGTTGGAAGCTGGGAAATCGCAGGTAAAGCTGAGTGAGGGGAACACAAGTGTGCTTTTTCAGCACCAGACATGACAGTACCCTCCCCCAAAGGAGCCGGAGCGGAGACAGATCGGGGCCGACCCCGGCGACAACCACCCGACGGACAGGGAGTACAGGCGGGAGGAGCAGATGGCGCAGCGGAGGTACCGGACAGGCGGGGTCCCCTGGAACGGGCGACCCGATGAACTGGAGCAGAGCTGGCCGGGGAGCGCTTGGGACGTCCACGGGGCCTAGGGGCAGGCTTACCAGGGTTACGGGTATGAAACTCCGCGAGTAACGCAGGGTCCAACACGTCCTTGGCAGCCACCCAACTGCGCTCCTCCGGACCATACCCCTCCCAGTCAATGAGGTATTGGAGAATACCCCACACCTGCGTGAGTCCAGCACCTCCCGGATAGCATACGTGGACGAGTCCTCCCCCTCCACCGCCGCGGGTGGCACATCAGCCGGTGCAGCGTCAGCAAGTGGACCCGGGACCATAGGCTTGAGGAGAGGCACATGAAAAGTATTGTTAACACGGTATTGGGGGGGTAGCTCAACTTCAACTTCAAGCTCAGCTCATCACTTCATTAACCTGAGACAAGATCTTAAGAGGACCAATGAACTTCGGTAGAAGTTTCCTGCAACTACCCTCAAACCTAAAGTCCCGGGTTGAAAGCCACACCCGATCACCAGGTTGGTAGTTGGGGTTGTCACCACGGTGTCTGTCAGCTCGTTACTTGTACCTTAGCAACACCTCCGAGACCCTACGATGTGTCTCCTCCCACACCTGCTCACTGCGCTTCATCCATTCATCCACAGCCGGAACGTCAGTGGACACCGCTGTCCAAGGGGCTAGAGGAGGCTGAAAACCCAGAACACACTGAAAGGGGGTGAGACCAGAGGTGGTGTTAACCAAGGAGTTTTGTGCAATTTCAGCCCAGATGAGATATTGCGACCAGTCAGTAGGGTGTTTGTGGCAGTATGTGCGGAGGAATTTCCCTAATTCTTGATTAACCCTCTCACATTGACCATTACATTCTGGGTGGAAACCTGAGGTGAGACTGACATGAACTCCTAAGTGTTCACAAAATGCTGAGCAAACACGGGAAGTAAACTGTGGACCTCGATCAGATAAAATATATTCTGGTATACCAAAGTGTCTAAAAACATGAGCATAGATAGCCTGAGCAGTATGCAGAGCAGTGGGTAAAGCAGGGAAAGGAATAAACTTAACTCCTCTAGAAAAACGATCTACAATGGTAAGAACAGTAGTGTAACCATCAGACACAGGTAAATCGGTAACAAAATCAACAGCTATATGCAACTAGAGTCGTTCAGGTACAGGAAGTGGCAGTCGCTTACCGGCTGGAAGAGTTTTGGGTGTTTTGCATTGCGCACAGACGGAGCAGGAGGTAACGAAAGTATGTACATCAGCGCTCATGGTTTCCCACCAATAGCGCGCTGAGAGGAGCTGTAAAGTGCGAGTTACACCAGCATGGCCAGAAGTCAATGCGGAGTGAGCCCATGTGATTAACCTATCACGAAATGTAACTGGAACGAAAGTTTTATCGTGAGGACAATCTTCCGGACTAGGTTGATCAGAATTACTGCTTACTAGAATTACTGAATCTAACTCCCATTGAATGGCTGCGATCTGCACAGAGGGAGGAGGAATGCGTTCAGTTTCAGCTGAGTGAGATGCACTGTCTGAAGCACAATAGACTCTAGACAGCACATCAGCCTTAGTGTTACGATTCCCTGGACGGAACGAGATCGAGAAATTAAATTGGGAGAAAAATAACGACCAACGAGCTTGTCGAGGGTTAAGCCGTTTAGCGGTGCGGAGATACTCCAATTTTTTGTGATCTGTGAGCACAGTAAACAGTTGTTTAGCAGCGCCCTTAGTAGGAGCAGTAAGAGGGGCAGCGATGCTACTGAAATTACGGATAAACCGTCTATAAAAATTAGCGAAACCAAGAAATCGCTGGAGATCTTTAATAGTCTGAGGTACCGGCCAGCTAGTGACGGCTGAAACTTTCGCATCATCCATATTAACACCGTTAGAGCTGATAACGTAGCCGAGAAATGTGACCCGTTGCAGGTGGAATTCACATTTCTCGGCTTTGGCAAAGAGATTATTCTCTCGTAGACGGTCGAGAACTTGGCGGACCTGATGAACGTGCGTGGAAAGATCGGAGGAGTAAATCAAAATGTCGTCTATGAAAAGTATAACGAACTGGCCAATGTAATCACGAAAAATGTCATTCATAAAAAATTGGAAGACAGCGGGGGCGTTAGCGAGGCCGTAACTCATAACGAGGTTCTCGTAGTGGCCGTTAGTAGTCGAGAAGGCTGTCTTCCACTCATCCCCCTCCCTAATGCGTATTAAATTATACGCGCTGCGGAGATCAAGCTTGGTGAAGTACTTGGCGTTGCGCAACTGCTCTAACACAGAAGGAATAAGTGGGAGCGGGTAGGCGAATTTTTTAGTGATGTCGTTAAGTCCTCTATAATCAATACAGGGTCTCAAACCCCATCCCTCTTCTTGACAAAGAAGA
This sequence comes from Astyanax mexicanus, assembly GCF_023375975.1. Taxonomy (NCBI): domain Eukaryota; kingdom Metazoa; phylum Chordata; class Actinopteri; order Characiformes; family Acestrorhamphidae; genus Astyanax; species Astyanax mexicanus. The sequence goes on along the minus strand of NC_064432.1, from coordinate 12,830,956 downwards.
AACCTGAACCGACTGGGGATTTGGATGGGCGAATGAAACCCTGAGCTAAAGCCTCAGAAACGTATTCCTCCATAGCCTTCTCCTCGTCACGAGTGAGGGGATAAATGCGTGCTTTGGGCAGAGTGGCACCCTCAATTAAATCAATAGAGCAATCGCACTCGCGATTTGCAGGCAACTTAGTGGCATTAGATTTGCTAAACACATCAGCATAATCAGCATACACAGAAGGAATTTCAGGGGTGTCTATGGCATTAGGGCTCTCTACAGAGGTAGACTGCATAGTGATAGAGTCAAAAGAGAGACAGTTCTCACGACAGAAGGGTGACCAGGCAGTGATGTCCCCCAGGCTCCAGGAAATTGTGGGGTCGTGAGTCTTGAGCCAGGGTGCCCCCAACACGAGAGGGTGTTCGGTGCGAGGCAGAACGAAGAGCGGAAGGTCTTCTACATGGAGAGCGCTGGTCTGGATGGTGAGAGGAAGAGTCTGCAGAGTGATAGGTTTGGAGCGCACCCTCTGTCCATCTATGGCGTAAACGGCGATTTTGACATGGAAGTTCTTGAGTGGGTACAGCGTGCTCCACAACCAGGTCAGTGCTGATGAAGTTACCCTCCGCCCCAGAATCTACAAGCGCTAGGACACAAAACGTATCAGTTTTAGCTGAGACAATAACAGGTAACGTTAGGCATTTAGCTCTGTGTACTGTAACAACTGTACGTACCACGTACGGGGCTGACGCCTTAGTAGATCGGGGCCGGAGCTCACACTCAGCCTTGAGATGACCTGGTTTCCCACAGTAGAGACAGAGGTGCAGACGGATCCGGCGTTGTCTCTCAGCAGCAGTAAGTCTCGACTTTTCGACTTCCATGGGCTCAGGGTCTCGTGGAATGGGTGAATTTGCAGCTGGAGTGCAGGGAAGAGACAGATTCACAGGAGCTGCTGGAGGCTGGTTGGAAACTCTGGGTCTTCTAGCCAGGAGCTGATCCAGACGGATCGACAGGGAAATGAGCTGATCCAGGGTGAGTGAGTCGTCTTTACACACCAGTTCTTTCTGAATATCGGAGTGGAGTCCATGCCGAAAAACATTAACCAGCGCGGGGTTATTCCAACCACTGCTAGCTGCTAACGTTCTAAACTCCAGCGCGTAGGCAGCTACAGACTTCTTTCCCTGGGTCAGGTTCAATAAAAGTTCTCCGCTGGACTGCCCATAGCGAGTATGATCAAAAACGCTGCGGAAAGTGGCCAAAAAAGAATCGTAGCTGGCTTCAGAAAAACTGTCCCAGATAGCAGTGGCCCACTCCAAAGCTTTGCCTGAGAGATGAGAGACAATGAACCCGATCTTAGCTCGATCGGTAGCAGGTGGGGAGTTAGAAAAAAAATACAGAACACTGAAGTAGAAAGCCACCGCATTTCTCAGGGTTGCCGTCATAATCTTCAGGTTTGCAGACAGAGAAGGTAGATTCCTTGGCAGCGTTTAGAGTGGGGGTAGGCTTAGCAATGGGGCTAGTAGCGTGGGTAGCTAACCCTCTCAGGTGCCTGATAACCTCAGTTAGCTGCTGCTGCTGGCTAACCTGCTGGCGTGCTAGCTCGTCTACAGCCTGGGTCACACCAGCGAGCGTTTGCTGGTGCTGACCGAGTAGCCGGCCCTGGTTAGCCAAACCAGATTTAATAGACTCAGTATCTGCAGTCTCTGTCATAGCGGCCGAGTAATATGTCAGGGCCAGACAAGGAGGAAACTTGTGCAGATACGATAAAAATCTTTTATTAAAAGATTCAGCAGGGGTAGTCAAAACAAGCCAGGTCAATACCAGAGAAACAATGAGCAGGGAAACCATACCATAAACAGGAGACAGTCCAGAGACATACACAAGCAGGGAGTATCACAGAGAAGGCAGAAATCCAAAATGAGTAACAGTCCAGGTCATACACAGAATATCCAATACACGGGCAAGGCAAAAATCAAAGTCGGAAAAACACGGAAAAGGATAATACACGGAAATAACAATAGGCAATTGAAACGCTTTGTAAATGCAGGGTAGAACCAATACAATTACTCGGCGAGGAGTGAGCGTGGTCTATTTATACTGAGGGATAATCAATACTCAGGGCTTCCTGCAGGTGTCATGTGGTGTACCATGTGATCAGGAGTGTGTGTGATGTCATGGTGAGGTGCGTTCTGGGTATTGTAGTTGGAAGCTTGGAAATCACAGGTAAAGCAGAGTGAGGGGAACACAGGTGTGCTTTCAGCACCAGACATGACACCTGTTAATTTTACAATTACTGATTTGTTATTTAGTAACAAGTACAAAACAATGAATTAATTAATATGTAAATACAACCCGTTACCTATTGTTACAGACCTGTTACCTCAACAATTACTGATTTATTAATCAGTAACAAGAAGGAAATTTATATTTAATTTATGGATGAGTACAACTTGTTACCATAATATTACCATATTATTACCCACTTATTAGCATTCAATCAATAAGGTAAAGTTCTATCATAATATGTTTGAGTTCATAAAAACTAATTTCTGAACACAATAGATGTTTTCAGTTCAAAACAACACTGCAGTTTATTCACTCTAAGGAGTAAGAGAGGAGCTCAGAACTATGTGCAAACCACTTCTCTCAGCCTGAAACGTCTGAAAACAGCATTGTTTTTGGACACAAATAAACCCAAACACTTAAGAAATGTTGAAAACAAGATATTAGTGCTATAGGGTGTGATTGGAGATAACCACACCTTTACATTCTTATTCTTAACTGGTTTCTACATTTATTTATACATATATAATTTAGCTTCATGAACTTTGCTCTCTTTTTAACTGTCACAATGACGCAAGGCTTTGGAGGTTGTTTGTACTTTTTCCAGAATCAGGAAAGAGTGTTTTCAACAACAATGGGAGCTGTGAGGAGATTATGACCCTCAGTGGTAGAGAAGCATGCCTGTTCTACAAGGCGTAAAGTCGTACACGGGCCAGAAGATCTTTCCATCCAATCTTTTTAGCTGTATCTTCTTCTCAGAGACCTTAGGACACTTAAGGACTGTTTGATTCTTATGTGATAGACAAGGATTGTTTGCTGCGTTCACGATGGACACTGAGCTGAACAACACCATGATAAGAACTTGTTGCCTAGACCGGCTTAAGCTGATCACATCATCGGAACTGGACAACAAACTGTTAACTGTACTCTGTTGACTTAGTCATATTAATAGATTCTGTCCAATTGCATTGGTTCCTGTTGATTTACATTTCTTTTGCATATGGGTGGTTGACATAATGTGTGCCTTTTTTGGTCCAATGTGTCAAATACATGTAAATTCTAGAAAAATATGTTTTTTTGATGATGTTGTGATATAAGTGCTGTTTTATATGAACTTACAGAGCATTCATTGGATTAATATTTAATTTCCCCATTTTCAGTTAAACCAGAAAAAGCTCATATATTAGTAACCAAGATGTCTACTTTTGAGTCTGCTTGGCTACAAGTTTGAGCATAATATTTTGAAGCCACCCTTAACTGTAACATTTTGTCCCAAAAATTAATATCATATGGTGTGACGCCATACTTCTTTTTTTAAACAGGCAATTGTTTGGAGCCCTTTGGGGAATTGGGGTTCTCCTTGTTTCAGGAGGAAGAACAACACCTCAGACGGACACTGACAGTTACAGGGTGTGTTATTGCTCTTTATGTTTTTTTAGAAAAATCACAATCTCTAGCGCTCTTTAGTTCTTTGCTATAGTATTTTGGTGTGACACATTTTACACAAAAATGCCCAAATTAAATAACTTTTCAGTCAATATTACCTTTAAAACTATATTGTCATATTGTAGTTAGTATGGTTTTATGATGCTAGCTTAAAGTACATGAAACCTCACATGGTGTGACACAACATCATAAGGTGTTACAAGGGGTTTCTTGTTACACCATATGATTATTTTGTTACACTATATGATATGAACTGCATTTAAATACATAAATAAGGCTCTTATATTGTAGGTAATAGTTAAATAAGAAATCCAACAGCCCAGTTTCTGAACAAAATATATGTTTTCAGTTCCAAACAACACTTGCAGTTTTTTCGCTCTAAGGAGTGAGAGAGGAGCTCAAAACTGTGTGCAAAGCCTTTATTAAATTTAACACACAAATAAACCCAAACACTTAAGAAATGTTAAAAACAAGATATTAGTGCTATAGGGTGTGATTGGAGATAACCACATCTTCACATTCTTATTCTTAACTGGTTTCTACATTTATATATACTTATATATAGAAAATCTTTTCATTCAATCTTTTTATCTTTGACAAGGCGTTTCTTGTTACAGCATATGATTATTATTATATCTCGTTTTCAAACTGAATTCTTAATAACAAAATAACAAAACTTTTGATTAAATGCAGACTCTGTACGGAGAGAGGAGGTCCTGGGGAAAAGAAGAGCAAAGTAAATGGAATCATTGAACTTTTTACCAGTGTGCAGGGTGCTGCATCAAAGAGCCTATGCAAAAAAAAAGCAGCTCTACAAAAGTTCAATGATTAACAAAGATTATTTAGAGAATTTATGTAGCTAACATTTAACAGATTAAAATGAAAATTACAACATGTAATGAATAAATTGGATTACTGTATTAGTGGACTAGTTAATGTTTCAGTCACTTGTCAAACAAAGTTTATTTGTTTGTTAAATGCATGTGGGGTGTGATTTCTTAAATGGCGTGACACCATGTAATTTGGTGTGACATTCAGAATTGTAAAAAAAAATGATGAATTGAAAGATTTTGGTTATTTATCATAAACTCATCAATGTGACAGATGAGGAATAATGCCAGCAACAGTTATAAGAATTTTGGTGCATTTGTAACAAGGTATTCCCAAATTAATTTTAAGTGTATGGAAAGAATATGAGTTAACGTCTTCCTATGTGTATAAATAAAGTAAATAATTAAAAAGGTAACATATTTGCACATGAGCAATGCTACACTTTTATATAGCAATGACGAATAATCAATACCCAGTTTTTATTTAATACACAATAACATTCATGTCACACCACATGACAATTTTAGTAACTAAGACTGTAAACTAGTGAATAAATGTCAATTTCAAGAAAGAAATCTACAAAACTATTGATATATATGTGTATGTATGGAAATATAAGAGTTGGTAGAATATAACCCAGTATTTTACTTACTTATATTCGATAACTTTTTTTTACATTTGTTCATCCATATATGTATAACTGCTTGGATGAAGTCTATGAGGTGAAGGTTTCTTTTTCTTTCTCTCTCTCTCTGTATTAATCTATCGAGATATAATTATACTATGTGTTGATTCGTTGATGTACTTTTACTCTTTTCTGATGTATCTATTAATTTATGTTCCTTTTATATATATTTGTAATCCTGAAACTATTTTCCAGTTAATTTTGATATATTTTAAATTCTAAACTTTGACTTTTAGTGGTCATCTTTTCATGTTCTGGAATTTCTCACATCCGAGTTTTATCTAAGAAATGCTGTGGTAAATTACCCTACAGATTTTGGTGTTTCTGCCTGGTTATGAAAATAAAGAGTGATGTTACATTGAGTCTGACTGATCCGGCAAGTAATTTATGGACCTTCTATACTATCATGACACACTGCAGTGTAAGGTAGGTTACATTCAATTTAATAATATCAAAATGGCTAGCACTGGGAGTTAGTGAAACCCTGATATAAAGGTGCTGTATCCCAATATGGGTGTAAGTCACAACGATTCATCATTTTGCATGATTCTTATCTCCCAAGTGTTCAAAGGTTGTGCACGTCACTTCTTCTGTCTGAAAACCAGACAGTAATTTGTATCAAAAGTTTGCAAAATATGAAATATATATTTTGAGAAATTCCATAAGATTCAGCTCAGTTTTGCCAACCATCACTAGATTTTTCTAAATATTTTATATTGTATGTATAATATACAATCAAATGACAAGAAGTTGGCAGCACTAATTCTTGTTTTAGGCATGCCTTTGTTTTGTGTTAAGGCAGAAATTAGAATAAAATGTTAACTCGGTCATGGTTTAAACATTTTAATGTTAACAGTTGGCCATGAATTAACCTTGCTATACCTTAAAAGAGATGCGCCTGCACTCCTAGAATGGGAAATGGATGTGTTAATATTGTGCTGGTCAAAAGTTTGGAACCATTAGCATAAAAAAGGACCTATTTTCTTTGGTAAGATGTAATTTGACAAACCCTGTGTTGGAATTATTACAAGCTACAGTGAATTGGGTCTCTCTTTCTGACTTTTAAATAATAAGAAAAAAAGCTTTCTGTTTTGCTTTCCATATGTTCTCTCCTTCCCGCAAAGAAGAATTGCATTGTTTGGCTGGAATTTATTTTTGTTTTAGTTATTTCATAAGGCTTAACGATTTGTAATAATATTATAGAATTCCTTCCAGGATTTTTTTAAGTGTTTGGATTTTTTTTAATGTTGCTCAGTGCTCTTTTCAGGGCGTTTTGAGAGGTCAGAGATGGTGCTCATCAAGCGAGTCTTGAACTGCATTACAGGACCCAGAGACAGCGTCCCCTGCTTACAGTACTGTGAATGTCGTAACAGAGCAGGAGAGTTTTAGATGAGAGACTGTGTTTGGTGCAGCTGCTAGTCGATGGCTGGACGGCATCTTTACCAAATCAGCTGTGATTAAAATGTTACAGCGCTGGTCCAGGAAACTGGTTTCAGATCTATAAGAACTGAGCGATCAGAGTCTGCTTTGGATCAACCACCAACCACACCCACCCACAGCCCAACAGAGTCACCCCTCAGCCTGAGCCAGCAACAGAGATGTGAGACCACATTTTCTGTTTTTTCTTTATATGCCTTTTTTTTTACTTTTTATTAAGAAGGAGTGATTTAATATACATTTTTTAAACTTTACATCTGGTGGTGACTCAAATAATGACTGGTATTTACATCAAAGATCTAAAATAAAATTTACTTCAGGAAAAATCTTTCATTTTATTTGTAAACAGTAGTCAACCAAACATAGATGCTAGGCAGATATTAACTAGCTTGCTAAACCACCAGCCAACTTTGTCAGTCTTGTGACTATATGCCAAACAAATCAACAATTGAAACTTAAGTATGCTTTATTTTTGCAAATGACTTACAGATGTTACAGTTCACAAAAAAATGATTTATTTATTTATCTATTATTTATTATAAAAATTAATATTAGGCCAATGACTTCTAGCAGCACTACTGCAGCTCATAGGTTGAAAATCTCTAATAAAAACAACTTAGCCAAAACTTAGGTGGACCATGCACTGAAAAAAAAAACTCTGCTGGATTTACATGATGTGTTTTCAAAAAATAATATACTCATTCTGAACATCTATTTTTTGGTTCACCGAACATGACTTATTATTTTAAAGCTATTCTTTCATGTAAATTGTAGTCAAATGCAATTGGTTAAAAGCAACATGACTTTCATATAATAGAGCTAATAGATTAATGCAAAATATTAAATTATGCTTTGTTAAACCAATGTGTCTTTCATGTGAAACACACAGTGTGATAAAATGACCTAACCTCTCTCAAGTCATTACTGAGTCCAGGTACACAAGTGTAATCCGATTTACATTGTTATATTATTGAGCGAAAGAGGAGTTTTCAGTTTAGGGAAAAAAAACATAACAAAAAAAAAACCTGAAAAGCAGACTTTACTGCATTTAACTTACAAATGAAACCAAACACTTAAGAAATGTAAAAAAAAAAAACATGTTAATCCGTTTTACACTGTTATAATGTGTTTCAGGTCTTAAAAAGTCATTTTTGAGCGAAAGAGAAGTTTTCAGTTCCAGTTCGGTTTATCGCTCTAAGGAGTGAAAGAGGCGCTCAAACGTATGGGCAAAACGCTTTTCTCAGCCTGAATCACTGAAAAAAAGACTTTACTGCATTTAACTCACAACTGACCCCAAACACTTAAGCAATGTTGAGAACAAGATGATAATGCATTTTACACAGTTTAAAGTCATTTTTGGTCTTAAAAAGTCATTATTGGTCGAAAGAGGAGTTTCAGGTCAAAACAACACTTGATGCGGTTTATCGCTCTAAGGAGTGAGAGAGGAGCTAAAAAGTATGGGCAAAACGCTTTTCTCAGTCTGAATCACTGAAAAGCAGACTTTACTGCATTTAACTTACAAACGAACCCAAACACCTAAGAAATGTTGAGAACAAGCTGTTCGTACATTTTTCACAGTTAAAATGTGTTTCAGGTCTTAAAAACTCATTTTTGGGCGAAAGAGGAGTTTTCAGTTCAAAACAACACTTTTTGCGGTTTATCGCTCTAAGGAGTGAGAGAGGCGCTCAAACGTATGGGCAAAACGATTTTCTCAGCCTGAATCACTGAAAAACAGACTTTACTGCATTTAACTCACACATGAACCCAAACACTTAAGCAATGTTGGGAACAAGATGATAATGCATTTTACACAGTTTAAAGTAATTTTTGGTCTTAAAAAGTCATTATTGGTCGAAAGAGGAGTTTCAGGTCAAAACAACACTTGATGCGGTTTATCGCTCTAAGGAGTGAGAGAGGAGCTAAAAAGTATGGGCAAAACGCTTTTCTCAGTCTGAATCACTGAAAAGCAGACTTTACTGCATTTAACTTACAAACGAACCCAAACACCTAAGAAATGTTGAGAACAAGCTGTTCGTACATTTTTCACAGTTAAAATGTGTTTCAGGTCTTAAAAACTCATTTTTGGGCGAAAGAGGAGTTTTCAGTTCGACACAACACTTGATGCGGTTTATCGCTCTAAGGAGTGAGAGAGGCGCTCAAACGTATGGGCAAAACGCTTTTCTCAGCCTAAATCGCTGAAAAACGGACTTTACTGCATTTAACTCACAACTGACCCCAAACACTTAAGAAACGTTGAGAGGAAGATGATAGTGCATTGTACACAGTTATAATGTGTTTCAGGTCTTAAGAGTCATTTTTGGGCGAAAGAAGAGTTTTCAGTTCAAAACAACACTTTTTGCGGTTTATCGCTCTAAGGAATGAGAGAGGCGCTCAAACGTATGGGCAAAACGATTTTCTCAGCCTGAATCACTGAAAAACAGACTTTACTGCATTTAACTCACACATGAACCCAAACACTTAAGCAATGTTGGGAACAAGATGATAATGCATTTTACACAGTTTAAAGTCATTTTTGGTCTTAAAAAGTCATTTTTGGTCGAAAGAGGAGTTTCAGGTCAAAAACAACACTTGATGCGGTTTATCGCTCTAAGGAGTGAGAGAGGAGCTCAAAAGTATGGGCAAAACGCTTTTCTCAGTATGAATCACTGAAAAGCAGACTTTACTGCATTTAACTTACAAACGAACCCAAACACCTAAGAAATGTTGAGAACATGCTGTTCGTGCATTTTTCACAGTTAAAATGTGTTTCAGGTCTTAAAAACTCATTTTTGAGCGACCGAGAAGTTTTCAGTTCCAAATAACATTTGATGCGGTTTATCGCTCTAAGGAGTGAGAGAGGAGCTAAAAAGTATGGGCAAAACGCTTTTCTCAGTCTGAATCTCTGAAAAGCAGACTTTACTGCATTTAACTTACAAACGAACCCAAACACCTAAGAAATGTTGAGAACATGCTGTTCGTGCATTTTTCACAGTTAAAATGTGTTTCAGGTCTTAAAAACTCATTTTTGAGCGACCGAGAAGTTTTCAGTTCCAAATAACATTTGATGCGGTTTATCGCTCTAAGGAGTGAGAGAGGAGCTAAAAAGTATGGGCAAAACGCTTTTCTCAGCCTAAATCACTGAAAAACGGACTTTACTGCATTTAACTCACAACTGACCCCAAACACTTAAGAAATGTTGAGAGGAAGATGATAGTGCATTGCACACAGTTATAATGTGTTTCAGGTCTTAAAAAGTCATTTTTGGGCGAAAGAAGAGTTTTCAGTTCAAAACAACACTTTTTGCGGTTTATCGCTCTAAGGAGTGAGAGAGGCGCTCAAACGTATGGGCAAAACGATTTTCTCAGCCTGAATCACTGAAAAACAGACTTTACTGCATTTAACTCACACATGAACCCAAACACTTAAGCAATGTTGGGAACAAGATGATAATGCATTTTACACAGTTTAAAGTAATTTTTGGTCTTAAAAAGTCATTATTGGTCGAAAGAGGAGTTTCAGGTCAAAACAACACTTGATGCGGTTTATCGCTCTAAGGAGTGAGAGAGGAGCTAAAAAGTATGGGCAAAACGCTTTTCTCAGTCTGAATCTCTGAAAAGCAGACTTTACTGCATTTAACTTACAAACGAACCCAAACACCTAGAAATGTTGAGAACAAGCTGTTCGTGCATTTTCCACAGTTATAATATGTTTCAGGTCTTAAAAACTCATTTTTGGGCGAAAGAGGAGTTTTCAGTTCGACACAACACTTTTTGCGGTTTATCGCTCTAAGGAGTGAGAGAGGCGCTCAAACGTATGGGCAAAACGATTTTCTCAGCCTGAATCACTGAAAAACAGACTTTACTGCATTTAACTCACACATGAACCCAAACACTTAAGCAATGTTGGGAACAAGATGATAATGCATTTTACACAGTTTAAAGTAATTTTTGGTCTTAAAAAGTCATTATTGGTCGAAAGAGGAGTTTCAGGTCAAAACAACACTTGATGCGGTTTATCGCTCTAAGGAGTGAGAGAGGAGCTAAAAAGTATGGGCAAAACGCTTTTCTCAGTCTGAATCTCTGAAAAGCAGACTTTACTGCATTTAACTTACAAACGAACCCAAACACCTAAGAAATGTTGAGAACATGCTGTTCGTGCATTTTTCACAGTTAAAATGTGTTTCAGGTCTTAAAAACTCATTTTTGAGCGACCGAGAAGTTTTCAGTTCCAAATAACATTTGATGCGGTTTATCGCTCTAAGGAGTGAGAGAGGAGCTAAAAAGTATGGGCAAAACGCTTTTCTCAGCCTAAATCACTGAAAAACGGACTTTACTGCATTTAACTCACAACTGACCCCAAACACTTAAGAAATGTTGAGAACAAGCTGTTCGTGCATTGTACACAGTTATAATATGTTTCAGGTCTTAAAAACTCATTTTTGGGCGAAAGAGGAGTTTTCAGTTCGACACAATACTTGATGCGGTTTATCACTCTAAGGAGTGAGAGAGGCGCTCAAACGTATGGGCAAAACGCTTTTCTCAGCCTAAATCACTGAAAAACGGACTTTACTGCATTTAACTCACAACTGACCCCAAACACTTAAGAAATGTTGAGAGGAAGATGATAGTGCATTGTACACAGTTATAATGTGTTTCAGGTCTTAAAAAGTCATTTTTGGGCGAAAGAAGAGTTTTCAGTTCAAAACAACACTTTTTGCGGTTTATCGCTCTAAGGAGTGAGAGAGGCGCTCAAACGTATGGGCAAAACGATTTTCTCAGCCTGAATCACTGAAAAACAGACTTTACTGCATTTAACTCACACAAGAACCCAAACACTTAAGCAATGTTGGGAACAAGATGATAATGCATTTTACACAGTTTAAAGTCATTTTTGGTCTTAAAAAGTCATTTTTGGTCGAAAGAAGAGTTTCAGGTCAAAACAACACTTGATTCGGTTTATCGCTCTAAGGAGTGAGAGAGGAGCTCAAAAGTATGGACAAAGCGCTTTTCTCAGTCTGAATCACTGAAAAGCAGACTTTACTGCATTTAACTTACAAATGAAACCCAAACACATAAGAAATGTTGAGAACAAGCTGTTCGTACATTTTTCACAGTTATAATGTGTTTCAGGTCTTAAAAACTCATTTTTGGGCGAAAGAGGAGTTTTCAGTTCGACACAACACTTGATGCGGTTTATCGCTCTAAGGAGTGAGAGAGGCGCTCAAACGTATGGGCAAAACGCTTTTCTCAGCCTAAATCACTGAAAAACGGACTTTACTGCATTTAACTCACAACTGACCCCAAACACTTAAGAAATGTTGAGAGGAAGATGATAGTGCATTGTACACAGTTATAATGTGTTTCAGGTCTTAAAAACTCATTTTTGGGCGAAAGAAGAGTTTTCAGTTCAAAACAACACTTTTTGCGGTTTATCGCTCTAAGGAATGAGAGAGGCGCTCAAACGTATGGGCAAAACGATTTTCTCAGCCTGAATCACTGAAAAACAAACTTTACTGCATTTAACTCACACATGAACCCAAACACTTAAGCAATGTTGGGAACAAGATGATAATGCATTTTACACAGTTTAAAGTCATTTTTGGTCTTAAAAACTCATTTTTGAGCGACCGAGAAGTTTTCAGTTCCAAATAACATTTGATGCGGTTTATCGCTCTAAGGAGTGAGAGAGGAGCTAAAAAGTATGGGCAAAACGCTTTTCTCAGTCTGAATCACTGAAAAGCAGACTTTACTGCATTTAACTTACAAATGAAACCCAAACACCTAAGAAATGTTGAGAACAAGCTGTTCGTGCATTTTTCACAGTTATAATGTGTTTCAGGTGTTAAAAACTCATTTTTGGGCGAAAGAGGAGTTTTCAGTTCGACACAACACTTGATGCGGTTTATCACTCTAAGGAGTGAGAGAGGCGCTCAAACGTATATGGAAAACGCTTTTCTCAGCCTAAATCACTGAAAAACGGACTTTACTGCATTTAACTCACAACTGACCCCAAACACTTAAGAAACGTTGAGAACAAGCTGTTCGTGCATTGTACACAGTTATAATGTGTTTCAGGTCTTAAAAAGTCATTTTTGGGCGAAAGAAGAGTTTTCAGTTCAAAACAACACTTTTTGCGGTTTATCGCTCTAAGGAGTGATAGAGGCGCTCAAACGTATGGGCAAAACGATTTTCTCAGGCTGGATCACTGAAAAACAGACTTTACTGCATTTAACTCACACATGAACCCAAACACTTAAGCAATGTTGGGAACAAGATGATAATGCATTTTACACAGTTTAAAGTCATTTTTGGTCTTAAAAAGTAATTTTTGGTCGAAAGAGGAGTTTCAGGTCAAAACAACACTTGATGCGGTTTATCGCTCTAAGGAGTGAGAGAGGAGCTCAAAAGTATGGGCAAAACGCTTTTCTCAGTATGAATCACTGAAAAGCAGACTTTACTGCATTTAACTTACAAATGAAACCCAAACACCTAAGAAATGTTGAGAACATGCTGTTCGTGCATTTTTCACAGTTAAAATGTGTTTCAGGTCTTAAAAACTCATTTTTGAGCGACCGAGAAGTTTTCAGTTCCAAATAACATTTGATGCGGTTTATCGCTCTAAGGAGTGAGAGAGGAGCTAAAAAGTATGGGCAAAACGCTTTTCTCAGTCTGAATCACTGAAAAGCAGACTTTACTGCATTTAACTTACAAATGAAACCCAAACACCTAAGAAATGTTGAGAACAAGCTGTTCGTGCATTTTTCACAGTTATAATGTGTTTCAGGTGTTAAAAACTCATTTTTGGGCGAAAGAGGAGTTTTCAGTTCGACACAACACTTGATGCGGTTTATCACTCTAAGGAGTGAGAGAGGCGCTCAAACGTATATGGAAAACGCTTTTCTCAGCCTAAATCACTGAAAAACGGACTTTACTGCATTTAACTCACAACTGACCCCAAACACTTAAGAAACGTTGAGAACAAGCTGTTCGTGCATTGTACACAGTTATAATGTGTTTCAGGTCTTAAAAAGTCATTTTTGGGCGAAAGAAGAGTTTTCAGTTCAAAACAACACTTTTTGCGGTTTATCGCTCTAAGGAGTGATAGAGGCGCTCAAACGTATGGGCAAAACGCTTTTCTCAGTCTGAATCACTGAAAAGCAGACTTTACTGCATTTAACTTACAAACGAACCCAAACACATAAGAAATGTTGAGAACAAGCTGTTCGTGCATTTTTCACAGTTATAATGTGTTTCAGGTCTTAAAAACTCATTTTTGGACGAAAGAGGAGTTTTCAGTTCGACACAACACTTGATGCGGTTTATCGCTCTAAGGAGTGAGAGAGGCGCTCAAACGTATGGGCAAAACGCTTTTCTCAGCCTAAATCACTGAAAAACGGACTTTACTGCATTTAACTCACAACTGACCCCAAACACTTAAGAAACGTTGAGAGGAAGATGATAGTGCATTGTACACAGTTATAATGTGTTTCAGGTCTTAAAAAGTCATTTTTGGGCGAAAGAAGAGTTTTCAGTTCAAAACAACACTTTTTGCGGTTTATCGCTCTAAGGAATGAGAGAGGCGCTCAAACGTATGGGCAAAACGATTTTCTCAGCCTGAATCACTGAAAAACAGACTTTACTGCATTTAACTCACACATGAACCCAAACACTTAAGCAATGTTGGGAACAAGATGATAATGCATTTTACACAGTTTAAAGTCATTTTTGGTCTTAAAAAGTCATCTTTGGTCAAAACAACACTTGATTCGGTTTATCGCTCTAAGGAGTGAGAGAGGAGCTCAAAAGTATGGACAAAGCGCTTTTCTCAGTCTGAATCACTGAAAAGCAGACTTTACTGCATTTAACTTACAAATGAAACCCAAACACATAAGAAATGTTGAGAACAAGCTGTTCGTACATTTTTCACAGTTAAAATAACTGAAAAACGGACTTTACTGCATTTAACTCACAACTGACCCCAAACACTTAAGAAACGTTGAGAGGAAGATGCATTGTACACAGTTATGGGCAAAACGATTTTCTCCGTCTGAAGCACTGAAAAACAGACTTTACTATATGCAACTCACAAATTAACCCAAACACTCATTTTTGAGCGAAAGAGAAGTTTTCAGTTCCAAACAACATTTGATGCAGTTTATGGATCAAAAAACTGCATCGAGAGGAGCTCAAAAGTATGCGGAAAGCGCTGTTCTTAGCCTGAGTAAATGAAAAACAGACTTTACTCACAAATGACCCCAAACACTTAAGAAATGTTGAGAAATGTTAGTGCATTTTACACTGTTTTAATGTGTTTCAGGTCTTAAAAACTCATTTTTTAGCGACACTTGATGCGGTTTATCGCTCTAAGGAGTGAGAGAGGCGCTCAAACTATGGGCAAAACGCTTTTCTCAGTCAGAATCACTGAAAAACAGACTTTACTACATGCAACTCACAAATAACCCAAACACTTAAGAAATGTTTAAAACAAGATGTGTTTTACAATGTTATAATTTGAATTTGTCAATTCAAATTCTTGATGCAGTTTATCGATCTAAGGAGTGAGAGAGGAGCTCAGAACTCCTCTCTCACTTCTTGAAAACAAGAAGTTATAATGTGTTTTATGTATAAAATACTAATTTCTCATAGAAACAGAAAAGTTTTAAGGGAGTGAGAGCGCATAACACTTTTCTCAGCCTGAATCGTTCAACACTTAAGAAATGTTAATTTCTACACAATTACTATAAGCACTCGTCACTGTTCTTTAAATTTATTGTAGGCTCACCTGTAAACAAGTGTAGTGTGTTTCCCAGTAACCGATTTTTATACTGAAATAAAACAGAAAAGGGCTGGAAAATGCAAAATGTTGCTTGTTACATGTTAACAAAATACAGATACTGTATTTTATGTTATTTATGTCTTATTTTATGTTATTTTATTTTATGTTATTCATGTATTTATTTTATGTTAGTTATGTCTGAAAAAAATGCTCAGAAATTAGTTTAGTGACAGAAAAAAAACAAGAACAAGGTCAACCCGCTCCAAACAGACAAATAACAAAGAAAAACATAACAATAATGAAAAGCACTTAATGGATAATGTATAAACAGGTACTAATCTTTCAATTTGAAAAGGTTATGTGAATGAGTTATGGCAAATTTGAGTGTGTTAATTTTGATGAGTGCAGGGTTGTAGAGCAGGAATTGCAACACAGCGAGCAGTGAAGAGCCAAGCAGGGCAACATCAGGAACAGGGCATCTTGATACATGTAGATGATAGATAGATAGAGAGAACAGAATGTCAGATATATGGAATTAGTTTTGACTTGGATTTATTACAGAGAATATAAAACATTAACAGACTGTGGCTAAAACGGTAACATAACACTGGCATCCACCCACTTCACCGCATGCATCAACAACAATCAGCATCAGCTCTCAGTTTATCACAACTGCCTATGTCCATGAACCCCTGGATCTGCAGCCTTATCTAAAGTAAGTTTATAGTCTAGACTTAAAGATTGAGACTCTGAACATATTCAGGAAGATTATTCCAGAGTTTGGGAGCTTTATAAGAGAAAGCTCTTTCTTCTGCAGAGCTCCTCTGAATTTTGGGAAGTAATAAGAAACCAGCACCCTAAGATCTAAGTAATCACGGTGGTTCATAACTGGAGATGAGATGAGGGACCTGAAGCATTTTGAACTAGCTGAAGTTTATTTAAGTTACTGCTGGAACATGCTGACAGTAGCGCATTTCAATAATCAAGCCTTGAAGGTAATGAAGGCATGTGCTATTTTTCATGCAGGCACAAGGCATTTCTTAGCTTGGCAATGTTACAAAAAGCTGTTCTAGTAACATTAGATATGTGATTATCAAATGCTAGATCTGAATCTATGATAACGCCAAGATTTTTAGCTGCTGAACCAGGTGTGATGGAGTAGTCAGCCAGATTTAACAATCTAGCAGCTTTTGGGACTAATCAGAGAACTTCTGTTTTATCACTATTTAATAGGAGAACGTTGTGCGACATCCATGATTTCACATCGTTTACACATTCCTTTATTTTCTTCATTCTTACTCTGTCATCAGGTTTGGCTCACTGTTATGCTTGTCATCCGCATCCGAAAATTAGCGTCATGTTCTCAGTGGAAGCATATAAATTGTCAATAATAACGGTCCTAAGAGAGCGCCTTGTGGACTTCCATATCTTACCTTAGTATAACTGAAAGGTATATTGGAGGTATTTACACTCACAAACTGATAACGATAGGTTAAGTATGATTTGAACCATGATGAACCAGTTACACCGACTATTTTCTCTAATCTTTCTAAAAGAACAGCTTGAGAAGTAGCATTCGGAAAACACAGCCTTTGTCAGCGGCAAGAGGCAGATCATTTGTTTTTTAACTAAAGCTGTCTCAGTACTATGATAAGGCATATATCTGGATTGGAAATTTTTATAGATCTGGTAAGAGCAGGTAAAAGCAAAGTTGTTGGGCCACAGCTTTTTTTTATCTTAGAAATAAGGGTAGTTTTGAAATACATCTTTAGTTAAACAGTACACTATAAGATCAAGATTTCATTTCTTGATCAAATGTTTAATTACCGCTGTTTTAAAGGCTTTGGGTACATGCCAGAGTGTGAGCGATGAGTTTACTATTATTAACAGTGGTTTAATTATATCTGGTAGTACCTGTTTTAGTAATTTTGTGTGAACAGCATCAAGTGTGCAGGTTGTGCTGTTTGATGAAGGGATTACTACCTGCCTGGTTTTTAGACCATTTGGAAATAACACTAAAGAGAGCTCTAGGACTACTTTTATTCATTTCAATGAGGCCAGATATGCTGAGCAGGCTTTATTAAGTTCTTTTCTATACTTGAACAACTGTCTTTCCACGCAGTTTAGTTGATTGATATTTACGCTTTAAATTTTGTACTAACTGCTTTAAGGTGCAAGCTTTTTTCTGTTTCTCTATTTTATGTTTAAGGGGTGTTACACCATCTAAGGTAAAGCGAAAGGTATTTTTTTGTTTAAAAGGTTCAGTTAGTTTGTCTAGTTTTACTGCGTCTACAGGAGAGAACATAGTTGATGAGTCATGAAGCTTATTGGTAAATTGTTGGGCTGTAAAGGGCATTGTTGAATATTTCATGGAGTTGCTGGGGAGTGTACATATGTTATAATGAAGAAGATGTAGTTTAAATTTAAATAAGGTAGTGATCTGAAATTGCTTTTGAACAATATTTTGAACAATACAGAGTCTAAAATTAAATGCCTTTTTTAATGGATCATCCAGTTTTTCAAAATGAATGTTTAAGTCTCCTACTACAATCACATTTGCTAGTATTTACCCACGCCCTTGACTGGGCAGAGAAGAAGAAAAGAGGGGGGGCGGGGGGCCAACTCAGAGTATTTGGGGTGGAGTTCGGGGCAGCTTCGCTGTAAAGCGTGAAGCCGAAGCCCCAAAAGTTAAATCAGAACTTTCGACCACTGCAAGGATTTTAGAAGAAGTCTGACTGTGAAAGGCTTGGAAACTCCAGCGTCTTAGTGTTGGAAGTACAACTTTGTAGTCTTTGAGAAAGCCAGAGGCTGAGCCGATGTGAGCTGGTGAGTTGCTGTGTAATCAACTAATTAATTAAGTTATTACTCGGGTGCAAATGTTGTTACATCTAGGATGGTGGGAACTGCCAGAAGAGCATGAAGAGCAGAATTAGGGAAAGTGGAAGAGGGGTTGAGTGTTGCAGAAAGAAGGGAGGCACATGACCTGTGCGGAGCATGAATGCAGTGAGACACAAAAGAGGTGCGGATTGAGTGCACAAGGCTCTCTTTGAGGTCTCTGATACCCGGAGAATATGTGGTGGTTGGAAAGGGTGAGGAGATCCGAGTAGCAGTTGAGAGAGAATTAAGGCAGAGCGATAAACTAGAGAAGAAAGAACGGGTAACAGCAAGTGCTGGCGAGATGTGGAAAGCAGTGTGGAGGTCCAAGGAAAGAAAGGTAGGGAATGAATTAAGTGAGGTGTTTTAAGGAGCTGCCAGCCTATTCGAATATGGGTGTGTACTGGAATAACAGCATAGAGGGTGAGGTCCTAGGAGTCAGAAATCAGTTGAAGTGGACAGATGGTGTCTAACAACTTTGTGGAATGATGCACATGTTGTACATGTAGCTTAAAGGCACCAAAGGAGAAGCCGGACCGCGATGTCGTGCCGCTGCTCCATGTCACGTAGCAGGTGTGACTTAGGAAGTTAGACAGGGTGCCTGTGAAGGCCCAGCCAGACCTGGGGAAGTGAAGCGAAGTACGTCGATGATGGTGAAGAGGATGAATATTGTAATGAAGGCGATAACGAAGCCAACAATGGCGGTGAAGATTGGTAAATGACAGAGATGACTGCGATAGTTTTAAAATTGCATTGATGAAGATGATGGCGACGATGTTAATTAAGGCAATGGTGGTCATGATGGCGATGACTGCAATGATGACGATGAAGGTGGCACTGATCAGAAAAGGGAACATGACAGAGATGATGCCGATGATGTCGTTGATTACGGCGATGATAATGATTGGTAGATGACAAAGATGACCGCGGTAGTTATCGTTGCATTGATGAAGGCAATGACGATGATGAAGACGAACGGACTGATGGTGGGATGATGGAGGATGGGCAGGGAGGATGGACAGACTGATGGTGGGATGATGGAGGATGGGCAGGGAGGACGGACAGACTAATGTAGGGATGATGGAGGATGGGCAGGGAGGACGGACAGACTGCTGTAGCGAAGATGGGGAAGGAGGCGAAGACGATGGTGGTGGCGACGATGGTGATGAAGGTTAGTATGGTGAGGGTGATGGCAATGATGGCAAGGATAAATTGGAATGATGAGGGCGAGATGATTGCGGCGATGATGATGGCGATGATGTTGGCAGAGATGGTGGCAATGATGACGATGAAGATGGCCATGATGATGATGACAGCTATGATGATGACGACTATGGAAAGATGATGAAGGTGATGCAGGCTGAGATGGTGGCGATGATGACTATGGTGATGAAGATGGCCATGATGAGTGCGAGATGATGCTCAAGACGATGGCGATGATGAAGGCGAAGAAGATGCAGGTGAAGAAGGTGAAAGCGAAGAAGATGCAGGTGAGAAGATGGCGGTGATGATGAAGGCGGTGATGTAGGCAGAGATGGTGGCGATGATGACGAAGATGCCGTGATGAAGATGGCCATGATGAGGGCGAGATTATGCCCAAGACAATGATGATGATGAAGACGAAGGAGATGCAGGCGGTGAAAGTGATTAAGATGCAGGCTAAGAAGGTGAAAGCAACGAAGATGCAAGCGAGAAGATGACGGCGATGATGATGATGGCGGTGATGTAGGTAGAGATGGTGGCGATGATGGCGATGAAGATGGCCATGGTAATGACTATGGTGGTGATGATGAAGGTGATGGTGGCGATGAAGACGATGGTGAAGATGGACATGTTGATGGCAGTGATGATAAAGGCAATAATTATAGTGATGAAGGCAGAGATGGTGGTATGATGACGAAGGCGATGAAGGTTGTGATAATGATGACGACTGCGATGGTGATGATGAAGGTGAGGATGATAAGGGTGCCACGAATTGTGGCGATGATGACAATGGCAAAAATAATAGACAGCAGCGGCGATGGTGGCAAAGATATGGCGGCGACGATTACGATGGTGAAGATGCTGATGGCAAAGATGCTTAGGATGATGGCAAAGATGATTATGATTATGGCGAGGATGATTATGATGGGAAGCAGGAAGCATATGTGACCTTCGCACACTGTCCTGCTCCAAGGATGGACGCCACGTTTGGATGATTGGTCTTCAATTCTGAAACGAGGTCAGCATTCACATGTGCCGGGCTAGTCAGCAAGCCGGCCAACAGCAGGGATATCTCAGATTGCTGGGGGTCTCCCAATATGCACTCTTTTACACTGAAACTGGCAGAATGCGACCAGCAGGTGGTGGTGAACTATTTCACTGAACTATTTATATAAAAGGCAAACTTACACACGCTCAGGAGAAAGAGGCTCGAGCATCGCCCAGTGAGGCTGCAGGAAGCCGGAGCCACAGACGGCCAGTGAGTCGTGCGGTGGAACGCCAGTTGGAGGGCGAAAGCTGGCCGTGGGATTTGGTGGTTCTGGCGAAGAAATGCCGTGGAATCGAAGTTCCAACTGCAAACCAGAGACAGCTCCAAACCAATGCAGTGGGCCGCTGGAGGGGCACGGGCAGCGCCGACAAGGATAAAGAGGAGTCCGGTGAAGACGCGAGGAGGCCCCGCGAGGGTAGCAGAGTGTGCTGGCATGGAAGCAGGAGGGGATTAGCAGCAGCAGCGGCGCTGGGAGAGGTGGCGGTGAGAGAGAGAGAGGCCGTCGAGGACGCGAAGATTGCGTGGAGGCCTCGTAGGGGCAGCAGTAGGGGAGTAGCAGCAGCGGAGGCGCTGGGAAAGGTGGTGGAGAGAGAGAGAGAGAGAAGAAGCCGCTAAAGGCCGGAGGAGACCTCACGGAAGTTGCCGGACCAGGTCGAGGAGCCGGGAGGGGAGACGCCAGCCGAGGCAGTGGCAGTGGATGAGCTGAGGTGGACAGGAACAGCCGGTCGCAGGAGACAGACAGGTGCAGAACCGTCGTGTACCAGGTAAGGAGCGAGAGCCAACACCACATGAGAGGAAGTGACAGTTTAAATAGGGAAGAAAGTGGGAGGAGTGAGGGCGTGGATCAAACTCCCAAAACTAAGCTATAATTCATAACTTAACTTATCGCTACATACCGCTTAATCTGCAACAAAATCAATAAATTCGGAATAAGGCCCTGGTGGTGTATAGATATTATTTAAAGGAAATGCATTCTTTTTTGTTACTGGATTAATTATACTGGTGTAAAGGAGCTCAAAAGAAGTAAAATTACCACAGTGTTTCTTATGCTATCTAAGGTATTTCGAAGAAAAACAAACAAAAAAAACTATGCAGATTCATTTTGACATAAACATTGGGCCTTATACATCAATATTTTCCAAAGATTTTGTTCCTGGGAAAATAGTCTACATCAAATCCATGTTGTGTTCTTGAACTCTCGTTTGGGCTTTGTGCTCCAAAGTGGACGTATATTATGTTTTTACCTAAGAACAAATACCAAATAAGACAATGGGAAATATTTTACTAAACTGGGTAAGTGGGTTTTAAGAAGAAATGTAGTCTCAGGAACAGTTAGTAAATGATGCCCATTGTTATGTAATAATAAATGTATAGGAACGCTAGCAGATCCCCTTGATTTGCTTCTTTTTCCATACTGAGCATGTTTTTTGTCTTGGTGTGCCTCATCTTCCTCCCTTTCTTCCCTTGCACATTAGAAGAGGAGAAGGAGGTGGAGGAGGTGGAATAGAAAGCAGAGGAGTGTGAGTTTGATAGCTTTCTGATTCCTTCTTTTCTGGATAAACATGTAAAAATACTTTAAATTAACTTTACAAGCACATGAATTTCCTGCAAATGTAATGTATATGAAGTACTGACCAGGGGTGGGACCAGAGATGGGACGCTCCAGGGCTAACTTCAGCTGTTGCTTGAAAATGTCTCTCTTCTATTTAAGGCCACAGACCTAGTCCTGAAAACTTTTGACAAGCAACTGGGCTGTTTGATCTGCAGGCTTACAATTATCAGCTGTCAAATCAGAACAAATTCATGTTACGTGGGTAATTTTTACAGATACATTAAGAAAAGTCGCAAGAAATCACCCACCCACAGAACCACCACAGAGCAGATATTATTTGGGTGGTTGGATAATTTCTGAGTTTAATTCAATCATACTAACATAACACACACTTACACACCACACAATACCAGTGTCACTGCAGTACTGAGAGTGACCCACCACCCAAATAATGGTCTTGTGGGGTCCTGAGCATTGAAGAACAGTGTGTAAGAAAGATAATGAAGTGTTTAAAAGATTTAAAAGACTACACCATAATAATAGAACTACAAAGTCTCCTACAGTGGATTTAAGAAAATGTACACACCTCTGTTACAATGAAAGTTTTGTGTTGTAAAACAAATGATTCAAAGATAAATATTTACAGAATGTTTTACATCTTTAATGTGAACTATAATCTGTACAAACTGAAATCTTTAGAGAAAGAAGTAAAAAAATTAAAATAATATTGTTGAAAAGGTGTGCACACCCTTAGACAACTAATACTTTTGAAGCACCTTTTAACATTGTTATAGCACTCAGTATTTGGTATTGGTTAGGAGCCCTATCAACATGGCACATTTTGACTTAGCAATATTTACCCGCTCTTCTTTGCAAAAACACTCCAAATCTGTCAGATTGTGGGGGCATCTCCTGCGTACAGCCCTCTTCAGATCATCCCAAAGGTTTTAAGTGTGGGGACCCTTACTAAGACCTTACTTATCTTGTTAGGGTTATGGCTTGTTCCCTATCACAATAAAACAACAGTTAACAGGAAAGGTGGAGGTCATGATAAGTTGTAGAAGACCAGTAACATTGTCAAATAGTTGCTCAAAGGATTACAAGAAAGGCACATCAGAACCCCCTCTTCACTTCAGAAGATATTCAGGAAGGTTGATCAAACTCTGGAGGTGAAATAGATATTAATATTCTAAAAAAATAGCAATAATTAATCAGTCTATATCTAATCTGAACATCATTGAAAATCTGTAAATTGACCTCAAAAGAGCAGTTAATGCAAGAAAACAACAGATTTCAGTAGAGACCTGTGAAGCTCTGGGGTATTCCATATTTAGGGTTAAGGATATCTTTTGTGAAATACTCTATATATGTATGGCTAAGTCGATAGAGAAGAAAAAGCAGAAGAGTCTGTGTTTAATGGCTTATCAATTTTTTTCTTTTCTGGACCTACATATAAAAATGCTTTAAATTAGAGATGGTTCAATCGATTGGCAGTGTATAGGTATCGAGCGATTTTCAGTCAAAATACGGTATCGGGCATCGACCGATATTCCTCTGATTTAGCCTATCCGATTCAGGAGTTTAGGGTTAAGCAGTTAAGCAGTGCTATGTGCGGTTGGATAAACTGCTCGCTTACAGGAAGATGCATATATATATATACTAATACACATTCAGCTTCACCGCTGTTTCGAAGTTTAAATCACGCTACGTTTAACCGGTAGCAATACAGTTTCCGCCTTCTTTTGATAGATCTGTTAAGGTGATTGGCTGCAGTAAAAAATGATGGATAGCTTGGTCCGTCTGAGGATTGGCTTAATAAAAAGTGATTGACAACGAAAGTGTAGTATCTGATTGGCTGCAGTCGAAAATGATTGACACATGCTCCGCCCTTTAGCCACGCCCATTGGGGCTCTGGCCTGAACTTAGCAAAACTGCTTATGTTAACTAGTTAGCTAGCTGCCTCCTAGCCTAGTTGACGACTCTATTGTGTAGTTAAATTGTTGCTAGCGATCTGCCATTTTTTACTAACACTAAAATAATACAGTACACATCACAGCTTTAAGACACTGAATGCCACTCACTTATCAGTCTCCATGATAGGTTAGCTCCCCCATTATCCTCTCACTCACCCAGGCTGACTCCTTCCCTCACAGGTCGCCTTCGGCTCTGACAGCTCCTCCCCTGCTCAGTCAGTAACAGGAGGAAAATAGGTCTCTCATAATAACTTTAATAAAGAAAAAAGTATTTACCCACAACAATTATTAGTGATAATTTAAACATTTTGCTTATAGATAACCACAGTTTTAGCAGGTGGCAGGCTTTGTGTCTTGCTTTACGGAAGATCTTATTTTTTTCAGGGTGTGCCGGAAACGTAGAAGTTTCGTGTCAAAGTCAGTAAGAGACAAGTCCTTATATTCAAGGTCACATCTATGGCTTGCATCTAACATGCATGGCTAACATTCATGGACAGGTCAGTCAACTAACAGTCAGTCAAAAAGCTAATATCAGTGCTTTATGAGGAGTTGCCGGGAGCAGCTGCAGACTGTGTCGAGTCGCTAAAAAGATTGGAGAGGAGGACAGGAAGAAGGATTGATTGGAGAAATGCCTTTGTTATTTTAGATGAAAGCTAATTCTGTCATAAGAAAAGGTAAGTGTCAAGGCTAGACAGTACTCAGACACGTGCAGATGCAGAAAACTGTCATTTATTTCACAGCACAAAAACAACGGGTAGTCAATAGGCAGAAAGGGTTCAACACGGGCAAACAGCAGCCAGAGAGATAACACATACCAAAAAAACGATGGTCAGTCCTGAGGTCATAGGCAGTAGTGAAGAGCAGGCAAAAATCATCAATGGTATTCCAGGTAATACACAAAAATCCAACATCAGAGGGTAGGCAAAAATCTGAGTTGAGAATAAACAATCCAGGGGTCATACACAAAAGGAAACACAGGAAATAATAAAAAAACTTTGTAAAGTGGTAAACCAAACAATACTCGACACAGTTGTGCGTGTGAAAGGGCTATTTCTACTGTGAATAATTAGTATTCTGGACTGCCGGGGGGTGTACTGAGATCAGGTGGATGTATGATGTCAGCGTGTGGTTTGTTCTGGGTAGTATAGTTCGGAGACTGGAGATCGCAGGGAGCACTGAGTGTGGGAGAGACAGGAGCGCTATCAGCACCAGACCTGACATTACAAGTCATCTGGAGCCCCCTCTGCGAGTGGGCCCGGGACCATAGGCTTGAGGAGAGAGACATGAAAAGAATTATTCACTTTATATTGCGCAGGAAGCTCCACCTAATAGGACACCTCATTGATTTGAGACAGTATACAAAAGGGACCTATATACTTAGGCAGGAGCTTCCTGAACCTGAAGTCCTGGGTCGAGAGCCACACACGGTCACCAGGCGAAAAGTGAGGGGTGTCACCACGGCGCTTGTCAGACTGCTCCTTGTAACGTTGGAGTACCTCTGATACCTGCCGGTGAGTGTCCTCACACACTTGCTCACTGCATTTCATCCAGTCATCCACAGCTGGCACATTGAAAGACACCACTGTCCACCGTCACAAAATCCACAGCTAGATGTGACCAAGGCCACTCAGGCACAGGTAGAGGCATAAGTTTACTGGCTGGAAGGGTCTTGGGAGTCTTACACTGAGCGCAGACCGAACATGATGCAACGAAAGTGTGTATGTTGGCTTTCATGGTTTTCCACCAATAGCAAGAGGAAATCAAGTGTGCGCGTCACACCAGGGTGAATTAAAGATAGAGCAGATTGGGCCCATGTAATTAATCTGTCTCTGAAAGGAGGTGGAAGAAAAGTCTTATCATGAAGACAATCCTCTGGAAGTGGACGACCAGCATTGATTTCCATGTTCTGGTCATCCAACTCCCAGCGTATGACAGCTATTTCTACTGAGGGCGGAAGGATACGCTCAGTTTCAGTGATATCCTGTGCGCTGTCCGTGGTGCTGAACACCCTGGAGAGCGCATCAGCTTTGGTGTTGCGGGTACCTGGACGAAATGAAACGGAGAACCGGAATCTAAAAAAGATCAGGGACCAGCGAGCTTGACAGGGATTCAACCGTTTAGCTGTTTTGAGGTATTCAAGGTTTTTGTGATCTGTAAGTACTGTAAACGGGTGTACAGCCCCTTCCATCCAGTATTGCCATTCTTCCAATGCCAGCTTTACAGCCAACAATTCCCTGTCTCCTATACTGTAATTACGTTCGGCCGCAGATACCTTACGTGAAAAGAAAGCTATGGGATATAGTTTGGGAGGTGCACTGGGAGAGGATCGCACCAACTACGGTCTCAGACCAAGTCGACTTTAACTGTGAAAGGGAGATTAGGATCAGGATTCTTAACAGGAGGGGATACAAAAGCAGCTTTAAGTTTATCAAAGGCGTGCTGAGCCTCAGAGTACCACTTAAGTAAGTGGTACTGTAAGTGGAGCAGCAACGCTACTGAAATTACCTATAAAGCGCCTATAAAAATTAGCAAAGCCTAGCAAGCGCTGGAGATCTTGCGTGGGCCAACTCATGACAGCTTCCACTTTGTTATCGTCCATGGGGACACCATTTGCGCTAATTATGTAGCCGAGAAATGCGATTCTCTGCCGGTGAAATTCGCTTTTTTCGGCTTTGGCATAGAGACTGTGTTCGGATAAATGCTGGAGGACTACACAGACTTGTTGGATGTGAATGGCCAGATCAGGGGAGTAGATCAAAATATCGTCTACCATCCTTCTTTTTAACGAAGAAAAAAGCCGAACCGACTGGGGATTTGGACGGGCAGACAAATCTTTGTTCGAGCGCCTCGCTAATGTATTCCGACATGTATTCCTCCATGTATTTTTCTTCATCTAAGGTAAGGGGATAAATGCGTGCCCTAGGAAGTGTAGCACCTTTAACTAAATCAATGGAACAATCACAGGTACGGTGAGGAGGTGGTTTAGTGGCACTGGTCTTACTAAAAACCTCTAAAAAATCGGAATATTCTGAGGGTACGTCAGGGAAATCAATAGCATTAGGGCTCTCCACCGAAGTGGACTGGATAGCAAATTTCTCTAAAACTAGACAGTTAGCGTGGCAGTGAGGAGACCAGGAAATACTTTCCCCTTGGGACCATGATACAACAGGATCATGAGTCTTTAACCATGGCAAACCCAGGATTAGCTGGTGTTTGGGGTGCCGAGACAGGAGCTGATCCAGCTGGATGGATAGAGAAATGAGTTGATCCAGAGTTAGATCATCATCTCTGCATGCCAGTTCCTTTTGGATGTCTGCATTTAGACCATTCCGGTACACATTAATCAGTGCTGAGTTATTCCAGCCACTACTTGCTGCCACAGGGTGAAATTCCAGTGCATAAGCAGCTGCTGACTTGTTCCCTTGTTTCAGTGTTAGCAAAAGTTCATCCCTGGAATGTCCGTATTTCCGTAGCTCGACTCTGATACACTATCCCAAACCGTGGCCTGCCGTCGAGCAAGCTCATCTACAGCTTGGGTCACACCAGCGAGGGTCTACTGGTGCTGACCGAGTTGCTTGCCTTGGTTGGCTAGACCAGACTTAATGAGCTCCGCACCCGCATCTGATCCATATAGCCGAGTATTTCTGTCAAGGCTAGACAGTACTCGTGCAGATGCAGAAATGCAGTTATATCATTTATAGTTATCATTTACTTATTATTCAGTTTATACAACACCATTACTTATTCTACAGCTACAATGAAATGTATTATTATTTTTAATTAATTTAGTAACAACTAGAAAATAAGTAGAAATTGGTAGAATTGTTACCATTATATTACCTTGTCATTACTTACTTGTTTCTGACCTGTTGTCAGGGCCAGACAAGGAGGAGACTTGTGCAGATCCGATAAAAATCTTTTATTAAAAGATTCAGCAGGGGTAGTCAAAACA
The DNA here is from genome assembly GCF_023375975.1 of Astyanax mexicanus. Taxonomy (NCBI): domain Eukaryota; kingdom Metazoa; phylum Chordata; class Actinopteri; order Characiformes; family Acestrorhamphidae; genus Astyanax; species Astyanax mexicanus. The sequence continues at coordinate 12,802,915 of NC_064432.1, read as the reverse complement.
AGCCAGGTCAATACCAGAGAAACAATGAGCAGGGAAACCATACCATAAACGGGAGACAGTCCAGAGTTCATACACGAGCAGGGAGTATCACAGAGAAGGCAGAAATCCAAAATGAGTAACAGTCCAGGTCATACACAGAATATCCAATACACGGGCAAGGCAAAAATCAAAGTCGGAAAAACACGGAAAAGGATCATACACGGAAATAACAATAGGCAATGGAAACGCTTTGTAATGCAGGGTAGAACCAATACAATTACTCGGTGAGGAGTGAGCGTGAGCGTGGTCTATTTATACTGAGGGATAATCAATACTCAGGGCTTCCTGGAGGTGTCATGCGGTGTACCACGTGATCGGGAGTGTGTGTGATGTCATGGTGAGGTGCGATCTGGGTATTGTAGTTGGAAGCTGGGAAATCGCAGGTAAAGCTGAGTGAGGGGAACACAAGTGTGCTTTTTCAGCACCAGACATGACAGTACCCTCCCCCAAAGGAGCCGGAGCGGAGACAGATCGGGGCCGACCCCGGCGACAACCACCCGACGGACAGGGAGTACAGGCGGGAGGAGCAGATGGCGCAGCGGAGGTACCGGACAGGCGGGGTCCCCTGGAACGGGCGACCCGATGAACTGGAGCAGAGCTGGCCGGGGAGCGCTTGGGACGTCCACGGGGCCTAGGGGCAGGCTTACCAGGGTTACGGGTATGAAACTCCGCGAGTAACGCAGGGTCCAACACGTCCTTGGCAGCCACCCAACTGCGCTCCTCCGGACCATACCCCTCCCAGTCAATGAGGTATTGGAGAATACCCCACACCTGCGTGAGTCCAGCACCTCCCGGATAGCATACGTGGACGAGTCCTCCCCCTCCACCGCCGCGGGTGGCACATCAGCCGGTGCAGCGTCAGCAAGTGGACCCGGGACCATAGGCTTGAGGAGAGGCACATAAAAAGTATTGTTAACACGGTATTGGGGGGGTAGCTCAACTTCAACTTCAAGCTCAGCTCATCACTTCATTAACCTGAGACAAGATCTTAAGAGGACCAATGAACTTCGGTAGAAGTTTCCTGCAACTACCCTCAAACCTAAAGTCCCGGGTTGAAAGCCACACCCGATCACCAGGTTGGTAGTTGGGGTTGTCACCACGGTGTCTGTCAGCTCGTTACTTGTACCTTAGCAACACCTCCGAGACCCTACGATGTGTCTCCTCCCACACCTGCTCACTGCGCTTCATCCATTCATCCACAGCCGGAACGTCAGTGGACACCGCTGTCCAAGGGGCTAGAGGAGGCTGAAAACCCAGAACACACTGAAAGGGGGTGAGACCAGAGGTGGTGTTAACCAAGGAGTTTTGTGCAATTTCAGCCCAGATGAGATATTGCGACCAGTCAGTAGGGTGTTTGTGGCAGTATGTGCGGAGGAATTTCCCTAATTCTTGATTAACCCTCTCACATTGACCATTACATTCTGGGTGGAAACCTGAGGTGAGACTGACATGAACTCCTAAGTGTTCACAAAATGCTGAGCAAACACGGGAAGTAAACTGTGGACCTCGATCAGATAAAATATATTCTGGTATACCAAAGTGTCTAAAAACATGAGCATAGATAGCCTGAGCAGTATGCAGAGCAGTGGGTAAAGCAGGGAAAGGAATAAACTTAACTCCTCTAGAAAAACGATCTACAATGGTAAGAACAGTAGTGTAACCATCAGACACAGGTAAATCGGTAACAAAATCAACAGCTATATGCAACTAGAGTCGTTCAGGTACAGGAAGTGGCAGTCGCTTACCGGCTGGAAGAGTTTTGGGTGTTTTGCATTGCGCACAGACGGAGCAGGAGGTAACGAAAGTATGTACATCAGCGCTCATGGTTTCCCACCAATAGCGCGCTGAGAGGAGCTGTAAAGTGCGAGTTACACCAGCATGGCCAGAAGTCAATGCGGAGTGAGCCCATGTGATTAACCTATCACGAAATGTAACTGGAACGAAAGTTTTATCGTGAGGACAATCTTCCGGACTAGGTTGATCAGAATTACTGCTTACTAGAATTACTGAATCTAACTCCCATTGAATGGCTGCGATCTGCACAGAGGGAGGAGGAATGCGTTCAGTTTCAGCTGAGTGAGATGCACTGTCTGAAGCACAATAGACTCTAGACAGCACATCAGCCTTAGTGTTACGATTCCCTGGACGGAACGAGATCGAGAAATTAAATTGGGAGAAAAATAACGACCAACGAGCTTGTCGAGGGTTAAGCCGTTTAGCGGTGCGGAGATACTCCAATTTTTTGTGATCTGTGAGCACAGTAAACAGTTGTTTAGCAGCGCCCTTAGTAGGAGCAGTAAGAGGGGCAGCGATGCTACTGAAATTACGGATAAACCGTCTATAAAAATTAGCGAAACCAAGAAATCGCTGGAGATCTTTAATAGTCTGAGGTACCGGCCAGCTAGTGACGGCTGAAACTTTCGCATCATCCATATTAACACCGTTAGAGCTGATAACGTAGCCGAGAAATGTGACGCGGTGCAGGTGGAATTCACATTTCTCGGCTTTGGCAAAGAGATTATTCTCTCGTAGACGGTCGAGAACTTGGCGGACCTGATGAACGTGCGTGGAAAGATCGGAGGAGTAAATCAAAATGTCGTCTATGAAAAGTATAACGAACTGGCCAATGTAATCACGAAAAATGTCATTCATAAAAAATTGGAAGACAGCGGGGGCGTTAGCGAGGCCGTAACTCATAACGAGGTTCTCGTAGTGGCCGTTAGTAGTCGAGAAGGCTGTCTTCCACTCATCCCCCTCCCTAATGCGTATTAAATTATACGCGCTGCGGAGATCAAGCTTGGTGAAGTACTTGGCGTTGCGCAACTGCTCTAACACAGAAGGAATAAGTGGGAGCGGGTAGGCGAATTTTTTAGTGATGTCGTTAAGTCCTCTATAATCAATACAGGGTCTCAAACCCCATCCCTCTTCTTGACAAAGAAGAAACCTGAACCGACTGGGGATTTGGATGGGCGAATGAAACCCTGAGCTAAAGCCTCAGAAACGTATTCCTCCATAGCCTTCTCCTCGTCACGAGTGAGGGGATAAATGCGTGCTTTGGGCAGAGTGGCACCCTCAATTAAATCAATAGAGCAATCGCACTCGCGATTTGCAGGCAACTTAGTGGCATTAGATTTGCTAAACACATCAGCATAATCAGCATACACAGAAGGAATTTCAGGGGTGTCTATGGCATTAGGGCTCTCTACAGAGGTAGACTGCATAGTGATAGAGTCAAAAGAGAGACAGTTCTCACGACAGAAGGGTGACCAGGCAGTGATGTCCCCCAGGCTCCAGGAAATTGTGGGGTCGTGAGTCTTGAGCCAGGGTGCCCCCAACACGAGAGGGTGTTCGGTGCGAGGCAGAACGAAGAGCGGAAGGTCTTCTACATGGAGAGCGCTGGTCTGGATGGTGAGAGGAAGAGTCTGCAGAGTGATAGGTTTGGAGCGCACCCTCTGTCCATCTATGGCGTAAACGGCGATTTTGACATGGAAGTTCTTGAGTGGGTACAGCGTGCTCCACAACCAGGTCAGTGCTGATGAAGTTACCCTCCGCCCCAGAATCTACAAGCGCTAGGACACAAAACGTATCAGTTTTAGCTGAGACAATAACAGGTAACGTTAGGCATTTAGCTCTGTGTACTGTAACAACTGTACGTACCACGTACGGGGCTGACGCCTTAGTAGATCGGGGCCGGAGCTCACACTCAGCCCTGAGATGACCTGGTTTCCCACAGTAGAGACAGAGGTGCAGACGGATCCGGCGTTGTCTCTCAGCAGCAGTAAGTCTCGACTTTTCGACTTCCATGGGCTCAGGGTCTCGTGGAATGGGTGAATTTGCAGCTGGAGTGCAGGGAAGAGACAGATTCACAGGAGCTGCTGGAGGCTGGTTGGAAACTCTGGGTCTTCTAGCCAGGAGCTGATCCAGACGGATCGACAGGGAAATGAGCTGATCCAGGGTGAGTGAGTCGTCTTTACACACCAGTTCTTTCTGAATATCGGAGTGGAGTCCATGCCGAAAAACATTAACCAGCGCAGGGTTATTCCAACCACTGCTAGCTGCTAACGTTCTAAACTCCAGCGCGTAGGCAGCTACAGACTTCTTTCCCTGGGTCAGGTTCAATAAAAGTTCTCCGCTGGACTGCCCATAGCGAGTATGATCAAAAACGCTGCGGAAAGTGGCCAAAAAAGAATCGTAGCTGGCTTCAGAAAAACTGTCCCAGATAGCAGTGGCCCACTCCAAAGCTTTGCCTGAGAGACGAGAGACAATGAACCCGATCTTAGCTCGATCGGTAGCAGGTGGGGAGTTAGAAAAAAAATACAGAACACTGAAGTAGAAACCCACCGCATTTCTCCGGGTTGCCGTCATAATCTTCAGGTTTGCAGACAGAGAAGGTAGATTCCTTGGCAGCGTTTAGAGTGGGGGTAGGCTTAGCAATGGGGCTAGTAGCGTGGGTAGCTAACCCTCTCAGGTGTCTGATAACCTCAGTTAGCTGCTGCTGCTGGCTAACCTGCTGGCGTGCTAGCTCGTCTACAGCCTGGGTCACACCAGCGAGCGTTTGCTGGTGCTGACCGAGTAGCCGGCCCTGGTTAGCCAAACCAGATTTAATAGACTCAGTATCTGCAGTCTCTGTCATAGCGGCCGAGTAATATGTCAGGGCCAGACAAGGAGGAAACTTGTGCAGATACGATAAAAATCTTTTATTAAAAGATTCAGCAGGGGTAGTCAAAACAAGCCAGGTCAATACCAGAGAAACAATGAGCAGGGAAACCATACCATAAACAGGAGACAGTCCAGAGACATACACAAGCAGGGAGTATCACAGAGAAGGCAGAAATCCAAAATGAGTAACAGTCCAGGTCATACACAGAATATCCAATACACGGGCAAGGCAAAAATCAAAGTCGGAAAAACACGGAAAAGGATAATACACGGAAATAACAATAGGCAATTGAAACGCTTTGTAAATGCAGGGTAGAACCAATACAATTACTCGGCGAGGAGTGAGCGTGGTCTATTTATACTGAGGGATAATCAATACTCAGGGCTTCCTGCAGGTGTCATGTGGTGTACCATGTGATCAGGAGTGTGTGTGATGTCATGGTGAGGTGCGTTCTGGGTATTGTAGTTGGAAGCTTGGAAATCACAGGTAAAGCAGAGTGAGGGGAACACAGGTGTGCTTTCAGCACCAGACATGACACCTGTTAATTTTACAATTACTGATTTGTTATTTAGTAACAAGTACAAAACAATGAATTAATTAATATGTAAATACAACCCGTTACCTATTGTTACAGACCTGTTACCTCAACAATTACTGATTTATTAATCAGTAACAAGAAGGAAATTTATATTTAATTTATGGATGAGTACAACTTGTTACCATAATATTACCATATTATTACCCACTTATTAGCATTCAATCAATAAGGTAAAGTTCTATCATAATATGTTTGAGTTCATAAAAACTAATTTCTGAACACAATAGATGTTTTCAGTTCAAAACAACACTGCAGTTTATTCACTCTAAGGAGTAAGAGAGGAGCTCAGAACTATGTGCAAACCACTTCTCTCAGCCTGAAACGTCTGAAAACAGCATTGTTTTTGGACACAAATAAACCCAAACACTTAAGAAATGTTGAAAACAAGATATTAGTGCTATAGGGTGTGATTGGAGATAACCACACCTTTACATTCTTATTCTTAACTGGTTTCTACATTTATTTATACATATATAATTTAGCTTCATGAACTTTGCTCTCTTTTTAACTGTCACAATGACGCAAGGCTTTGGAGGTTGTTTGTACTTTTTCCAGAATCAGGAAAGAGTGTTTTCAACAACAATGGGAGCTGTGAGGAGATTATGACCCTCAGTGGTAGAGAAGCATGCCTGTTCTACAAGGCGTAAAGTCGTACACGGGCCAGAAGATCTTTCCATCCAATCTTTTTAGCTGTATCTTCTTCTCAGAGACCTTAGGACACTTAAGGACTGTTTGATTCTTATGTGATAGACAAGGATTGTTTGCTGCGTTCACGATGGACACTGAGCTGAACAACACCATGATAAGAACTTGTTGCCTAGACCGGCTTAAGCTGATCACATCATCGGAACTGGACAACAAACTGTTAACTGTACTCTGTTGACTTAGTCATATTAATAGATTCTGTCCAATTGCATTGGTTCCTGTTGATTTACATTTCTTTTGCATATGGGTGGTTGACATAATGTGTGCCTTTTTTGGTCCAATGTGTCAAATACATGTAAATTCTAGAAAAATATGTTTTTTTGATGATGTTGTGATATAAGTGCTGTTTTATATGAACTTACAGAGCATTCATTGGATTAATATTTAATTTCCCCATTTTCAGTTAAACCAGAAAAAGCTCATATATTAGTAACCAAGATGTCTACTTTTGAGTCTGCTTGGCTACAAGTTTGAGCATAATATTTTGAAGCCACCCTTAACTGTAACATTTTGTCCCAAAAATTAATATCATATGGTGTGACGCCATACTTCTTTTTTTAAACAGGCAATTGTTTGGAGCCCTTTGGGGAATTGGGGTTCTCCTTGTTTCAGGAGGAAGAACAACACCTCAGACGGACACTGACAGTTACAGGGTGTGTTATTGCTCTTTATGTTTTTTTAGAAAAATCACAATCTCTAGCGCTCTTGCTTTAGTTCTTTGCTATAGTATTTTGGTGTGACACATTTTACACAAAAATGCCCAAATTAAATAACTTTTCAGTCAATATTACCTTTAAAACTATATTGTCATATTGTAGTTAGTATGGTTTTATGATGCTAGCTTAAAGTACATGAAACCTCACATGGTGTGACACAACATCATAAGGTGTTACAAGGGGTTTCTTGTTACACCATATGATTATTTTGTTACACTATATGATATGAACTGCATTTAAATACATAAACAAGGCTCTTATATTGTAGGTAATAGTTAAATAAGAAATCCAACAGCCCAGTTTCTGAACAAAATATATGTTTTCAGTTCCAAACAACACTTGCAGTTTTTTCGCTCTAAGGAGTGAGAGAGCAGCTCAAAACTGTGTGCAAAGCCTTTATTAAATTTAACACACAAATAAACCCAAACACTTAAGAAATGACATTCAGAATTGTAAAAAAAATGATGAATTGAAAGATTTTGGTTATTTATCATAAACTCATCAATGTGACAGATGAGGAATAATGCCAGCAACAGTTATAAGAATTTTGGTGCATTTGTAACAAGGTATTCCCAAATTAATTTTAAGTGTATGGAAAGAATATGAGTTAACGTCTTCCTATGTGTATAGATAAAGTAAATAATCAAAAAGGTAACATATTTGCACATGAGCAATGCTACACTTTTATATAGCAATGACAAATAATCAATACCCATTTTTTATTTAATACACAATAACATTCATGTCACACCACATGACAATTTTAGTAACTAAGACTGTAAACTAGTGAATAAATGTCAATTTCAAGAAAGAAATCTACAAAACTATTGATATATATGTATATGTATGGAAATATAAGAGTTGGTAGAATATAACCCAGTATTTTACTTACTTATATTCGATAACTTTTTTTTACATTTGTTCATCCATAAATGTATAACTGCTTGGATGAAGTCTATGAGGTGAAGGTTTCTTTTTCTTTCTCTCTCCCTCTGTATTAATCTATCGAGATATAATTATACTATGTGTTGATTCGTTGATGTACTTTTACTCTTTTCTAATGTATCTATTAATTTATGGTCCTTTTATATATATTTGTAATCCTGAAACTATTTTCCAGTTAATTTTGATATATTTTAAATTCTAAACTTTGACTTTTAGTGGTCATCTTTTCATGTTCTGGAATTTCTCACATCCGAGTTTTATCTAAGAAATGCTGTGGTAAATTACCCTACAAATTTTGGTGTTTCTTCCTGGTTATGAAAATAAAGAGTGATGTTACATTGAGTCTGACTGATCTGGCAAGTAATTTATGGACCTTCTATACTATCATGACACACTGCAGTGTAAGGTAGGTTACATTCAATTTAATAATATCAAAATGGCTAGCACTGGGAGTTAGTGAAACCCTGATATAAAGGTGCTGTATACCAATATGGGTGTAAGTCACAACGATTCATCATTTTGCATGATTCTTATCTCCCAAGCGTTCAGGTTGTGCACAACACTTCTTCTGTCTGAAAACCAGACAGTAATTTGTATCAAAAGTTTGCAAAATATGAAATATATATTTTGAGAAATTCCATAAGATTCAGCTCAGTTTTGCCAATAATATATATATAATATACAATCAAATGACAAGAAGTTGGCAGCACTAATTCTTGTTTTAGGCATGCCTTTGTTTTGTGTTAAGGCAGAAATTAGAATAAAATGTTAACTCGGTCATGGTTTAAACATTTTAATGTTAACAGTTGGCCATGAATTAACCTTGCTATACCTTAAAAGAGATGCGCCTGCACTCCTAGAATGGGAAATGGATGTGTTAATATTGTGCTGGTCAAAAGTTTGGAACCATTAGCATAAAAAAGGACCTATTTTCTTTGGTAAGATGTAATTTGACAATCCCTGTGTTGGAATTATTACAAGCTACAGTGAATTGGGTCTCTCTTTCTGACTTTTAAATAATAAGAAAAAAAGCTTTCTGTTTTGCTTTCCATATGTTCTCTCCTTCCCGCAAAGAAGAATTGCATTGTTTGGCTGGAATTTATTTTTGTTTTAGTTATTTCATAAGGCTTAACGATTTGTAATAATATTATAGAATTCCTTCCAGGATTTTTTTAAGTGTTTGGATTTTTTTTTATGTTGCTCAGTGCTCTTTTCAGGGCGTTTTGAGAGGTCAGAGGTGGTGCTCATCAAGCGAGTCTTGAACTGCATTACAGGACCCAGACACAGCGTCCCCTGCTTACAGTACTGTGAATGTCGTAACAGAGCAGGAGAGTTTTAGATGAGAGACTGTGTTTGGTGCAGCTGCTAGTCGATGGCTGGACGGCATCTTTACCAAATCAGCTGTGATTAAAATGTTACAGCGCTGGTCCAGGAAACTGGTTTCAGATCTATAAGAACTGAGCGATCAGAGTCTGCTTTGGATCAACCACCAACCACACCCACCCACAGCCCAACAGAGTCACCCCTCAGCCTGAGCCAGCAACAGAGATGTGAGACCACATTTTCTGTTTTTTCTTTATATGCCTTTTTTTTTACTTTTTATTAAGAAGGAGTGATTTAATATACATTTTTTAAACTTTACATCTGGTGGTGACTCAAATAATGACTGGTATTTACATCAAAGATCTAAAATAAAATTTACTTCAGGAAAAATCTTTCATTTTATTTGTAAACAGTAGTCAACCAAACATAGATGCTAGGCAGATATTAACTAGCTTGCTAAACCACCAACCAACTTTGTCAGTCTTGTGACTATATGCCAAACAAATCAACAATTGAAACTTAAGTATGCTTTATTTTTGCAAATGACTTACAGATGTTACAGTTCACAAAAAAATGATTTATTGTTTATTTATTTATCTATTATTTATTATAAAAATTAATATTAGGCCAATGACTTCTAGCAGCACTACTGCAGCTCATAGGTTGAAAATCTCTAATAAAAACAACTTAGCCAAAACTTAGGTGGACCATGCACTGAAAAAAAAAACTCTGCTGGATTTACATGAAAAAGTATGTACATCGGTTGCACATAAATAAGTTGTGTTTTCAAAAAATAATATACTCATTCTGAACATCTATTTTTTGGTTCACCGAACATGACTTATTATTTTAAAGCTATTCTTTCATGTAAATTGTAGTCAAATGCAATTGGTTAAAAGCAACATCACTTTCATATAATAGAGCTAATAGATTAATGCAAAATATTAAATTATGCTTTGTTAAACCAATGTGTCTTTCATGTGAAACACACAGTGTGATAAAATGACCTAACCTCTCTCAAGTCATTACTGAGTCCAGGTACACAGTGTAATCCGATTTACATTGTTATATTATTGATAACAAAAAAAAAAACCTGAAAAGCAGACTTTACTGCATTTAACTTACAAATGAAACCAAACACTTAAGAAATGTAAAAAAAAAACATGTTAATCCGTTTTACACTGTTATAATGTGTTTCAGGTCTTAAAAAGTCATTTTTGAGCGAAAGAGAAGTTTTCAGTTCCAGTTCGGTTTATCGCTCTAAGGAGTGAGAGAGGCGCTCAAACGTATGGGCAAAACGCTTTTCTCAGCCTGAATCACTGAAAAAAAGACTTTACTGCATTTAACTCACAAATGAACCCAAACACTTAAGCAATGTTGAGAACAAGATGATAATGCATTTTACACAGTTTAAAGTCATTTTTGGTCTTAAAAAGTCATTTTTGGTCGAAAGAGGAGTTTCAGGTCAAAACAACACTTGATGCGGTTTATCGCTCTAAGGAGTGAGAGAGGAGCTAAAAAGTATGGGCAAAACGCTTTTCTCAGTCTGAATCACTGAAAAGCAGACTTTACTGCATTTAACTTACAAACGAACCCAAACACCTAAGAAATGTTGAGAACAAGCTGTTCGTGCATTTTTCACAGTTATAATGTGTTTCAGGTGTTAAAAACTCATTTTTGGGCGAAAGAGGAGTTTTCAGTTCGACACAACACTTGATGCGGTTTATCACTCTAAGGAGTGAGAGAGGCGCTCAAACGTATGGGCAAAACGCTTTTCTCAGCCTAAATCACTGAAAAACGGACTTTACTGCATTTAACTCACAACTGACCCCAAACACTTAAGAAATGTTGAGAGGAAGATGATAGTGCATTGTACACAGTTATAATGTGTTTCAGGTCTTAAAAAGTCATTTTTGGGCGAAAGAAGAGTTTTCAGTTCAAAACAACACTTTTTGCGGTTTATCGCTCTAAGGAGTGAGAGAGGCGCTCAAACGTATGGGCAAAACGATTTTCTCAGCCTGAATCACTGAAAAACAGACTTTACTGCATTTAACTCACACATGAACCCAAACACTTAAGCAATGTTGGGAACAAGATGATAATGCATTTTACACAGTTTAAAGTCATTTTTGGTCTTAAAAAGTCATTTTTGGTCGAAAGAAGAGTTTCAGGTCAAAACAACACTTGATTCGGTTTATCGCTCTAAGGAGTGAGAGAGGAGCTCAAAAGTATGGGCAAAACGCTTTTCTCAGTCTGAATCACTGAAAAGCAGACTTTACTGCATTTAACTTACAAATGAAACCCAAACACCTAAGAAATGTTGAGAACAAGCTGTTCGTGCATTGTACACAGTTATAATGTGTTTCAGGTCTTAAAAAGTCATTTTTGGGCGAAAGAAGAGTTTTTAGTTCAAAACAACACTTTTTGCGGTTTATCGCTCTAAGGAGTGATAGAGGCGCTCAAACGTATGGGCAAAACGATTTTCTCAGCCTGAATCACTGAAAAACAGACTTTACTGCATTTAACTCACACATGAACCCAAACACTTAAGCAATGTTGGGAACAAGATGATAATGCATTTTACACAGTTTAAAGTAATTTTTGGTCTTAAAAAGTCATTTTTGGTCGAAAGAGGAGTTTCAGGTCAAAACAACACTTGATGCGGTTTATCGCTCTAAGGAGTGAGAGAGGAGCTCAAAAGTATGGGCAAAACGCTTTTCTCAGTATGAATCACTGAAAAGCAGACTTTACTGCATTTAACTTACAAATGAAACCCAAACACCTAAGAAATGTTGAGAACATGCTGTTCGTGCATTTTTCACAGTTAAAATGTGTTTCAGGTCTTAAAAACTCATTTTTGAGCGACCGAGAAGTTTTCAGTTCCAAATAACATTTGATGCGGTTTATCACTCTAAGGAGTGAGAGAGGCGCTCAAACGTATGGGCAAAACGCTTTTCTCAGCCTAAATCACTGAAAAACGGACTTTACTGCATTTAACTCACAACTGACCCCAAACACTTAAGAAACGTTGAGAGGAAGATGATAGTGCATTGTACACAGTTATAATGTGTTTCAGGTCTTAAAAAGTCATTTTTGGGCGAAAGAAGAGTTTTCAGTTCAAAACAACACTTTTTGCGGTTTATCGCTCTAAGGAGTGAGAGAGGCGCTCAAACGTATGGGCAAAACGATTTTCTCAGCCTGAATCACTGAAAAACAGACTTTACTGCATTTAACTCACACATGAACCCAAACACTTAAGCAATGTTGGGAACAAGATGATAATGCATTTTACACAGTTTAAAGTCATTTTTGGTCTTAAAAAGTCATTTTTGGTCGAAAGAAGAGTTTCAGGTCAAAACAACACTTGATTCGGTTTATCGCTCTAAGGAGTGAGAGAGGAGCTCAAAAGTATGGGCAAAACGCTTTTCTCAGTCTGAATCACTGAAAAGCAGACTTTACTGCATTTAACTTACAAATGAAACCCAAACACCTAAGAAATGTTGAGAACAAGCTGTTCGTGCATTGTACACAGTTATAATGTGTTTCAGGTCTTAAAAAGTCATTTTTGGGCGAAAGAAGAGTTTTTAGTTCAAAACAACACTTTTTGCGGTTTATCGCTCTAAGGAGTGATAGAGGCGCTCAAACGTATGGGCAAAACGATTTTCTCAGCCTGAATCACTGAAAAACAGACTTTACTGCATTTAACTCACACATGAACCCAAACACTTAAGCAATGTTGGGAACAAGATGATAATGCATTTTACACAGTTTAAAGTAATTTTTGGTCTTAAAAAGTCATTTTTGGTCGAAAGAGGAGTTTCAGGTCAAAACAACACTTGATGCGGTTTATCGCTCTAAGGAGTGAGAGAGGAGCTCAAAAGTATGGGCAAAACGCTTTTCTCAGTATGAATCACTGAAAAGCAGACTTTACTGCATTTAACTTACAAATGAAACCCAAACACCTAAGAAATGTTGAGAACATGCTGTTCGTGCATTTTTCACAGTTAAAATGTGTTTCAGGTCTTAAAAACTCATTTTTGAGCGACCGAGAAGTTTTCAGTTCCAAATAACATTTGATGCGGTTTATCGCTCTAAGGAGTGAGAGAGGAGCTAAAAAGTATGGGCAAAACGCTTTTCTCAGTCTGAATCACTGAAAAGCAGACTTTACTGCATTTAACTTACAAACGAACCCAAACACCTAAGAAATGTTGAGAACAAGCTGTTCGTGCATTTTTCACAGTTATAATGTGTTTCAGGTCTTAAAAACTCATTTTTGAACGAAAGAGGAGTTTTCAGTTCGACACAACACTTGATGCGGTTTATCACTCTAAGGAGTGAGAGAGGCGCTCAAACGTATGGGCAAAACGCTTTTCTCAGCCTAAATCACTGAAAAACGGACTTTACTGCATTTAACTCACAACTGACCCCAAACACTTAAGAAACGTTGAGAGGAAGATGATAGTGCATTGTACACAGTTATAATGTGTTTCAGGTCTTAAAAAGTCATTTTTGGGCGAAAGAAGAGTTTTCAGTTCAAAACAACACTTTTTGCGGTTTATCGCTCTAAGGAGTGAGAGAGGCGCTCAAACGTATGGGCAAAACGATTTTCTCAGCCTGAATCACTGAAAAACAGACTTTACTGCATTTAACTCACACATGAACCCAAACACTTAAGCAATGTTGGGAACAAGATGATAATGCATTTTACACAGTTTAAAGTCATTTTTGGTCTTAAAAAGTAATTTTTGGTCGAAAGAGGAGTTTCAGGTCAAAACAACACTTGATGCGGTTTATCGCTCTAAGGAGTGAGAGAGGAGCTCAAAAGTATGGGCAAAACGCTTTTCTCAGTATGAATCACTGAAAAGCAGACTTTACTGCATTTAACTTACAAATGAAACCCAAACACCTAAGAAATGTTGAGAACAAGCTGTTCGTGCATTTTCACAGTTATAATGTGTTTCAGGTCTTAAAAAGTCATTTTTGGGCGAAAGAAGAGTTTTCAGTTCAAAACAACACTTTTTGCGGTTTATCGCTCTAAGGAGTGAGAGAGGCGCTCAAACGTATGGGCAAAACGATTTTCTCAGCCTGAATCACTGAAGACTTTACTGCATTTAACTCACACATGAACCCAAACACTTAAGCAATGTTGGGAACAAGATGATAATGCATTTTACACAGTTTAAAGTCATTTTTGGTCTTAAAAAGTCATCTTTGGTCAAAACAACACTTGATTCGGTTTATCGCTCTAAGGAGTGAGAGAGGAGCTCAAAAGTATGGACAAAGCGCTTTTCTCAGTCTGAATCACTGAAAAGCAGACTTTACTGCATTTAACTTACAAATGAAACCCAAACACATAAGAAATGTTGAGAACAAGCTGTTCGTACATTTTTCACAGTTAAAATAACTGAAAAACGGACTTTACTGCATTTAACTCACAACTGACCCCAAACACTTAAGAAACGTTGAGAGGAAGATGATAGTGCATTGTACACAGTTATGGGCAAAACGATTTTCTCCGTCTGAAGCACTGAAAAACAGACTTTACTATATGCAACTCACAAATTAACCCAAACACTCATTTTTGAGCGAAAGAGAAGTTTTCAGTTCCAAACAACATTTGATGCAGTTTATGGATCAAAAAAACTGCATCGAGAGGAGCTCAAAAGTATGCGGAAAGCGCTGTTCTTAGCCTGAGTAAATGAAAAACAGACTTTACTCACAAATGACCCCAAACACTTAAGAAATGTTGAGAAATGTTAGTGCATTTTACACTGTTTTAATGTGTTTCAGGTCTTAAAAACTCATTTTTTAGCGACACTTGATGCGGTTTATCGCTCTAAGGAGTGAGAGAGGCGCTCAAACTATGGGCAAAACGCTTTTCTCAGTCAGAATCACTGAAAAACAGACTTTACTACATGCAACTCACAAATAACCCAAACACTTAAGAAATGTTTAAAACAAGATGTGTTTTACACATATATGTTATAATTTGAATTTGTCAATTCAAATTCTTGATGCAGTTTATCGATCTAAGGAGTGAGAGAGGAGCTCAGAACTCCTCTCTCACTTCTTGAAAACAAGAAGTTATAATGTGTTTTATGTATAAAATACTAATTTCTCATAGAAACAGAAAAGTTTTAAGGGAGTGAGAGCGCATAACACTTTTCTCAGCCTGAATCGTTCAACACTTAAGAAATGTTAATTTCTACACAATTACTATAAGCACTCGTCACTGTTCTTTAAATTTATTGTAGGCTCACCTGTAAACAAGTGTAGTGTGTTTCCCAGTAACCGAACGATTTTTATACTGAAATAAAACAGAAAAGGGCTGGAAAATGCAAAATGTTGCTTGTTACATGTTAACAAAATACAGATACTGTATTTTATGTTATTTATGTCTTATTTTATGTTATTTTATTTTATGTTATTCATGTATTTATTTTATGTTAGTTATGTCTGAAAAAAATGCTCAGAAATTAGTTTAGTGACAGAACAAAAACAAGAACAAGGTCAACCCACTCCAAACAGACAAATAACAAAGAAAAACATAACAATAATGAAAAGCACTTAATGAAAAGATATGGATAATGTATAAACAGGTACTAATCTTTCAATTTGAAAAGGTTATGTGAATGAGTTATGGCAAATTTGAGTGTGTTAATTTTGATGAGTGCAGGGTTGTAGAGCAGGAATTGCAACACAGCGAGCAGTGAAGAGCCAAGCAGGGCAACATCAGGAACAGGGCATCTTGATACATGTAGATGATAGATAGATAGAGAGAACAGAATGTCAGATATATGGAATTAGTTTTGACTGGATTTATTACAGAGAATATAAAACATTAACAGACTGTGGCTAAAACGGTAACATAACACTGGCATCCACCCACTTCACCGCATGCATCAACAACAATCAGCATCAGCTCTCAGTTTATCACAACTGCCTATGTCCATGAACCCCTGGATCTGCAGCCTTATCTAAAGTAAGTTTATAGTCTAGACTTAAAGATTGAGACTCTGAACATATTCAGGAAGATTATTCCAGAGTTTGGGAGCTTTATAAGAGAAAGCTCTTTCTTCTGCAGAGCTCCTCTGAATTTTGTGAAGTAATAAGAAACCAGCACCCTAAGATCTAAGTAATCACGGTGGTTCATAACTGGAGATGAGATGAGGGACCTGAAGCATTTTGAACTAGCTGAAGTTTATTTAAGTTACTGCTGGAACATGCTGACAGTAGCGCATTACAATAATCAAGCCTTGAAGGTAATGAAGGCATGTGCTATTTTTCATGCAGGCACAAGGCATTTCTTAGCTTGGCAATGTTACCAAAAGCTGTTCTAGTAACATTAGATATGTGATTATCAAATGCTAGATCTGAATCTATGATAACGCCAAGATTTTTAGCTGCTGAACCAGGTGTGATGGAGTAGTCAGCCAGATTTAACAATCTAGCAGCTTTTGGGACTAATCAGAGAACTTCTGTTTTATCACTATTTAATAGGAGAACGTTGTGCGACATCCATGATTTCACATCGTTTACACATTCCTTTATTTTCTTCATTCTTACTCTGTCATCAGGTTTGGCTCACTGTTATGCTTGTCATCCGCATCCGAAAATTAGCGTCATGTTCTCAGTGGAAGCATATAAATTGTCAATAATAACGGTCCTAAGAGAACGCCTTGTGGACTTCCATATCTTACCTTAGTATAACTGAAAGGTATATTGGAGGTATTTACACTCACAAACTGATAACGATAGGTTAAGTATGATTTGAACCATGATGAACCAGTTACACCGACTATTTTCTCTAATCTTTCTAAAAGAACAGCTTGAGAAGTAGCATTCGGAAAACACAGCCTTTGTCAGCGGCAAGAGGCAGATCATTTGTTTTTTAACTAAAGCTGTCTCAGTACTATGATAAGGCATATATCTGGATTGGAATTTTTTATAGATCTGGTAAGAGCAGGTAAAAGCAAAGTTGTTGGGCCACAGCTTTTTTTTTATCTTAGAAATAAGGGTAGTTTTGAAATACATCTTTAGTTAAACAGTACACTATAAGATCAAGATTTCGTTTCTTGATCAAATGTTTAATTACCGCTGTTTTAAAGGCTTTGGGTACATGCCAGAGTGTGAGCGATGAGTTTACTATTATTAACAGTGGTTTAATTATATCTGGTAGTACCTGTTTTAGTAATTTTGTGTGAACAGCATCAAGTGTGCAGGTTGTGCTGTTTGATGAAGGGATTACTACCTGCCTGGTTTTTAGACCATTTGGAAATAACACTAAAGAGAGCTCTAGGACTACTTTTATTCATTTCAATGAGGCCAGATATGCTGAGCAGGCTTTATTAAGTTCTTTTCTATACTTGAACAACTGTCTTTCCACGCAGTTTAGTTGATTGATATTTACGCTTAAAATTTTGTACTAACTGCTTTAAGGTGCAAGCTTTTTTCTGTTTCTCTATTTTATGTTTAAGGGGTGTTACACCATCTAAGGTAAAGCGAAAGGTATTTTTTTGTTTAAAAGGTTCAGTTAGTTTGTCTAGTTTTACTGCGTCTACAGGAGAGAACATAGTTGATGAGTCATGAAGCTTATTGGTAAATTGTTGGGCTGTAAAGGGCATTGTTGAATATTTCATGGAGTAGCTGGGGAGTGTACATATGTTATAATGAAGAAGATGTAGTTTAAATTTAAATAAGGTAGTGATCTGAAATTGCTTTTGAACAATATTTTGAACAATACAGAGTCTAAAATTAAATGCCTTTTTTAATGGATCATCCAGTTTTTCAAAATGAATGTTTAAGTCTCCTACTACAATCACATTTGCTAGTATTTACCCACGCCCTTGACTGGGCAGAGAAGAAGAAAAGAGGGGGGGCGGGGGGCCAACTCAGAGTATTTGGGGTGGAGTTCGGGGCAGCTTCGCTGTAAAGCGTGAAGCCGAAGCCCCAAAAGTTAAATCAGAACTTTCGACCACTGCAAGGATTTTAGAAGAAGTCTGACTGTGAAAGGCTTGGAAACTCCAGCGTCTTAGTGTTGGAAGTACAACTTTGTAGTCTTTGAGAAAGCCAGAGGCTGAGCCGATGTGAGCTGGTGAGTTGCTGTGTAATCAACTAATTAATTAAGTTATTACTCGGGTGCAAATGTTGTTACATCTAGGATGGTGGGAACTGCCAGAAGAGCATGAAGAGCAGAATTAGGGAAAGTGGAAGAGGGGTTGAGTGTTGCAGAAAGAAGGGAGGCACATGACCTGTGCGGAGCATGAATGCAGTAAGACACAAAAGAGGTGCGGATTGAGTGCACAAGGCTCTCTTTGAGGTCTCTGATACCCGGAGAATATGTGGTGGTTGGAAAGGGTGAGGAGATCCGAGTAGCAGTTGAGAGAGAATTAAGGCAGAGCGATAAACTAGAGAAGAAAGAACGGGTAACAGCAAGTGCTGGCGAGATGTGGAAAGCAGTGTGGAGGTCCAAGGAAAGAAAGGTAGGGAATGAATTAAGTGAGGTGTTTTAAGGAGCTGCCAGCCTATTCGAATATGGGTGTGTACTGGAATAACAGCATAGAGGGTGAGGTCCTAGGAGTCAGAAATCAGTTGAAGTGGACAGATGGTGTCTAACAACTTTGTGGAATGATGCACATGTTGTACATGTAGCTTAAAGGCACCAAAGGAGAAGCCGGACCTCGATGTCGTGCCGCTGCTCCATGTCACGTAGCAGGTGTGACTTAGGAAGTTAGACAGGGTGCCTGTGAAGGCCCAGCCAGACCTGGGGAAGTGAAGCGAAGTACGTCGATGATGGTGAAGAGGATGAATATTGTAATGAAGGCGATAACGAAGCCAACAATGGCGGTGAAGATTGGTAAATGACAGAGATGACTGCGATAGTTTTAAAATTGCATTGATGAAGATGATGGCGACGATGTTAATTAAGGCAATGGTGGTCATGATGGCGATGACTGCAATGATGACGATGAAGGTGGCACTGATCAGAAAAGGGAACATGACAGAGATGATGCCGATGATGTCGTTGATTACGGCGATGATAATGATTGGTAGATGACAAAGATGACCGCGGTAGTTATCGTTGCATTGATGAAGGCAATGACGATGATGAAGACGAACGGACTGATGGTGGGATGATGGAGGATGGGCAGGGAGGATGGACAGACTGATGGTGGGATGATGGAGGATGGGCAGGGAGGACGGACAGACTAATGTAGGGATGATGGAGGATGGGCAGGGAGGACGGACAGACTGCTGTAGCGAAGATGGGGAAGGAGGCGAAGACGATGGTGGTGGCGACGATGGTGATGAAGGTTAGTATGGTGAGGGTGATGGCAATGATGGCAAGGATAAATTGGAATGATGAGGGCGAGATGATTGCGGCGATGATGATGGCGATGATGTTGGCAGAGATGGTGGCAATGATGACGATGAAGATGGCCATGATGATGATGACAGCTATGATGATGACGACTATGGAAAGATGATGAAGGTGATGCAGGCTGAGATGGTGGCGATGATGACTATGGTGATGAAGATGGCCATGATGAGTGCGAGATGATGCTCAAGACGATGGCGATGATGAAGGCGAAGAAGATGCAGGTGAAGAAGGTGAAAGCGAAGAAGATGCAGGTGAGAAGATGGCGGTGATGATGAAGGCGGTGATGTAGGCAGAGATGGTGGCGATGATGACGAAGATGCCGTGATGAAGATGGCCATGATGAGGGCGAGATTATGCCCAAGACAATGATGATGATGAAGACGAAGGAGATGCAGGCGGTGAAAGTGATTAAGATGCAGGCTAAGAAGGTGAAAGCAACGAAGATGCAAGCGAGAAGATGACGGCGATGATGATGATGGCGGTGATGTAGGTAGAGATGGTGGCGATGATGGCGATGAAGATGGCCATGGTAATGACTATGGTGGTGATGATGAAGGTGATGGTGGCGATGAAGACGATGGTGAAGATGGACATGTTGATGGCAGTGATGATAAAGGCAATAATTATAGTGATGAAGGCAGAGATGGTGGTATGATGACGAAGGCGATGAAGGTTGTGATAATGATGACGACTGCGATGGTGATGATGAAGGTGAGGATGATAAGGGTGCCACGAATTGTGGCGATGATGACAATGGCAAAAATAATAGACAGCAGCGGCGATGGTGGCAAAGATATGGCGGCGACGATTACGATGGTGAAGATGCTGATGGCAAAGATGCTTAGGATGATGGCAAAGATGATTATGATTATGGCGAGGATGATTATGATGGGAAGCAGGAAGCATATGTGACCTTCGCACACTGTCCTGCTCCAAGGATGGACGCCACGTTTGGATGATTGGTCTTCAATTCTGAAACGAGGTCAGCATTCACATGTGCCGGGCTAGTCAGCAAGCCGGCCAACAGCAGGGATATCTCAGATTGCTGGGGGTCTCCCAATATGCACTCTTTTACACTGAAACTGGCAGAATGCGACCAGCAGGTGGTGGTGAACTATTTCACTGAACTATTTATATAAAAGGCAAACTTACACACGCTCAGGAGAAAGAGGCTCGAGCATCGCCCAGTGAGGCTGCAGGAAGCCGGAGCCACAGACGGCCAGTGAGTCGTGCGGTGGAACGCCAGTTGGAGGGCGAAAGCTGGCCGTGGGATTTGGTGGTTCGGGCGAAGAAATGCCGTGGAATCGAAGTTCCAACTGCAAACCAGAGACAGCTCCAAACCAATGCAGTGGGCCGCTGGAGGGGCACGGGCAGCGCCGACAAGGATAAAGAGGAGTCCGGTGAAGACGCGAGGAGGCCCCGCGAGGGTAGCAGAGTGTGCTGGCATGGAAGCAGGAGGGGATTAGCAGCAGCAGCGGCGCTGGGAGAGGTGGCGGTGAGAGAGAGAGAGGCCGTCGAGGACGCGAAGATTGCGTGGAGGCCTCGTAGGGGCAGCAGTAGGGGAGTAGCAGCAGCGGAGGCGCTGGGAAAGGTGGTGGAGAGAGAGAGAGAGAGAGAGAAGAAGCCGCTAAAGGCCGGAGGAGACCTCACGGAAGTTGCCGGACCAGGTCGAGGAGCCGGGAGGGGAGACGCCAGCCGAGGCAGTGGCAGTGGATGAGCTGAGGTGGACAGGAACAGCCGGTCGCAGGAGACAGACAGGTGCAGAACCGTCGTGTACCAGGTAAGGAGCGAGAGCCAACACCACATGAGAGGAAGTGACAGTTTAAATAGGGAAGAAAGTGGGAGGAGTGAGGGCGTGGATCAAACTCCCAAAACTAAGCTATAATTCATAACTTAACTTATCGCTACATACCGCTTAATCTGCAACAAAATCAATAAATTCGGAATAAGGCCCTGGTGGTGTATAGATATTATTTAAAGGAAATGCATTCTTTTTTGTTACTGGATTAATTATACTGGTGTAAAGGAGCTCAAAAGAAGTAAAATTACCACAGTGTTTCTTATGCTATCTAAGGTATTTCGAAGAAAAACAAACAAAAAAAACTATGCAGATTAATTTTGACATAAACATTGGGCCTTATACATCAATATTTTCCAAAGATTTTGTTCCTGGGAAAATAGTCTACATCAAATCCATGTTGTGTTCTTGAACTCTCGTTTGGGCTTTGTGCTCCAAAGTGGACGTATATTATGTTTTTACCTAAGAACAAATACCAAATAAGACAATGGGAAATATTTTACTAAACTGGGTAAGTGGGTTTTAAGAAGAAATGTAGTCTCAGGAACAGTTAGTAAATGATGCCCATTGTTATGTAATAATAAATGTATAGGAACGCTAGCAGATCCCCTTGATTTGCTTCTTTTTCCATACTGAGCATGTTTTTTGTCTTGGTGTGCCTCATCTTCCTCCCTTTCTTCCCTTGCACATTAGAAGAGGAGAAGGAGGTGGAGGAGGTGGAAGAGAAAGCAGAGGAGTGTGAGTTTGATAGCTTTCTGATTCCTTCTTTTCTGGATAAACATGTAAAAATACTTTAAATTAACTTTACAAGCACATGAATTTCCTGCAAATGTAATGTATATGAAGTACTGACCAGGGGTGGGACCAGAGATGGGACGCTCCAGGGCTAACTTCAGCTGTTGCTTGAAAATGTCTCTCTTCTATTTAAGGCCACAGACCTAGTCCTGAAAACTTTTGACAAGCAACTGGGCTGTTTGATCTGCAGGCTTACAGTTATCAGCTGTCAAATCAGAACAAATTCATGTTACGTGGGTAATTTTTACAGATACATTAAGAAAAGTCGCAAGAAATCACCCACCCACAGAACCACCACAGAGCAGATATTATTTGGGTGGTTGGATAATTTCTGAGTTTAATTCAATCATACTAACATAACACACACTTACACACCACACAATACCAGTGTCACTGCAGTACTGAGAGTGACCCACCACCCAAATAATGGTCTTGTGGGGTCCTGAGCATTGAAGAACAGTGTGTAAGAAAGATAATGAAGTGTTTAAAAGATTTACACCATAATAATAGAACTACAAAGTCTCCTACAGTGGATTTAAGAAAATGTACACACCTCTGTTACAATGAAAGTTTTGTGTTGTAAAACAAATGAGTCAAAGATAAATATTTACAGAATGTTTTACATCTTTAATGTGAACTATAATCTGTACAAACTGAAATCTTTAGAGAAAGAAGTAAAAAAATTAAAATAATATTGTTGAAAAGGTGTGCACACCCTGAGACAACTAATACTTTTGAAGCACCTTTTAACATTGTTATAGCACTCAGTATTTGGTATTGGTTAGGAGCCCTATCAACATGGCACATTTTGACTTAGCAATATTTACCCGCTCTTCTTTGCAAAAACACTCCAAATCTGTCAGATTGTGGGGGCATCTCCTGCGTACAGCCCTCTTCAGATCATCCCAAAGGTTTTAAGTGTGGGGACCCTTACTAAGACCTTACTTATCTTGTTAGGGTTATGGCTTGTTCCCTATCACAATAAAACAACAGTTAACAGGAAAGGTGGAGGTCATGATAAGTTGTAGAAGACCAGTAACATTGTCAAATAGTTGCTCAAAGGATTACAAGAAAGGCACATCAGAACCCCCTCTTCACTTCAGAAGATATTCAGGAAGGTTGATCAAACTCTGGAGGTGAAATAGATATTAATATTCTAAAAAAAATAGCAATAATTAATCAGTCTATATCTAATCTGAACATCATTGAAAATCTGTAAATTGACCTCAAAAGAGCAGTTAATGCAAGAAAACAACAGATTTCAGTAGAGACCTGTGAAGCTCTGGGGGATTCCATATTTAGGGTTAAGGATATCTTTTGTGAAATACTCTATATATGTATGGCTAAGTCGATAGAGAAGAAAAAGCAGAAGAGTCTGTGTTTAATGGCTTATCAATTTTTTTCTTTTCTGGACCTACATATAAAAATGCTTTAAATTAGAGATGGTACAATCGATCTGCAGTGTATAGGTATCGAGCGATTTTCAGTCAAAATACGGTATCGGGCATCGACCGATATTCCTCTGATTTAGCCGATCCGATTCAGGAGTTTAGGGTTAAGCAGTTAAGCAGTGCTATGTGTGGTTGGATAAACTGCTCGCTTACAGGAAGATGCATATATATATATACTAATACACATTCAGCTTCACCGCTGTTTCGAAGTTTAAATCACGCTACGTTTAACCGGTAGCAATACAGTTTCCGCCTTCTTTTGATAGATCTGTTAAGGTGATTGGCTGCAGTAAAAAATGATGGATAGCTTGGTCCGTCTGAGGATTGGCTTAATAAAAAGTGATTGACAACGAAAGTGTAGTATCTGATTGGCTGCAGTCGAAAATGATTGACACATGCTCCGCCCTTTAGCCACGCCCATTGGGGCTCTGGCCTGAACTTAGCAAAACTGCTTATGTTAACTAGTTAGCTAGCTGCCTCCTAGCCTAGTTGACGACTCTATTGTGTAGTTAAATTGTTGCTAGCGATCTGCCATTTTTTACTAACACTAAAATAATACAGTACACATCACAGCTTTAAGACACTGAATGCCACTCACTTATCAGTCTCCATGATAGGTTAGCTCCCCCATTATCCTCTCACTCACCCAGGCTGACTCCTTCCCTCACAGGTCGCCTTCGGCTCTGACAGCTCCTCCCCTGCTCAGTCAGTAACAGGAGGAAAATAGGTCTCTCATAATAACTTTAATAAAGAAAAAAGTATTTACCCACAACAATTATTAGTGATAATTTAAACATTTTGCTTATAGATAACCACAGTTTTAGCAGGTGGCAGGCTTTGTGTCTTGCTTTACGGAAGATCTTATTTTTTTCAGGGTGTGCCGGAAACGTAGAAGTTTCGTGTCAAAGTCAGTAAGAGACAAGTCCTTATATTCAAGGTCACATCTATGGCTTGCATCTAACATGCATGGCTAACATTCATGGACAGGTCAGTCAACTAACAGTCAGTCAAAAAGCTAATATCAGTGCTTTATGAGGAGTTGCCGGGAGCAGCTGCAGACTGTGTCGAGTCGCTAAAAAGATTGGAGAGGAGGACAGGAAGAAGGATTGATTGGAGAAATGCCTTTGTTATTTTAGATGAAAGCTAATTCTGTCATAAGAAAAGGTAAGTGTCAAGGCTAGACACGTAGTACTCAGACACGTGCAGATGCAGAAAACTGTCATTTATTTCACAGCACAAAAACAACGGGTAGTCAATAGGCAGAAAGGGTTCAACACGGGCAAACAGCAGCCAGAGAGATAACACATACCAAAAAAACGATGGTCAGTCCTGAGGTCATAGGCAGTAGTGAAGAGCAGGCAAAAATCATCAATGGTATTCCAGGTAATACACAAAAATCCAACATCAGAGGGTAGGCAAAAATCTGAGTTGAGAATAAACAATCCAGGGGTCATACACAAAAGGAAACACAGGAAATAATAAAAAAACTTTGTAAAGTGGTAAACCAAACAATACTCGACACAGTTGTGCGTGTGAAAGGGCTATTTCTACTGTGAATAATTAGTATTCTGGACTGCCGGGGGGTGTACTGAGATCAGGTGGATGTATGATGTCAGCGTGTGGTTTGTTCTGGGTAAAATAGTTCGGAGACTGGAGATCGCAGGGAGCACTGAGTGTGGGAGAGACAGAAGCACTATCAGCACCAGACCTGACATTACAAGTCATCTGGAGCCCCCTCTGCGAGTGGGCCCGGGACCATAGGCTTGAGGAGAGAGACATGAAAAGAATTATTCACTTTATATTGCGCAGGAAGCTCCACCTTATAGGACACCTCATTGATTTGAGACAGTATACAAAAGGGACCTATATACTTAGGCAGGAGCTTCCTGAACCTGAAGTCCTGGGTCGAGAGCCACACACGGTCACCAGGCGAAAAGTGAGGGGTGTCACCACGGTGCTTGTCAGACTGCTCCTTGTAACGTTGGAGGACCTCTGATACCTGCCGGTGAGTGTCCTCACACACTTGCTCACTGCGTTTCATCCAGTCATCCACAGCTGGCACATCGGAAGACATCGCCGTCCATGGTGCCAAAGGAGGTTGACAGCTTGGGTCACGCCAGCGAGGGTCTACTGGTGCTGACCGAGTTGCTTGTCCTGGTTGGCTAGACCAGACTTATTGAGCTCATGAGCTCGGCATCTACTATCTCATCCATACAGTATTTCTGTCAAGGCTAGACAGTACTCAGACATGTGCAGTTGCAGAAATTTATTTTACAGCACAAAAACAACGGGTAGTCAATATGCACAAAAGGTTCAACGGGGCGAACAGCAACCAGAGAGATAACATGTACCAAAAAACGAGGGACAGTCCTGAGGTCATACACGGCAAGGCAATAGTGAAGAACAGGCAAAAATCAGCAACGGTATAAACAGTCCAGGTAATACACAAAAATCCAATATCAGAGGGTAGGCAAAAATCTGAGTTGAGAATAAACAATCCAGGGGTCATACACAACAGGAAACACAGGCAATAATAGGAAAGCTTTGTAAAGTGGTAAACCAAACAATATTCGACAAGTAAGCTTAGATCTTTTTTTCCTTCTCTTATTTTGCAGTTATAAATCATTTACTTATTATTCAGTTTATACAACACCATTACTTATTCTATAGCTACAATGAAATCTATTATTATTTTTCATTCATTTAGTAACAACTAGTAGAATGAGTAGAAATTGGTAGAAATTGTTAATTATATCAACTTGTCATTACTGACCTGTTCATTTTACAATTACTGATTCATTATTTAGTAACAAATACAAAATAATGAATTAATTAATATGTAAATACAACCTGTTACCAATTGTTACAGACCTGTTACCTTCACAATAACTGATTTATTAATCAGTAACAAGTAGGAAATTTATATTTAATTTATGAATGAGTACAACTTCTTACCATAATATTACCATATTATTACCCACTTATTAGTGTTCAATCAATAAGGTACATTTCTATCATAATATGTTTGAGGTCATAAAAACAAATTTTTGAACAAAATAGATGTTTTAGTTCAAAACAACACTTGCAGTTTTTTCGCTCTAAGGAGTAAGAGAGGAGTTTAAAACTATGCACAAACCACTTCTCTCAGCCTGAAATGTCCAAAAACAGCCTTTATTAAATTTACCACAAATGAACCCAAACACCTAAGAAATCTTAAAAATATATATTAGTGCTATAGGGTACGATTGGGGATAACTACACCATCACATTCTTATTCTTAACTGGTTTCTACATTTATATATACATATATATTTTGGCTTCATGAACTTTGCTCTCTTTTTAACTGTGCTGATGTATATTTAAGCATACACAGTTGTAAGCAGGAATATTCACCATTATCCAGTATATATTTTCCACACAGAATGGAGGGAGTAGGCCCCAACTTAAACACATCTGCTTTTTCAATCATAGGCTAGAAGGTATGGGGGGCACTTCTTTCCCCTCCCATGCATTGAGTCAGACTGACTTATGAATATGAGCCATAGGAGCGTATGTAAATGAGATGCTGTGAGATGTTTTCAAACATTAAAAGAACAGACCAGCGATAACACTTGGGTGCTTGTTATTAATTGCTGTTATTTGCAACATGTAATGAATAAATTGGATTAGTCTATTAGTGGATTAGTTAATGTTTCAGTCATTTGTCAAACAAAGTTTGTTTGTTTGTTAAATGCATGTGTGGTGTAAATTCTTAAATGGTGTGACACCATGTCATTTGGTGTGACATTCAGAATTGTTAAAAAAATAGGATTTTGGTTATTTATCATAAACTCATCAATGTGACATATGAGGAATAATGCCAGAAACAGTTACAAGAATTTTGGTGCATTTGTAACAAGGTATTCCCAAATTAACTTTAAGTGTATGGAAAGAATATGAGTTAACGTCTTCCTATGTGTGAAGATAAAGTAAAATAATTCAAAAGGTAACATATTTGCTCATGAGCAATGCTACACTTTTATATAGCAATGACAAATAATCAATACCCATTTTTTTCTTTCTCTCTTTCTCTCTCTCTCTCTCTCTCTCTCTCTCTCTCACTTTCTCTAGGTTGTAAATGTATTAATCTATCGAGATATAATTATACTATGTGTTGACTCGTTGATGTACTTTTACTCTTTTCTGATGTATCTATTAATTTATGTTCCATTTGTATATCTGTAATGCTGAAACTATTTTAATTTTAATATATTTTAAATTCTAAACTTTGACTTTTATTGGTCATCTTTTCATGTTCTGGGATTTCTCACGTCCAAGTTTTATCTAAGAAATGCTGTGGTAAATTACCCTACAGATTTTGGTGTTTCTGCCTGGTTATGATAATAAAGAACGATGTTACATTGAGTGTGACTGATCCGGCAAGTAATTCATGGACCTTCTATACTGTCATGACCAACTGCTGTGTGAGGTAGGTTACATTCAATTTAATATTATCAAAAAGGCTGGCACTGGGAGTTAAGGTAAATTGCAAGGTGATGCTTTGGTATCCTGGAACAGTGCCGGACCAATTAGGGCTCAGCGCTCGTTTGCCTTATGGTGCTTGATGTCCTGTAACTGTGCGAAACCGTGAAACCCTGCTCTTCATTTTGCATGATTCTTATCTCCCAAGTGTTCAAAGGTTGAGCACGTCACTTCTTCTGTCTGGAAACCCATGGTAGGTGGTGAGTTCCCTCAGTAATTTGTATCAAAAGTTATGTACAAAAGTTCACATTATGTATATCAACCCTGATTAAAACAGGGAAAAAGATTAGAATGGATTCCAGTCTCATGTGGTTTAGTCAATTTCTCTTTCTATTTGTTTCTTACTCAGACTGATTTTAACTTAGTCTCAGCCCAATGAGATTCATAGAATACAGATGTAATATCTCATTTCTCAGTTCATGCTAATGTTTTGATTCTCTTAAAAGGGAGAGTAGATTTCAGAAACCTGTGAGGAAAGGCCCTATTTTCTTTGGAAAGGTGTAATTTGACAAACCCAGGGTTGGATCTATTACTGCGGTGAATTGGGTCTCTCTTTCTGACTTTTAAATAATAAGAAAAAAAGCTTTCTGTTTTGTTTTCTATATGTTCTTTCCTTCCCGCAAAGAAGAACTTGATTGCATTACCGCAATAAAGAACAATAAAGAGGACAACAAAAATATGCTTGGTTTTGGAGATGTTCAGCTGCAGATGGTTCATCTTGCACCACACCACAAATTCCTCAACCAGGGTTCTGTACTCTCTCTCATCACCATTACGCACACAACCCATGATTGCAGTGTCGTCAGAGAACTTCTGCATGTGGCATGACTACGAGTGGTATTTGAAGTGTACAGTGTGAACAGGACTGGAGAGAGAACAGTCCTCTGTGGTGCTCCTGTGCTGCTGATCACTGTATCAGAGGAGCAGTCCCTGATCCTGACATGTTGTGGTCTCCCAGTAAGGTCAGTCCCAGTCAGTGATCCAGGTAACCAGGTGCATATCCACCTCCATCTTCATCAGCTTGTCAGTAGTAAGGGCTGGATGGTGTTGAAGGCACTGGAGAAATAAAACATAACCCTCACAGCACCTCCCCCCTTGTCCAGATGAGAGTGAGAATATAGAATATATAGAATTCCTTCCAGGATTTTTTAAAGTGTTTGGATTTTTTTTTTGAATGTTGCTCAGTGCTCTTTTCAGGGCTTTTTGAGAGGTCAGAGGTGGTGCTCATCAAGCGAGTCTTGAACTGCATTACAGGACTCAGAGACAGCGTCCTGTGAATGTCGTAACAGAGCAGGAGAGATTTAGATGAGAGACTGTGTTTGGTCGAGCTGTTGGTCGATGGCTGGACGGCATCTTTACCAAACCAGCTGTGATTAAAATGTTACAGCGCTGGTCCAGGTAACTGGTTTCCTGGCGCGATCAAAGACTGCTTTAGATCAACCACCAACCACACCCACCCCACAGCCCAACAGAGTCACCCCTCAGCCTGAGACAGCAACAGAGATGTGAGACCAGATTTTCTGTTTTTTCTTTATATGCCTTTTATTTTACTTTTTATTAAGAAGGAGTGATTTTATATACATTTAAACCTTACATCTGGTGGTGACTCAAATTATGACTGGTTTACCTTTCTTTTTTAGACAAATAAAAAGATGAGATTTTAGCATAGAGTGTTTTACATCAAAGATCTAAAATAAAATTTACTTCAGGAAAAATCTTTCATTTTAATTGTAAACAGTATTCAACCAAACATGGATGCTAGGCAGATTAATCTATCACACATTGGCCCTCAATTTACACTGAAATGTTCTTATAGATTTGTTGTCTAAAAGCTATGATTTGTATAAGACATTTTTCAATCATCTCTGCTAAGGCTTATGTAATGTTATAAAGATATGATAAGATGAAATATTTAACTTAGATGTGCACTAATATTAACTTTAACATTAATATACAGTAATATATATATATATAATATTACTATTAACTAGCTTGCTAAACCACCAGCTAGCTTTGTCAGTCTTGTGACTATGCCAAACCAATCAACAATTAAAACTGAAATATGCTTTATTTTTGCAAATAACTTGCAGATGTTACAGTTCACTAAAAAGATTAGATTTATTGTTTATTTATTTTTTCCATTATTTATTCTAATAATTAATATTAGGCCTTCTAGCAGCACTACTGCAGCTCATAGGTTGAAAATCACTGCCACTTAGCCTAAATTTAGGTGGACCATGCACTGAAAAAAAAAAACTGTTGTATTTACATGAAAAAAGTATGTACATCGGTTGCTCATAATAAAGTTTTTTTTTAAATAAATAAATAATATACATCCTCTCCTAATCTGCTGTGGTGGTGCACCACCTTTGAACACTTGAACACAACTTCGCGACTACGACAATATTGGTATACACTACTCTTATAGCCAGGTTCTGTGGTTGAGGTACTGCTCCAGGACCCCCGAACTATAAGGTACGAGCTCTAAGCTCCGTTTGGACCGGTACTGTTCCAGGACCAAACCACCAACTGCCACAGAAACACCTTTATGGCCGGTTTTTGGGACCGGTACTGTTCCAGGACCCCCGAACCATAAGGCAAACAGGCCAAAAAGCCCCCCCTGGTCCGGTACTGTTCCAGGACCAGGGCATCATCTCGCAAGTCACCTTAACCCCCAGTGCCAGCCCTTTTGATATTACTTAATTAAATGTAACCTCCCTTACACAGCAGTTGGTCATGACAGAATAGAAGGTCCATAAATTACAGGCCCAAAGCAGCATCATTCTTTTTTTTTTTTTTTATCACGACCGGGCGGAAACAACAAAAGCTGTAGGGTAATTTAACACAGCATGACTTAGATAAAACTCGGATGTGAGAAATCTTAGAACATGAAATGATGACCAATGAGTCAGAGCTTAGAATTTAAAATATATTAAAGTTTACTTGAAAAATAGTTTCAGCATTACAGATATATAAAAGGAACAAATATTAATAGATATATATTAGAAAAGAGTAAAATACATCAACGAGTCAACACATAGTGTAATAAAATCTCGATAGATCAACACATTCACAAACCAGAAAGAGAGAGAGAGAGAGAAAGAGAGAGAGAAAGAAAGAGAAAGAAACTAAAGCCAGTTGAGGGTCAGAGAGAACTCCTCAGACTTCATCCAAGCAGATATACATTTATGCAAATGATGTGATTGAACAGAACTTATCAATATGATTACGTCATGAGTCCAGTTAACAGCTTGTTGTCCAGTTTTAATGACGTGATCCGCTCCAGCCTGTCTGAGTAACAAGTTCTTATCATGATGTTGTTCAGCACTGTGTCCTTCATGAACACAGCAGACAGTCCTTAAGTGTCCTAACGTCTCTGAGAAGAAGATACAGATAAAAAGATTAGATGGAAAGTTCTTCTGGCCTGTGTGCGACTTTACGCCATGTAGAACAGGCAAGCGCTGGCTATCTGAGGAGAGGTTCCCAGCACTTCACTCAGATAGCTTGTTGTCTCCTAGTTCATATGCACTGGTCCCAGAACAGCAGAACAGCAGTGAAGCTTCTCTGCCACTCAGGGTCACGTTCTCCCACAGCTCTCATTGTTGATGAAAACACTCTGACCTTCCTGATTCCTGAAAAAGTAAAAACAACCTCCAAAGCCTTGTCATTGTGACAGTTAAAAAGAGAGCAAAGATCATAAGGTTATTAAGTGAATTATAAAGTGAACAGTAAAAATAATAACTGTATATATAAATGTATAAAACATTTAAGAATAAGAGTGTGAAGGTGTGGTTATCTCCAATCACACCCTTCAGGACATTTAGAAAAAAAAAAAACAAATTGTTGGATTTATATGTTTGCAAAACATATAAATATAATATAAACATATAATAACAGCAAAATGTACAACGCTGTCTCACAGAGTTTTATAAAATATTTCAGTATGCACGGGGACACTTTAGGGGCAAATTGAAGAAGCCGTGGATGGGTCTTTTGAATGTTGAAAGTGAACGGGAGGAGCAGAAGGCCTGTCTTGAAGTTTGTTCAATGAAGAAGTGCACAACACCTTATGCCAATTATCGGAAGTCATGTCAGACCACCCAGCACAATTCTCATTGACTCATGGCCTGCACACAGTAGCCTTCAACATGAACACACCAGTAGGTTCTTTTTGCATCTTAGAACTGGTGATTTGTTATATTTAGTATTGTTTCTTTGGATAGTTAGTTGTTCCTTCTTTTGCAAATTTTACAGAACTTCTACTGTTGTTGTTATTCTCCTGAGAAAAGTAATAGTTTGACGAATAAGTTTAGATCTTTGTTCCCTTGTCTTATTCTGCAGTTATAAATCATTTACTTATTATTCAGTTTATACAACACCATTACTTATTCTATAGCTACAATGAAATGTATTATTATTTTTCATTCATTTAATAACAACTAGAAAATTAGTAGAAATTGGTAGAAATTGTTACCATTATATTACCTTGTCATTACTTACTTGTTTCTGACCTGTTAATTTTACAATTACTGATTTATTATTTAGTAACAAATACAAAATGATCAATTATTTAATATGTAAATACAACCTGTGACCAATTGTTACAGGCCTGTTACCTCCATAATTACTAATTTATTAATCAAGTAGGAAATTCATATTTAATTTATGGATGAGTACAACTTCTTACCATAATATTACCATATTATTTCCCACTTATTAGCGTTCAATCAATAAGGTAAAGTTCTATCATAAAAGGTTTGAGGTCATAAAAACTAATTTCTGAACAAAATAGATGTTTCAGTTCAAAACAACACTTGCAGTTTTTTCACTCTAAGGAGTAAGAGAGGAGCTCAAAACTATGCGCAAACCACTTCTCTCAGCATTAAACATCCAAAAACAGCCTTTATTAAATTTAACACAAATGAACCCAAACACCTAAGAAAAATTGAAAATGAGATATTAGTGCTATAGGGTTGATTGGAGATAACCACACCTTCACATTCTTATTCTTAACTGGTTTGTACATTTATATATACATATATAATTTAGCTTAATGAACTTAATGAACTCTCTTTTTAACTGTGTCACAATGACTCAAGGCTTTGGAGGTTGTTTGTACTTTTTCTGGACAGGAAAGTGTTTTCAGCAACAGTGGGAGCTGTGAGGAGATTATGACCCTGAGTGGTAGAGAATCTCCTCTGCTGTCTGCTCTTCTGAGACCAGTGTAAAATGTCCTAAAAGACAACAAGCTATCTGAGTGAAGTGCTGGAAACCTCTCCTCAGATAGCCAGCGCATGCCTGTTCTACACGACGTACACAGGCCAGAAGATCATTCCATCCAATCCTTTTATCTGTATCTTATTCTCAGAGACCTTAGGACACTTAAGGACTGTTTGATTCTTATGTGAGAGACAAGGACTGTTTGCTGCATTCATGATGGACACTGAGCTGAAAAACACCATGATAAGAACTTGCCTAGACCGGCTGAAGCTGATCACATCATCGGAACTGGACAACAAACTGTTAACTGTACTCTGTTGACCTAGTCATATTAATAGATTCTGTCCAATTTAATTGGATCCTGTTGATTTACATTTCTTTTGCATATGGGTGGTTGACATAATGTGTGCCTTTTTTGGTCCAATGTGTCAAATATATGTAAATTGTAGAAACATACAGAGTAATTATGGGATTAATATTTAATTTCCCAATTTTCAGTCAAACCAGAAAAAGCTCATATATTAGTAACCAAGATGTCTACTTTTGAGTCTGCTCAGCTACAATTTTGGGCACAATATTTTGAAGCCACCCTTAGTTGTAACATTTTGTCCCAAAAATGAATATCATATGGTGTGATGCCATACTTCTTTTTAAACAGGCAATTGTTTGGAGCCCTTTGAGGAATTGGGGTTCTCCTTCTTTCAGGAGGAAGAACAACACCTCAGATGGACACTGACAGGGTGTTATTGCTCTTTATGTTTTCAGAAAAATCACAATCTCTAGCGCTCTTGCTTCAGTTCTTGCTTCAGTATTTTGGTGTGACACATTTTACACAAAAATGCCCAAATGAAATAACCTTTCAGTCAATATTACCTTTAAAGCTATATTGTCATATTGTTGTTAGTATGGTTTTATGATGCTAGCATAAAGCCACCTTGCTTAAAGTACATGGAACCTCACATGGTGTGACACAACATCACGAGGTGTGACAAGGGGTTTCTTGTTACACCATATGATTATTTTGTCACACTATATGATATGAACTGCATTTAAATACATAAATAATGTTCTTATATTGTAGATAATAGTTAAATTCATTAAATATGTCATACTTTTAACACATTTTGATAGTATATTATTTACAAATTTAGTATGAATCTTGTTTTCAAACTGAATCCATGTTAAACTACAGTACTCAAATGTTTAGTTTGGGGCAAGTTTCAGTAGATAACGAGAGATGTGAGTACAGAAAGAAAAAATAAATACAGGGAGAGATTAAATGCAGACTCTGTAAGGAGAGAGGAGTTCCTGGGGGAAAGACGAGCAAAGTAAATGGAAACATTGAGTTTTTTACCAGTGTTGCAGGGTGCTGCATCAAATAGCCTATGCAAAAAAAAAAACAGCTCTACAAAAGTTCAATGTTTAACAAAGATTATTAGAATTCATGTAACTAACATTCAACAGATTAAAATGAAAAATTGCAACATGTAATGAATAAATTGTCATTTGGTGTGACATACAGAATTGTAAAACAAATTGAGGATTTTGGTTATTTATCATAAATTCATCAATGTGACAGATGAGGAATAATGCCAGCAACAGAGCTAATAATTTTGGTGCATTTGTAAGAAATAAATAAAATAAATTTTAAGTGTATGGAAAGAATACGAGTTAACGGCTTCCTATGTGTGTAGATAAAGTAAAATAATTTAAAAAATAACGTTTGTACATGAGCAATGCTACAAGTTTATATAGCAATGACAAATAATCAATACCCATTTTTGATTTAATACACAATAACATTCATGTCACACCACATGACAATTTTATTAACTAAGACTGTAAACTAGTGAATAAAGGGAAATATAAGAGTTGGTAGAATATAATATAATTTACTGACTTACATTTGAAATATTATTATTTTAATTTGTTCAGCCAAATATGTCAATCACCCATAAATGTATAACTGCTTGGATGAAGTCTAAGAGGTAAAGCTTTCTTTTTTCTCTCTCTCTATCTCTCTCACTTTCTCTGGGTTGTGAATGTATTAATCTATCGAGATATAATTATACTATGTGTTGACTCGTTGATGTACTTTTACTCTTTTCTGATGTATCTATTAATTAATTTATGTTCCTTTTATATATCTGTAATGCTGAAACTATTTTTCCCGTTAATTTTTATATATTTTAAATTCTAAACTGACTTTTTATGTTCTGGGATTTCTCACATCCAAGTTTTATCTAAGAAATGCTGTGGTAAATTACCCTACAGATTTTGGTGTTTCTGCCTGGTTATGATAATAAGAAATGATGTTACATTGAGTCTGACTTATCAGGCAAGTAATTCATGGACCTTCTATACTGTCATGACCAACTGCTGTGTAAGGTAGGTTACATTCAATTTAATAATATAAAAAGGGCTGGCACTGGGAGTTAAGGTGAATTGCTTGGTATCCTGGAACAGTGCCGGACCAATTATGGCTCAGCGCTCGTTTGCCTTATGGTGCATGATGTCCTGTAACAGTGCTAAACCGTGAAATAAAGTTGCTGTATACCAATATGGTTGTAAGTCGCAACGATTCTTCATTTTGCATGATTCTTATCATGCTGCTCAAAGTTTGTGCACGTCACTTCTTCTGTGTGGAAACCCATGGTACGTGGTGAGTTCCCTCATTAATTTGTATCAAAATACGTAATATATGTTTTATGAAATTCCATGAGATTTAGCTCAGTTTTGCCATCTTTAGGACCTCATCACTAGATTTTTCAAAATAGTTTAGTGAATTATTTAAAATATATACATGTATATAATGTACATACAAATGACATGAAGTTGGCAGCAATAATTCTGGCTTTAGGCATGTCTATGTTTTGCGTTAAGGCAGGAATTAGAATAAAATGGTTTAAACAGTTTAATGTTAACAGTTGGCCATGAATGAAACCTTGCTATACAGCTTCATGTTTGAGAAGTAGTGATGAGTTATGTACAAATGTCCACATTGTGAACATCAACCGTGATTAAAACAGGGAAAAAGATGAGAATGGATTCCAGGTGGTCTCATGTGGTTTAGTCAATTTCTCTTTCTATTTGTTTCTTATTCAGACTGATTTTTGCTCAGCCCAATGAGATTTATAGAATACAGATGTAATATCTCATTTCTCTAGTGGTTCTCATATATCTCAGTTTATGCTGATCTTTTGATTCTCTTAAAAGGGAGAGTAGATTTCAGAAACCTGTAAGGAAAGTCCATTTTTTTCTTTGGAAAGGTGTAATTTGGAAACTGTGTTGGATCTATTACAAGCTACAGTGAATTGGGTCTCTCTTTCTGACTTTTAAATAACAAGCAAATAAAGCTTTCTGTTTTGCTTTCCATATGTTCTCTCCTTCCCGCAAATAAGAACTTGATTGCATTGCTCAGTGCTGTTTTCAGGGCTTTTTGAGAGGGCAGGGGTGGTGCTCATCAAGCGAGTCTTGAACTGCATTACAGGACTCAGAGACAGGGTTCTCTGCTACAGTACTGTGAATGTCGTAACAGAGCAGGAGAGTTTTAGATGAGAGACTGTATTTGGTCCAGCTGTTGGTTGATGGCTGGACGCCATCTTTACCAAACCTGCTGTGATTAAAATGTTACAGCACTGGTCCAGGAAACTGGTTTCAGATCTGTAAGAACTGAGCGATCAGAGTCTGCTTTAGATAAACCACCAACCACACCCACCCCACAGCCCAACAGAGTCACCCTTCAGCCTGAGCCAGCAACAGAAATGTGAGACCATATTTTCTGTTTTTTCTTTATATGCCTTTTTTATTTTTTATTAAGAAGGAGTGATTTTATATACATTTTTTAAACTTTACATCTGGTGGTGACTCAAATTATGACTGGTTTACCTTTCTTTTTTAGACAAATAAAAAAGATGAGCTTTTAGCATAGAATGTTTTACATCAAAGATCTAAAATAAAATTTACTTCAGGAAAAATCTTTCATTTAATTGTAAACAGTAGTCAACCAAACATGGATGCTAGGCAAATTAATACATTAGAGGTCTATCACACATTGGCCCTCAATTTACACTGAAAATCTGAAGATTTGGCTTGGATTTTGGCTCCTGGAAATAATTTTTTTTTCCAGAAATAAATTAAGTTGTCAACGTATTTACTTGAAAATTACTGATTTATTTATCGATATAATGTTCAATAAGAAGAGAATGACCTTGTTTTTTGAAAAAGCAGCGGAAATTCAGAAGAACCATTTCCTTTTGAAACTCCATTTGAAATGTATTCCATTTGAATAGGGCAAAGTGACAAACCCTGACTGACAATTACAAATGACAAACCACCATGCTAGGTTTACAGTTTTGGTGCTGTTGGGTGTGGCACTGTGACTGAACAAAACTGATTACAAACTAAGCATTTTCAGGTAATGCTACACTCGATATCATTAAAACATTCATAAAACTGACATTAAAAGTTGTATTTAAACATTGCATAATATTAAAATCCAGAATGTTGTGATACTAATAATGCACTCCAGAAATCCTCATAAATACAGGATTAACGTAAAACTATAGTAATGGTAAATGCTAAAAATATCAAAAAAGTAGCACCCTGATGTGATAATTAGGGCTGGGTGATTGTTCACGTATTATACCCTATTCACAAAAAAGTTGGCATTATTATCACGTACAATATTATATGACACACCCAGTGCTGTTTGCAGTGCTGTTTAATTGTTTTGTGTTTTCCTTGAAAGTATTTTTTAATAATAAAATAATTTACATATTTAGACAGTTAACAAACTGAACATCTCAAGACTGAATAAAGAATGACTTACTGCAGGGTTGTTGGATAAGACTGCATACATTTAAGCTGTGCATAACAGACAACATATATTCTTGCCATTCTTTAAGAAGACAATATTTTTAATTAATAGGTTTATGCTAAGATATACATGATGTTCTTGTTACAACACACACTAAATAATAACAGTTTTTGAATACTTACCCTGACCACAGAGCCTATGAAACACACAATTTCTCTGAAACATCAGAAAGAGGTCAATCACTGGCCTACACAGACAGATATCAAACACAGATTTAATATCATGTTTTACTTTTCATTTTCACTAAAATCATGAATAAGAAAATCTTTTTGTTTGTTAAAATGACTGAAAATTGTGGAATTTTGAAAAAAGCCTTACAGTAAAACAAAAATTCCATAACAAAAATCCAAAAATTGTATTAGTAAAAGGTAAAAGGTTATGGATTTGCCAGTACTAATAATTGTGCCTTTTTTGTCTATTTGGATTGCAGAGCTTAATAATAATAATAATAATAATAATAATAATAATAATAATAATAATAATAATAATAATAATAATAATAATAATAATAATAATAATAATGACATAATAAAGAAGGTCTCATTTATACAGCACATTTCATGCACAGGATGCAGCTCCTAATAAAAATTAAACAAAACAAAACCAAGAGGATGATTCAATGACAACAGATACTGTAACGCGTGAGCAGAAGGGAGGCGGACGTTTAAGCGGGTAAGACATAAGACTTTAATGAATAATAAATAAACAAATAAACAAATAGGGGAATGACGAATATAAATATATGTACATAAACAAACAAACAGAGAGCTAAGCTAAACAGATAACAAAGAAACAGGGCTAGGGATATATACAGGGATAAATACAGGAATATATACAAAACAAAGAAATAACGTGACTAGGAAATAAACGTAAATGTAAATAAGAAATAAACAAGGAAACCAACCAGAGAAATAAACAGAGAATAACTACTAAACAAAGAACTGTGGAACGTGGCGATAACTACAAGAAAAGTGGCAAGACAAAACAACAGGGGAAGGTGCAAAGACCGACAGAAAACATTAACAAAGTGAGACTATATATAGCAACATGAAACACAGAACACCTGGGAAGGGGCGGAGTTACAAATTAGACACACGTAATGGAAAATAACAGTGGAAACACCGGGGAAACAGAGGGAAACCTGGCGAGGGCGTAACAGATACCATATACCAAATAGTAACTAAATAATTATAAAATTATATAAATTATTAAATAATGTATAGTAGATGAGACAAAAGTAATATTTACTGGCGCATAACAATGATGGATATAAATTGATAGTTACAATTCTTTAGTACATAAATACGTTTAATCTGTCAGAAGTTCTGATATATACTTAGACACTAAACCAATAAGAGATTTATACACCAATAAAATAATATTAAAATTAATTCTAAATGAAGTTTTATAAATTGTCTATGACTACAGCAGGATTGTTAACATCACCCTTCCTAAATGGTCAAAACTATGCGCAAACGCTTTTCTCAGGCTATTCTGAGAAGAACAAGATATTAATGGATATGTTAAGAATAAGATGTTAAGAACAAGATCTTACACTTTTATAATGTTTTTCAGGTCTTAAAAACTCATTTTTTACCAAAAGAAAAGGTTTTCAGTTAAAAAAAACCTTGATGCGGTTTAGCAGCATACAAATGAACCCAAACACTTAAGAAATGTTGAGAATGTTGAGATGTTCGTGCATTTAACACTGTTTAATGTGTTTCAGGTTTTAAAACTCATTTCTGAGCGACAGAGAAGTTTTCAGTTTAAGAAAAAACTTGATACAATTTATCGCTTTAAGGAGTGAGAGAGGAGCTCAAAAGTATGGGCAAAACGCTTTTCTCAGCCTGAATCACTGAAAAACAGACTTTACTGCATTTAACTTACAAATGAATCCAAACATTTAAACACTTAAGAAACGTTGAAAACAAGTTAATGCGTTTTACACTGTTATAATGTGTTGATAACAAGATTTTCGTGCATTTCACACTGTTTTAATGTGTTTCAGGTTTTAAAACTCATTTTTGAGTGAAAGAGGTGTTTTCAGTTTAAAACAACACTTGATGCGGTTCATCGCTCTAAGGAGTGAAAGAGGAGCTCAAACGTATGAGCAAAACGCTTTTCTCAGCGTGTGTCACTGAAAAACAGACTTTACTACATTTAACTCACAAATGAACCCAAACACTAAAGAAATGTTGAGAACAAGATATTCGTGCATTTGACACTGTTTTAATGTGTTTCCGGTTATAAAAACTATTTTTTGGCGAAAGAAGAGTTTTCAGTTCAAAACAACACTTGATGCAGTTAAGTCTAAGGAGTGAGAGGGAAGCTCAAACGTATGGTCAAAGTATGGTTAAACGCATTTTCTCAGCCTGAATCACTGAAAAACAGACTTTACTACATTTAACTAACTCACAAATGAACCAAAAAAAACTAAGAGATGTTGAAAACAAGATGTTAATGCGTTTTACACTGTTATAATGTGTTGAGAACAAGATGTTCGCGCATTTCACACTGTTTTAATGTGTTTCAGGTTTTAAAACTCATTTTTGAGCGAAAGAGGAGTTTTCAGTTCAACACTTGATGCGGTTCATCGCTCTAAGGAGTGAAAGAGGAGCTCAAACGTATGAGCAAAACGCTTTTCTCAGCGTGTGTCACTGAAAAACAGACTTTACTACATTTAACTCACAAATGAACCCAAACACTAAAGAAATGTTGAGAACAAGATGTTTGTGCATTTTACACTGTTTTAATGTGTAAACGCTTTTCTCAGCCTGAATCACTGAAAAACAGACTTTACTGCATTTTACTCACAAATAAACCAAAACACCTAAGAGATGTTGAGAACAAGGTGTTAATGCGTTTACACTGTTATAATGTGTTTCGGGTCTTAAAAATTCATTTTTGGGCGAAAGAGGAGTTTTCAGTTCAAAACAACACTTGATGCGGTTTCTCGCTCTAAGGAGTGAGAGAGGAGCTCAAAAGTATGGGCAAAACGCTTTTCTCAGCCTGAATCACTGAAAAACAGACTTGACTGCATTTAACTCACAAAAGAACCCAAACATGAAATGTTGAGAACAAGATGTTCGTGCATTTTACACTGTTTTAATGTGTTTCGGGTCGTTAAAACACATTTTTGAGCGAAAGAGGAGTTTTCAGTTCAAAACAACACTTGATACAATTTATCGCTTTAAGGAGTGAGAGAGGAGCTCAAAAGTAAGGGCAAAACGCTTTTCTCAGCCTGAATCACTGAAAAACAGGCTTGACTGCATTTAACTCACAAAAGAACCCAAACACTACAGAAATGTTGAGAACAAGATGTTCGTGCATTTTACACTGTTTTAATGTGTTTTAGGTCTTTAAAACTCATTTTTGAGCGAAAGAGGAGTTTTCAGTTTAAAACAACACTTGATGCGGTTCATCGCTCTAAGGAGTGAAAGAGGAGCTCAAACGTATGGGCAAAACGCTTTTCTCAGCGTGTGTCACTGAAAAACAGACTTTACTACATTTAACTCACAAATGAAACCAAACACTAAATAAATGTTGAGAACAAGACGTTCGTTCATTTTACACTGTTTTAATGTGTTTCAGGTCTTTAAAACTCATTTTTGAGCGAAAGAGGAGTTTTCAGTTTAAAACAACACTTGATGCGGTTCATCGCTCTAAGTAGTAAAAGAGGAGCTCAAACGTATATGGGCAAAACGCTTTTTCTCAGCGTAAGGAGTGAGAGAGGAGCTGTCTTTCAAAATATAAACTTTACTGCATTTAACTTACAACTTAACCCAAACACTTAAGAAATGTTAGTGCATTTTACACAGTTATAATGTGTTTTAGGTATTTAAAAATATTTCTGATAGAAACTGAAGTTCTAAGGGCGAAAAAAAAACTCACAAAAACTGGCAATATAAATGGGACACCACTAGATTTCACAATTTCAGTGTTATCCTTTTCAAAAATGTCACACACCACACCCCCTAAAAAACGAAGAACAAAATGACGACCTGGAAACCATACAAAATAACGGCAAACACCTAACAGTAAAATAAGAGCAAACCCATGGACAGAAAAAAGTCTGTTTAGGAGACAAAGCACAAACACAACTTGATCAGCCTAGTAAATAGTTGGCTCCCGGAAGCAATTCTGCATTTACTTTTATATGTTTTAATTTTTCTTGTAGCTGGCTAATTGACAACAAATGCCCTGCATTCTTTAGCATAGGACAGTAGTTGGAAGACAGTAAATTTTGGTATGTGCTCTGCAGCAATGTAGACCTCAGCAATGACTACTCTCGTCACAATGGTGTTGCACTCCAAATCACGATGCTTACAGATTCTGGTGACACTACCTGTTTTCTTGAACGTTTTCAGCACTGCCCGATGTTTGTTCATCACATCTTTTGTAGTCTTCACTTCAGTTTAAATCAATTAATATTTTGATATAACAGAAGTTGTCACAAAGCAGCTTTACAGAGAAAAACAGGTCTTATGAACAGCACCACAAAAACCCTATGTGGTCACATAGTGCCAAGTCATTACATTAAGAGGAAGAAACCTTAGGAGGAACCAAGGCTCAGTCATAGGCTTATCCCCCTCCTGTCAACTCGCTCAGTACAAACAATTAACAAACAAAGAACATAAAAAAAACAACAGTACAGAGAGATAATGTGGAGCTATGGCTAATGTAACAGGTACTAATTTATGAATGTAAAAATGTGATGGGCACATAATAAAGAGATATGGATAATGTAGAAACTGGTACTAATCTATCAATGTGAAAAGGTGATGAGCACATAATTAATGATAAAGAACTAATAAAGAAACTAATATAGATTCTGAGTGTGTTAATGTTGATGAGTGCAGGGTTGTAGAGCAGGAATTGCAACACAGCGAGCAGTGAAGAGCCACGCTGGGCAACATCAGGAACAGGGCATCTTGATACATGTGGAAGAGATAGATAGAGAGAACAGAATGTCTGATATATGGAATTAGTTTTGACTGGATTTATGTAAAACAGAGAATATAAAACATTAACAGAGTGCGGCTAAGACAGTAACATAGATACAGAGGCTCCCTGAAACACTGGCATCCACCCACTCAACAACAACAATAGCATCAGAGCTCAGTTTACCACAATTCCCTATGTCCATGAACCCCTGGCTCTGCAGCCTTATCTAAACATTATTAAAAGTTAAACTAGTAAGTTTATAGTCTAGACTGAAATATTGAGACTCTGAACATATTAAGGAAGATTATTCCAGAGTTTGGGAGCTTTATAAGAGAAAGCTCTTTCTTCTGCAGAGCTCCTCTGAATTTTGGCAACTAATAAGATCTAAGATCTAAATAATCGCAGTGGTTCGTAACTGGAGATGAGATGAGGTCTCAGGATAATCTATGCGGAATTTGACTGGAAGCCAGTGCAGTGCTGATAGGACTGGGCTAATACAGTCAAATTTTATAGTTTTAGTAAGGACCTGAAGCATTTTGAACTAGCTTTATTTAAGTTACTGCTGGAACATGCTGACAGTAGCGCATTACAATAATCTAGGCTTGA
The DNA here is from genome assembly GCF_023375975.1 of Astyanax mexicanus. Taxonomy (NCBI): domain Eukaryota; kingdom Metazoa; phylum Chordata; class Actinopteri; order Characiformes; family Acestrorhamphidae; genus Astyanax; species Astyanax mexicanus. Next base: position 12,759,334 of record NC_064432.1, on the reverse strand, counting down.
GGTAATGAAGGCATGTACTAGATTCTCTTTATTCTTACTCTGTCATCAGGTCTGGCTCACTGTTTATGCGTGTCATTCGCATTACAGTGAAAATTAGCCTCTTGTTAGCACCAGTTACACTGACCATGCATCTCTAATCTTTCTAAAAGGATTGTATGATGTATTGTATCAAAGGTTGAGTTCAGCTCGAGAAGTAGCAGTAGGAAAACACAGCTTTGGTCAGCGGCAAGAAGCAGATCATTTGTTTTTTTTAACTAAAGCTGTCTCAGTACTATGATGAGGCATATATCCGGATTGGAATTTTTCATAGATCTGGTAAGAGCAGGTAAAAGTAAAAGTTCTTGCGCCACAGCTTTTTTTAAAATCTTGGAAATAAGGGTAGTTTTGAAATTTGTCTTCAGTTAGACAATACACTAGGATCATGATTTGGTTTCTTGATCAAAGAAAGAGATATAATTAGCGCTGTTTTAAAGGCTTTGGGTACATGCCAGGGGGTGAGCAATGAGTTCACTATCATTAACAGAGGTTTAATTATATCTGGTAGTACCTGTTTTAGTAATTTTGTGGGAACTGCATCAAGTGTGCAGGTTGTGCTGTTTGATGAAGAGATACTTTTCTCTGGATCACTAACTGCCTGGTTTTAAGTACATTTGGAAATAACACTAAAGAGAGCTCTAGGATTATTTTTATTCATTTCGATGAGGCCAGATATGGTGAGCCGGCTTTATTAAATTCTATATTTGAAACAACTGTCTATCCACGCAGTTTAGTTGATTGATATTTACATTTTAAATTTTGTACTAACTGCTTTAAAGTGCGAGTTCAATCACTGTACTACGGTGCAAGCTTTTTCTGTTTCTCTATTTTATGTTTAAGGGGTGTTACACCATCTAAGGAGAGCGAAAGGTATTTTCTAAACCTTCAGTTAGTTTGTCTAGTTTTACTGCGTCTACAGGAGAGTACATTATAGTTGATGAATCAGGAAGCTTATTGGTAAATTGTTGGGTTGTAAAGGGCGTTATTGAACGTTTCATGGAGTAGCTGGGGACTATACGTATATTATGACTAAGATAGTCATAAGTATTAAATGAAATAAGGTAGTGATCTGAAATTGCTGAGGTTTGAGAAAGAATATTTAGGTTATCTAACACCCAGGGTCACAACTAAATCCAATGTACGATTACAGTAATGAGTAGGTCCTGTTATATTTTGAACAATACAGAGTGAGTCTAAAATTAAATGCCTTTTTTTATTTGGATCATCCAATTTTTCAAAATGAATGTTTAAGTCCCCTACTATAATCACATTATCACTACATACTGCTTAATCTAAGACAAAATCACTAAATTCTGAATAGGGCCCTGGTGGTCTGTAGATATTAATTAAATAAAATGCATTCTTTTTTGTTACTGGATTAATTATACTGATGTAAAGGAGCTCAAAAGAAAAAAAAAGTGAAAAAAACATTATACAAATTTAACTCACACAGCTTCATATGTTTAAATTGTAGTATTGAGATCCATTAGACTTCAAACTAAATTTACAAGACTAACTGTTATGTTTTACATTTTATCTAACACGGAATAAACAAATGTCATTTCCACCACATTTCATTTAACACAAATGAATAAAGAGTGCAATAATTTAAACATCCTAGAATTTTCTAAAACCAATACAACAATAATTCATTTCTGAATTACCTAAAATTAACTGTCCTAAGGATGAAATGCAGTATTACTTTGGGTAGGTCCTTGTAAATAATAAATAATTTGTTTTGTTGCATAAAGTCATCAATAAATTTAAATATAATTTTAATATGAGCTGACTAATTTTTGGTAATTTTGTGAAAAATATGTGTGGTGATGGAAATTACAAGCTGTGATGGAAATGACAAGGTGTTGTGGCAATGACAATGACACATAGAGAAAACGTAGATATATTTATTAGAAAAAACATCAATTATTCAACTTCATTTACAACACCATTACTTTGAGAGTCAATAGAGAGTCTCTCTTCAATGAACACTAAACGTGCGTGCGCCAATTATATAACTGTATTTGAGATTCAATACTGATGAAATCAATCAACTATTAACCTTCATTCTTGAAAATGCAAAAAAATCTTATTTCTAGTTATGAACTATTTTTTGTGTGTGTGTGTGCCATCTTAAAAACTAAGTACATTGTAAATGTATAAAGTATATATAATCTATAGTAAAAGTTTAGGGCATATTAAATCAATTTATTTACTAAAAACAATCTATTTCACTCATATCTATAATCTGAAATGTCATTTCCACCACATGCAGTAATTTCCCCCACAGAGGGAAGTGTGGTGGAAATGACTGTGGTGGAAATGACATTTCTACTCTTTTTTAATAAAAAATGGATGATGGCTTCACTGATTAGCTTTGAATTGTTAAATTTGTGATCTTTTTCAAAACAACAATGGAACTACAGCATGTTTGGAAATGACATACAATTTGCTGATCTCGCAATATATGTATATTTTGTATAAAAAATATATATTTTTATATATTTTATTAATTTCAGTATTCCTTACTACAGATGCATCAACAATTTTCATATAAATTATATTTTTAACCTTTTTTTTCATTGTGGAAGTTTGAAACTCTGGGGGTGAGACAATGAGAAAATAGTGATTTTGCAACTTCCAGATGGATGAAAAGTATTAAAAAATATATTTAAAATGTGGTAAATTTTTGTAAGAGTTTTTTTTATAACCTTTTCCCTACAGAAAGAGGTATTTGTCCAAAATTGCAATTATTTTTAAAAAATATGACCCAGGACTCTAAAAGTGTAAGAATCACCCATATATGGAAAACTGACCAGGGGTGGGACCAGAGATGGGACGCTCCAGGGCTAACTTCAGCTGTTGCCTGAGAATGTCTCTCTTCTATTTAAGGGCACAGACCTCGTCCTGAAGACTTTAGACAAACAACTGGGCTGTTGGATCTGCAGGCTTACAGTTATCAGCTGTCAAATCAGAACAAATTCATGTTATGTGGGTTAACTTTACAGATACATTTAGAAAAGTCACAAGAAACCACCCACCCACAGAACCACCACAGAGCAGATATTATTTGGGTGGTTGGATAATTTCGGAGTTTAATCCACTCATACCAACAAAACATACACTTACACACCACAATACCAGTGTCACTGCTGTACTGAAAGTGACCCACCACCCAAATAAAGGTATTGTGGGGTCCTGAGCATTGAAGAACAGTGTGAAAGAAAGATAATGTCCTCTGTTAAAGGGAAAGTTTTGTGTTGTAAAACAAGGGAGTCAAAGATAAATATTTTCAGAACATTTTACATCTTTAATGTGACCTATAATCTGTACAAACTGAAGAAGTGAAAAATAAATAAAATAATGTTTTTGAAGATGTGTGCACACCCCCAGAGAACTAATACTTTTGAAGCACATTTTAACATTGTGTAACATTTAACACTCAGTATTTTTTGGGTAGGAGCCCTATCAACATGGCACATTTTGACTTATCCATATTTGCCCACTCTTCTTTGCAAAAACACTCGAAAACTGTCAGATTGTGGGGTCATCTCCTGTGTACAGCCCTCTTCAGATCATTCCAAAAGTTTTAAGTGTGGGGACCCTTACTGAGACCTTACTTATCTTGTTAGGGTTATGGCTTGTTCTTACCTTTTCATAATAAAGCAGCAGTTAAATGGAAAGGTGGAGGTCATGATAAGGTGTAGAAGACCAGTAACATTGTCAAGGAGTTGCTCATATGATTACAAGAAAGGCACATCAGAACTGTTTCACTTCGGAAGTGATATCAATATTAATATTATAAAAGAAATCCAATAATTAATCAGCCTATAACTAATCTGAGCATCATTAATAATTTGTAAATTGATCTCAAAAAAGCAGTTGATGCAAGATAGGCCAAGAAAAACACAGATTCTAGTAGAGACCTGTGCAGCTCTGGGGGATTACATAATCAGAGTTTAGGATATCTTTTGTGAAATACTCTATATATGCATGCATTGTAAAAAAAGATTTTTTGACTTTGTAAATTTAATTAAATGTATTTAAGTACAATCTACAAGAATAATCTAGTACAGTCTAGTTATTTAAGAATTTCATATACAATTATATGCACTACTTGGTATTTCTTTGTAATTGTATGTCTTCAAATACATTTGTAAATTTTAGTCTAAATGCCAAAGTATAATGTACAATTTTTTTGTAATTCTTTCTTTTTGTGAGAAGCAAAACTGAAAACTGCAAGTATATAGTCTCTTACAGGATCTACGCATGTGCAGTAAATCCTGTACAAAACTGCAAAGCATTTGTAATTTTATTTTCATCGTAATATACAAGCAAACTTTGTCAGACGCTCTCTTTATTCTATAGAATATCATGTGGTGCGACCATCAAGAAACAACTACTTTGGGACTTTTGTGTTAAAGCAGTCAATGCTCTTTCTACAGTGTTGGTTCATGCAGTTTTCCTATAGGCTCCTGGTTCCAAATATTTGCATATTGGGTGTGGCCTCTCCCTACTTACCATCTTTGTGTTGTCTGTTGCCCAAAGCTACCTTGTCCTTGGCGTGCAGCAATTAAAATATACTTGTTGATTGCCAGGCATCAGGGTTTCTAAGCTGTAAGAGCACATTAACCTGTGTTCCTAGTGGTCACAATATGCTGGCTTTGAGCTACAGAGTTCTCTCTTTACTGGGTCTGCTCTTATACTGCTCTAGTATTATACTGTCAGTATTGGCAGTTAAATAATATACTTAATATGTTGACAATAACCATGGTTAACTTAAAATGATAAGTTATGTGAATATTAATTAAGTTTTATAAACCAGAAAGTGTGTGTTAAAATAAAGTTTTGTTAGTTTGAATTGTTAGTTTATTTGACTAAAAGATCATTTTAAAACTTAAACACTTAGCTAGTTTTAACTCCGTGCTATTTAGTACTATTTAGTAAACCATGAAAGCCATGGGAGAATGTGTCGCTGCATTGTTGTAGTAAAATCTCCTAAGATACACTGAGTAAAATCTAATTGAATATTGAATTGTTGCAAGGTAACATTTCCTGAAAAAATTGTAGTTACGTACACTGATAATTATTACTTCAATATTACTTGAATATATGCTCTTTTAAATTTACTTGCTGTTTTTATGTGGAAAAACGTTCCTAACCTCTTTTTAAGTAAATCATGCTCCCATTTTTTTCAGTGTGGCTGTGTTGATAGAGAAGATCAGAGGACCCATACCTTAATCCACATGGAATGTTTACATTCGATTAACACGTGTACTGTGTTTTGAAGCTTCTGTTTTTAAAGCCAGATTGATTACAAGTGTATTTACAAGCATATTTATTTGCAAGACATAAATATATATTTTTATATTTATATATATTGAAATACCTTGAGATACATCTTCAGTCTTGTCCTCTACACAGGCTAGGGCTACATGTGCTTCCTTTGTTTTGGATTTAGGCCCAGGCATGTTGGCAACAGACATGAGATGCAAACTCTGCCGAAATATAACATCTATTTAGTTTATTAGTTTACTCATAATTAACAGATAAAGCAATTATCTGGTATCAAGCAACATTGTAGTTTCATCAGTTATCATATTATGAAAAAAGCATGACTCTTGGTTTAAGCGTATAGCAGTTGTATGCTAAACAGTAAAAACTGTTTGTTGAATCTCAAAGGATAAGGAGAGGACAGCTGGAAAATTGTGAAGCTGAATTACAATACATTGGTACATAAACCTGCAAAACATAATAAATAAATAAGAGATAAATGTATTACACTAAAAGTGTAAAATATTATTCATTTAATGTTACCTAGATCCACAAGGTTCTGTTGTAGTATGAGGCATTAAGAGGCTACCTAGCTTAAGCTAGCTTGATTAACTAATTAACTAACCTAACTAGCTAACTAACTAGGTTAACTAGCTAACTAACTAACTAACCTCACTAGCTAACTAATTAGGTTAATTAAGTAACTAACTAACCTAACTAGCTAAATAACTGGGTTAATTAACTAACTAAATAACTAACTAGCTAAATAACTGGGTTAATTAACTAACATAACTAGCTAAGTAACTAGTTAAATTAACTAACCTAACTAGCTAACTGACTAGATTAACTAACTTACCTTACTAGCTAATTAACTAGGTTAACTAACTCGCCTTACTAGCTAACTAACCCAATTAATTAACTAACCTAACTGGCTAAGTAACTAGGTAAATTAACTAACCTAACTAGCTAAGTAACTAGGTTAATTAACTAACCCAACTAGCTAACTGACTAGATTAACTAACTCACCTTACTAGCTAATTAACTAGGTTAACTAACTCACCTTACTAACTAACTAACCCAATTAATTAACTAACCAAACTAGCTAAGTAACTAGGTTAACTAACTAACCTAACTAGCGGCCCAGTTAACTAAACTATCTGCATATAGAAAAAAATACCCATTTATGAGATAAAAAGTCATCTCATAATTATGACTTTCTATTTCATAATTATGACTTAGTATCTCATAATTATGACTTTCTATCTCATAAATATGACTTACTATCTCATAATTATGACTTTTTTATCTCATAATTATGACTTACTATCTCATAATTATGACTTAGTATCTCATAATTATGACTTACTATCTCATAATTATGACTTTCTATCTCATAATTATGACTTACTATCTCATAATTATGACTTACTATCCCATAATTATGTCTTAGTTGAGGACGTTTTTTTTTCTTCAGGTGGCGGAAATGGGCTTCCATAGTTATGAGACAGTAGAAGGCACTGTAATAATCAGATGAGTTATTGTGATGTTGAGTGTGGGTACAGTACAGTTATTAGACAGTAGAGGGCGCTGTAATAATCAGGTGAGTTATTGTGATATTGAGTGTGGATACAGTAAAGTTAGAGGACAGTAGAGGGCGCTGTAATAATCAGGTGAGTCATTGTGATATTGAGTGTGGGTACAGTATTGTTATAAGACAGTAGAAGGTGCTGTAAAAACCAGGTGAGTTATATTGAGTGTGGGTACAGTACAGTTATGTATGGAAGCCCATTTCCGCCACCTGAGGAAAAAAAACGTCCTCAACTAAGTCATAATTATGAGATAGAAAAGTCATAATTATGAGATAGTAAGTCATAATTATGAGATAAAAAGTCATAATTATGAGATAGTAAGTCATATTTATGAGATAAAAATCATCTCATAATTATGACTTTCTATCTCATAATTATGACTTAGTATCTCATAATTATGACTTTCTATCTCATAAATATGACTTACTTTCTCATAATTATGACTTTTTTATCTCATAATTATGACTTACTATCTCATAATTATGACTTAGTATCTCATAATTATGACTTACTATCTCATAATTATGACTTTCTATCTCATAATTATGACTTACTATCTCATAATTATGACTTACTATCCCATAATTATGACTTTTCTATCTCATAATTATGACTTAGTTGAAGACGTTTTTTTTTCTTCAGGTGGCGGAAATGGGCTTCCATAGTTATGAGACAGTAGAAGGCACTGTAATAATCAGATGAGTTATTGTGATGTTGAGTGTGGATACAGTAAAGTTAGAGGACAGTAGAGGGCGCTGTAATAATCAGGTGAGTCATTGTGATATTGAGTGTGGGTGCAGTGCAGTTATGAGACAGTAGAAGGCGCTGTAAAAATCAGGTGAGTTATTGTGATACTGAGTGTGGGTGCAGTGCAGTTAAAGGACCGTAGAGGGCGCTATAATAACCAAGTGATTTATTGTAATATTGATTGTGTGTACAGTACAGTAATGAGAAAGTAGAGGGCAATGTGATAATCAGGTGAGTTATTGTGATATATATATAGTATAGGACACAAGCCATCAAAGTGACAGGTTGACCTTTGACCCCGCCCTCACCCGCCCCCCCCCCAAACACCTGTTCAATCAATCAATCAAAGATAATGATTAATAGTGTTTATGTGTAAGAGAATATTTTCCCGCTCTTTTTGAAAATGTATTGCTGATAGTTTCCCATCCTCCCAGCTGTTCAGGCTCCCCATATCCTGACAATTAATCAATCAAGAATAATGATTAATAGTGTTTATGTGTAAGAGAATATTTTCCCGCTCTTTTTGAAAATGTATTGCTGATAGTTTCCCATCCTCCCACCTGTTCAGACCCCCATATTCTGATAATCAATCAATCAAGAATAATGATTAATAGTGTTTATGTGTAAGAGAATATTTTCCTGCTCTTTTGGAAAATGTATTGCTGATAGTTTCCCATCCTCCCACCTGTTCAGACCCCCCATATCCAGATAATCAAACAATCAAGAATAATGATTAATAGTGTGTAAGAGAATATTTTCCCGCATGAGAATACTTTTTCCCACAGCCAAACCTGCTCAGAGGCCCCTCTCTCACACACACACACACACACACACATACAGGCACGTACACGCGCACAGACACACACACACACACAGTCACGGTCCTGCTCACACACCCGCCAGCCCCCCTTAACCAAACATTCAGTCTCTTGAGTTCACACACACACACACACACACACACACACACACAGTGAGACATGTTCAGACACAAAATTATTTTATTTATCCGAGCAATAAGGAATAATTACTTGTAGATACGTGTACATACGTAATATAACCACGCCCTTTATTCAATAAAAGCAGAGAGGTTACGGTACTCTACCAAACATTCAACAGGCGGTGGTGTTTCTAACGTTACACGGGTAAGAGTTTATAAGATATTGTTTAATTCAATTTATATATTTTATAAAACTATATCATTAAATAATTATTGTTTTATTTGATTTATTCCTTAGCAAAAGATCGGAAAACATGGATGCTCTTACAAAGCACCAAGAAAGGAAATCGCAGGGTCTGAAAAGAATCATGTATGGCCGCTATCAGACGGTCGATTCTTTGGATTTCGTTTCCACGATGATATGAAATGCGTCACTCTGTGTATCGGTCCAACAGTAAGATTTGAGGATGCGACCGTTTTGATAACTCTTAATGGAGAGGAATGGCATAGCTTCTCAAGACATTGTTCAGTTTTTAACACCTATCTCATTTACAGAAATTGTTACTGTAAACCGGATTACCATGAGAAATTTAATTTAACATGGACACCCTATATACAAACCGGAACAATGTTGCGTTCATTCAATCTATATCCGTATTTAAATGCCAAATCGTACAATGCCAGACTTACAATTGTTCACGAAGTTACAAGTTTATTAAAACAAAACGATTTTTTTGAACAGGAATGTAAAATTGAATTACAAAATGATGACTTCAACGCAATGCAGACGTACTTTGCAATAATAGACCATATGTTCATTGAGAGCATCGTTGAAAAACATTAAATCTGATACAGAATTTCTGAGCTTCTGAATGCGTTATCATCAGTAAAAACTGAATAGTTTAGAGTGCAGTGTATCTCTGTGTTTGAGTCTGTGTCAGCGGCAAGATTTGTACCACGGCCTGCTGTATTGTGTTTCTGATCTTCCAGGACAGCTGCGTGACCAATTAGTGATTTCTTACTCAAGACTTGCATGCGCTTCTCAATGTATATAAACACGGACTTTTGTTCATACAGACACAAACATTTTCAGAGCTCAAGAATCTCTTTCGTTGGAAGATAATGGAGTCTGGTAAGTTTCCTTTTGGTCTGGATTGATTATATTTATTTTTATTATTATTCATACTAATGTTAATATAGTATGGTTATTTAGAATGTTGCTAGAACGTAATTAGAATGTCAAATATAATACAATGTTTTTAAACCAAATTATATTATAGTAATGTTTCGTTCTATTCTTTTAAAATAGGTAACATTCAGAAATGTTTTTAATGTGAGTAATTTTTATCAAGATGAATTTTTAGAAATAATGTGATAAGTTATGTTTTATACTATTGGTGTAATTTATACTATTGGTGTAATACTGAAAATGATGCTTTTTTAAAAAATATTAATAAATTATTTTATTTAATTATTATTATTATTATTATTATTATTTTTTGTAGAGTTATGTAATAATTCAACATTCAGCAACTATCAATGCAACGAAACACCAGGGGTCAATTATATCGAAAAACCTCCAACTCCATACGGTGAGAAAAATATATATTTTTCTAATTATTGTACATACATTCACACACACATTTTATTTTCTATATTCTCTGTTCTAAGTATGTAATGATTTAATTATTTTAGAACTGACTGCTGAAACAAGAAGCAGCAGTCCCATTGTCATGGTCAGAACAGAATAGCAGACAAGCGCAGATACTGATAAAAACAAAGTATGTTTATTATGATAATAAACAGATATAATCAGGGTCGATACAGAAATAAGGTTGATTACCAGTAGACAGAGCAATGAAGACAAAACCATACCATAAACGAGAGACAGTCCAGAGTTCATACACAAGCAATCCAAAATCAGAGGTAATCCAAGAGGCGGTGGTGAAAGCACAGTCCAGGTCATACACAAACAATCCAATATCAAAGGCAGAGGCAAAAATCGGCGTCGAGAAACAAAAAGCAAGGTCATACACAAGTAAACTGAGACAAGAGATAAGTAACGCTTTGTATGAGGATAACCTACAATACGCGGCGATGAAGTCTGTTTGGCGTGCACCTTTATAGTGCCAGTAATCAGTATTCGGGGCTTCCTGGTGGAAGCAGGTGAGGTGTCACGTGGTCAGGTGAGTGCGTGATGTCAGCGGGTGGTGCATTCTGGGTAGTGTAGTTGTTAACCTGAGAACCTCCGTTAGAGCTGGGTGTGGAAGGGACAGAGGAGCTAACAGCACCAGACGTGACAGTACCTCCCCCCAAGGGAGTCGGAACGGAGCCGGAACGGGGACGACCACGACGACGTCCACCCGACGGGCAGGGAGTACCGGCGGGAGGACCAGGCGTAGCCTCAGAGGTGACGGGCAGGCGGGGGTTGCGAGACTGGGAACCCCTACGCACCGGAGCCGAAGAAGAGAGTGAGCGCTTGGGACGCCCACGGGGTCTAGGAGCAGGCTTACCAGGGTGACGGGCATGAAATTCGGCCAGTAGAGAAGGATCCAGCACGTCACCGGCGGCAACCCAGCAACGCTCCTCAGGGCCGTAACCCTCCCAGTCTATGAGGTACTGGAGCACACCGCCACGCCTGCGTGAATCCAACACCTCTCGAACCGCATAGGTAGACGAATCCTCCCCCTCCACTGCCGCGGGCGGCACGTCATCTGGAACACCCTCAGCAAGCGGACCTGGGACAAGAGGCTTGAGCAGAGAAACATGGAACGAGTTATGCACCCTGTACTGAGCAGGCAACTCAATCTTATAAGTCACCTCGTTAACCTGAGACAACACCTTAAATGGGCCAATATACTTAGGCAGCAGTTTCCTACAGGCCCCCTCAAACCTCAAGTCCCGGGTCGACAACCACACCCTGTCTCCGGGTTGGTATTGGGGGGTGGTACCACGGTGTCTGTCGGACTGCTCCTTATATTTCCGTAAGACCTCCGAGATCTGCTGATGCGTCTCCTCCCACACCTGCTCACTCCGCTTCATCCAGTCGTCAACAGCGGGAATCTCAGTGGACGACGCTGTCCACGGAGCTAACGGAGGCTGATAACCCAGAATGCACTGAAAGGGAGTGAGACCAGACGTGGAGTTAGTTAAGGAGTTTTGAGCTATTTCAGCCCAAATAAGATATTGTGACCACTCAGACGCATGCTTGAAACAATATAACCTTAGAAACTTTCCTAACTCTTGGTTGACTCTCTCACACTGACCATTACTAGTGGGGTGAAACCCAGAAGTGAGACTTACGTGTACACCCAAATGTTCAAAAAATGATTTCCATACCCGAGAAGTAAATTGAGGACCTCTGTCTGACAAAATGTCCTCCGGAACCCCATAATGTCTGAAAATGTGTGTGTATATAGCTTGGGCGGTCTGAAGAGCAGTAGGAAGTGCAGGAAAAGGGATAAACTTAACTCCCCTAGAAAATCTGTCTACAACAGTAAGGACAGTTGTGTAACCTTCAGATTCAGGCAAATCAGTAACAAAGTCTACAGCAATATGTGACCATGGACGTTCAGGCACAGGCAGAGGACATAACTTACCGGCTGGAAGGGTTTTTGGTGTTTTGCATTGTGCGCAGACAGAACATGAAACTACGAACATTTGAACATCAGTTCGCATGGTTTCCCACCAATACCGAGCTGAGATGAGTTGCAATGTACGTGTAACGCCTGGATGACCGGAAGTAAGAGCAGCATGTGCCCAGCCAATAAGTTGATCACGAAATTGTTCAGGTACATAAGTCTTGTGAGGAGGGCAACCCTCCGGAGGTCGTGTGTTAACCAGACTCCGCTGGATAAGATCATCTAGTTCCCATCTAATGGCAGCTACTTTAACTGTGGGTGGCAGAATGTGTTCGGGTTCAGAAACGTGGCATGTGTCATCTGGGGAACTGAAAACACGGGATAAGGCATCAGCTTTAGTATTACGGTTGCCTGGACGAAACGAGATTGAGAAGTTGAAACGTGAGAAAAACAATGACCAACGAGCTTGACGGGGGTTTAAACGTTTAGCTGTACGGAGATACTCTAAGTTCTTGTGATCAGTTAGAACGGTGAATGGATGTGCAGCACCTTCCAGCCAGTGACGCCACTCCTCAAGAGCTAGTTTGACAGCCAGCAGCTCTCTATCCCCTATCCCATAATTACGCTCCGCAGGCGACATTTTCTTTGAGAAAAAGGCTACAGGATGAAGCTTAGGCGGTGAACCACTGCGTTGGGAGAGAACTGCTCCGATGCCGGTATTAGAAGCATCGACTTCTACAACAAAGGGTAAGTCTGGATTAGGATGTTTCAGGATGGGGGCAGAGACAAAAGCGGCTTTCAATTTCTGAAAAGCTTGGTCAGCTTCAGGGGACCACTTCAGAATTTTGGTGGCATTTTTAGTGAGCGCCGTAAGGGGGGCAGCTATGCTACTAAAGTTACGTATGAAACGTCTGTAAAAGTTTGCGAATCCTAAGAAACGTTGAAGATCTTTGATAGACTGGGGAACGGGCCAGCTAGTTACGGCATCTACTTTAGAGTCATCCATCAGAACTCCCTGGGAGCTGATGACATAGCCGAGAAATGCGACTCTTTGAAGGTGGAACTCGCATTTCTCGGCTTTAGCGTAAAGATTGTTTTCTAACAGTCTCTGGAGAACTGAGCGCACGTGCTGCACGTGGGAATCTAAGTCTGAGGAATAGATCAAAATGTCGTCTATAAAAAGTGTCACATATTTGCCAATCATGTCTCTAAAAACATCGTTCATAAACGACTGAAATACTGCGGGTGCGTTAGCGAGACCATAACTCATTACTAGGTACTCGTAGTGGCCATTAGTAGTGGTGAACGCGGTTTTCCATTCGTCCCCCTCCCTAATGCGGATCAAATTGTAAGCGCTACGCAAATCAAGCTTAGTAAAGTAGGTAGCTGAACGCAGTTGTTCAAGGGCACATGGAATGAGGGGTAATGGGTAAGCGAATTTCTTGGTAATGGCATTCAAACCTCTATAATCAATACATGGTCTCAGTCCCCCGTCCTTTTTCTTTACAAAGAAGAATCCAGAACCGACGGGGGACTTTGACGGCCGAATGAAACCCTGCGCCAAAGCTTCAGTAACATAATCACGCATAGCCTTTTCCTCATCGAGCGTAAGGGGGTAGACTCTAGCTTTGGGTAAGGTGGCACCCTCCACTAGGTCAATAGCACAGTCATAGGGACGATGCGGAGGCAATTTAGTAGCGTTATCTTTGCTAAACACTTCCAAAAAATCTGAATACTCAGCGGGTACAACAACGTGATCAGAAACATCAGGACTTTCTACTGAAGTAGACTGAATGATTAAACTATCCAAAGCTAGACAATGTTCATGACAATGAGCAGACCAAACCGTGATATCCCCATCGCGCCAGGAGACAGTGGGATCGTGGGTCTTCAGCCATGGCATGCCCAGGATAACTGGATGCTCGGTGCAGGGAAGCACGAAAAGCGGTAGTTCCTCAAAATGGAGAGCGCTGGCTTGTAGAGTGATGGGCAGAGTCTGCAGGGTAACCGGCTTGGAGCGGACAGTCTTTCCATCAACAGCATGGATGGCTAAAGGACGTAGAAGTTCTCTGGTGGGCACTCCATGCTCCTTAACTAGGTCCTGGCTGATGAAGTTCCCCTCCGACCCGGAATCTACAAGCGCTGGGACAGAGAGCATACCAGTAGGTAACATAATATTTACAGGCAAAGAAAAACATTTAGAGCGAAGTATTGTGTTGTGCTTACGTACCACGTTAGCGCGTGGAGAGCACTCCACGCGCTGTCCCAGGGCTGGAGCTTTCACAGGTCGGGTCAGGAGACCACACTCAGCCTTGAAATGCCCGGCCTCTCCACAATAAAGGCATAGGCGAAGCCGGATTCGACGCTGCCGCTCCTCTGGAGTTAGCCGGGTTTTCTGGATATCCATGGGCTCTGGGGCAGGCAGCGCAGCTTTCTCTGGAGTGGGAGCGCGGGGCAGAGACACAGGAGTGTGTTGAGTGCGAGGACTGGTCTTGGGTCGGCGCGAGAGAAGTTGATCCAACCGGATCGACAGTGAGATGAGCTGATCCAGGGTCAGTGAATCATCTCTGCAGGCTAATTCCCTCTGTACATCTGGGTTAAGTCCGCATCTAAACACGTTGATTAAAGCAGCGTTATTCCACCCACTACCAGCTGCGAGAGTGCGAAACTCCAAAGCGTAGGAAGCCACCGGCTTCTGACCTTGCTTGAGAGCCAGCAAAAGTTCTCCATTAGACTGTCCATAACGCGAATGATCAAAAACTGAGCGGAAAGTAGCCAAAAAGTCAGTGTAACTAGCCCCAGAAAGGTCTTCCCAAATAGCTGTAGCCCACTCGAGTGCCTTACCAGAAAGCCGTGAGATAATAAAACCGATCTTAGCTTTATCGGTTGTAGGCGGTGAATTACTGAAAAACACGGAGCATTGTAAAAGAAAACCGCTGCATTTTTCCGGATCCCCATCAAACAACTCCGGTTTAGAGACAGAAAATCCAGACACAGAAGAGTTAGCGTTAGGCATACTGGGGGCAGCTAACGGGCTAGGGCTAGGCTCAGTTACGCCTCTGAGGTGAGCTAGCAGCTCAGCTAGTTGTTGCTGCTGCGTGGTTTGCTGGCGGGCTAGCTCAGAAACAGCTTGGGTCACACCAGCGAGCGTTTGCTGGTGCTGACCGAGTAGCCTCCCCTGGTTGGCTAAACCAGATCTAATAGCCTCAGTATCTGCTATCTGATTTAGTTCGGCCGCGTATTCTGTCATGGTCAGAACAGAATAGCAGACAAGCGCAGATACTGATAAAAACAAAGTATGTTTATTATGATAATAAACAGATATAATCAGGGTCGATACAGAAATAAGGTTGATTACCAGTAGACAGAGCAATGAAGACAAAACCATACCATAAACGAGAGACAGTCCAGAGTTCATACACAAGCAATCCAAAATCAGAGGTAATCCAAGAGGCGGTGGTGAAAGCACAGTCCAGGTCATACACAAACAATCCAATATCAAAGGCAGAGGCAAAAATCGGCGTCGAGAAACAAAAAGCAAGGTCATACACAAGTAAACTGAGACAAGAGATAAGTAACGCTTTGTATGAGGATAACCTACAATACGCGGCGATGAAGTCTGTTTGGCGTGCACCTTTATAGTGCCAGTAATCAGTATTCGGGGCTTCCTGGTGGAAGCAGGTGAGGTGTCACGTGGTCAGGTGAGTGCGTGATGTCAGCGGGTGGTGCATTCTGGGTAGTGTAGTTGTTAACCTGAGAACCTCCGTTAGAGCTGGGTGTGGAAGGGACAGAGGAGCTAACAGCACCAGACGTGACACCCATTTACATCACTGATACTCCACCCAACAGCTCCACAATTCCAGGTAAGTGAAACATTTTTATCAATATTTAAGTAATACAAAATATATATGTTATTATCTATCATTTATTAAACCTGTGTATTTTCTGTTTGTTTGAACAGGGTTGAACTCCTGCGTATGCCAATAACGGTAATCAATCTCCATACAGTGAGCAGAAGATTTAAATTTTTTTCTAAATATTGTACACATACACACACACACACACACTTCTCCCCTACTCACTCGCAAGCATGATCTGCTCGCACACACACACACATACACACACACACCCCTCCCCTACTCACTCGCAAGCATGATCTGCTCACACACACACACACACACACACACACACACACCCCTCCCCTACTCACTCGCAAGCATGATCTGCTCGCACACACACACATACACACACACACCCCTCCCCTACTCACTCGCAAGCATGATCTGCTCACACACACACACACACACACACACACCCCTCCCCTACTCACTCGCAAGCATGATCTGCTCGCACACACACACACACACACACACTCCCCTCCCCTACTCACTCGCAAGCATGATCTGCTCGCACACACACACATACACACACACACCCCTCCCCTACTCACTCGCAAGCATGATCTGCTCACACACACACACACACACACACAGTATTTTAATCAATAATATTATTTATTTTTAGATGTAATCCTGAACTCTCCATCCTACTCCCCAACAATCCCTAGTAAGAAACTTTTTGTCTCATTATTATATTTTTTAAATATTGTGTGCGTATATAATATTGTAAATTATCTTATTCAATGTTTCAATGAATAGATCGTGAATCTGATCAACAATCCCCTGCGAAAGGTTATCAGTACAGCCATAATGACACGCTTTCCGGTAAATATGTCTTATAATTAAACTTGCACATACGTGTATGTGAAAACACATTAGTGATGAAACGTAATATATTGTTATCTATGTGTGTTTGAGATTCCGATGTTAACGCCAATGATGATCTGAGGGACGATCTACGCGATCTACGCCACCTTCACAAGTCTGTGTCTTTGACGTTCAAGAAACTCATGCGCGTGAAAACACACGGGTCAAGAGTTCAAAGTAAGCATGTTCATGCATTGTGTAAGAAACGTGTGAGCCTTTATATGAATCAATGTACTACCCTACTCAATAAACACCATGTCTAGGAAAAGGTGTGATAATTGTTTTAATGTTGAAGCCAAGAGGTGTAAAATCAGACAGGAATCTGAATATGTCCCCATCACATCCGATCATTTAACTTGTGAATGTGTATCAGATACAGAACTTACACTCAACTTACAGCATGACCATTTCCATCAGTTAAACCAAAGTTTAGATAGACTACGGAATGAATGTAATCCTTCTGTAATAGACGCTGTTAATCGGCTTAACGAAAGTTTAGCTTTAACGCCCGACCTCAATAATGTTACGGAACAGTCTGTAACAACGCCTCAAAATGTAACGCAAGAGTCAAACATAGATTTGTTTCACAATCTAAACCAAAGTTTAGATAGACTTCGGAATGAATGTAATCCATCTCTATTAGACGCTGTTAATCGGCTTAACGAAAGTTTAGCTTTAACGCCCGATCGCAATAATGTTACGGAACTGTTACGGAGTCTGTAACAACGGCTCAAATTGTTGCGCAAGAGCCGATGGTTGATTTGTTTCACAATCTAAACCAAAGTTTAGATAGACTTCGGAATGAAGCGGATAATGAAAATCAACATTCACACACTTTGTCATCTGGGTCTAATCAAGCTTTCAGTGTAACAGTTCACAATAACGAGAATGTACAGGATCAGATAGGATATGGTGTAGAAGGTGAAATACCGCAGGATATACATGTAAACAGGATAGACAGATTCAACACCACAGAAATTAGGCGGCCTCTAAACTTTTCCTCATTGGGAAACGTTGAATCTTTCGATGAATTTTACAACTATGTGATGGAAGTTTTTAACCAAACCGTTGAGGTAGCAAATGGTTATATTGGTCCGAAGGATTCAGTATATGTGGAAATTCAAGGAGATTCGCTCAACGTTTCAGCGAGCGTTGAAGTAATCGACGGAGTCATAAACCCTAATGATATTGTAACAATGATTGAACAAAGCATGCAGAGCAAATTTGAAATTCTTTCCGACGAAACTCTACAAATTGTGATTCGAATTGTACACCCGCCGCGCGGAGGCGCGCGCGTTAAGTTCTCACAAATGTTCAATTCAGAAATTGTTCGGAACAAATTGAAACATCTGTTTGATTTTCAAAATAAAGACAACCTCTGTTTCGCCCTATGTGTTTCCAAACTACTGAATCCAGACCTAAACGATTACCAAGTAGAGCACATTGCAAAACGGTTACAAGCCGATGTAGGGATGTCTGAAAATGACGCCGTTAGCTTTGCCGACATTTCATTGTTTGAAAAGTTACTCAATTGTAAAATCGTAGTGATGTACAGGGATGCTGTCAAAAAAGGGTACTCGTTTTTCCAAAACAGTACGATACCTCACGAAAAAACATTGTTCCTATTCCTGCATGAAAACCATTACTACGGTGTTAAAAACCTTAAGGCTGTGCTGGGTACCGGGTATGTTTGTTCTCACTGCTACGCGGGGTATAACGATGAGAATCATCATAAATGCGAGTACAGATGCAACGTTTGTCAGGATAACGATTGTCCCAAGCTTCCTAAAAATACGGTGCAATGTCAAGACTGTTTGAGGTTATGTAGAACACCGTATTGTTACGAAAAGCACAAGGTCAAAGACGACTCTGGTAAAATTTTGTGTGAAACTAGATTCTACTGTGCACAGTGTAACACCGTGCAGCATGGTAGAAAAGGGTCCAGCAAACACAGTTGTCGCGCAAACCTATGCCGTCAATGCGGTGCTAAAGTAAACCCTGAATTTGAACACGAATGTTTTATAACGCCTCTAGAAAAGGAAAAGAACAACAAAAAGTACATTTTTTACGATTTTAAAACCGGGGGATCAACCCCGACATCATAGCGCAAGGTGGTAAAATATTGTGCTTTGAAGATGTCGAGTTCAGACAGAGATTCATAGACAGTCACTCTTTTCTCCCTATGAAGCTGAGCGCGATTCCCAAGGCTATGGGATTCAAGAATGAAAAAAAGGGTTATTTTCCTCATTTCTGGAACACTCTTGAAAACCAGAATTACATCGGCCCATACCCGGCAGCCAAATATTACGGTGTAGACACCATGATGGATAAAGAGAGACAAGAGTTTTTTGAATGGTACAATACTCTGTCTGGCAAGGTGTTTGACCTCAGAAAAGAGTTGGCCGATTATTGCGTGAATGACGTTCACATTCTCAGAAAGGGGTGTTTAGCATTCAGGGAGCAGATAATGAGCGGTACGGGTGTAGATCCTTTCAAATGCATCACCATAGCCAGCGTCTGTTTGAAAATCTTTAGAACACATTTTCTGACGGACAATACCTTGGCTATACCACCGCATGATGATTATATCAGCAGACAGAAGTCGTTCTCAAACTCTGCTATTCAATGGCTCGAGTACCTCTCAGACAGAGGGAATATTCCGATTCGACACGCTCTCAACGAAGGTGAAGTTCAAATGGGTCAATATTTTTTAGACGGTTATTTTACCGACGGCCACACACAAAATGCTTTCGAGTTCTTAGGATGCTTTTTTCACGGATGTGATAAATGTTTCCCTGCAAACGCGCGTCACCCTCTAAGTAAAATTGGACAAACCTTCGAAGATGTTAAACAACACTCTTTGCAAAAAATTAAGAATTTGCAAAACATCTACAATATGCACGTTACAACAATCTGGGAACACGCGTGGAACGAAATGAAAAGGACAGATCAGGACGTAATAGCGTTTCTCAAACGTTTTGACTTTCCCGAGCGTTTGAAACCGAGACAAGCTCTTTTTGGCGGTCGTACAAACGCGTTACATTTACATTACGTAGCTCAACCCGGAGAGAGAATCGATTATTACGATTTTACATCGTTATACCCCTACGTAAACAAGACAAAAAACTACCCCGTAGGTCACCCAACCATCATTTTCCGCGATTTTGAACCGTTGGAAAATTATTTCGGCCTCTTCAGAATAAAAATTTTACCCCCTAGGGGTCTTTGGGCCCCCGTTCTCCCTTATAGGGTGAAAAACAAGCTTTTGTTCCCTCTGTGTAGGGTGTGTGCCGAGTTACAGCAGCAGCTATGTTGTAAACATGCTGACGAGGAGAGGGCTCTTACGGGTAGTTGGTGTAGCGTGGAGGTTATGAAGGCTCTCGAAAAAGGCTACAGAGTGTTGAAAGTTTTCGAAATCTGGCACTTTCCTAAACAGACGCATGATTTGTTTGCCGGATACATCAACACGTTTCTCAAGACAAAAGCTCAAGAGCTCAGGTTACCCATCTTGGGTAAAGGACGAATCTGATCAAAAAGAATACGTTAAAAGGTACAAGGAAAACGAAGGCATAGAACTCGATCCGTCTCGCATAGAGGTTAACCAGGCCAAGAGATCTGTGGCAAAGTTGGCGTTGAATTCTTTGTGGGGTAAGATGTGTCAGAGGTCTGATAGGATTAATACTTGTCTAATCAGCGATCCCAACCAATTTCTAGAGTTCATGTTCTCGGACACGTACGACGTTAGTCACTTTTCTTTTCCGAACCGTCAGATGGCGCTGGTTCAGTGGCGTTACGCAGACACCAGATTCATCAAACCGAGTAAAGCTAACGTGTTTATCGGAATATTCACTACCGCTTACGCTAGACTCGAGCTGTACAAGCTGATAGATGGTCTGCAACAAAAATGTCTCTATACGGATACAGACTCTGTCATTTTCAAAAGTAAAGATGGCGATTGGATGCCCCCCCTAGGCGATTACTTAGGCGAGTTAACGAGTGAATTGGATCACGGAGATCATATTGTGGAATTTGTCAGCTCTGGACCAAAGTCCTACGGTTATCGAACTCGTTATGGGAAGACTGTAATGAAGGTAAAGGGTATAACGTTAAACTATACCAACGCCAAAATTGTGAATCTGAGCTCTTTAATAGATCTGGTTGACAAAAGTGTGAAAAGCCCCGACTGTACCGACGAAATTATGATGTCCAACAATCAAATCGTCAGAGATAAAAGAGGTTTTCACTTGAAAAACAAATCACAAACTAAACGTTTCCGAGTAGTGTACGATAAACGTGTTCTATTACCGGATAGCGCCACAATTCCTTACGGATATTAAACATTTACTTTGCTGAAAAAATAATGGCCGTACCTAACTTGTTCGATGCTAGACTTCAACTTCCTTTTTCTTGTATAGTTTGTGGACCCAGCAATAGCGGAAAATCTTTTTTCATCAAAATGTTACTTGAAAATTGTACGGACTCAATGTCTAAAATTCCGGACCGGATTGTATGGTGTTACACTTGCTGGCAACCCCTCTACGACGAGTTGATGGACAAACTAAACATTTATTTTGTTCAAGGTATACCTGAATCATTGTGCGACGATGAACTTTTCCCTCCGGAAAGCGGAAAACCTAATGTTAGACAGACGGTGGAAAATGATCTGGATGCTACCATGAGACATATTCTGAATAGGTCTGATTTGATGCCTTACGAAAAGGCCAAACTTTATGCCTCGGTCTTGCAAAGATTCCTAAACATCGTCAAACAAGGAGATGAGGAAACGGCTCAATTAACTCTGTCCCTGCCCGTAGACTCTAACAATAAAACAATACCGGAGACCGATGTGGATCGGGGTGCGTCCGAAGACGTAATTGTCAAAGAAGTAATCGGAAACATTCCGGCAAGAAACAGAAAAAATGCTTCTTTCATCATGGAAAAAATATCCAAATCTAGCGACGTAGCTTCCTGGAATGATAAAGGTGAATTCATTTTCAAAGGAAGGACGATCAGGGGTTCACACGTATTGGATTTGATTAAAAACCTCACGGCCCCTCAAAAAGTGTCGGATGATCGCAGACCTTTGGGGTGGATCGAGATGTTAAAAACTGTAGCCGGATTGAATATTCCCTTTTCAACTATACCTAACGTCGGCGTTCGACGTAAGATATCGGACATTAAAAGAGGCGATCCTTTGTACTCACCAAGCTCAACTTCTAAGAGCGATGACTCTGACTCTAGCATTGACACTCTTGAGCCTGTTTTCAAGTCTCCTCGTTTTACCTCAACACCTTGGATAAGTTTTTAATCGTGCATGTCTTTAAAAATGTTATAAATGATGATGATGATGATACAATGTAAATATTTGTTATTCTTTATTTCATTAAATGTATATACTTTAACATTTTTTTACATCTACAGAGTCGTTATTTCACACTACACTCTAGTTTATGCACTGAACACATTTCACAAATTGTTTTTTATTCACTCTGGGATAAATATTTTTTACAAAAGCTTTAACCATATCATCGTTTCTTTTCAAATCATCCGTATACATAGACATAATTTGATTAAAAGAATAGCCTCTAGCTCTGTGACACAAAAAGAATACGCAGTGTTGCCCGCAGTAAGTCGAATCACTCCTTTGAACTTGTTTTGAGTTGTGTTTTATTTCACAACAGTTCTTTTTAAAAAAAGAATGAATAGAATCATGAAAGAGTTCAGAGTTTGGCGGATTTCCGTACGAATCAAAAAATTCTCCCGAGGCGTCATCGTTGAGACATATGGCCAACCAGTGTTCTCCGGGCATGTAGCTGGGGTGAGTGTTTACGATGAAAAATGCCGGAGCGCATTCCACCTTATTCTCGGGTAGTTCATCGCAAGGAAACACACCGTAGAATATCTTTTTCGCAGGAGGATAACTTTTCATCAGCTCGGAAAGTTCTCTGGTGTCCATAATTACTGATAATCGATGAGGACGTTTAGTCGATTATTGATTTCCAGCATAGAGTCGAAGCTGGCGTATACAATTAGATTTACCGTTCTCGGTAGAGGGTTTCTGAATCTGAGTTCCAACCTCATATTTCCCGACTTTATCAAAGATAGATGTTGTCCGCAATCATCTGGGCTCAGGTTAAAAGCTAAAAGGGTGTATCCTTGAGAATAATCCTGGCGGTTTATAGCCAAAGCTTGATCCTTTAGATTTTTCCCCGAAGCTAAAACCAACGAATTAAATTCGCGGACGGCATTACCACTTTGAAAATTAGGTTGAAACGGTTTTGCAGGGTGCTGAACACCGTCGACGTACAAAGCAATAAACTCTGCATCATTATGTTTAAAGTTAAAAGGATTTTTATCATATGCACCGATAAATGTGTCATTATCAATCATACCAATTATAACCGTTTTAGGGAGAGGTCCGAGGAATAAATTCTCTTGGGTGCATACGCGACTCCCCACAGGTAGGCTAAAAGTCTTCATACACACTCTTTCAAGCGGGTATTTAGCCGTAGCGTTAAGTAAAGCCTGCGCATGCCCCATCTTGACAGCCGGGGACACGGAGACTTTTTTTACGTATAGAGAAGCCGTTAGTATTTTAAGTGTGTAATCCCTGGCTCCTTCTTTCATCATGCAAAATTCGTCCTTACTTCGAATCATTTTAATTTTCAAGTCAACTCCGTTCAGTAAAAGTTTTTCTTGAAAAAATATATCGGAGTGGATATGACCTATTAAGTCAAAGATTCTACTTTCTTGGCTGTAAGAAGACCTGATTTTGAAGCCGTTGTTACGTCCTTGAGGATCGGTCGCGTCCATGTGGCCGTACGAGTCTTTGTAAAATAATCCTGCCGTGAATTGTGTATCCAAGGTATGTTTGCTATAGTTAAGAAGCAATTCCATTATTGCCCTGTAGGGGTAGGTATTACTCAACTGGCTGATGAGTCGATCTCCCAGCATGACGTCTACTTGTGAAAAAAGAGATGCTATAGGATAGTTTATTACACCCACCTTTGAATCGTTAGCCAAGTCTGTACCGTCAGAATTTGTGATTTTACATCTCAGGTGTAAAAAGTTTTGTTCAGATCTAGGTAGTCTTCACCATTTCCTGCCACGTAAAACTCCAAGGGTCCGTCATCAGTCAGAGCCAAAAGAGGAGGGATTTCGACGTAAGTATACTTTTCGACGCTAGTCTGCGTGTACGGCACTGTAAATAAATCTAATTCGGACTTGGTACATTCGGTTGAAAGTCTGTGAAGTAAAGCCATGGTTTTAGAAAATGTTCACCTTTCTTCGTTTATCCAAGACTGAGGGAGAGCGCTTGTTGCTCCTCCGTTTGTGTTTTTTCAATATGATCTTTTTCACAGACGTCTTGCGTTTTTTATTCCCAATCGTTTTACGCATTCCCGGAGGTCTCCTAAAGTTCTTGTAGGCAAATGCCGTGAGACCGTCACCCTCTTGTTTTTGCAATTTAGATTTTATGACGTTGCTTACCACGTCGCTTACGATACTTTTTGCAGCGGTTTTTAAATGAGGTTTAGCAATCGTTATTCCTCTTTTTAAAATTGGTACCGCCATTCTAAAGAGTGATTTGAAGATCCCTCCTAAGCCCGAGCCGTACATCACCGGGGAGCCATAGTACCCCGGAAGACCGTTGCCTGCTTGATGCTTATAATAGTCCACATAGATCTGAGGGTCTACGTACCTTTCACCAATCATTGTTCAAACACGAAATGAATGCTTTGCGGGTCTAAAATGAAGTTTAGCAACAAATTTTCTGTAGAGAAAACGAATATGTTTGTTCTGATCGGATTTTACCTCTATAACTAAATCGTTGATAAGACTCTTGCTCACAGGTACGTAATACGGCTTGTCATAAGTTATTGTGACAATTTCATTGTTTTTCCCGCTTATATGTACGCATCTCAGTAGCGGTACAAAACTATCGCCGACCCTTTGATGATGAATAATGTCTGAATAAACAAACATGGTGTAAAATCCTGCATGAATATCGGCCAGATAGGGCGCTTCAGGGTTACTCTGAGTGAGGTCCTTAGCGTCATCCATACCTATCATATAGCCTAATCTCCCATTGGAAACGCTCAACGAATACGGTTTTTTGGTTTCCATGCGGATTTTGTTGGTCTGAGCATTATAAACAATAGTTAGGTCTAAAGCTAATTTTTCTAAAGTCGCATTCATTTCACGAACCACTTGTTCTATGTCACCGTAATACCCTTCACTCATATGACAGCTATACAATTCATGATTTATTCCATCGTCGTAGCGGACAAAAAAGACGGTTTCGCAATCCTTCAAAGAGTACCACGTGTGGGGGTATTGCACTTCAGCGAGAGCCACCTCCCAATCGCCCGTCAACTCTATGGGCTTTGCAAATTTAGTTGTGTAACACGAAATCTTATTGTTGGGATACACGTGATTGGAAGAGTTGCTGGGGAGAGTCACAAAGAAACCGTTCTCTTCCATGATGCGCTGTTTATGATAATCGGTCATTACAAACGAATCTACTTATTCTTTGACTATGTTCACAATGTCTTTGGCCGGGATCCACGAGTTGAATTTATCCGGCCACCCCACCCATTTCACTAAACACATTTTTTTCCTATTTTGCATCCTTTCTTGTATTATTTTTTCTATTTTAAAGGATTTGTCTTTTCCGACTATAATTTTTTGCAGTTCCGGTTCGTAAAACGTACCCGTTATTTCTTTTGTAAATTGTAAAATATTCATCCGTATAGTTTTGTTCATAACCCTTTTCAAAATGTGCTTTTAGTCGCGAAATCCTGACAACGTCACCGATCTTAAACTTGAAGCGTAGTTTTTTAACTCTCGAAGGAAACAGTCCGTACAAGGTTTTAAAAACTTTGAAGGAGTTTGTTTCATCAACCTCGTCAGGTTTCATTTTGATGCTGCTGTGGTAGTTATGATTGTACGAGTGAACCAATTCCTGAACTACATCGATGTACTTTCTCGTATTAACTGCTGTAAAGTATTTCCACATTTTATTCCTCAAGGTCCTATTAAACCTTTCACAAACAGATGCTGTCTGACCCGTACCCGTAGCAAAGTGAACGATGTTGTGCTTTTTCATTAATCCTTGAAAATGTTTGTTGAAAAATTCTTTTCCTTGATCCGTTTGCAATTTTTTAGGAACACGCCCTTCCTTAAGAATAGAATTAAAAGCGTTGGTCACCTCAACGCCCGTCTTGTTTCGCAATACGCGTACCCAAGCGTATTTAGATAAAATATCTATACACGTTAACATAAATTTCATATCTTTGTTATCCTTTGACAAGTTTGACATATCCATTAAATCGGCTTGCCATTGTTCATCCATGTTTTTCACAAACACTCTGTTTGTTTGTGAAGAGTATACGCGTCCTGCGCAGACAGCCAGTTTTTAACATCTTTAATATTCGCTCTCGATCCTTTTTTCTCAAAAATTGCCCTTTGTAAACTCTCAACCCCTCCGTAAGACCCAGGGTTGGAGGGGTCATAATAAATCTTTTTCAACAAGCCCTCAGTCATTGTGCTAGGTCTCACCAATAATGGACAGAGAATAAGAATGTAATCAGCTTTTATTACTACAAACTCAAAAGCCTTGTTAAATGATACACATTTACATTATTTTGTTTTTCATTAAAAAAAGATATCAAACAGTTTACAGTTTTTTCAACATGAACATGTTTCTTAACTATCATTTTCAAAACACATGCGTCGGTTATATAGGTATGAATACAAATTAAAAACTTAAACTTTAAGTAGGTCTGTGAATGACAAACTTGAAAAACTCTCCGTTCAATTACTTTGCAGAGTAGAGACGTTATCCGAACTTTTATTCGGCTATGGGTGAAAGCTTGGATGGAAGAGACGATGTTACCCATGTGAGCGCCGTTTCGGATGATTCCAGAGAACTGTGGAAATCCCAGTACTCAACAATGTCCTCGATCACCGTATCGTTGTAGATAGATGCAGTTTTATGCTTAATGTCTCTCAGAGCCGTCTTGAAGTCAGGTTCGTCTCGCAGTTGGCACACTGTAGTTTCAGCTGCTGCTTGGATTTTTTCCAGAGACGGTACATGTGAGATACCGCACAACTTTAGAGCTCTGGCCAAGGTGTATTTCAACCAAGGTCTAAACAACATTGTCAAAAGTCTTTTAGCGTTGATGTGCAGATAGAAGTCTTCAGGATCATACAGACACGAATGTTGTCGCTGACTCGGGTGATCGGTGGCGCATCCGTTGCAATGCTCTCTCAGATCCTTTTCAATGATTTTGTCCAGCAGATCCCCGGTGACCGCGCGGATGATGGAGAGCATGGTCGTTCCGATACATCCGTCGATTTCATCCGATGTACCCGGTTTGGTTGATCCTGGGGTAAGACCCTCCATGACCGGAGAGTACGAGTACAGGTTTAAGAGTTCTTGAGTCATTTCAACAGCGGATTACCCCCGGCACAGCAGCGTGTATAGAACAAGTATGACTCGTAGATAGAGACGGTCTTAATTTATTAGTTAGATAGTATGGTAGGCGTTGCTTACGTTTGGACTCCGCCCCAGGCTCTTTCACATACATTTCACATACTCTTTCATGAAACCCCATATGGTCTAGCGGTAAGGAGATTTTTAGTCCTTAACAGAGTTCTGATGACTCGCACGGGGCTATTGAAATATAGCAAGTCTCAGACTCTGTATGCGATACAGTTCTAGAGTTCATAACTCCTACCAATCCTTCACAGTGGTTTGTGAAACACTCCCAATCTCCTATTTGAAAAGTGATTCGACATGTCGCATCTTCAAACATCTCTGTTGGTCCGGTAAACAGAGTAACATGGTACACATTTTTGTGGAGACAGAATCCAAAGAATCGACCGTCTGATAGTGGCCAAGCACGCATTTTTTCAGACTCTGCGATTTCCGATCTGGGTATAAAAGAAAAACGCTTTCTTGGTGCGTTCGTAAGAGCATCCATGTTTTCCGATCTTTTGCTAAGGAATAAATCAAATAAAACAATAATTATTTAATGATATAGTTTTATAAAATATATAAATTGAATTAAACAATATCTTATAAACTCTTACCCGTGTAACGTTAGAAACACCACCGCCTGTTGAATGTTTGGTAGAGTACCGTAACCTCTCTGCTTTTATTGAATAAAGGGCGTGGTTATATTACGTATGTACACGTATCTACACGTAATTATTCCTTATTGGTTGCTCGGATAAATAAAATAATTTTGTGTCTGAACATGTCTCACTGTGTGTGTGTGTGTGTGTGTGTGTGAACTCAAGAGACTGAATGTTTGGTTAAGGGGGGCTGGCGGGTGTGTGAGCAGGACCGTGACTGTGTGTGTGTGTGTCTGTGTGTGTGTGTGTGAGAGAGGGGCCTCTGAGCAGGTTTGGCTGTGGGAAAAAGTATTCTCATGCGGGAAAATATTCTCTTACACACTATTAATCATTATTCTTGATTGTTTGATTATCTGGATATGGGGGGTCTGAACAGGTGGGAGGATGGGAAACTATCAGCCATACATTTTCCAAAAGAGCAGGAAAATATTCTCTTACACATAAACACTATTAATCATTATTCTTGATTGATTGATTATCTGAATATGGGGGGTCTGAACAGGTGGGAGGATGGGAAACTATCAGCAATACATTTTCAAAAAGAGCGGGAAAATATTCTCTTACACATAAACACTATTAATTATTATTCTTGATTGATTGATTATCTGAATATGGGGGTCTGAACAGCTGGGAGGATGGGAAACTATCAGCAATACATTTTCAAAAAGAGCGGGAAAATATTCTCGTACACATAAACACTATTAATCATTATCTTTGATTGATTGATTGAACAGGTGTTTGGGGGGGGGGGCGGGAGGGGGCGGGGTCAAATAAAGGTCAACCTGTCACTTTGATGGCTTGTGTCCTATACTATATATATATTGTGATATTTAATGTGGGTACAGTACATTTATGAGACAGTAGATGGCGCTGGAATAATCAGGTGAGTTATTGTGATATTGAGTGTGGGTACAGTACAGTTAAAGGACAGTAGAGGGCGCTATAATAACCAAGTAAGTTATTGTGATATTAAATGTTTGTACAGTACAGTTATGAGACAGTAGAGGGCGCTGTAATAATCAGGTGAGTTATTGTGATATTGAATGTGGGTACTGTACAGTTATGAGACAGTGGAGGGTGCTGTAATAATCAGGTGAGTTATTGTGATATTTAATGTGTGTACAGTACAGTTAGAGGAATGTCTCAGACAGTTACGAGACAGTAGAGGGCTTTATAATAACCAAGTGAGTTATTGCGATATTGACTGTGGGTACAGTACAGTAATGAGAAAGTAAAGAGCGCTGTAATAATCAAGTGAGTTATTGTGATATTGAATGTGGGTACTGTACAGTTATGAGACCGTAGAGGGCGCTGTAATAATCAGATGAGTTATTGTGATATTGACTGTGGGTACAGTACATTTATGAGACAGTAGAGGGCGCTGTAATAATCAGGTGAGTTATTGTGATGTTAAGTGAGTAATTAATAACCAGGTGAGTTATTGTGATTGTGGGTACAGTACAGTCGAGACAGTAGAGGGCGCTGTAATAATCAGGTGAGTTATTGTGATATTGAATGTGGGTACAGTACAGTTATGAGACAGTAGAGGGCGCTGTGATAATCAGGTGAGTTATTGTGATGTTAAGTGAGTAATTAATAACCAGGTGAGTTATTGTGATTGTGGGTACAGTACAGTCGAGACAGTAGAGGGCGCTGTAATAATCAGGTGAGTTATTGTGATATTGAATGTGGGTACAGTACAGTTATGAGACAGTAGAGGGCGCTGTAATAATCAAGTGAGATATTTGATATTGAGTGTGGGTACAGTACAGTTAAAGGACAGTAGAGGGCGCCATAATAACCAAGTAAGTTATTGTGATATTAAATGTTTGTACAGTACAGTTAGAGGACAGTAAATGACGCTATAATAATCAGGTGAGTTATTCTAATGTTAAGTGTGGGTACAGTACAGTTATGAGACAGTAGAGGGCGCTGTAATAATCAGGTTAGTTATTGTGATGTTAAGTGAATAATTAATAACCAGGTGAGTTATTGTGATTATGAGACACGGGGCGCTGTAATAATCAGGTGAGTTATTCTGATGTTAAGTGTGGGTACAGTACAGTTAGAGGACAGTAAAAGGTGATATAATATTCAGGTGAGTTATTCTGATGTTAAGTGTGGGTACAGTACAGTTATGAGACAGTAGAGGGCACTGTAATAATCAGGTTAGTTATTGTGATATTAACTGTGGATGCAGTACACTTAGAAGACAGTAGAGGGCGCTGTAACAATCAGATGAGTTATTGTGATATTGAATGTGGGTACTGTACAGTTATGAGACAGTAGAGGGTGCTGTAATAATCAAGTGAGATATTGTGATATTGAGTGTGGGTACAGTACAGTTAAAGGACAGTAGAGGGCGCTGTAATAATAAGGTGAGATTGTGATGTTAAGTGAGTAATTAATAACCAGGTGAGTTATTGTGATTGTGGGTACAGTACAGTCGAGACAGTAGAGGGCGCTGTAATAATCAGATGAGTTATTGTGATATTGAATGTGGGTACAGTACAGTTATGAGACAGTAGAGGGCGCTGTAATAATCAAGTGAGATATTGTGATATTAAATGTTTGTACAGTACAGTTAGAGGACAGTAAATGGCGCTATAATAATCAGGTGAGTTATTGTGATATTGAATGTGGGTACAGTACAGTTATGAGACAGTAGAGGGCGCTTTAATAATCAGGTTAGTTATTGTGATATTCACTGTGGATGCAGTACACTTAGAAGACAGTAGAGGGCTGTAATAATCAGGTGAGTTATTATTAAGTTAAATTAGTAATTAATAACCAGGTGAGTTTTTGTGATTATGAGACAGTGGAGGGTGCTGTAATAATCAGGTGAGTTATTGTGATATTTAATGTGTGTACAGTACAGTTAGAGGAATTTCTCAGACAGTTACGAGACAGTAGAGGGCTTTATAATAACCAAGTGAGTTATTGCGATATTGACTGTGGGTACAGTACAGTAATGAGAAAGTAAAGAGCGCTGTAATAATCAGGTGAGTTATTCTGATATTGAGTGTAGGTACAGTAAAGTTATGAGACAGTAGAGGGCACTGTAATAATCAGGTGAGTTATTGTGATATTGAGTGTGGGTACAGTAAAGTTAGAGGACAGTAAATGGTGCTATAATAATCAGGTGAGTTATTCTGATGTTAAGTGTGGGTACAGTACAGTTATGAGACAGTAGAGGGCGCTGTAATAATCAGTTGAGTCATTGTGATATTGAATGTGGGTACTGTACAGTTATGAGACCGTAGAGGGCGCTGTAATAATCAGATGAGTTATTGTGATATTGACTGTGGGTACAGTACATTTATGAGACAGTAGAGGGCGCTGTAATAATCAGGTGAGTTATTGTGATGTTAAGTGAGTAATTAATAACCAGGTGAGTTATTGTGATTGTGGGTACAGTACAGTCGAGACAGTAGAGGGCGCTGTAATAATCAGGTGAGTTATTGTGATATTGAATGTGGGTACAGTACAGTTATGAGACAGTAGAGGGCGCTGTAATAATCAAGTGAGATATTTGATATTGAGTGTGGGTACAGTACAGTTAAAGGACAGTAGAGGGCGCCATAATAACCAAGTAAGTTATTGTGATATTAAATGTTTGTACAGTACAGTTAGAGGACAGTAAATGACGCTATAATAATCAGGTGAGTTATTCTGATGTTAAGTGTGGGTACAGTACAGTTATGAGACAGTAGAGGGCGCTGTAATAATCAGGTTAGTTATTGTGATGTTAAGTGAATAATTAATAACCAGGTGAGTTATTGTGATTATGAGACAGTAGAGGGCGCTGTAATAATCAGGTGAGTTATTGTGATATTGAATGTGGGTACTGTACAGTTATGAGACAAGGGGCGCTGTAATAATCAGGTGAGTTATTCTGATGTTAAGTGTGGGTACAGTACAGTTATGAGACAGTAGAGGGCACTGTAATAATCAGGTTAGTTATTGTGATATTAACTGTGGATGCAGTACACTTAGAAGACAGTAGAGGGCGCTGTAACAATCAGATGAGTTATTGTGATATTGAATGTGGGTACTGTACAGTTATGAGACAGTAGAGGGTGCTGTAATAATCAAGTGAGATATTGTGATATTGAGTGTGGGTACAGTACAGTTAAAGGACAGTAGAGGGCGCTGTAATAATAAGGTGAGTTATTGTGATGTTAAGTGAGTTATTAATAACCAGGTGAGTTATTGTGATTGTGGGTACAGTACAGTCGAGACAGTAGAGGGCGCTGTAATAATCAGATGAGTTATTGTGATATTGAATGTGGGTACAGTACAGTTATGAGACAGTAGAGGGCGCTGTAATAATCAAGTGAGATATTGTGATATTAAATGTTTGTACCATAGACTGTATATAGCTGGACAGAACATCGTCTCTCAAAAGTGAAGCCACCACAGGTTGGGCGCCCCCTGCTGTTCGGCTGCAGAAAGCTGTATAACCCCACCCACCCCCATAGGTTTCAATGGCAAAACAGACAACTTTCAATCACGTTTTTTTCTAATATACTGTAATTCTTCCACCTTTATTTAAATGCAACAGCTGGTGTAACCTCTGCTTATATTGTCAATTTTTTATATTCCCACAGAATTCGTTTTTTAAAGCGTTATTCAGCTCTATTTAAAAAGGTGTGGTTATTGTAAAAAGGGCTGGGTTACACCTAGCCGGGGTGGGACCAATGACTGTATGGGCGGGACCAATAACAGACCGTCAGCAGAACCTGCATCATGTTCTTTTCTCCCCTTACGTCAAGCAGTAGACTAGTACTAGTAGTTAGTCAAACGTTTAGCTAGCTAACTGTACTACCATTATTATTTTTTATTAGCTAAACTGAATTTAAATAGCTGTATTATTAATGTCGTGTTTTGCTGTTAATTGCTCTAACAGACATTCTGGACAAAGTTCTTTGCAGTTTTTTTCGGTAAGTTTGCTGGCTGTTTTTCCCTCCACTCCTTTGTCTGTGTGCATTTTATTTTATTAGTTATCATCTTAGACGAACCATTTAATCTCGGTTGGATTTTATAGCTAGCTTAATTTGTTAGCTAACATTAGTGTAGTTATCTAACTAACTATATTCGCTAGACTCTGTAGAATTAATATTTTTACTTGGTCAGTGGCTTCGCCCGTCACCGGTGTGTGCGGCAAGCTGACCCCGATAGCATGAAGGCTCTGCCCGAGATCCGCTGATGTACGGCAGCACTGGTTTAGACTCTGCATAATCCGTGCAGAATTTAGCCAAATGTGCTGAGTTTGTCTCAGCAGCAAAATTAACTGAGCTTCAGTACGGGATTCGTCTCGTTGTTTAAAGCAATAACTAGTCCTGGCATTCACTGCCGTTTGGTGATGTTTTTTTTTCGCTGTATTTTATTCACTTCCACTTGCTACATACAGAACTATCATGTGGTTATCATGTGGTTAATATCCATAACGTGCACGAACTGCACTGTTACTATGAAAATATTAACCTTATCGTGCTGCAGATAAGTTCTCCGCTCGGTTTGTCAGACTGTGTGAGCTCTGTTGAGGCAGCCCTCAGGGGCGGGTTTATTTAAATGAGTAGGCTGTCTCTCCACAGTCTTTCTCCCTCCTCTGGTCTCTACTGCGCAGACTCTGGTCTCTGAATCGCCAAAATGGCGGAAGATTTTGGCTTCATTTTCATTGAATGAATGGGAACGGCGACACGGCGTCCATCTTTATATACAGTCTATGGTTTGTACAGTACAGTTAGAGGACAGTAAATGGCGCTATAATAATCAGGTTTTGTGATATTAACTGTGGATGCAGTACACTTAGAAGACAGTAGAGGGCTGTAATAATCAGGTGAGTTATTGTGATATTGAATATGGGTACAGTACAGTTAGAAGACAGTAGAGGGCGCTGTAATAATCAGGTGAGTTATTGTGATATTGAATGTGGGTACTGTACAGTTATGAGACAGTAGAGGGCGCTGTAATAATCAGGTGAGTTATTATTAAGTTAAATTAGTAATTAATAACCAGGTGAGTTATTGTGATTATGAGACAGTAGAGGGCGCTGTAATAATCAGGTGAGTTATTGTGATATTGAATGTGGGTACTGTACAGTTATGAGACAGTAGAGGGCACTGTAATAATCAGGTGAGTTATTGTGATGTTAAGTGAGTAATTAATAACCAGGTGAGTTATTGTGATTGTGGGTACAATACAGTCGAGACAGTAGAGGGCGCTGTAATAATCAGGTGAGTTATTGTGATATTGAATGTGGGTACAGTACAGTTATGAGACAGTAGAGGGCGCTGTAATAATCAAGTGAGATATTTGATATTGAGTGTGGGTACAGTACAGTTAAAGGACAGTAGAGGGCGCCATAATAACCAAGTAAGTTATTGTGATATTAAATGTTTGTACAGTTAGAGGACAGTAAATGACGCTATAATAATCAGGTGAGTTATTCTGATGTTAAGTGTGGGTACAGTACAGTTATGAGACAGTAGAGGGCGCTGTAATAATCAGGTTAGTTATTGTGATATTGAATGTGGGTACTGTACAGTTATGAGACACGGGGCGCTGTAATAATCAGGTGAGTTATTCTGATGTTAAGTGTGGGTACAGTACAGTTATGAGACAGTAGAGGGCACTGTAATAATCAGGTTAGTTATTGTGATATTAACTGTGGATGCAGTACACTTAGAAGACAGTAGAGGGCGCTGTAACAATCAGATGAGTTATTGTGATGTTAAGTGAGTAATTAATAACCAGGTGAGTTATTGTGATTGTGGGTACAGTACAGTCGAGACAGTAGAGGGCGCTGTAATAATCAGATGAGTTATTGTGATATTGAATGTGGGTACAGTACAGTTATGAGACAGTAGAGGGCGCTGTAATAATCAAGTGAGATATTGTGATATTAAATGTTTGTACAGTACAGTTAGAGGACAGTAAATGGCGCTATAATAATCAGGTGAGTTATTGTGATATTGAATGTGGGTACAGTACAGTTATGAGACAGTAGAGGGCGCTTTAATAATCAGGTTAGTTATTGTGATATTAACTGTGGATGCAGTACACTTAGAAGACAGTAGAGGGCTGTAATAATCAGGTGAGTTATTATTAAGTTAATTTAGTAATTAATAACCAGGTGAGTTATTGTGATTATGAGACAGTAGAGGGCGCTGTAATAATCAGGTGAGTTATTGTGATATTGAATGTGGGTACTGTACAGTTATGAGACAGTAGAGGGCGCTGTAATAATCAGGTGAGTTATTGTGATATTGAATGTGGGTACTGTACAGTTATGAGACAGTGGAGGGCGCTGTAATAATCAGGTGAGTTATTGTGATATTTAATGTGTGTACAGTACAGTTAGAGGAATGTCTCAGACAGTTACGAGACAGCAGAGGGCGTTATAATAACCAAGTGAGTTATTGCGATATTTACTGTGGGTACAGTACAGTAATGAGAAAGTAGAGTGCGCTGTAATAATCAGGTGAGTTATTGTGATATTGAGTGTGGGTACAGTAAAGTTAGAGGACAGTAAATGGTGCTATAATAATCAGGTGAGTTATTCTGATGTTAAGTGTGGGTACAGTACATTTATGAGACAGTAGAGGGCGCTGTAATAATCAAGTGAGAAATTGTGATATTGAGTGTGGGTACAGAACAGTTAGAGGACAGTAGATGGCGCTGGAATAATCAGGTGAGTTATTGTGATATTGACTGTGGGTACAGTACAGTAATGAGAAAGTAAAGAGCGCTGTAATAATCAGGTGAGTTATTCTGATATTGAGTGTAGGTACAGTAAAGTTATGAGACAGTAGAGGGCGCTGTAATAATCAGGTGAGTTATTGTGATATTGAGTGTGGGTACAGTAAAGTTAGAGGACAGTAAATGGTGCTATAATAATCAGGTGAGTTATTCTGATGTTAAGTGTGGGTACAGTACAGTTATGAGACAGTAGAGGGCGCTGTAATATTCAGGTGAGTTATTGTGATATTGAATGTGGGTACTGTACAGTTATGAGACCGTAGAGGGCGCTGTAATAATCAGATGAGTTATTGTGATATTGAGTGTGGGT
The DNA here is from genome assembly GCF_023375975.1 of Astyanax mexicanus. Classification (NCBI taxonomy): domain Eukaryota; kingdom Metazoa; phylum Chordata; class Actinopteri; order Characiformes; family Acestrorhamphidae; genus Astyanax; species Astyanax mexicanus. The sequence continues at coordinate 12,723,194 of NC_064432.1, read as the reverse complement.
ACAGTACAGTTAGAAGACAGTAGAGGGCGCTGTAATAATCAGGTGAGTTATTGTGATGTTAAGTGAGTAATTAATAACCAGGTGAGTTATTGTGATTGTGGGTACAGTACAGTCGAGACAGTAGAGGGCGCTGTAATAATCAGATGAGTTATTGTGATATTGAATGTGGGTACAGTACAGTTATGAGACAGTAGAGGGCGCTGTAATAATCAAGTGACATATTTGATATTGAGTGTGGGTACAGTACAGTTAAAGGACAGTAGAGGGCGCCATAATAACCAAGTAAGTTATTGTGATATTAAATGTTTGTACAGTACAGTTAGAGGACAGTAAATGACGCTATAATAATCAGGTGAGTTATTCTGATGTTAAGTGTGGGTACAGTACAGTTATGAGACAGTAGAGGGCGCTGTAATAATCAGGTTAGTTATTGTGATATTAACTGTGGATGCAGTACACTTAGAAGACAGTAGAGGGCTGTAATAATCAGGTGAGTTATTGTGATTATGAGACAGTAGAAGGCGCTGCAATAATCAGATGAGTTACTGTGATATTGACTGTGGGTACAGTACAGTTAGAAGACAGTAGAGGGCGCTGTAATAATGAGGTGAGTTATTGTGATATTGAATGTGGGTACAGTATGGTTATGAGACAGTAGAGGGCGCTGTAATATTTAGGTGAGGTTTTGTGATATTGGGTGTGGGTACGGTACAGTTAAAGGACAGTAGAGGGCACTATAATAACCAAGTGAGTTATTGTGATATTGATTGTGGGTACAGTACAGTTAGGAGACAGTAGAGGGCATTGTAATAATCAGGTGAGTTATTGTGATATTGAATGTTTGTACAGTAAAGTTAGAAGACAGTAGAGGGCGCTGTAATAATAAGGTGAGTTATTGTGATGTTAAGTGAGTAATTAATAACCAGGTGAGTTATTGTGATTGTGGGTACAGTACAGTCGAGACAGTAGAGGGCGCTGTAATAATCAGGTGAGTTATTGTGATTAGACTGTGGGTACAGTACAGTTAGAAGACAGTAGAGGGAGCTGTAATTATCAGGTGAGTTATTGTGATTTTGACTGTGGGCACAGTACAGTTATGAGACAGTAGAGGGCGCTGTAATAATCAAGTGAGATATTGTGATATTAAATGTTTGTACAATAAAGTTAGAGGACAGTAAATTGTGCTATAATAGTCAGGTGAGTTATTCTGATGTTAAGTGTGGGTACAGTACAGTTATGAGTCACTAGTGGGCGCTTTAATAATCAGGTTAGTTATTATGATATTAACTGTGGATGCAGTACACTTAGAAGACAGTAGAGGGCTGTAATAATCAGGTGAGTTATTATTAAGTTAAATGAGTAATTAATAACCAGGTGAGTTATTGTGATTATGAGACAGTAGAGGGCGCTGTAATAATCAGGTGAGTTATTGTGATATTGAATGTGGGTACAGTACAGTTATGAGACAGTAGAGGGCGCTTTAACAATTAGGTTAGTTATTATGATATTAACTGTGGATGCAGTACACTTAGAAGACAGTAGAGGGCTGTAATAATCAGGTGAGTTATTTTTAAGTTAAATGAGTAATTAATAACCAGGTGAGTTATTGTGATTATGAGACAGTAGAGGGCGCTGTAATAATCAGGTGAGTTATTGTGATATTTAATGTGTGTACAGTACAGTTAGAGGAATGTCTCAGACAGTTACGAGACAGCAGAGGGCGTTATAATAACCAAGTGAGTCATTGCGATATTGACTGTGGGTACAGTACAGTAATGAGAAAGTAGAGGGTGCTGTAATAATCAGGTGAGTTATTCTGATGTTAAGTGTGGGTACAGTACAGTTATGAGTCACTAGTGGGCGCTGTAATAATCAGGTTAGTTATTGTGAAATTAACTGTGGATGCAGTAGACTTAGAAGACAGTAGAGGGCGCTGTAATAATCAGGTGAGTTATTGTGATATTGAATGTGGGTACTGTACAGTTATGAGACAGTAGAGGGCGCTATAATAACCAGATGAGTTATTGTGATATTGATTGTGGGTACTGTACAGTTATGAGACAGTAGAGGGCGCTATAATAACCAGATGAGTTATTGTGATATTGAATGTGGGTACTTTACAGTTATGAGACAGTAGAGGGCGCTATAATAACCAGATGAGTTATTGTGATATTGAATGTGGGTACTGTACAGTTATGAGACAGTAGATGGTACTGTAATAATCAGGTGAGTTATTGTGATATTGAATGTGGGTACTGTACAGTTATGAGACAGTAGAGGGCGCTATAATAACCAGATGAGTTATTGTGATATTGATTGTGGGTACAGTACAGTTAGAGGACAGTAGATGGCGCTGTAATGATCAGGTTCGTTATTGTGATATTGATTGTGGGTACAGTACTGTTATGAAACAGTAGATGGTACTGTAATAATCAGGTGAGTTATTGTAATATTAAGAGTGGGTACAGTACAGTTAGGAGACAGTAGAGGGTGCTGTAATAATCAGGTGAGTTATTGTGATTAGACTGTGGGTACAGTACAGTTAGAAGACAGTAGAGGGAGCTGTAATTATCAGGTGAGTTATTGTGATTTTGACTGTGGGCACAGTACAGTTAGCAGACGGTAGAGCACAATGAAATAATGAGGTAACTTATTGTGATATGGAGTGTGGGTACAGTACAGTTAAAGGACAGTGAAGGAGGCTATAATAACCAGGTGAGTTATTGTAATATAGATTGTGGGTACAGTACAGTTATGAGATAGTAGAGGGCGCTGTAATAATCAGGTGAGTTATTGCGATATTGACTGTGGGTACAGTACAGTTATGAGACAAAAGAGGGCGCTGTAATATTTAGGTGAGGTTTTGTGATATTGGGTGTGGGTACGGTACAGTTAAAGGACAGTAGAGGGCGCTATAGTAACCAAGTGAGTTATTGTGATATTGATTGTGGGTACAGTACAGTAAAGAGACAGTAGAGGGCGTTGTAATAATCAGGTGAGTTATTGTGATATTTAATGTGTGTACAGTACAGTTAGAGGACAGTAGATGGCGCTGTAATGATCAGGTGCGTTATCGTGATATTGATTGTGGGTACAGTACTGTTATGAGACAGTAGATGGTACTGTAATAATCAGGTGAGTTATTCTGATGTTAAGTGTGGGTACAGTACAGTTATGAGACAGTAGAGGGCACTGTAATAATCAGGTGAGTTATTGTGATGTTAAGTGAGTAATTAATAACCAGGTGAGTTATTGTGATTGTGGGTACAGTACAGTCGAGACAGTAGAGGGCGCTGTAAAAATCAGGTGAGTTATTGTGATTTTGAGTGTGGGTACAGTAAAGTTAGAGGACAGTAAATGGTGCTATAATAATCAGGTGAGTTATTCTGATGTTAAGTGTGCGTACAGTACAGTTATGAGACAGTAGAGGGCGCTGTAATAATCAGGTGAGTTATTGTGATATTGAATGTGGGTACTGTACAGTTATGAGACCGTAGAGGGCGCTGTAATAATCAGATGAGTTATTGTGATGTTAAGTGAGTAATTAATAACCAGGTGAGTTATTGTGATTGTGAGTACAGTACAGTCGAGACAGTAGAGGGCGCTGTAATAATCAGGTGAGTTATTGTGATATTGAATGTGGGTACAGTACAGTTATGAGACAGTAGAGGGCGCTGTAATAATCAAGTGAGATATTTGATATTGAGTGTGGGTACAGTACAGTTAAAAGACAGTAGAGGGCGCCATAATAACCAAGTAAGTTATTGTGATATTAAATGTTTGTACAGTACAGTTAGAGGACAGTAAATGACGCTATAATAATCAGGTGAGTTATTCTGATGTTAAGTGTGGGTACAGTACAGTTATGAGACAGTAGAGGGCGCTGTAATAATCAGGTTGGTTATTGTGATGTTAAGTGAATAATTAATAACCAGGTGAGTTACTGTTATTATGAGACAGTAGAGGGCGCTGTAATAATCAGGTGAGTTATTGTGATATTGAATGTGGGTACTGTACAGTTATGAGACAGTAGAGGGCGCTGTAATAATCAGGTGAGTTATTGTGATATTGAATGTGGGTACTGTACAGTTATGAGACAGTAGAGGGCGCTGTAATAATCAGGTGAGTTATTGTGATATTGAATGTGGGTACAGTACAGTTATGAGACAGTAGAGGGCACTGTAATAATCAGGTGAGTTATTGTGATGTTAAGTGAGTAATTAATAACCAGGTGAGTTATTGTGATTGTGGGTACAGTACAGTCGAGACAGTAGAGGGCGCTGTAAAAATCAGATGAGTTATTGTGATATTGAATGTGGGTACTGTACAGTTATGAGACAGTAGAGGGCGCTGTGATAATCAGGTGAGTTATTGTGATATTGAATGTGGGTACAGTACAGTTATGAGACAGTAGAGGGCGCTGTAATAATCAAGTGAGATATTTGATATTGAGTGTGGGTACAGTACAGTTAAAAGACAGTAGAGGGCGCCATAATAACCAAGTAAGTTATTGTGATATTAAATGTTTGTACAGTACAGTTAGAGGACAGTAAATGACGCTATACTAATCAGGTGAGTTATTCTGATGTTAAGTGTGGGTACAGTACAGTTATGAGACAGTATAGGGCGCTGTAATAATCAGGTTAGTTATTGTGATATTAACTGTGGATGCAGTACACTTAGAAGACAGTAGAGGGCTGTAATAATCAGGTGAGTTATTGTGATGTTAAGTGAGTAATTAATAACCAGGTGAGTTATTGTGATTATGAGACAGTAGAGGGCGCTGTAATAATCAGATGAGTTACTGTGATATTGACTGTGGGTACAGTACAGTTAGAAGACAGTAGAGGGCGCTGTAATAATGAGGTGAGTTATTGTGATATTGAATGTGGGTACAGTATGGTTATGAGACAGTAGAGGGCGCTGTAATATTTAGGTGAGGTTTTGTGATATTGGGTGTGGGTACGGTACAGTTAAAGGACAGTAGAGGGCACTATAATAACCAAGTGAGTTATTGTGATATTGATTGTGGGTACAGTACAGTTAGGAGACAGTAGAGGGCATTGTAATAATCAGGTGAGTTATTGTGATATTGAATGTGGGTACAGTACAGTTAGGAGACAGTAGAGGGCATTGTAATAATCAGGTGAGTTATTGTGATGTTAAGTGAGTAATTAATAACCAGGTGAGTTATTGTGATTGTGGGTACAGTACAGTCGAGACAGTAGAGGGCGCTGTAATAATCAAGTGAGATTTTGTGATATTAAATGTTTGTACAATAAAGTTAGAGGACAGTAAATGGTTCTATAATAGTCAGGTGAGTTATTCTGATGTTAAGTGTGGGTACAGTACAGTTATGAGTCACTAGTGGGCGCTGTAATAATCAGGTTAGTTATTGTGATATTAACTGTGGATGCAGTAGACTTAGAAGACAGTAGAGGGCGCTGTAATAACCAGATGCGTTATTGAGATATTGATTGTGGGTACAGTACAGATAGAGGACAGTAGATGGCGCTGTAATGATCAGGTTCGTTATTGTGATATTGATTATGGGTACAGTACAGTTAGGAGACAGTAGAGGGTGCTGTAATAATCAGATGAGTTATTGTGATATTGAATATGGGTACAGTACAGTTAGAAGACAGTAGAGGGCGCTGTAATAATAAGGTGAGTTATTGTGATATTGAATGTTTGTACAGTACAATTATGAGACAGTAGAGAGTGCTGTAATAATCAGGTGAGTTATTGTGATTAGACTGTGGGTACAGTACAGTTAGAAGACAGTAGAGGGAGCTGTAATTATCAGGTGAGTTATTGTGATTTTGACTGTGGGCACAGTACAGTTAGCAGACGGTAGAGCACAATGAAATAATGAGGTAACTTATTGTGATATGGAGTGTGGGTACAGTACAGTTAAAGGACAGTGAAGGAGGCTATAATAACCAGGTGAGTTATTGTAATATAGATTGTGGGTACAGTACAGTTATGAGATAGTAGAGGGCGCTGTAATAATCATGTCAGTTATTGCGATATTGACTGTGGGTACAGTACAGTTATGAGACAAAAGAGGGCGCTGTAATATTTAGGTGAGGTTTTGTGATATTGATTGTGGGTACAGTACAGTAAAGAGACAGTAGAGGGCGTTGTAATAATCAGGTGAGTTATTGTGATATTTAATGTGTGTACAGTACAGTTAGAGGACAGTAGATGGCGCTGTAATGATCAGGTGCGTTATCGTGATATTGATTGTGGGTACAGTACTGTTATGAGACAGTAGATGGTACTGTAATAATCAGGTGAGTTATTCTGATGTTAAGTGTGGGTACTGTACAGTTATGAGACCGTAGAGGGCGCTGTAATAATCAGATGAGTTATTGTGATATTGAATGTGGGTACAGTACAGTTATGAGACAGTAGAGGGCGCTGTAATAATCAGGTGAGTTATTGTGATATTGAATGTGGGTACTGTACAGTTATGAGACCGTAGAGGGCGCTGTAATAATCAGATGAGTTATTGTGATATTGACTGTGGGTACAGTACAGTTATGAGACCGTAGAGGGCGCTGTAATAATCAGGTGAGTTATTGTGATGTTAAGTGAATAATTAATAACCAGGTGAGTTATTGTGATTATGAGACAGTAGAGGGCGCTGTAATAATCAGGTGAGTTATTGTGATATTGAATGTGGGTACTGTACAGTTATGAGACAAGGGGCGCTGTAATAATCAAGTGAGATATTGTGATATTAAATGTTTGTACAGTACAGTTAGAGGACAGTAAATGGCGCTATAATAATCAGGTGAGTTATTGTGATATTGAATGTGGGTACAGTACAGTTATGAGACAGTAGAGGGCGCTTTAATAATCAGGTTAGTTATTGTGATATTAACTGTGGATGCAGTACACTTAGAAGACAGTAGAGGGCTGTAATAATCAGGTGAGTTATTATTAAGTTAAATTAGTAATTAATAACCAGGTGAGTTATTGTGATTATGAGACAGTAGAGGGCGCTGTAATAATCAGGTGAGTTATTGTGATATTGAATGTGGGTACTGTAAAATTATGAGACAGTAGAGGGCGCTGTAATAATCAGGTGAGTTATTGTGATATTTAATGTGTGTACAGTACAGTTAGAGGAATGTCTCAGACAGTTACGAGACAGCAGAGGGCGTTATAATAACCAAGTGAGTTATTGCGATATTTACTGTGGGTACAGTACAGTAATGAGAAAGTAGAGTGCGCTGTAATAATCAGGTGAGTTATTGTGATATTGAGTGTGGGTACAGTAAAGTTAGAGGACAGTAAATGGTGCTATAATAATCAGGTGATTTATTCTGATGTTAAGTGTGGGTACAGTACATTTATGAGACAGTAGAGGGCGCTGTAATAATCAAGTGAGATATTGTGATATTGAGTGTGGGTACAGAACAGTTAGAGGACAGTAGAGGGCGCTATAATAACCAAGTAAGTTATTGTGATATGAAATGTTTGTACAGTAAAGTTATGAGACAGTAGAGGGCGCTGTAATAATCAGGTGAGTTATTGTGATATTGAATGTAGGTACAGTACAATTATGAGACAGTGGAGGGTGCTGTAATAATCAGGTGAGTTATTGTGATATTGACTGTGGGTACAGTACAGTAATGAGAAAGTAAAGAGCGCTGTAATAATCAGGTGAGTTATTCTGATATTGAGTGTAGGTACAGTAAAGTTATGAGACAGTAGAGGGCGCTGTAATAATCAGGTGAGTTATTGTGATATTGAGTGTGGGTACAGTAAAGTTAGAGGACAGTAAATGGTGCTATAATAATCAGGTGAGTTATTCTGATGTTAAGTGTGGGTACAGTACAGTTATGAGACAGTAGAGGGCGCTGTAATAATCAGATGAGTTATTGTGATATTGAGTGTGGGTACAGTACAGTTAGAAGACAGTAGAGGGCGCTGTAATAATCAGGTGAGTTATTGTGATGTTAAGTGAGTAATTAATAACCAGGTGAGTTATTGTGATTGTGGGTACAGTACAGTCGAGACAGTAGAGGGCGCTGTAATAATCAGATGAGTTATTGTGATATTGAATGTGGGTACTGTACAGTTATGAGACAGTAGAGGGCGCTGTGATAATCAGGTGAGTTATTGTGATATTGAATGTGGGTACAGTACAGTTATGAGACAGTAGAGGGCTCTGTAATAATCAATCGAGATATTTGATATTGAGTGTGGGTACAGTACAGTTAAAGGACAGTAGAGGGCGCCATAATAACCAAGTAAGTTATTGTGATATTAAATGTTTGTACAGTACAGTTAGAGGACAGTAAATGACGCTATAATAATCAGGTGAGTTATTCTGATGTTAAGTGTGGGTACAGTACAGTTATGAGACAGTAGAGGGCGCTGTAATAATCAGGTTAGTTATTGTGATATTAACTGTGGATGCAGTACACTTAGAAGACAGTAGAGGGCTGTAATAATCAGGTGAGTTATTGTGATGTTAAGTGAGTAATTAATAACCAGGTGAGTTATTGTGATTATGAGACAGTAGAGGGCGCTGTAATAATGAGGTGAGTTATTGTGATATTGAATGTGGGTACAGTACAGTTAGATGACAGTAGAGGGCGCTGTCATAATCAGGTGAGTTATTGTGATATTGAATGTGGGTACAGTACACTTATGAGACAATAGAGGACGCTATATTAATCAGATGAGTTATTGTGATATTAAATGTGGGTACAGTACAGTTATGAGACAGTAGAGGGCACTGTAATAATCAGGTGAGTTATTGTGATATTGAGTGTGGGTACAGTACAGTTAGAGAACAGTAGAGGGCGCAGTAATTATCAGGTGAGTTATTGTGATATTGAGTGTGGGTACAGTACAGTTAGATGACAGTAGAGGGCGCTGTCATAATCAGGTGAGTTATTGTGATATTGAATGTGGGTACAGTACACTTATGAGACAATAGAGGACGCTATATTAATCAGATGAGTTATTGTGATATTAAATGTGGGTACAGTATGGTTATGAGACAGTAGAGGGCGCTGTAATATTTAGGTGAGGTTTTGTGATATTGGGTGTGGGTACGTTACAGTTAAAGGACAGTAGAGGGCACTATAATAACCAAGTGAGTTATTGTGATATTGATTGTGGGTACAGTACAGTAAAGAGACAGTAGAGGGCATTGTAATAATCAGGTGAGTTACTGTGATATTGAATGTGGGTACAGTACAGTTAGGAGACAGTAGAGGGTGCTGTAATAATCAGGTGAGTTATTGTGATATTGAATGTTTGTACAGTACAGTTAGAAGACAGTAGAGGGCGCTGTAATAATAAGGTGAGTTATTGTGATGTTAAGTGAGTAATTAATAACCAGGTGAGTTATTGTGATTGTGGGTACAGTACAGTCGAGACAGTAGAGGGCGCTGTAATAATCAGATGAGTTATTGTGATATTGAATGTGGGTACAGTACAGTTATGAGACAGTAGAGGGCGCTGTAATAATCAAGTGAGATATTGTGATATTAAATGTTTGTACAATAAAGGTAGAGGACAGTAAATGGTACTGTAATAATCAGGTGAGTTATTCTGATTTTGAGTGTGGGTACAGTACAGTTAGCAGACGGTAGAGGACAATGAAATAATGAGGTAACTTATTGTGATATGTAGTGTGGGTACAGTACAGTTAAAGGACAGTGGAGGACGCTATAATAACCGGGTGAGTTATTGTAATATAGATTGTGGGTACAGTACAGTAACGAGACAGTAGAGGGCGCTGTAATAATCAGGTGAGTTATTGTGATATTGATATTGGGTACAGTACAGTTATGCGACAGTAGTGGGCGCTGTTGTAAAAATTTGGTGGTTTGGAGTGAAATAATAATGTTGAATGCTGAGTCAGGATCGAAGTGAGAAGCAAGGTTTTATTGAAGTCAGACAGTGTCGCGTACACCAAGAATCTGCTTACTCAGCTACCCCCCTCATTCCTTTTTATACGCTCTCTCAGCCCCTCACCCCACACACGCCGTATACGACATGTGTGAGTACGTGGCATAAGAGCATGTGACCTTTGCGACATGTGTGAGTACGTGGCATGCGAAGAGCATGTGACCTATAAGGCTTACGTGGCAAGCTCTGGATCCCTACTGTGTCAGACCTCCCCCACTACCTAGTATTCATACAAAACCCATATGTTACTATTTACACAATTGAAGACACTTTAACATTTTGAATCATTTAATACCACTCTATTCCATTACAACATCCCCCCTTTGATACTTAATTAATCCTTATACATTATTCTCATTGAGCAAATGTTCCAGACCTAATTCTTTATTTAATCTGAGCTGAAATTTACATTGCACTTGTGTTAAGCAAAGATAACTTAACTTCATAAGTTTCCGAATTGAGGGTAGGGACATGTATGCTGCAGGTGAAGAGTGACTTATCTGCTTATGGCCGTTGTACACCAAAGTTAGATTTTTTAAATCAGCATTACTTCAAATAAGTATGTAAAATAGTTCATGTTAAACGAGAGATATGTGATAAAAAGAGACCTTTCGCTTTTCTTTTCTACGTTCCGCTCTTTTTACAGGTTCTCATGGAGATCCGGTGGAAATTAAGTCGTTTTGATGTCTGTTTCTGTGTGTTACATTGCTGATGCATTTATTTGTGGTTCAGAAACACAAGGACTGGTACCTTGCAACACTTCACTAAAAGTTTCCTTTAGAACTTTACATTTTTAAGTATGTTTTTTTTTCCTTTCAGAATGTATTACTTATAAAACGAATTACTACTTAAAACCCTATGTTTTAAGTAGTAATTAATAATGTTATTTGTTATGATATTTTATACTTAAATACTTATTTTCATTTAAACTTCAGAAAAGAACAAATTAATGTCAATTAATGATTTTGAAGAAAGTCTAATAATATAGTTTTGTTTACTACATCCAGTTATGAGTTTATATGCATTTAATAATTATTTAGTTCTTTTTCATGTAAAACCCAAGTAATTTAAGGCAATGGGTTAATATGCAATTTTCTAATAAAGTTACTAACTTGGGTTACAAGAATGATATCTCATCTAAACTTAGCGAAACAAAATGCCATATATTTCTGTGTACATTTCAAAAACAAATGGATCATTTGCAACGTGTGGCACCAAAGAACAAACATAATATGTATTTTTACACCTGATGTATGTGCTATGAAATTTGCGAACTGCCATAAACATTCTTCACCAGATATCTGAATGAACCTCATCAGAACCATATAACAATGTCCCTATGCTGATCAGTAAAATAGTCCAGTCCAACTGCCATCATTAGCTCTTTAGCGCTGATCATCTTTTAAGCTGTTTCTTCAGATGTAGTTGGAGCATTCTTGCGTATTCCATCAACCCTTTCCACCACCCCAGGACTAGTGGGGTGATAAGCGTCATGCTTCTTCATATCTATCCCTAAATATTTGGTCAAATTAACCTGAATGTAAATATGGAGTGCAATTGTCACTTGAGATAAGTTGTGGCCGACCCCGTCCGGAGATCATCTCTCTGAAAAATGCTTCTTCCACTGCTTTACCATACCTGTAGAAAAAAAAACCTTCACCCATTTGCTGAACATACATACACAGACCATGAGAAACCTTTTCCCTCTCGCTAGTATTTCCACAAAATTAATCTGCCAATGATGAAATGGGGGATGACCCACAGGCTGAACAAGAAAACTTTTGGGGGAATGTAGCCATCTCTTATCAAATCCAAATCCATTCCCCCCTTCTGCTCAGGGGCGAGGCTAGGGTATTTTTAGTGGTGCTAGAGCACCACCGTGAGGTTGCTCAGCACCCCCTGGCTCAACACATTTTTTAAATATTATATTATGCAAAAACTTGCTCTGCATCTGCGCAATACTTTGGTTCAACTAGCCAATCTGACAACCCTGCTTCAAAACGAGGCTTGTGACCAGTCCACTTATCAACTATATCTCTTCTGATTGGTTGGCACATTCACGCGACTGCTTGCTGCTAGAATTGTCTACAGCTTGGCATTTTGTTCTGGTCGTAAGCTAGCTGTTCACATTCTACATTTCTGGATCTGCGAGGCAGCCAGCACCTGAGCTGGGGTGAGAAGGTATGTTTCTTCACTGCAAAAAAAAAAATCTTAACAAGTAAAATTAAGTCATTTTAAGGCAATAAATCTTTTTTTCTCTGATAAGAATTTTTGACTTACTAGGCATTGCAAGTTTTAGGATTATTTTGCTTATTTTAAGTATAATGAACTTAATCAGTCTTACTTAGAATTTTTACCCTATTTTAAGTCATTTGAACTCAAAACAAGCACAAAAAAACTAACCGTTCACGTTAATTAAATTTTTCAGTTTACATGCTAAAAACACAATGATTTGTACTTGATTTAAGATTCACTTCACTCATTTTGGGACTTTGTGATTGCTTATTTTAAGAAATCTTAATAAGAAAAAAATCTTACCCCATTGGCAGATTAGTTTGCTTAATATAAGCATTTATGTCTAAATTTACATATATTTTGTCTATTTTTTTGCCAATGGATTTTTTGCAGTGTTCAGTAGACGTGTGTCGACTGATTATAATACATCATGGCGTTGTGGTTCACTGATAATTCAATCCTAGATTGGTCCGGTTATAAGCGAATGTGTGTGTGTGGCAATGCCTTGATGCAGCAGCTTTTCGTAGCTTAGTTAAAGTTAGCTGGCTAATGCTGGAGGGCATTTAGCCTACTTTGAAACCTTGTGAATGAAATATGGGTAAAGAGTGCAGCCGAGTGAACTTCCCCAACGTTAGACTGTGCATTTGGAGAGCTGTAGTTGGCCAAGTCAGTTGCATTTAGTTAATGGAACATTGGGAAAATCTGACCGATTGTCTGTCTTTCCATAGATGGACATACGTTCTTTTTTTAAGAACAAAGGTGAACGCTCAACTTCAGGTGAGAGAGAAAAAGACTGAAATAGTTTTGTCAGTTTATAACAGTCAATAGAATAGTCCCTTAATGTGGCTTGCAGTAGCTATCCTCTTTCATTGAATTTGAAGATGGAATTTAATGGAGAAAAAGATGAGCAGAGAGACCTGGTAAGGAATGGTAGTGGCTTATTTGAAATAGCTGCCTTCTCCCATCAATTATAGGGTTATATAATTGTTTGTCTATTAACACAGCTACATTAAGAAATGTGTTAATATTTGAAGACTGCTAGTAGGCTTACAATAAAATGTTTTAGGAGAAAAGAAGAAGGATAGAGAAAGTGAGGACTGTGAAAGGGAGGAACATATACAAGTAGCGGGTAAGAAGAATAAAAACAGGCCACTGTTGTATATTATTTCATCCAAATACTGTTAATATTGTAAATTAATAGCTTTGTTATGTCTATATATATATATATATATATATATATAGGTCAATGAATGTACTGATAATGTGCTGATAATCAACTCGCTCATTTAATGCATACAATGGTGGTATTAGCTGTGGTTGCACCACCCTGACTGCTATTACTAAAACGTCATTGACCCATATATATATATTTTATTTTTATATATAATATATATATATATATATATATATATATATATATATATATATATATATATATATATATATATATATAATTTTATTTTTATTTATTTTTTCTGAATCATGTTGCTACAGAAACAGAGGAGGAGGAGCATATTGGTGAAGGTGACAGGGAGTTCAGTGGAGAAGCAGAACAAGAACAGGTAGCAGCATCAGCATCAGTTTCGACAGAGACAGCTTTAGATTTAGGTGACAGAAACACAGGTCCTAAACAAGTAAAGCTAGCCCAATACCGACAAAGTGTGTTTGGCACACAAAAAAGGGCCTTCCAGTTCAACTGGTTTCAAAGCTTTAATTGGCTTGAATACTCCTGTAAAAGGGATGCTGCATTCTGCTATGCATGCAGGGTGTTTGGGCGAAATTTAAAACAGGACGTATTTGTTAGTGGTGGTGTGAAAAATTGGAGGAAGGCACTCAGCTTCTACCACAAGCATGAATCCTCACAGTCCCATAAAGATAGTGTCATTCGTTGGCAGAGCTACAAATCAAGTCTTTTGAAGGGTAGTGTCGTACAACAAATTGAGAGTGCTACTTCCACTGAAGTGCAAGAGAGAAGGGAGTACTTAAAACGCATTGTAGCAGTAACCTCCCTGTTGGGGAAACAGGGAATTCCATTCAGGGGTCACGATGAGTCTTGTGAAAGCCACGATAAAGGAATGTTTGCAGAATGCTTCAAACTGGTGCAGAAATTTGACCCATTTCTCAAAAGTTACACTCTTCCACTGAACACAACATATCTTTCAAGTTGCAGTCAGAATGAAATGGTACAGTGTTGTGCAGAGGAGGTCACTGCAACTATTGTGAAGGAGATGAGGGAAGCGCAGATGTTTGCCATTATGGCTGATGAAGCCAGGGATGGAAAAAGGGAACAGCTATCACTCTGTGTGAGGTATGTCACAGGCAGAATGATTAAAGAAAGATTTCTAGCCCTAACAGAGTTGATGGGCTTTGATGCTGAGTCAATTGCCAACACCATTGAGCAATAGTTAGCTCTAAATGGCATTGGAGATCTCAAATGTGTGGCTCAAACGTACGATGGTGCAGCAGTGATGAGTGGGGCTGTGGGCGGTGTCCAGGCCCATTTCAGAAAGAAACACCCCGAAGCAGTGTATGTACATTGTTATGCCCACGAATTGAACCTTGTTTTATGTCACACATGCAGGGCAATTTCTGAGGCCAGAGAGTTTTTTGAAATATTGGAAAGTGTCTACTCATTTTTCAGTTCATCACTGGTGAACCACCACAAGTTTGTAGAGAAACAAACAAGACTAGGGTTACAGCAAACTGAACTTGTCCAGTTGTCAAGCACACGTTGGGCATGCCAACTCCGTTCAGTAAATTGTGTTCTTGACAACTTCCCTGCCATCATTGAATGCCTCCTTGGTATTAATACACCTTTGGCTGTGGGACTGAGAGTGAAACTCTGCAAATTCTCCTCTGTGTACTTGCTTTGTCATGTTCCACACTCTCCTGTCATTATGTGCAGGTTTGCACTTGTATCTGCAGAAGGAGAACATCGACCTTGCCAGAGCCATGGAGTACAAAAACGCAGTCACCGACTCCCTTAAGCAGAAGCGCAGTGACTCCACTGCTGGTGAGCTGCATGCCAGAGCATTGGCAATTTGTGATGCTAACAAACTGGTCGTCTCTGATGAATCGTCTAAGCAGAGACGTAAAACTAAGAGAATGGTGGACTATGTGGTGGAGTCTACTTGTGGGGCTGGGGCAGGCAGTGAGGCAACTAGTTCTTCCAATGCAGATGACCTCAAACAGAGGCTACTGTTTCCTTGTTTAGACAGATGCTAGCAGAACTGGAAAAGAGGTTTTCTGATGTAAGTGAGGAGCTTCTCTGTGGGATTCAGGCATGCTCTCCAAAATCTGAGCAGTTCTTGTCTGTGCCTCTCCTGTCAGCACTGGCATTGCACTATAACATTGACCTTAAGCCAGCGGAGGTGATGGTGGCCAGCAACTTTTTTAAGCGGGATGTAAGTGGATGGATCTTTATTCCCCCATTAGGTGTTAAAATCTTCAGTTTGTCCTTCTGACCACTAGAGACCCCCCTGTCCTTGTTCTGTTTAGGGCCCTTCCTAATCCACACAGGAAGAGACCATATTTATTTATTTTATTTATTTGTGTGTTTTATTTATTTATTTATTAAGGCATTATTGATATTATTAGCCTTGGGTGATTACAAAGTGTGGGTTTTTTTGTTGTTGTTTTTTTGCTCAAGGATGCATTATTTTAGTGACCATTTTTTTTTCTAGCATTTGTTTTTCTTTACTCCCAAAATAAATGTTAATTTATTATTTTAAGAAGATAAATGAGTTATCTTCAATATTTGTCTCAGGCTCTCTGTTATCCCTGTGAAGCCACAGTCTTTTGAAATGAAGTCAAGATTGAATGTTGTAGGGGAAAACACAACTCAAAGCAAAACTAATACGGCTCCAAAATTTATAAATGTACTAGTTCGCCTCAATTGGTGAGAAAAAATGTGCCTCTGTGAGCACTGGGGGCTGGGCACCCCTAAAGACCAGGGCCCGTATTTATCAAACTTCTTAGCGTGGAATTTTGGACTTAAGTGCTGAAAAATTCTTAGATTTGCTCCTAATCACAGAGTTAAGTGTAAGTGCCAGTTATCAAAACTCTGAAGTCTAAGAATCACTCTTACTCTCCCGAAAAGTTAAGACTGCTCCAGAGGTCTCTTAAGTTGTTGAGAGTCGCCACCGAGGGGCAGAGATGGCACTGAGAAGACAGAGACGCGTGCGAACCTTCTAAGAGCGGAAAAATGTCTTTGAAATGTTTGATGACTTTCAGTTAATTAAACGATATAGACTGGACAGAGCAGGAATTATATTTGTCACTGACTTAGTGAGAGATGTCATCTCACCATCAACTACACGCAGCAACGCCATCCCAGCTGAATTAAAAGTAGTGCTGATGCTTCGTTTTCTTGCTACAGGAAAAATGCAGCAGTGTAGTGCTGATGATTTGGGACCATCCCAACCAACAATTAGCCGAGTTGTCATGCAAACAATTATGGCACTTACAGCGCGACACATTGTCATGCGTTTTATTGACTTTCCAACAACACCCCGTGTCATCCAACAGAAGCAAACCCAGTTTATGCAGATAGCTGGATTCCCAAGAGTTGTAGGTGCAATTGATGGCACTCACATAAAGATCATTGCTCCCAGCATTAATGAGGATGTTTATGTGAACAGAAAGAGGTACCACAGCATCAACACTCAAGTTGTGTTTGATGCAGAATACAACATTTTAGATGTTGTACCCAAATGGCCTGGGTCAACCCATGACGCTCGGATTTTCACTGAAAGCGGCCTGAACAAACTCTTTGAAACAGGACTTGTGCCACCCGGATGTCATCTTTTAGGTGATAAAGGATATCCCTTACGCAGGTGGCTGCTCACACCGTTTTCCAGAACAGTGACGGAAGCCCAAATCAACTACAATAGGTATGTCTACTATGTTATCCATATGTATTTTGTTTTTGCATAATCCAAATTTAGGCTATAGCTAATTAATTTTCGTGAAAACATCTCACAGGGCACACCGTTCTACACGAAGTGTGGTAGAAAGAGGGATTGGCCAGTGGAAGCGCAGATTCCACATTTTACATTCTGAAATTCGGTACAGTCCGGAAAAAGTGTGCCGAATCATAATGGCATGTGCAATTCTGCATAATATTTGTAAGAAGCGCAACATCCCTTCCCCCCCAACACTGGAGAACCGTGATGACGGTGATGAAGATGGAGATGAGAGCACCCCTGCCAGCACACGTGACGCGACAGGCCACAGACAACACTTTGCAATCCTTCATTTTAGGTACAGATGTCAATTTTATGTATAAATGTGCACAATAATTAGGCATCAAGATAAGCATGGCTTTACATGTTTATTGTTGTTCCTTTCGTTTTTTTAGCGCTAGACTATAATATTCAGACTGCAATTTCAATACTTTAATTTGTAGCTTTAACTTTTGCCTTTTCAGTTCCTGTATGTCATTCGGGAGTGAGTCCTCTACCAGACCTCCTTCAGACGCCCACTCTTCCTCCGGCCAGTCATGACTTGAGGTGTTTGGAAGCTCGGTCAAAAACGGAGGAGCAGATGGAGAATCAGTGCTCAAGCCAGCAGGGTCCATAGCACGATCAGCTTCTTCATTACTGACGATGCAATACATTTGAATTGATAATTAACATCACAGTGTTTGTGTGAAAATGTAAATAAATGATTAAAAAAAACTTGCCTTTGAGACAGGTTTTTAAATTTCAATAATGCTGGATCCTGACCCCCGTCCACACCACAAATCACTGCATTGTCTTCCCCAAGGATACGCTGTACCACTTCAGAAACTGCGCTAAGAGGCTTTCCCGGTGGTCCACCGCCTGAATGTGATTCAGTTAGAATGTATACAGTCTCCAAAATAAATCAGAGAAAATATATGAATAACAAAAGAAAGAATGGAAATTTATACATACCAGTGCGTGTCATATATGACTTATAGGCGGATATTTCTGTGCGGCTTTTTGACAGAATATTATACCATTTCTTTTCACAGTCAGATGGTGAGCGAATGCAGGCAACATGAGATGCAGTCATAAGTCGTGAGATGTCCTCCGAAGCATTTTTTTTGTCCGCACTAGTTAGTGTGGGACTGAACTTCCCTTTTATAATATTTTTTCGTTCTTCTATTAACTCTACAAGTGTTTCCTCCACTCTCCAGTTCGGTTTCCTTTTAGAATCCATGGCTTTAGTGATCACAGCATCAATGAAAGCTTTTAATTGATGAAAAGCACGTGACAAATTGTTTAATCAGCCTAGCACCTGTTTAAATTTGTCAGCAACAAATACATGATTGCAACAACATGGAGACTTGTTTTTATTCAGATTATTTATTAACAACATGAATACAGTGTTTTATTTAAGACATTCTTCACAAAAATAAAAATTGCACCATTCTTAATTAAAATGTGAAAGTATTTCAACTTTTTTAAAACTTTGATCTTCACATTTCTCAGGAAATAATCTTGGTTCTTGGATTGGTTCTTGCCGGGGGTTTGGAAATGACTTCATCCCAGAATTAGCTTTGCGGCACTGACAGGTGTCGTAAATTAGCTCTTAGACTGACACTTGAGAATTATTCCAACACTTCGCTTAAAGTGAGTCTGAGAGGCTTAATAAATCATTTTTAGTCTCAGCTTTTAACTAAGAATAATTTTCGACTTAAGTCCATTCTTAGCAGCATTCTTAGGAGCAATTGTAAGAAGTTTGATAAATACGGGCCCAGATCCTAAAATCGCCCCTGGTGGTTAAACAGCGCAATTGCATTGATGAGGCTTAGTACCTTTTCATATGGACATGGAACATAAGACTTACTTCACTTTGTATATATAAGTGTGTGTTGAACTGACTACTTCACGTTTTAAGAGTTTGGATGCCACCATGTGGTTAAAGTTCTGTATTGCATTGCTCAAGAATATATCTATATAATTCTTGAGCATATATATTTATTGTTTTTCAATATTTATAGTTTTTTTCCTTTTTTATGGAAAGAAAATTAGACATTCATGCAAACACACGCACACATACATATTGAGGCAATGTGTCTTTGCAATGTTTGAGCATATCTTGTGGCTGTGTATGAGACTATGTCCAAAACCACATAGACTCGTAAATATAAAGGAAAAATCAAATGTAGATATCCCATTTAAACTTTTTATTTGAAATTATTTTTTTTGGTCCAGGAGATGGCAGCAACGTCACATTCCTTAAATTACATCTTCTCTCTAATTGCAGAGCAAATATTATATGTAATACAGATAAACTTTGTGGAAAGGTCCAAATTGGCTTGACTCTGGTTTTTCATCTTACTATTGGTAATAATCAATCTAATCAATCTATATTTTCCTGGGACAATATAAAATTACCTTTAATACATGTAAATAAATGAAAATATTAATACTACTACTAGTAATGATGATGATGATGATAATAATAATAATAATCATAATAATGTTAATTACTAAATGACTAATAATAAAATTTATAATTATACATAATATCACCAATCATATAATAACAATAAATTATGAGTAATAAACTCTTAATAGTAAATAAAATGACTAATATTAACATTACTAATAGTAATACAAATTACTTATATGAACATTTATACTACTACTACTACTCCTACTCCTACTACTACTACTACTACTACTACTAATAATAATAATAATAATAATAATAACAATCAGAATGATACTACTACTAATAAATAATAACAATTTCTTAATCACTATTTATTAATAAAGCATTATTAATATTTATTATACGTAATCAAATTAACAATAATGTAATTAATGATATTATGGCGTTAATAAAAATAAAATAATAAATATTCTTATTCTTCTTCTTATTATTATTTTTATTTTTATTATTATTATTACTTTCTTTGGTATTTGACCATAGGGTGATTTTTTTTAGACACGTGTACATGGCACTACTTAGACTTTAGTCTCTCTCTCTCTCTCTCTCTCTCTCTCTCCCTCTCTCTCTCTACACACACACACACACACACACACACACATATATATATATATATATATATATATATATATATATATATATATATATATATATATATATATATATATATATATATATCTTATAAAGATATATATTATATGTATATTCTCCAGCCACGGGTGGAGTGTCTGGAGTGCTATTTTGTTGGCTATCTGGGCTGCTAGCTAGGTGAGTGAAGCTAAATTAGCGATTAGCATGTACCATTAAATTGGCCAAATATACTGCACTAAACTAGCAGGTAGGTGTTCATTCTGTCCCCTGTGTATGTATTTTATATTGTGATTAGTGTATTTAGCCACAGTGTTGTTGAAACTCGCCTACATGAGCGGTTGCTATGGCTTCCGAATAGGTAACTATGCGCTAGCATAGCTTAGCTTAGCTTAGCGTGCGGGTTTATTTACGTTTTCGTGGTTCACAAAATGGCGGCCATTCCCTTCTCTAGGTCAGAGGTCAGAGGTCACGAGGTACAGCGAATTTGATGTGTAGTTTATTAATGTAATTGCATTAAATTATCTTTTTACGGGGCAAAGTTTAACTGCAATGTCCATTCCCCCACTCTCTAAAAATCTACCGTTTGTGGATATTTGGTTTTCCTTAAATGGCCGCCATTTTGCGTAATTCTGCTCGCTAAATATTGCTTACACAAGTTAAGAGTTACTAAACGTTGAATCAATACATGTTTTTTGGCCGTGCTTTTAATTTCTAACTATTTTGGATAGAAAAATGAAATAATTTTTGGAGCTAAGGTTAAAGGCAAGATTTAAACCGCTACTCTCTGACAAGTGAACCAAGTCTTTATGACACATTTAAATATTTCATCATTGGTATACTTGACTTGAGTCCTAAGAAATAATTAAATCTTTACTAATAATGTCATTGGTGTTCTGTCCAATTGTTAAGGTGTATTTTAAGGTGTGTTAATATGTGTAATAATAATTATAACATGGATAATGTTAATTTGTTGTGTATCTATACACTGCTCAAAAAAATAAAGGGAACACTCAAATAACACATCCTAGATCTGAATGAATGAAATATTCTCATTGAATACTTTGTTCTGTACAAAGTTGAATGTGCTGACAACAAAATCACACAAAAATCATCAATGGAAATCAAATTTATTAACCAATGGAGGCCTGGATTTGGAGCCACACACAAAATTAAAGTGAAAAAACACACTACAGGCTGATCCAACTTTAATGTAATGTCCTTAAAACAAGTCAAAATGAGGCTCAGTATTGTGTGTGGCCTACACGTGCCTGTATGACCTCCCTACAACGCCTGGGCATGCTCCTGATGAGGTGGCGGATGGTCTCCTGAGGGATCTCCTCCCAGACCTGGACTAAAGCATCCACCAACTCCTGGACAGTCTGTGGTGCAACGTGACATTGGTGGATGGAGCGAGACATGATGTCCCAGATGTGCTCAATCGGATTCAGGTCTGGGGAACGGGCGGGCCAGTCCATAGCTTCAATGCCTTCATCTTGCAGGAACTGCTGACACACTCCAGCCACATGAGGTCTAGCATTGTCCTGCATTAGGAGGAACCCAGGGCCAACCGCACCAGCATATGGTCTCACAAGGGGTCTGAGGATCTCATCTCGGTACCTAATGGCAGTCAGGCTACCTCTGGTGAGCACATGGAGGGCTGTGCGGCCCTCCAAAGAAATGCCACCCCACACCATTACTGACCCACTGCCAAACCGGTCATGCTGAAGGATGTTGCAGGCAGCAGACCGCTCTCCACGGCGTCTCCAGACTCTGTCACGTCTGTCATGTGCTCAGTGTGAACCTGCTTTCATCTGTGAAGAGCACGTGCTCTCTGGCAAATGCCAAGCGTCCTGCACGGTGTTGGGCTGTGAGCACAACCCCCATCTGTGGACGTCGGGCCCTCATACCATCCTCATGGAGTCGTTTTCTAACCGTTTGTGCAGACACATGCACATTTGTGGCCTGCTGGAGGTCATTTTGCAGGGCTCTGGCAGTGCTCCTCCTGTTCCTTCTTGCACAAAGGCGGAGGTAGCGGTCCTGCTGCTGGGTTGTTGCCCTTCTACGGCCTCCTCCACGTCTCCTGGTGTACTGGCCTGTCCCCTGGTAGCGCCTCCAGCCTCTGGACACTACGCTGACAGACACAGCAAACCTTCTTGCCACAGCTCGCATTGATGTGCCATCCTGGATGAGCTGCACTACCTGAGCCACTTGTGTGGGTTGTAGAGTCCGTCTCATGCTACCACGAGTGTGAAAGCACCACCAACATTCAAAACTGACCAAAACATCAGCCAGACAGCATAGGTTCTGAGAAGTGGTCTGTGGTCCCCACCTGCAGAACCACTCCTTTATTGAGTGTGTCTTGCTAATTGCCAATAATTTTCCATATTCCATTTGCACAACAGCAGGTGAAATTGATTGTCAATCAGTGTTGCTTCCTAAGTGGAAAGTTTAATTTCACAGAAGTTTGATTTACTTGGAGTTATATTGTGTTATTTGAGTGTTCCCTTTATTTTTTTTGAGCAGTGTATATATATATAGTTATATATGAGTTATTTATTTATTTAATGCTATCTCTATGGACCGTTGAAATAGGTTTAATGTACTGATCTTGTTTTTTGGTGGAGCTTGCAGCCCATCTGCTGGTCGAATGCAAACACTGCAGAGAATTATGAATGAGTGGGTGAGAAAGCAAATCTTTTTACCTGTTTTGTAATGTTTTATTTGTTTACATGAATTTGGATTAGGGGGGCCACATATGGTGGTCCAATACTGTTATTTCACATGGATCAGGAGAATTTTTCACTGAACCAAATATCTTATGTGTAGAGTGAGTGAAAAGGATTGGGGCATAGTGCGAATTATTGACATGAATTCGAATAATAACAAATATTTTATTTGAGTTGTCAATTATTTACAAAGCCCAGCACAATTTTTGAAGTACTTTAGAGGTACACATTAGTAGAAGTTTAATGAACTCTGTAATTGAGTACACTTAGTTTGACGAATACACTTGAAAACTCTTTTCTATTTGATAAAACATACATGAGACAGTAATCGTGCTTCGTGTGTTCCACAATTTGGATTTCACAAGGCATATTATTGTCCATGAGAAGACAGGCTGTCTCTGAGAAACCTACTTACTCACTACTACTACTACTACTACTACTAATAATAATAATAATAATTATAAGTATTATTATTATTACTATGGTAGTTGTTGTTGTTGTTGTATCTTGCAAGATGTTTTTTCCCCCCTTCCATTTGCAAAAGTTGCCCACTGGTGATCCACTAAGCAGTACATATGTTAAGGCATTTCATTTGTTGTATTATTTCTTTTTTGTTTGGGTAAATTTGAAGGGACAAAATGAAACAGAAAACAAATGAAACTAACACAAATAAATATAATATAATATATATACCTAAAATAATATATATATAAAACACATAAGACATAGAAAAAGAAACCAAAAGATATATGTGAAATGATATGTAATTATATGTATGTTCATGTATTTATTATTATATGTGTGTGGATGTGTGTGTGAGAGTGAGCTTGTGTATATCCATAATATGCAATAATTGATGTTTACCTTTTTTCTCTTTTCCAACCACTTCCTTCAACGTGTCCCAGCATTTATTTTGTATGCATGAAAAGATATTAATATTAAGACATTTTAAACATAATAAATGTATTAATAATTTTATGTAATGCTCTCTCCATGTAACATTGACATAGGTTTAATGTACTGATCTTGTAAATTGTTGTTTTGTCTTTGTTTGTGTGTGTTTTGACAGACAGTTCTAGGGGAGATGTTTTTTGGTGGAGCTTGGAGTCCATCTGCTGGTCGAACGAATACACTGCAGAGATTTATGAATGAGTGAGTGAGAATACAAATCTTTTGACCTGTTTTGAAATTTTATTTGTTTACATGAATTTGGATTACGAGGGCCACATATGGTTGTCTAATTGTGTTAGTTCACATGGATCAAGAGAGTTTTTAACTGCAATATTTTATGTGTAGAGTGAGCGAAATGGCTCGGGTCTGAGAGGGAATGACGGATTGAAATTCAAATATTAACAACTATTTAATTTGAGTTGTAATGTATTTGCTACTCCCAGCACAATTTATGAAGTACTTTAGAGGTACGCATTAGTAGATGTTTAGTGAACTCCGTAATTGAGTACACTTAGTTTGGCGAATACACTTTAACAAATTGCTTATATTTGATCAAACATGCATGAGACACAGTAATCGTGCTTCGTGTGTTCCACATTTTGGATTTCACACGGCAGATTATTATCCATGAGAAGACAGGCTGTCTCTGAGAAACATACTTACTCACTACTACTACTACTACTACTACTAATAATAATAATAATAAATATTATTATTATCATGGTTATTTATTCGACTGTTCCAACACTCTGTGATTTAGAGCTTATTGTGTTACATTACGACAGGTTTCTGACCCATAGTTTATTTCAAGAGATGGCCTACAAATGTGTACTTTTCATCGCAATTTGATTAGGGCATTTGTCTTTTATATATTATCATATAAAGATAATAGAATGAGATTCCTTTATTCAGTTGGTTAACACGATCCACATATATGGCTACAACTTTATAATAAAGAGCAGAGGATCTTGCCCCCTTCCATTTGCAAATGTTGCCCACTGATGATCCACTAAGCCTGAAATATGTTAAAGCAGGATTTTTTGCCGTGATATTTTTTGTTGTAGGAAATTTGAAGGGACAATACGAAACATAAACCAAAAAAAAAACATAACAAGAATAACTCTAATAAAATATATATACGTAAAATAATATATATATATTGACAAAACATACTAAATATATGTATACATTTTTTTAGTGCTCTCTCCATGTAACATTGAAATAGGTTTAATGTACTGATCTTGTAAATTGTTGTTTTGTCTCTGTTTGTGTGTGGTTTGACAGACAATTCTAGGGGAGGTGTTTTTTGGTGGAGCTTGGACACTGCAGGAATTTGTAAATGAGTGAGTGAGAATACAAATCTTTCTACCTGCTTTTGTAATGTTTTATTTGTTTACATGATTTTGGATTATGAGGGCCACATATGGTTGTGTAGTAGTGTTCATTTCTTATGGATCAAGAGGGTTATTATTAACTGATATAATTATTTTATGTGTAAAGTGAGAAAAAAGGATTGGAGCATATTCCGAAAGATTGTTAGAAAATAAATCAACCTCCCAGCACAATTTTCAAAGTACTTCCGAAGTACACATTAGTAGAAGTTTAATGAACTCCGTAAATACATACACCTAGTTTGACGAATGCACTTTACAAAATGGCTTATATTTGATAAAACGTACATGATACACATTAATCGTCCTTTTTGTGGTCCACACGTTGAATTTCTCAAGGATTATTATTATTAATATTTTTATTAGATTTATTTACTTTTTTTTTAATGGAGTATTTGGGTTTGTACTGCTACTACATGTCTCTTGAGCGATAACACTGGGATTTAGAGATGATGTAGTGATATATATTACGACAATATTTATTAAGCTTTTTATTTTTTGGCTGAATATAGGCTTTGTACAACACTCAAACCAACTACTAAAACCAACAAATGAACAAACACACAGCGAAATGTTTTTGTAAGTTGCCCTCCGTTTGTTTGGTGAGGGGAAAATATTCAAATGTCCCACGCGGTTCAGTGCTTCATAACGTCGGTCTGGCAATATGTAATATTCAGCATTCATTGGTGTAAGATATCTACAGTTATTACTTTCAAGCAGATACGGTTTATAATCAGTCTTTCTGTAGCGCTCTAGCGTGCGGGGGCGGTGCGGACGGCCTCACCGCGAGGGGCCACCCAGCTGCTTTGTACTGGGCTCCGCCTCTCTGTCTTCAACTAGGTCCGGTAGAGTAGAATATCAGGCGCCGGCCGGCCGCTCTAACTTCATTCTTTCTCTTCTCGTCGACAGGGAGCAAGAGCAGCAACGATGTCCGGCCGAGGAAAAGGAGGCAAGGGGCTCGGGAAAGGAGGCGCCAAGCGTCACCGCAAAGTTCTTCGCGATAACATCCAGGGCATCACCAAGCCCGCTATCCGCCGTCTTGCGCGTCGTGGTGGCGTCAAGCGTATCTCCGGTCTGATCTACGGATCTACGATTACAGTGGAGCGAGCTGTGTTTGTCCAATGGTGGTTTGACGGCATTCGAAAGGCGTGACTCATGTTAATTAGACTAGCAGAGTGTAAATAACGTGGGGGTTAGTCGCCTCCCCCTCATTCTTCAGTCTAACTCGAAGACGAGCAGGATGCCTGAGCCAGCAAAGTCCGCCCCGAAGAAGGGCTCCAAGAAGGCCGTCACCAAGACCGCCGGCAAGGGAGGCAAGAAGCGCAGAAAGTCCAGGAAGGAGAGCTACGCCATCTACGTCTACAAGGTGCTGAAGCAGGTCCACCCCGACACCGGAATCTCCTCAAAGGCGATGGGTATCATGAACTCCTTCGTGAACGACATCTTCGAGCGCATCGCCGGTGAGTCTTCCCGCCTGGCTCACTACAACAAGCGTTCCACCATCACCTCCAGGGAGATCCAGACCGCCGTGCGCCTGCTTCTGCCCGGCGAGCTGGCCAAGCACGCCGTCTCCGAGGGAACAAAGGCCGTCACCAAGTACACCAGCTCCAAGTAAAGAGCGAACCCGCTCCGATCAAACCCAACGGCTCTTTTAAGAGCCACCCACGTTTTCCACTAAAGAGCAGCGTTCCGTGTCCCTTTTCTAATGTGTTTTAAAAAAAAACACACATTAAGTATTCATATACGTAGTGTGTGTGTGTGTGTGTATTGTAGTGAATGTGTATATTTATATGTATAAAAATAATAAATAAAATTGTGAACACACAATATATAGATATATATATGTATATAGATATATATAGATATATATGTATATAGATATATGTGTATATATATATGTATATAGATATATGTGTGTATATATATATATATATATATATATATATATATATATATATATATATACGTATATATATACGTATATATATATATATAGATATATGTATCTGTATATAGATATATGTATATGTATATAGATATATATATATATGTATATATATATAGATATGTGTATATATATATATATATATATATATATATATATATATATACGTATATATACGTATATATATATATATATATATATATATATATATATATATATATATATATATATATATAGATATATGTATATGTATATAGATATATGTATATGTATATAGATATATGTATATGTATATAGATATATGTATCTGTATATAGATATATGTATATGTATATAGATATATATATATGTATATAGATATATATATATGTATATATATATATAGATATAGATATATAGATAGAAGAAATGGAAGGCGCATGATTCCCCATTATGTGCTGGGCTAAGCAGTGACTAGTGACACTAGTGACCAGTACATAGGTGGTCAATAAATCACACAAATAGTACATAAGAGGTGGTACAGCACAAAGTGTGTTTAAGAGATTATGCTATTCATGGGGAAGTGACATATTGCACAACGTCTATGCCTAGAGGAGATAAAAGTACACATATGTATGTACACATTTGCCACGTGCAAAGTGCTATAATTACTATAGCGCTAGATTATTATAGTGCTATAATTAAAGAACAGTTGAGCTTACCTATTAGTAACACAATCCCAATGATAAGCGTGTAACTGCTCTGCCCTATGACACATACTGTGACAAACTCTGTTGTAATTTGTTTCAAGAAAATACAGCCAATGAATCTAGAAATACACCAAAACTAGCTCCTAGTGAGCTGCATATAAACATGTGATTAGAAATCATATGTCGCTATGAATGATTAATGTTAAATGTAACCTATTTGTGGTGTTACTAACTTTTTCCTGCATCCATAAACAGAAAATCAGCTGTAAGACACACAAAACACACCCTACACGACTGTTGGTCCAACATCTGAGCTTCCACACCTGATGCTGCTAACGAGAGCCGCGTGTGAACGATAGAGCCAGGTGTGCTTCGTCTTACAAAGGCATAAATAAGCCCCCTCCCAGGTCAGCAAGCGAGACCACAATTTTGGCGTCATGTTTGTCTTAACAGGCAGCAAGTAGAACCAGATCAGGGTAGTAAAGCAACACGCTTACTGTTTGGAGTAGAAATTTAGCTTATTATGCTGCTGCACACAGCTAGGCCTCAGAGTTCTACAGGTGCTGGTGGTTTAGGTATATTGATAAGTTAGGCCTCAGTTATGTAGTGTTTCTGCAGTGTTTTTAGGTCTATTTATATGTTAGGCCTGAGTAGTATAGTGCTTCTGCAGTGTTTTTAGGTATATTGATAAGTTAGGCATCAGTTATGTAGTGCTGCTGCAGCATTTTCAGGTATATTTATATGTTAGGTCTCATAAATATACCTGCACACACTGCAGCAGCACTACATTACTATGTTACGCCTGAGTATCATAGTGCTGCTTCAGTGTGTGCAGGTATATTTCTACGTTAGGCCTGTCTGTCATAGTGTTGCTGCAGCGTGTGCAGGTGTATTTAGAAGCTAGGCCTCAGTTCATCGGGTGCTGGTGGAATGCGTACGTGTAAGAGCCGCAGCTAGCCAACAAGGTTCTACAGCAGGTAGAGTGAGCGCGCAGGTAAAAGTAGGCACTAGGCCTCAGTGTTACAGTGCTGCTTCAGTGTGTTCAGGTTAATTTAGGAGCTAGGCCTCAGTAATAGGGTGCTGCTGCAGTGTTTTTTTCGTTATATTTATATGTTAGGCCTCAGTAGTATATACCTGCACACACTGCAGCAGCACTATAAGTTAGGGCTGAGTATCATAGTGCTGCTGCAGTGTGTGCAGGTACATTTAGGTGCTAGGCCTCAGTTATGTAGTGCTGCCGCAGAGTTTTCATGTCTATTTATATGTTAGGCCTGAGCAATATAGTGCTTCTGCAGCGTTTTTAGGTATATTGATTTGTTAGGCCTCAGTATTGTAGTGCTGCTTCAGTGTGTGCAGGTACATTTAGGAGCTAGGCCTCATAAATATACCCCCAAAAAAAACACTGCAGCAGCACCATTTTACTATGTTATGCCTCAGTAGTATATACCTGCACACACTGCAGCAGCACAAAGTTAGGGCTGAGTATCATAGTGCTGCTGCAGTGTGTGCAGGTACATTTAGGAGCTAGGCCTCAGTAATGTAGTGCTGCCGCAGCGTTTTTAAGTATCTTGATAAGTAAGGCCTCAGTTATGTAGTGCTGCCGCAGTGTTTTCTGGTCTATTTCTAAGTAAGGCCTCAGTAATGTAGTGCTGCTGCAGTGTTTTTAGGTATCTTGATAAGTAAGGCCTCAGTTATGTAGTGGTTCTGCAGAGTTTTTAGGTATATTGATTTGTTAGGCCTCAGTATTATAGTGCTGCTGCAGTGTGTGCAGGTACATTTAGGAGCTAGGCCTCAGTAATATAGTGCTTCTGCAGCGTATTTAGATCTATTTATATGTTAGGCCTGAGCAATATAGTGCTTCTGCAGTGTTTTTCGGTGTCTTGATAAGTTAGGCCTCAGTTATGTAGTGCTGCTGCAGCGTGTGCAGGTGTATTTAGAAGCTAGGCCTCAGAGTTCTACGGGTGCTTGTGGAATGCGTACGCGTAAGAGCCGCAGCTAGGCAACGAGGTTCTACAGCAGGTAGAGTGAGCGCGCAGGTAAAAGTAGGCACTAGGCCTCAGTATTATAGTGCTGCTGCAGTGTTTTTTTTTTAGTTATATTTATATGTTAGGCCTCAGTAGTATATACCTGCACACACTGCAGCAGCACTATAAGTTAGGGCTGAGTATCATAGTGCTGCTGCAGTGTGTGCAGGTACATTTAGGAGCTAGGCCTCATAAATATACCAAAAAAAAACACTGCAGCAGCACCATTTTACTATGTTATGCCTCAGTAGAATATACCTGCACACACTGCAGCAGCACTAAGTTAGGGCTGAGTATCATAGTGCTGCTGCAGTGTGTGCAGGTACATTTAGGAGCTAGGCCTCAGTAATGTAGTGCTGCTGCAGTGTTTTTAAGTATCTTGATAAGTAAGGCCTCAGTTATGTAGTGCTGCCGCAGTGTTTTTAGGTATCTTGATAAGTAAGGGCTCAGTTATGTAGTGCTGCCGCAGTGTTTTTAGGTATCTTGATAAGTAAGGGCTCAGTTATGTAGTGCTGCCGCAGTGTTTTTAGGTATCTTGATAAGTAAGGGCTCAGTTATGTAGTGCTGCCGCAGTGTTTTTAGGTATCTTGATAAGTAAGGGCTCAGTTATGTAGTGCTGCCGCAGTGTTTTTAGGTATCTTGATAAGTAAGGCCTCAGTTATGTAGTGGTTCTGCAGAGTTTTCATGTCTGTTTATATGTTAGGCCTGAGCAATATAGTGCTTCTGCAGCGTTTTTAGGTATATTGATTTGTTAGGCCTCAGTATTATAGTGCTGATTCAGTGTGTGCAGGTACATTTAGGAGCTAGGCCTCATATAAATAACAAAAAAAAAACACTGCAGAGCACCATTTTACTATGTTATGCCTCAGTAGAATATACCTGCACACACTGCAGCAGCACTATAAGTTAGGGCTGAGTATCATAGGGCTGCTGCAGTGTGTGCAGGTACATTTAGGAGCTAGGCCTCAGTAATATAGTGCTTCTGCAGTGTTTTCAGGTCTATTTAGATGTTAGCCCTGAGCAATATAGTGCTTCGGCAGCGTATTTAGGTCTATTTATATGTTAGGCCTGAGCAATATAGTGCTTCTGCAGTGTTTTTCGGTGTATTTAGAAGCTAGGCCTCAGAGTTCTACGGGTGCTTGTGGAACGCGTACGCGTAAGAGCCGCAGCTAGGCAACGAGGTTCTACAGCAGGTAGAGTGAGCGTGCAGGTAAAAGTAGGCACTAGGCCTCAGTGTTACAGTGCTGCTGCGGTGTGTTCAGGTAAAGTTAGGAGTTAGGCCTCAGTATTGCAGCGCTCGTGGAGTGTGAATTTAGCCGCTAGGCCTCAGCCTTCCGATTGACAGAATGTTCATGTAGGCCTTTACCTACTGCTATATTTGGATCTATTAAAAATGTTACCACAATAAAAGTGTGGCCTCACGCTCTTTTTTTTTTCTTCTGTATTAGGGTTCTGGGCGGTTGGGGTTGCAATGAATTAGGGTTATAGGGGATTAGGGTTGTAATAAATTAGAGTTAGGGTTGTAATAAATTAGGGTTATGGGGCTTAGGGTTACAATATATTACGGTTATGGGGCTTAGGGTTAGAATATGTTAAGGTTATGGGGCTTAGGGTTAGAATATATTAGGGTTAGAATATGTTAGGGTTATGGGGCTTAGGGTTAGAATATGTTAGGGTTATGGTGCTTAGGGTTAGAATATATTAGGGTTAGAATATGTTAGGGTTATGGGGCTTAGGGTTAGAATATGTTAGGGTTATGGGGCTTAGGGTTAGAATATATTAGGGTTGAGGGGCTTAGGGTTAGAATATATTAGGGTTAGAATATGTTAGGGTTATGGGGCTTAGGGTTAGAATATGTTAGGGTTATGGGGCTTAGGGTTAGAATATGTTAGGGTTATGGGGCTTAGGGTTAGAATATATTAGGGTTAGGGTGCTTAGGGTTAGAATATATTAGGGTTAGGGTGCTTAGGGTTAGAATATATTAGGGTTATGGGGCTTAGGGTTAGAATATGTTAGGGTTATGGGGCTTAGGGTTAGAATATGTTAGGGTTAGGAGGTTTAGAGTTAGAATAAATTAGGGTTGGGGGGTCTTAGGGCTGGTGGAGGGCCGGTGTTTGGGGGAATTAGGGCTCGTTAACGGAGCGCCGAGTCGATTCAGGTGCGCCTAACGAGCCGCGCCCGGAGCCCGGGACCCACAAGAGCCGAGCGCCCCACGAGGAGCGCCGATCCGAGTGCGGGGCGCCGGCGACGAAGACCAGGCGGCGACAAAGACGCGTGGGAGTCGACTGCGGGAGTCGTCCATTCGCGCAACACACCGCGCGCGCACTGTGCTTTACGCACTCCACAAGGGCGCCCCGCAACACCAGCTAAACTACGCACACGCGCCTCACACACCCGACACGCTCTCGCCCACACTCTCCTCCGACGACACCCACGCCGTTCGCCCCGCTCGCGATACCCTTTCACGACATTATTACACGATAAGCACGCCAAATGCGCCGTTGCCCGTTCGGAGCGCGGCCGGCTCGGCGCGCTTCGAGGAGCGCCGCGAGAAAGGCGCCGTCCGCACGCCGCCCCTTCCGCCTTCACGACACGCGAGGGGGCCTCTCGGAGGCGGGAGAGTGCTTTAACGCTCGCCAGGTTGGCCACGCGCGCGGATTTCGTGCGAGAAACGCGGCGAGAAAACACAACGCGAGCCTGCAGCTGCGCCACGGCTGCACAGCACCGGCCGGGTTGAGTCTACAACGTTCTCATGCGGCGCTTAAGGGCCGCCCCCCTCGCCGCTGAGGGAGGTTCCACAGAACGCTACAGCAGCAGACACACAGTGCTCGCTCCAGCACGCAGCAAAGCAGAACGATGGCAGAAGTCGCTCCCGCCCCAGCCGCCTCGGCGCCCGCCAAGGCCCCCAAGAAGAAGGCGGCCGCCCGCCCCAAGAAGGCCGGCCCCAGCGTCGGCGAGCTTATCGTCAAGGCCGTCTCGGCATCCAAGGAGAGGAGCGGCGTGTCCCTCGCCGCCCTGAAGAAAGCCCTGGCTGCCGGCGGCTACGACGTGGAGAAGAACAACTCTCGCGTTAAGATCGCCGTCAAGAGCCTCGTCACCAAGGGCACTCTGGTGCAGACCAAAGGCACCGGCGCGTCGGGCTCTTTCAAGCTCAACAAGAAGCAGGCCGAGGCCAAGAAGAAGCCGGCCAAGAAGGCTGCTCCTAAAGCCAAGAAGCCCGCCGCCAAGAAACCGGCTGCCGCGAAAAAGCCCAAGAAGGTAGCGGCGAAGAAGCCCGCCGCGGCCAAGAAGTCTCCCAAAAAGGCCAAGAAACCCGCAGCGGCTGCGAAGAAGGCAACCAAGAGCCCCAAGAAGGCGAAGAAGCCGGCGGCTCCCAAGAAAGCCACCAAGAGCCCAAAGAAAGCCAAGGCTGTCAAGCCCAAAGCGGCCAAGCCCAAGGCGGCGAAGCCCAAGAAGGCTGCCCCCAAGAAGAAGTAAACGGTGCCGTTTACCTTCATGTTTTGTTCCTCTCTAACAACGGCTCTTTTAAGAGCCACCCACAGTTTCGTTTCAAAGAGCTTCCTTTGCTATAAACACGTACATATATGTATTCAAAGCATATAACAGTGTCTAATGTGTATGGCGTATGACACTATTTATCGTTGTATGATCATCATTTTAACATACAAATACGGCTCCCATATAAGTAGCTGTCATAGCACAACCACAGCCACTGTAGGTATTCGTTTCATTAGTTTGTTTATTAGTTTATTTCTTTTCCTTTACAACTTTAGATTTATTTGAGCGGGAAGGCATAAGTCTCTGTCTGCAGCAGTAGGTCTCTGTCTCACACACACACAAAGCAGGCAGCACGAGGAGGAGGGGGAGGTGGGGGCCCAAAGCGAGCAGCGGAGGGCGGGCGCTAGCGTTGGACGGCGGACACGCGATTGGCTGTCTCAGCGCCAAGCGTTTACACTGGAGGCTGCACGAGGAGGAGGGGGGAGCGGCCGCTAGAGTTCGACGGCGGGGCCGCTATTGGCTGTTGCTGCGCGAGGCTTGCAGCCAATAGGAACGTAGGCGCTTTTGCTTTATCAACAGCGCCCGGGAGCCTCCTCGCTTTATTTCAGCTTTGTTCAGCGAACACAACTGACCTGCATCATGAGCGGAAGAGGCAAAACCGGCGGTAAGGCTAGGGCCAAGGCCAAGACTCGCTCTTCCCGCGCTGGGCTGCAGTTCCCCGTGGGCCGTGTGCACAGGCTCCTGCGCAAAGGAAACTACGCAGAGCGTGTTGGCGCCGGTGCCCCCGTCTACCTTGCCGCCGTGCTGGAGTATCTTACCGCTGAGATTCTCGAGTTGGCCGGCAACGCCGCCCGCGACAACAAGAAGACTCGTATCATCCCCCGTCATCTGCAGCTGGCTGTTCGCAACGACGAGGAGTTGAACAAACTGCTCGGAGGAGTTACCATTGCCCAGGGTGGTGTGCTGCCCAACATTCAGGCTGTGCTTCTCCCCAAGAAGACCGAGAAGGCGGTCAAGGCCAAGTAAATCTCCGCTTCTTTGTCCATACCCAAAGGCTCTTTTAAGAGCCACCCAACTCTACTCAAAAAGTGCTACGTTTCCTCACCAGTAACACAACACGCAGTACATGTAATACACGCAAAATACGTGTAGTGCATATTCTATGAATTCCTTTATCACGTTACGTGATAAAGGAATAAACTAAAATGAAAATAGTATATATAACGCGATGTGTGTCTATATTTATATATATATAGATATGGATATAGATATATATAGATATAGATATATATAGATATATAGATATACACATACATGCACACACTATTATGCTTTTGATCAATGAGTAAAAGCACTAAAACAATTGACAAGATAAATATTTACAAGCTGAAAATACCTAGATATATACACACGGGTGGGTATTATGTTCGTGTGTGCGGAGATAAGTATTGTTGAATAAACAAATGAGAGCGATCAACCTGCATTGCGTTTAGTGTACATAAAACCAGCCTGGACAGCAGTAAGCCGCCACTGTGTTCTAACAGCAGTATTTTGCGGTTCGGAATGACGGCCAATAGCGCGCAAGCTCGATTTTGAAGACGCCCTATCAGACGCTGGCAGCTCCGACACGTCCAATCGGCGACGAGCGGCTCTAAAGCTTAAAAGGGCCGTGAGGAGGCGAGGGAGCGTTATTCTCTTTCAAGAGTTCAGCGCCATGGCAAGAACGAAGCAGACCGCCCGCAAGTCCACCGGTGGCAAGGCCCCGAGGAAGCAGCTGGCCACCAAGGCAGCCCGCAAGAGCGCCCCGGCTACCGGCGGCGTGAAGAAGCCTCACCGTTACAGGCCCGGCACCGTCGCTCTGAGAGAGATCCGTCGCTACCAGAAATCCACTGAGCTGTTGATCCGCAAGCTGCCCTTCCAGCGCCTGGTGCGTGAGATCGCTCAGGACTTCAAGACCGATCTGCGCTTCCAGAGCTCCGCCGTCATGGCTCTGCAGGAGGCAAGCGAGGCGTACTTGGTGGGTCTGTTTGAAGACACTAACCTGTGCGCCATCCACGCCAAGAGAGTCACCATTATGCCTAAGGACATCCAGCTGGCCCGCCGTATCCGCGGAGAGCGCGCTTAAACGGAGCGCTTTGACGTTTTCCCTTAATACCCAACGGCTCTTTTAAGAGCCACCTACCTGTGTCTGTGCCAAAAGAGTTGTTTTTCTACATGCGTTTTATATGCATTTATATATATTATATTTATTATATAAAATTATACATTGTTTTGAGTACACTTAGTACTACTTTTGCATACAACATTCATATATATAATATATACATATATATATATATATGTATATATTATATTCTGTGTATTATATATATTATATTATATGCGTGTGTGTATGTATGTGTATATATATATATATATATATTATATATATATGTATGTATACATACATATATTATATATATGTATGTATACATACACACATGCATATAATATATATAATTTATACATTGTTTTGAGTACACTTAGTACTACTTTTTCATACAACATTCATATATATATATATATATATATATATATATATATATATATATATATATATATATATATATATATATATGAATGTTGTATGAAAAAGTAGTACTAAGTGTACTCAAAACAATGTATACATTTAACATAACGTACATTTTATCAATATTTCGCGCCTTTTTAATAGCCAGCAATTACTAGAGCTTACTGCAATGGCTAAATACATAGAAACACACAAGCACAAGATTTATGAGCACATTATCGGTGAAATAATAGAGAAAGGCATCTATATATATTATGTGTGTGTGCGTGAGTACTGAGGGAACTGCTGCATGTAACATTGATGGAGCTTGGATGCCACCGTGTGGTTCAACTGCACCATTGCATGCACTGTTATAAGTTGCAAGAGTTCTGTTATAAGTGTGTGTGTGTGTTGACATAAATTGAACTCTTCTTACTGAAAAAGGCATTGTTTCACTACACGGCGGCATCCATCAGTGTTACATGTGCAATGTAATATATACACACACATTGAAATACTCGGTAATATTGTCATATTCTCTCTAGATATTAATATATACCTAGCTACATATATATATATATCGTGAGGTTTACTTAATTTATAGATTATGGACGTATCATAACAATATCACTTACAATATATTTATATACGCATGTTTTCATGTTTTAAGAGCTCTCTCTCTCTCTCTCTCTCTCTCTCTCTCTCTCTGTATATATATCTTAAAAATATATAGAAACGTTTTATATATTGTTCATATATACACATATATATGTGTTTGTGTGTGTGTTGTTAAACAGCGCAATTGCATTGATTGAGGCTTAGTACCTTTTCATATGGACATGGAACATAAGACTTACTTCACTTTGTATATATAAGTGTATGTTGAGCTGACTACTTCACGTTTTAAGAGTTTGGATGCCACCATGTGGTTAAAGTTCTGTATTGCATTGCTGAAGAATATATCTATATAATTCTTGAGCATATATATTTATTGTTTTTTTCCTTTTTTTATGGAAAGGAAATTAGACATTCATGCAAACACACGCACACATATATATTGAGGCAATGTGTGTTTGCAATGTTTGAGCATATCTTGTGGCTGTGTATGAGACTATGTCCAAAACCACATTGACTCGTAAATATAAAGTAAATATCAAATGTAGATATCCCATTTAAACTTTTTATTTGAAATTATTTATTTGGTCCAGGAGATGGCAGCAACGTCACATTCGTTAAATTACATCTTCTCTCTAATTGCAGAGCAAATATTATATGTAATACAGAGAAACTTTGTGGAAAGGTCCAAATTGGCTTGACTCTGGTTTTTCATCTTACTATTGGTAATAATCAATCTAATCAATCTATATTTTCCTGGGACAATATACAATTACCTTTAATACATGTAAATAAATGAAAATATGAATACTACTACTTGTAATGATGATGATGATGATGATAATAATAATCATAATAATGTTAATTACTAAATGACTAATAATAAAATTAATAATTATACATAATATCACCAATCATATAATAACAATAAATTATGAGTAATAAACTCTTAATAGTAAATAAAATGACTACTATTACCATTACTAATAGTAATACAAATTCCTTATATGAACATTTATAATACTACTACTACTCCTACTACTACTACTACTACTACTACTACTACTACTACTACTAATAATAATAATAATAATAATAATAATAATAATAATAATAATAATAATAATAATAACAATCAGAATGATACTACTAATAATTATTAATAACAAATTATTATTCACTATTTATTAATAAAGCATTATTAATATTTATTATACGTAATCAAATTTACCAACATTAACACTAATATAATTAATGATATTATGGCGTTAATAAAAAAAAAAAAAATTAAACAAAAAAATAAAATATAATAATAATAAATATTCTTATTCTTATTATAATTTTTATTTTTATTATTATTATGACTTTCTTTGGTATTTGACCATAGGGTGATTTTTTTAGACACGTGTACATGGCACTACTTAGACTTTAGTCTCTCTCTCTCTCTCTCTCTCTCTCTCTCTCTCTCTCTCTCTCTCTCTCTCTCTCTCTCTCTCTCTCTACACACACACACACACACACACACACACACACACACATATATATATATATATATATATATATATATATATATATATATATATATATATATATATATATATATATATATATATATTATAAAGATATATATTATATGTATATTCTCCGGCCACGGGTGGAGTGTCTGGAGTGCTAGTTTGTTGGCTATCTGGGCTGCTAGCTAGGTGAGTGAAGCTAAATTAGCGATTAGCATGTACCATTAAATTGGCCAAATATACTGCACTAAACTAGCAGGTAGGTGTTCATTCTGTCCCCTGTGTATGTATTTTATATTGTGATTAGTGTATTTAGCCACAGTGTTGTTGAAACTCGCCTACATGAGCGGTTGCTATGGCTTAGCATAGCTTAGCTTAGCTTAGCGTGCGGGTTTGTTTACGTTTTCGTGGTTCACAAAATGGCGGCCATTCCCTTCTCTAGGTCAGAGGTCAGAGGTCACGAGGTACAGCGATTTTGATGTGTAGTTTATTAATGTAATTGCATTAAATTATCTTTTTACGGGGCAAAGTTTAACTGCAATGTCCATTCCCCCACTCTCTAAAAATCTACCGTTTGTGGATATTTGGTTTTCCTTAAATGGCCGCCATTTTGCGTAATTCTGCTCGCTAAATATTGCTTACACAAGTTAAGAGTTACTAAACGTGGAATCAATACATGTTTTTTGGCCGTGCTTTTAATTTCTAACTATTTTGGATAGAAGAATGAAATAATTTTTTGGAGCTAAGGTTAAAGGCAAGATTTAAACCGCTCCTCTCTGACAAGTGAACCAAGTCTTTAGGACACATTTAAATATTTCATCATTGGTATACTTGACTTGAGTCCTAAGAAATAATTAAATCTTTACTAATTATGTCATTGGCGTTCTGTCCAATTGTTAAGGTGTATTTTAAGGTGTGTTAATATGTGTAATAATAATTATAACATGAATAATGTTAATTTGTTGTGTATATATATATAGTTATATATGAGTTATTTATTTATTTAATGCTATCTCTATGGAAGGTTGAAATAGGTTTAATGTACTGATCTTGTTTTTTGGTGGAGCTTGCAGCCCATCTGCTGGTCGAATGCAGACACTGCAGAGAATTATGAATGAGTGGGTGAGAAAGCAAATCTTTTTACCTGTTTTGAAATGTTTTATTTGTTTACATGATTTTGGATTAGGGGGGCCACATATGGTGGTCTAATACTGTTATTTCACATGGATCAGGAGAAATTTTCACTGAACCAAATATCTTATGTGTAGAGTGAGTGAAAAGGATTGGGGCA
Organism: Astyanax mexicanus; assembly: GCF_023375975.1. Classification (NCBI taxonomy): domain Eukaryota; kingdom Metazoa; phylum Chordata; class Actinopteri; order Characiformes; family Acestrorhamphidae; genus Astyanax; species Astyanax mexicanus. Next base: position 12,683,815 of record NC_064432.1, on the reverse strand, counting down.
TAGTGCGAATTATTGACATGAATTCGAATAATAACAAATATTTTATTTGAGTTGTCAATTATTTACAAAGCCCAGCACAATTTTTGAAGTACTTTAGAGGTACACATTAGTAGAAGTTTAATGAACTCTGTAATTGAGTACACTTAGTTTGACGAATACACTTGAAAACTCTTTTCTATTTGATAAAACATACATGAGACACAGTAATCGTGCTTCGTGTGTTCCACAATTTGGGTTTCACAAGGCATATTATTGTCCATGAGAAGACAGGCTTTCTCTGAGAAACCTACTTACTCACTACTACTACTACTACTACTACTACTAATAATAATAATAATAATTATTATTATTATTATTATTATTATTATTATTATTATTATTATTATTATTATTATTATTATGGTAGTTGTTGTTGTTGTTGTATCTTGCAAGATGTTTTTCCCCCCCTTCCATTTGCAAAAGTTGCCCACTGGTGATCCACTAAGCAGTACATATGTTAAGGCATTTCATTTGTTGTATTATTTCTTTTTTGTTTGGTTACATTTGAAGGGACAAAATGAAACAGAAAACAAATGAAACTAACACAAATAAATATAATATAATATATATACATAAAATAATATATATATAAAACACATAAGACATAGAAAAAGAAACCAAAAGATATATGTGAAATGATATGTAATTATATGTATGTTCATGTATTTATTATTATATGTGTGTGGATGTGTGTGTGAGAGTGAGCTTGTGTATATCCATAATATGCTATAATTGATGTTTACCTTTTTTCTCTTTTCCAACCACTTCCTTCAACGTGTCCCAGCATTTATTTTGTATGCATGAAAAGATATTAATATTAAGACATTTTAAACATAATAAATGTATTAATAATGTTATGTAATGCTATCTCCATGTAACATTGACATAGGTTTAATGTACTGATCTTGTAAATTGTTGTTTTGTCTTTGTTTGTGTGTGGTTTGACAGACAGTTCTAAGGGAGATGTTTTTTGGTGGAGCTTGGAGTCCATCTGCTGGTCGAAGGAATACACTGCAGAGATTTATGAATGAGTGAGTGAGAATACAAATCTTTTGACCTGTTTTGAAATTTTATTTGTTTACATGAATTTGGATTACGAGGGCCACATATGGTTGTCTAATTGTGTTAGTTCACATGGATCAAGAGAGTTTTTAACTGCAATATTATATGTGTAGCGAAGTGAGCGAAATGGCTCGGGTCTGAGAGGGAATGACGGATTGAAATTCAAATATTAACAACTATTTAATTTGAGTTGTAATGTATTTGCTACTCCCAGCACAATTTATGAAGTACTTTAGAGGTACGCATTAGTAGACGTTTAGTGAACTCCGTAATTGAGTACACTTAGTTTGGCGAATACACTTTAACAAATAGCTTATATTTGATCAAACATGCATGAGACACAGTAATCGTGCTTCGTGTGTGCCACATTTTGGATTTCACACGGCAGATTATTATCCATGAGAAGACAGGCTGTCTCTGAGAAACATACTTACTCACTACTACTACTACTACTACTACTACTAATAAATATTATTATTATTATGGTTATTTATTCGACTGTTCCAACACTCTGTGATTTAGAGCTTATTGTGTTACATTACGACAGGTTTCTGACCCATAGTTTATTTCAAGAGATGGCCTACAAATGTGTACTTTTCCTCACAATTTGATTAGGGCATTTGTCTTTTATATATTATCATATAAAGATAATAGAATGAGATTCCTTTATTCAGTTGGTTAACACGATCCGCATATATGGCTACAACTTTATAATAAAGAGCAGAGGATCTTGCCCCCTTCCATTTGCAAATGTTGCCCACTGATGATCCACTAAGCCTGAAATATGTTAAAGCAGGATTTTTTGCCGTGTTATTTTTTGTTGTAGGAAATTTGAAGGGACAATACGAAACATAAACCAAAAAAAAACATAACAAGAATAACTCTAATAAAATGTATATACCTAAAATAATCTATATATATATAAATATAAATATATATATATATATATATATAAACCAAAAAAGAAATAGAAAAATGAACAAGAAAAGATTATACACAGCTCCTATGTTAGAACCCAAAACATGATTCATTCCGCCCTAGTATTTTTGATTGACAAAACATACTAAATATATGTATACATTTCTTTAATGCTATCTCCATGTAACATTGAAATAGGTTTAATGTACTGATCTTGTAAATTGTTGTTTTGTCTCTGTTTGTGTGTGGTTTGACAGACAATTCTAGGGGAGGTGTTTTTTGGGTGGAGCTTGGAGTCCATCTGCTGGTCGAAGGAATACACTGCAGAGATTTGTAAATGAGTGAGTGAGAATACAAATCTTTCTACCTGCTTTTGTAATGTTTTATTTGTTTACATGATTTTGGATTATGAGGGCCACATATGGTTGTGTAGTAGTGTTCATTTCTTATGGATCAAGAGGGTTATTATTAACTGATATAATTATTTTATGTGTAAAGTGAGAAAAAAGGATTTGAGCATATTCCGAAAGATTGTTAGAAAATAAATCAACCTCCCAGCACAATTTTCAAAGTACTTCCGAAGTACACATTAGTAGAAGTTTAATGAACTCCGTAAATACATACACCTAGTTTGACGAATGCACTTTACAAAATGGCTTATATTTGATAAAACGTACATGATACACATTAATCGTCCTTTTTGTGGTCCACACGTTGAATTTCTCAAGGATTATTATTATTAATATTTTTATTAGATTTATTTACTTTTTGTTTTATTGAGTATTTGGGTTTGTACTGCTACTACATGTCTCTTGAGCGATAAAACTGGGATTTAGAGATGATGTATTGATATATATTACGACAATATTTATTAAGCTTTTTATTTTTTGGCTGAATATAGGCTTTGTACAACACTCAAACCAACTACTAAAACCAACAAATGAACAAACACACAGCGAAATGTTTTTGTAAGTTGCCCTCCGTTTGTTTGGTGAGGGGAAAATATTCAAATGTCCCACGCGGTTCAGTGCTTCATAAAGTCGGTCTGGCAATATGTAATATTCAGCATTCATTGGTGTAAGATATCTACAGTTATTACTTTCAAGCAGATACGGTTTATAATCAGTCTTTCTGTAGCGCTCTAGCGTGCGGGGGCGGTGCGGACGGCCTCACCGCGAGGGGCCACCCAGCTGCTTTGTACTGGGCTCCGCCTCTCTGTCTTCAACTAGGTCCGGTAGAGTAGAATATCAGGCGCCGGCCGGCCGCTCTAACTTCATTCTTTCTCTTCTCGTCGACAGGGAGCAAGAGCAGCAACGATGTCCGGCCGAGGAAAAGGAGGCAAGGGGCTCGGGAAAGGAGGCGCCAAGCGTCACCGCAAAGTTCTTCGCGATAACATCCAGGGCATCACCAAGCCCGCTATCCGCCGTCTTGCGCGTCGTGGTGGCGTCAAGCGTATCTCCGGTCTGATCTACGAGGAGACCCGCGGTGTGCTGAAAGTGTTCCTGGAGAACGTGATCAGAGACGCCGTCACCTACACCGAGCACGCCAAGAGAAAGACCGTCACCGCCATGGATGTGGTGTACGCCCTGAAACGCCAGGGACGCACTCTGTACGGATTCGGAGGTTAAACGCTCGTCTAGAACAACGCAAACAACAACGGCTCTTTTAAGAGCCACCCACAAATCCACCCAAAGACAAGTTTTCCGTGTTTGAATAAGATACAGTAGTTGAATAACACTAAATTTCCCTATATAAAACGTCCCACTGCCCGTGAATTAGCAGATAAAGTGTGGAAATGCACTATGAAAGATATATTTAAGGATATCAGTATTATTGCGTGTGTGTGTACGCTATATATTTATAGATAATTTATACATATATGCCTACCAGTGTGTGTGTGTGTGTGTGTATATGTATACGCACGTGTGTTATTAAAGAATAGATTTTCATCATATAAATATCCGAGTCTGGGAATAAGAAGCGTCAGCGTAAAGTCAATTATTGTATGAGTTTTCGGTAGTTTTAGAGGACCGCCGTAGGATCTCCCGGCCATTCAACTGAACCAGACATTAGTTTACACGAAGGCAAAGTGATGAATAAACATACAGGCGCGCGTTTGTGCGCGCTCTCAAAGCGCATATGTCTTTATTTGTCCGCTTCTAAGCTAACGCATATGAAGCGTCAATTTTTACAAGGTATAAAACGGTCTTAAACTTAGTACACTTAGTCCTACACGGGGGCCTTCGCCGCTGTGTGCGCGGGAAGGCACACAAAGAGCAGGCTGCAGCAGCGGGTGGAGGGTGGAGGGTGGATGGGGTTGGGGGGGGAGGGGGGAGGGGGGGAGGGGTATTACAGTGGAGCGAGCTGTGTTTGTCCAATGGTGGTTTGACGGCATTCGAAAGGCGTGACTCATGTTAATTAGACTAGCAGAGTGTAAATAACGTGGGGGTTAGTCGCCTCCCCCTCATTCTTCAGTCTAACTCGAAGACGAGCAGGATGCCTGAGCCAGCAAAGTCCGCCCCGAAGAAGGGCTCCAAGAAGGCCGTCACCAAGACCGCCGGCAAGGGAGGCAAGAAGCGCAGAAAGTCCAGGAAGGAGAGCTACGCCATCTACGTCTACAAGGTGCTGAAGCAGGTCCACCCCGACACCGGAATCTCCTCAAAGGCGATGGGTATCATGAACTCCTTCGTGAACGACATCTTCGAGCGCATCGCCGGTGAGTCTTCCCGCCTGGCTCACTACAACAAGCGTTCCACCATCACCTCCAGGGAGATCCAGACCGCCGTGCGCCTGCTTCTGCCCGGCGAGCTGGCCAAGCACGCCGTCTCCGAGGGAACAAAGGCCGTCACCAAGTACACCAGCTCCAAGTAAAGAGCGAACCCGCTCCGATCAAACCCAACGGCTCTTTTAAGAGCCACCCACGTTTTCCACTAAAGAGCAGCGTTCCGTGTCCCTTTTCTAATGTGTTTTAAAAAAAAACACACATTAAGTATTCATATACGTAGTGTGTGTGTGTGTGTATTGTAGTGAATGTGTATATTTATATGTATAAAAATAATAAATAAAATTGTGAACACACAATATATAGATATATATATGTATATAGATATATATAGATATATATGTATATAGATATATGTGTATATATATATGTATATAGATATATGTGTGTGTATATATATATATATATATATATATATATATATATATATATATATATACGTATATATATACGTATATATATATATATATAGATATATGTATATGTATATAGATATATGTATCTGTATATAGATATATGTATATGTATATAGATATATATATATATATGTATATATATATAGATATGTGTATATATATATATATATATATACGTATATATACGTATATATATATATATATATATATATATATATATATATATATATATATATATATATAGATATATGTATATGTATATAGATATATGTATATGTATATAGATATATGTATCTGTATATAGATATATGTATATGTATATAGATATATATATATGTATATATATATATAGATATATAGATAGAAGAAATGGAAGGCGCATGATTCCCCATTATGTGCTGGGCTAAGCAGTGACTAGTGACACTAGTGACCAGTACATAGGTGGTCAATAAATCACACAAATAGTACATAAGAGGTGGTACAGCACAAAGTGTGTTTAAGAGATTATGCTATTCATGGGGAAGTGACATATTGCACAACGTCTATGCCTAGAGGAGATAAAAGTACACATATGTATGTACACATTTGCCACGTGCAAAGTGCTATAATTACTATAGCGCTAGATTATTATAGTGCTATAATTAAAGAACAGTTGAGCTTACCTATTAGTAACACAATCCCAATGATAAGCGTGTAACTGCTCTGCCCTATGACACATACTGTGACAAACTCTGTTGTAATTTGTTTCAAGAAAATACAGCCAATGAATCTAGAAATACACCAAAACTAGCTCCTAGTGAGCTGCATATAAACATGTGATTAGAAATCATATGTCGCTATGAATGATTAATGTTAAATGTAACCTATTTGTGGTGTTACTAACTTTTTCCTGCATCCATAAACAGAAAATCAGCTGTAAGACACACAAAACACACCCTACACGACTGTTGGTCCAACATCTGAGCTTCCACACCTGATGCTGCTAACGAGAGCCGCGTGTGAACGATAGAGCCAGGTGTGCTTCGTCTTACAAAGGCATAAATAAGCCCCCTCCCAGGTCAGCAAGCGAGACCACAATTTTGGCGTCATGTTTGTCTTAACAGGCAGCAAGTAGAACCAGATCAGGGTAGTAAAGCAACACGCTTACTGTTTGGAGTAGAAATTTAGCTTATTATGCTGCTGCACACAGCTAGGCCTCAGAGTTCTACAGGTGCTGGTGGTTTAGGTATATTGATAAGTTAGGCCTCAGTTATGTAGTGTTTCTGCAGTGTTTTTAGGTCTATTTATATGTTAGGCCTGAGTAGTATAGTGCTTCTGCAGTGTTTTTAGGTATATTGATAAGTTAGGCATCAGTTATGTAGTGCTGCTGCAGCATTTTCAGGTATATTTATATGTTAGGTCTCATAAATATACCTGCACACACTGCAGCAGCACTACATTACTATGTTACGCCTGAGTATCATAGTGCTGCTTCAGTGTGTGCAGGTATATTTCTACGTTAGGCCTGTCTGTCATAGTGTTGCTGCAGCGTGTGCAGGTGTATTTAGAAGCTAGGCCTCAGTTCATCGGGTGCTGGTGGAATGCGTACGTGTAAGAGCCGCAGCTAGCCAACAAGGTTCTACAGCAGGTAGAGTGAGCGCGCAGGTAAAAGTAGGCACTAGGCCTCAGTGTTACAGTGCTGCTTCAGTGTGTTCAGGTTAATTTAGGAGCTAGGCCTCAGTAATAGGGTGCTGCTGCAGTGTTTTTTTCGTTATATTTATATGTTAGGCCTCAGTAGTATATACCTGCACACACTGCAGCAGCACTATAAGTTAGGGCTGAGTATCATAGTGCTGCTGCAGTGTGTGCAGGTACATTTAGGTGCTAGGCCTCAGTTATGTAGTGCTGCCGCAGAGTTTTCATGTCTATTTATATGTTAGGCCTGAGCAATATAGTGCTTCTGCAGCGTTTTTAGGTATATTGATTTGTTAGGCCTCAGTATTGTAGTGCTGCTTCAGTGTGTGCAGGTACATTTAGGAGCTAGGCCTCAGTAATGTAGTGCTGCTGCAGTGTTTTTAAGTATCTTGATAAGTAAGGCCTCAGTTATGTAGTGCTGCCGCAGTGTTTTTAGGTATCTTGATAAGTAAGGGCTCAGTTATGTAGTGCTGCCGCAGTGTTTTTAGGTATCTTGATAAGTAAGGGCTCAGTTATGTAGTGCTGCCGCAGTGTTTTTAGGTATCTTGATAAGTAAGGGCTCAGTTATGTAGTGCTGCCGCAGTGTTTTTAGGTATCTTGATAAGTAAGGGCTCAGTTATGTAGTGCTGCCGCAGTGTTTTTAGGTATCTTGATAAGTAAGGCCTCAGTTATGTAGTGGTTCTGCAGAGTTTTCATGTCTGTTTATATGTTAGGCCTGAGCAATATAGTGCTTCTGCAGCGTTTTTAGGTATATTTATTTGTTAGGCCTCAGTATTATAGTGCTGATTCAGTGTGTGCAGGTACATTTAGGAGCTAGGCCTCATATAAATAACAAAAAAAAACACTGCAGAGCACCATTTTACTATGTTATGCCTCAGTAGAATATACCTGCACACACTGCAGCAGCACTATAAGTTAGGGCTGAGTATCATAGGGCTGCTGCAGTGTGTGCAGGTACATTTAGGAGCTAGGCCTCAGTAATATAGTGCTTCTGCAGTGTTTTCAGGTCTATTTAGATGTTAGCCCTGAGCAATATAGTGCTTCTGCAGCGTATTTAGGTCTATTTATATGTTAGGCCTGAGCAATATAGTGCTTCTGCAGTGTTTTTCGGTGTATTTAGAAGCTAGGCCTCAGAGTTCTACGGGTGCTTGTGGAACGCGTACGCGTAAGAGCCGCAGCTAGGCAACGAGGTTCTACAGCAGGTAGAGTGAGCGCGCAGGTAAAAGTAGGCACTAGGCCTCAGTGTTACAGTGCTGCTGCGGTGTGTTCAGGTAAAGTTAGGAGTTAGGCCTCAGTATTGCAGCGCTCGTGGAGTGTGAATTTAGCCGCTAGGCCTCAGCCTTCCGATTGACAGAATGTTCATGTAGGCCTTTACCTACTGCTATATTTGGATCTATTAAAAAGGTTACCACAATAAAAGTGTGGCCTCACGCTCTTTTTTTTTTCTTCTGTATTAGGGTTCTGGGCGGTTGGGGTTGCAATGAATTAGGGTTATAGGGGATTAGGGTTGTAATAAATTAGGGTTATGGGGCTTAGGGTTACAATATATTACGGTTATGGGGCTTAGGGTTAGAATATGTTAAGGTTATGGGGCTTAGGGTTAGAATATATTAGGGTTAGAATATGTTAGGGTTATGGGGCTTAGGGTTAGAATATGTTAGGGTTATGGTGCTTAGGGTTAGAATATATTAGGGTTAGAATATGTTAGGGTTATGGGGCTTAGGGTTAGAATATGTTAGGGTTATGGGGCTTAGGGTTAGAATATATTAGGGTTGAGGGGCTTAGGGTTAGAATATATTAGGGTTAGAATATGTTAGGGTTATGGGGCTTAGGGTTAGAATATGTTAGGGTTATGGGGCTTAGGGTTAGAATATGTTAGGGTTATGGGGCTTAGGGTTAGAATATGTTAGGGTTATGGGGCTTAGGGTTAGAATATATTAGGGTTAGGGTGCTTAGGGTTAGAATATATTAGGGTTAGGGTGCTTAGGGTTAGAATATGTTAGGGTTAGGAGGTTTAGAGTTAGAATAAATTAGGGTTGGGGGGTCTTAGGGCTGGTGGAGGGCCGGTGTTTGGGGGAATTAGGGCTCGTTAACGGAGCGCAGAGTCGATTCAGGTGCGCCTAACGAGCCGCGCCCGGAGCCCGGGACCCACAAGAGCCGAGCGCTCCACGAGGAGCGCCGATCCGAGTGCGGGGCGCCGGCGACGAAGACCAGGCGGCGACAAAGACGCGTGGGAGTCGACTGCGGGAGTCGTCCATTCGCGCAACACACCGCGCGCGCACTGTGCTTTACGCACTCCACAAGGGCGCCCCGCAACACCAGCTAAACTACGCACACGCGCCTCACACACCCGACACGCTCTCGCCCACACTCTCCTCCGACGACACCCACGCCGTTCGCCCCGCTCGCGATACCCTTTCACGACATTATTACACGATAAGCACGCCAAATGCGCCGTTGCCCGTTCGGAGCGCGGCCGGCTCGGCGCGCTTCGAGGAGCGCCGCGAGAAAGGCGCCGTCCGCACGCCGCCCTTTCCGCCTTCACGACACGCGAGGGGGCCTCTCGGAGGCGGGAGAGTGCTTTAACGCTCGCCAGGTTGGCCACGCGCGCGGATTTCGTGCGAGAAACGCGGCGAGAAAACACAACGCGAGCCTGCAGCTGCGCCACGGCTGCACAGCACCGGCCGGGTTGAGTCTACAACGTTCTCATGCGGCGCTTAAGGGCCGCCCCCCTCGCCGCTGAGGGAGGTTCCACAGAACGCTACAGCAGCAGACACACAGTGCTCGCTCCAGCACGCAGCAAAGCAGAACGATGGCAGAAGTCGCTCCCGCCCAAGCCGCCTCGGCGCCCGCCAAGGCCCCCAAGAAGAAGGCGGCCGCCCGCCCCAAGAAGGCCGGCCCCAGCGTCGGCGAGCTTATCGTCAAGGCCGTCTCGGCATCCAAGGAGAGGAGCGGCGTGTCCCTCGCCGCCCTGAAGAAAGCCCTGGCTGCCGGCGGCTACGACGTGGAGAAGAACAACTCTCGCGTTAAGATCGCCGTCAAGAGCCTCGTCACCAAGGGCACTCTGGTGCAGACCAAAGGCACCGGCGCGTCGGGTTCTTTCAAGCTCAACAAGAAGCAGGCCGAGGCCAAGAAGAAGCCGGCCAAGAAGGCTGCTCCTAAAGCCAAGAAGCCCGCCGCCAAGAAACCGGCTGCCGCGAAAAAGCCCAAGAAGGTAGCGGCGAAGAAGCCCGCCGCGGCCAAGAAGTCTCCCAAAAAGGCCAAGAAACCCGCAGCGGCTGCGAAGAAGGCAACCAAGAGCCCCAAGAAGGCGAAGAAGCCGGCGGCTCCCAAGAAAGCCACCAAGAGCCCAAAGAAAGCCAAGGCTGTCAAGCCCAAAGCGGCCAAGCCCAAGGCGGCGAAGCCCAAGAAGGCTGCCCCCAAGAAGAAGTAAACGGTGCCGTTTACCTTCATGTTTTGTTCCTCTCTAACAACGGCTCTTTTAAGAGCCACCCACAGTTTCGTTTCAAAGAGCTTCCTTTGCTATAAACACGTACATATATGTATTCAAAGCATATAACAGTGTCTAATGTGTATGGCGTATGACACTATTTATCGTTGTATGATCATCATTTTAACATACAAATACGGCTCCCATATAAGTAGCTGTCATAGCACAACCACAGCCACTGTAGGTATTCGTTTCATTAGTTTGTTTATTAGTTTATTTCTTTTCCTTTACAACTTTAGATTTATTTGAGCGGGAAGGCATAAGTCTCTGTCTGCAGCAGTAGGTCTCTGTCTCACACACACACAAAGCAGGCAGCACGAGGAGGAGGGGGAGGTGGGGGCCCAAAGCGAGCAGCGGAGGGCGGGCGCTAGCGTTGGACGGCGGACACGCGATTGGCTGTCTCAGCGCCAAGCGTTTACACTGCACGAGGAGGAGGGGGGAGCGGCCGCTAGAGTTCGACGGCGGGGCCGCTATTGGCTGTTGCTGCGCGAGGCTTGCAGCCAATAGGAACGTAGGCGCTTTTGCTTTATCAACAGCGCCCGGGAGCCTCCTCGCTTTATTTCAGCTTTGTTCAGCGAACACAACTGACCTGCATCATGAGCGGAAGAGGCAAAACCGGCGGCAAGGCTAGGGCCAAGGCCAAGACTCGCTCTTCCCGCGCTGGGCTGCAGTTCCCCGTGGGCCGTGTGCACAGGCTCCTGCGCAAAGGAAACTACGCAGAGCGTGTTGGCGCCGGTGCCCCCGTCTACCTTGCCGCCGTGCTGGAGTATCTTACCGCTGAGATTCTCGAGTTGGCCGGCAACGCCGCCCGCGACAACAAGAAGACTCGTATCATCCCCCGTCATCTGCAGCTGGCTGTTCGCAACGACGAGGAGTTGAACAAACTGCTCGGAGGAGTTACCATTGCCCAGGGTGGTGTGCTGCCCAACATTCAGGCTGTGCTTCTCCCCAAGAAGACCGAGAAGGCGGTCAAGGCCAAGTAAATCTCCGCTTCTTTGTCCATACCCAAAGGCTCTTTTAAGAGCCACCCAACTCTACTCAAAAAGTGCTACGTTTCCTCACCAGTAACACAACACGCAGTACATGTAATACACGCAAAATACGTGTAGTGCATATTCTATGAATTCCTTTATCACGTTACGTGATAAAGGAATAAACTAAAATGAAAATAGTATATATAACGCGATGTGTGTCTATATTTATATATATATAGATATGGATATAGATATATATAGATATAGATATATATAGATATATAGATATACACATACATGCACACACTATTATGCTTTTGATCAATGAGTAAAAGCACTAAAACAATTGACAAGATAAATATTTACAAGCTGAAAATACCTAGATATATACACACGGGTGGGTATTATGTTCGTGTGTGCGGAGATAAGTATTGTTGAATAAACAAATGAGAGCGATCAACCTGCATTGCGTTTAGTGTACATAAAACCAGCCTGGACAGCAGTAAGCCGCCACTGTGTTCTAACAGCAGTATTTTGCGGTTCGGAATGACGGCCAATAGCGCGCAAGCTCGATTTTGAAGACGCCCTATCAGACGCTGGCAGCTCCGACACGTCCAATCGGCGACGAGCGGCTCTAAAGCTTAAAAGGGCCGTGAGGAGGCGAGGGAGCGTTATTCTCTTTCAAGAGTTCAGCGCCATGGCAAGAACGAAGCAGACCGCCCGCAAGTCCACCGGTGGCAAGGCCCCGAGGAAGCAGCTGGCCACCAAGGCAGCCCGCAAGAGCGCCCCGGCTACCGGCGGCGTGAAGAAGCCTCACCGTTACAGGCCCGGCACCGTCGCTCTGAGAGAGATCCGTCGCTACCAGAAATCCACTGAGCTGTTGATCCGCAAGCTGCCCTTCCAGCGCCTGGTGCGTGAGATCGCTCAGGACTTCAAGACCGATCTGCGCTTCCAGAGCTCCGCCGTCATGGCTCTGCAGGAGGCAAGCGAGGCGTACTTGGTGGGTCTGTTTGAAGACACTAACCTGTGCGCCATCCACGCCAAGAGAGTCACCATTATGCCTAAGGACATCCAGCTGGCCCGCCGTATCCGCGGAGAGCGCGCTTAAACGGAGCGCTTTGACGTTTTCCCTTAATACCCAACGGCTCTTTTAAGAGCCACCTACCTGTGTCTGTGCCAAAAGAGTTGTTTTTCTACATGCGTTTTATATGCATTTATATATATTATATTTATTATATAAAATTATACATTGTTTTGAGTACACTTAGTACTACTTTTGCATACAACATTCATATATATAATATATACATATATATATATATATATATGTGTATATTATATTCTGTGTATTATATATATTATATTATATGCGTGTGTGTATGTATGTGTATATATATATATATATATTATATATATGTATGTATACATATATATATTATATATATGTATGTATACATACACACATGCATATAATATATATAATTTATACATTGTTTTGAGTACACTTAGTACTACTTTTTCATACAACATTCATATATATATATATATATATATATATATATATATATATATATATATATATATATATATATATATATATGAATGTTGTATGAAAAAGTAGTACTAAGTGTACTCAAAACAATGTATACATTTAACATAACGTACATTTTATCAATATTTCGCGCCTTTTTAATAGCCAGCAATTACTAGAGCTTACTGCAATGGCTAAATACATAGAAACACACAAGCACAAGATTTATGAGCACATTATCGGTGAAATAATAGAGAAAGGCATCTATATATATTATGTGTGTGTGCGTGAGTACTGAGGGAACTGCTGCATGTAACATTGATGGAGCTTGGATGCCACCGTGTGGTTCAACTGCACCATTGCATGCACTGTTATAAGTTGCAAGAGTTCTGTTATAAGTGTGTGTGTGTGTTGACATAAATTGAACTCTTCTTACTGAAAAAGGCATTGTTTCACTACACGGCGGCATCCATCAGTGTTACATGTGCAATGTAATATATACACACACATTGAAATACTCGGTAATATTGTCATATTCTCTCTAGATATTAATATATACCTAGCTACATATATATATATATATCGTGAGGTTTACTTAATTTATAGATTATGGACGTATCATAACAATATCACTTACAATATATTTATATACGCATGTTTTCATGTTTTAAGAGCTCTCTCTCTCTCTCTCTCTCTCTCTCTCTCTCTCTCTCTGTATATATATCTTAAAAATATATAGAAACGTTTTATATATTGTTCATATATACACATATATATGTGTTTGTGTGTGTGTTGTTAAACAGCGCAATTGCATTGATTGAGGCTTAGTACCTTTTCATATGGACATGGAACATAAGACTTACTTCACTTTGTATATATAAGTGTATGTTGAGCTGACTACTTCACGTTTTAAGAGTTTGGATGCCACCATGTGGTTAAAGTTCTGTATTGCATTGCTGAAGAATATATCTATATAATTCTTGAGCATATATATTTATTGTTTTTTTCCTTTTTTATGGAAAGGAAATTAGACATTCATGCAAACACACGCACACATATATATTGAGGCAATGTGTGTTTGCAATGTTTGAGCATATCTTGTGGCTGTGTATGAGACTATGTCCAAAACCACATTGACTCGTAAATATAAAGTAAATATCAAATGTAGATATCCCATTTAAACTTTTTATTTGAAATTATTTATTTGGTCCAGGAGATGGCAGCAACGTCACATTCGTTAAATTACATCTTCTCTCTAATTGCAGAGCAAATATTATATGTAATACAGAGAAACTTTGTGGAAAGGTCCAAATTGGCTTGACTCTGGTTTTTCATCTTACTATTGGTAATAATCAATCTAATCAATCTATATTTTCCTGGGACAATATACAATTACCTTTAATACATGTAAATAAATGAAAATATGAATACTACTACTTGTAATGATGATGATGATGATGATAATAATAATCATAATAATGTTAATTACTAAATGACTAATAATAAAATTAATAATTATACATAATATCACCAATCATATAATAACAATAAATTATGAGTAATAAACTCTTAATAGTAAATAAAATGACTACTATTACCATTACTAATAGTAATACAAATTCCTTATATGAACATTTATAATACTACTACTACTCCTACTACTACTACTACTACTACTACTACTACTACTACTACTAATAATAATAATAATAATAATAATAATAATAATAATAATAATAACAATCAGAATGATACTACTAATAATTATTAATAACAAATTATTATTCACTATTTATTAATAAAGCATTATTAATATTTATTATACGTAATCAAATTTACCAACATTAACACTAATATAATTAATGATATTATGGCGTTAATAAAAAAAAAATAATTAAACAAAAAAATAAAATATAATAATAATAAATATTCTTATTCTTATTATAATTTTTATTTTTATTATTATTATGACTTTCTTTGGTATTTGACCATAGGGTGATTTTTTTAGACACGTGTACATGGCACTACTTAGACTTTAGTCTCTCTCTCTCTCTCTCTCTCTCTCTCTCTCTCTCTCTCTCTCTCTCTCTCTCTCTACACACACACACACACACACACACACACACACACACACACATATATATATATATATATATATATATATATATATATATATATATATATATATATATATATATATATATTATAAAGATATATATTATATGTATATTCTCCGGCCACGGGTGGAGTGTCTGGAGTGCTAGTTTGTTGGCTATCTGGGCTGCTAGCTAGGTGAGTGAAGCTAAATTAGCGATTAGCATGTACCATTAAATTGGCCAAATATACTGCACTAAACTAGCAGGTAGGTGTTCATTCTGTCCCCTGTGTATGTATTTTATATTGTGATTAGTGTATTTAGCCACAGTGTTGTTGAAACTCGCCTACATGAGCGGTTGCTATGGCTTAGCATAGCTTAGCTTAGCTTAGCGTGCGGGTTTGTTTACGTTTTCGTGGTTCACAAAATGGCGGCCATTCCCTTCTCTAGGTCAGAGGTCAGAGGTCACGAGGTACAGCGATTTTGATGTGTAGTTTATTAATGTAATTGCATTAAATTATCTTTTTACGGGGCAAAGTTTAACTGCAATGTCCATTCCCCCACTCTCTAAAAATCTACCGTTTGTGGATATTTGGTTTTCCTTAAATGGCCGCCATTTTGCGTAATTCTGCTCGCTAAATATTGCTTACACAAGTTAAGAGTTACTAAACGTGGAATCAATACATGTTTTTTGGCCGTGCTTTTAATTTCTAACTATTTTGGATAGAAGAATGAAATAATTTTTTGGAGCTAAGGTTAAAGGCAAGATTTAAACCGCTCCTCTCTGACAAGTGAACCAAGTCTTTAGGACACATTTAAATATTTCATCATTGGTATACTTGACTTGAGTCCTAAGAAATAATTAAATCTTTACTAATTATGTCATTGGCGTTCTGTCCAATTGTTAAGGTGTATTTTAAGGTGTGTTAATATGTGTAATAATAATTATAACATGAATAATGTTAATTTGTTGTGTATATATATATATATATATATATATATATATATATATATAGTTATATATGAGTTATTTATTTATTTAATGCTATCTCTATGGAAGGTTGAAATAGGTTTAATGTACTGATCTTGTTTTTTGGTGGAGCTTGCAGCCCATCTGCTGGTCGAATGCAGACACTGCAGAGAATTATGAATGAGTGGGTGAGAAAGCAAATCTTTTTACCTGTTTTGAAATGTTTTATTTGTTTACATGATTTTGGATTAGGGGGGCCACATATGGTGGTCTAATACTGTTATTTCACATGGATCAGGAGAAATTTTCACTGAACCAAATATCTTATGTGTAGAGTGAGTGAAAAGGATTGGGGCATAGTGCGAATTATTGACATGAATTCGAATAATAACAAATATTTTATTTGAGTTGTCAATTATTTACAAAGCCCAGCACAATTTTTGAAGTACTTTAGAGGTACACATTAGTAGAAGTTTAATGAACTCTGTAATTGAGTACACTTAGTTTGACGAATACACTTGAAAACTCTTTTCTATTTGATAAAACATACATGAGACACAGTAATCGTGCTTCGTGTGTTCCACAATTTGGGTTTCACAAGGCATATTATTGTCCATGAGAAGACAGGCTTTCTCTGAGAAACCTACTTACTCACTACTACTACTACTACTACTACTAATAATAATAATTATTATTATTATTATTATTATTATTATTATTATTATTATTATTATGGTAGTTGTTGTTGTTGTTGTTGTATCTTGCAAGATGTTTTTCCCCCCCTTCCATTTGCAAAAGTTGCCCACTGGTGATCCACTAAGCAGTACATATGTTAAGGCATTTCATTTGTTGTATTATTTCTTTTTTGTTTGGGTACATTTGAAGGGACAAAATGAAACAGAAAACAAATGAAACTAACACAAATAAATATAATATAATATATATACATAAAATAATATATATATAAAACACATAAGACATAGAAAAAGAAACCAAAAGATATATGTGAAATGATATGTAATTATATGTATGTTCATGTATTTATTATTATATGTGTGTGGATGTGTGTGTGAGAGTGAGCTTGTGTATATCCATAATATGCTATAATTGATGTTTACCTTTTTTCTCTTTTCCAACCACTTCCTTCAACGTGTCCCAGCATTTATTTTGTATGCATGAAAAGATATTAATATTAAGACATTTTAAACATAATAAATGTATTAATAATGTTATGTAATGCTATCTCCATGTAACATTGACATAGGTTTAATGTACTGATCTTGTAAATTGTTGTTTTGTCTTTGTTTGTGTGTGGTTTGACAGACAGTTCTAAGGGAGATGTTTTTTGGTGGAGCTTGGAGTCCATCTGCTGGTCGAAGGAATACACTGCAGAGATTTATGAATGAGTGAGTGAGAATACAAATCTTTTGACCTGTTTTGAAATTTTATTTGTTTACATGAATTTGGATTACGAGGGCCACATATGGTTGTCTAATTGTGTTAGTTCACATGGATCAAGAGAGTTTTTAACTGCAATATTATATGTGTAGCGAAGTGAGCGAAATGGCTCGGGTCTGAGAGGGAATGACGGATTGAAATTCAAATATTAACAACTATTTAATTTGAGTTGTAATGTATTTGCTACTCCCAGCACAATTTATGAAGTACTTTAGAGGTACGCATTAGTAGACGTTTAGTGAACTCCGTAATTGAGTACACTTAGTTTGGCGAATACACTTTAACAAATAGCTTATATTTGATCAAACATGCATGAGACACAGTAATCGTGCTTCGTGTGTGCCACATTTTGGATTTCACACGGCAGATTATTATCCATGAGAAGACAGGCTGTCTCTGAGAAACATACTTACTCACTACTACTACTACTACTACTACTACTAATAAATATTATTATTATTATGGTTATTTATTCGACTGTTCCAACACTCTGTGATTTAGAGCTTATTGTGTTACATTACGACAGGTTTCTGACCCATAGTTTATTTCAAGAGATGGCCTACAAATGTGTACTTTTCCTCACAATTTGATTAGGGCATTTGTCTTTTATATATTATCATATAAAGATAATAGAATGAGATTCCTTTATTCAGTTGGTTAACACGATCCGCATATATGGCTACAACTTTATAATAAAGAGCAGAGGATCTTGCCCCCTTCCATTTGCAAATGTTGCCCACTGATGATCCACTAAGCCTGAAATATGTTAAAGCAGGATTTTTTGCCGTGTTATTTTTTGTTGTAGGAAATTTGAAGGGACAATACGAAACATAAACCAAAAAAAAACATAACAAGAATAACTCTAATAAAATGTATATACCTAAAATAATCTATATATATATAAATATAAATATATATATATATATATATATAAACCAAAAAAGAAATAGAAAAATGAACAAGAAAAGATTATACACAGCTCCTATGTTAGAACCCAAAACATGATTCATTCCGCCCTAGTATTTTTGATTGACAAAACATACTAAATATATGTATACATTTCTTTAATGCTATCTCCATGTAACATTGAAATAGGTTTAATGTACTGATCTTGTAAATTGTTGTTTTGTCTCTGTTTGTGTGTGGTTTGACAGACAATTCTAGGGGAGGTGTTTTTTGGGTGGAGCTTGGAGTCCATCTGCTGGTCGAAGGAATACACTGCAGAGATTTGTAAATGAGTGAGTGAGAATACAAATCTTTCTACCTGCTTTTGTAATGTTTTATTTGTTTACATGATTTTGGATTATGAGGGCCACATATGGTTGTGTAGTAGTGTTCATTTCTTATGGATCAAGAGGGTTATTATTAACTGATATAATTATTTTATGTGTAAAGTGAGAAAAAAGGATTTGAGCATATTCCGAAAGATTGTTAGAAAATAAATCAACCTCCCAGCACAATTTTCAAAGTACTTCCGAAGTACACATTAGTAGAAGTTTAATGAACTCCGTAAATACATACACCTAGTTTGACGAATGCACTTTACAAAATGGCTTATATTTGATAAAACGTACATGATACACATTAATCGTCCTTTTTGTGGTCCACACGTTGAATTTCTCAAGGATTATTATTATTAATATTTTTATTAGATTTATTTACTTTTTGTTTTATTGAGTATTTGGGTTTGTACTGCTACTACATGTCTCTTGAGCGATAACACTGGGATTTAGAGATGATGTATTGATATATATTACGACAATATTTATTAAGCTTTTTATTTTTTGGCTGAATATAGGCTTTGTACAACACTCAAACCAACTACTAAAACCAACAAATGAACAAACACACAGCGAAATGTTTTTGTAAGTTGCCCTCCGTTTGTTTGGTGAGGGGAAAATATTCAAATGTCCCACGCGGTTCAGTGCTTCATAAAGTCGGTCTGGCAATATGTAATATTCAGCATTCATTGGTGTAAGATATCTACAGTTATTACTTTCAAGCAGATACGGTTTATAATCAGTCTTTCTGTAGCGCTCTAGCGTGCGGGGGCGGTGCGGACGGCCTCACCGCGAGGGGCCACCCAGCTGCTTTGTACTGGGCTCCGCCTCTCTGTCTTCAACTAGGTCCGGTAGAGTAGAATATCAGGCGCCGGCCGGCCGCTCTAACTTCATTCTTTCTCTTCTCGTCGACAGGGAGCAAGAGCAGCAACGATGTCCGGCCGAGGAAAAGGAGGCATCTGAGCGCGAGGAGAGAGAGCGAGTGTTAGACCGCAGCGCCTCGCGGTGTCTGCGGTCCCTTCTTGGCAGCGTTTTCATTGGCGGATTTTATCCTCGAAAATCTGCCACTTGGGGCTTTTCGCGGACTGTGTGGACTGTGTATTTACAGCGCTTCCCGTGCTCCGGTGAAACGCGGTGGTCCGCCATTTTGGGAGCGTTAATTACCTCCCGGACTATCATGGCGGCTCACGCTTCTGCTGAGAGGTATGCTCGTTACTGGGCTAAACTTAAATATGTCGGCTCTGGTGATCCGCCCGACAGAAACACTGTTGGAAACATGATTCTTGACTCAGACTGGATTACCGCGCAAGACCTCCTATCTTTCATAGCTCTGCCCAACAGGAATGAATTTGAAGTCTGTTTCAACAACGAGCGTGGATTAAAGATTTTTATGGATTTTTTCTCCGGCAACCTAACAAAATGGAAGGACTTCGAGATGTTTACACCCACCAACCTTGAGGTAAAAAACATCTTCGTCAAACTCTGGACTGGACGTATCTGTGACCAAGACGTGGAAACGTACTTGAAAAGATTTTGTGACGTTTTAAAACCTGTGGTGAAGCCAGTTGATAATCTTGGCATCTGGTACGGTGTTCGAAAATACACTGTAAAGGTGAAGAGAGACAGCAGTGGAAAACTTCTACCTATTCCAAACTCCTTCTCTCTGGGTCCCTTTAACGGGAAAATATTCTATCAAGGCCAAGTACAATCCTGCTT
The DNA here is from genome assembly GCF_023375975.1 of Astyanax mexicanus. Taxonomy (NCBI): domain Eukaryota; kingdom Metazoa; phylum Chordata; class Actinopteri; order Characiformes; family Acestrorhamphidae; genus Astyanax; species Astyanax mexicanus. Next base: position 12,663,410 of record NC_064432.1, on the reverse strand, counting down.
CATCTGCCAGTCACCCAATCATCAAGCTAAAGACTGTTCTACAACTAAATGTTGGCATTGCGGCACCACCGGTCACAAATCAGCAGAGTGCAACAACACCGAAGTCTGCAGCCTGTGTGGTGCCAAGGAACACAATTATTTCCAATGTCCAAGCTCATATGTAAACAGACTGAAAAAGATGTTCAAACCAACTGCTGCTAAAGAAAAAGCACAGCAATCTGAACAAACCCAACCAACAAACCAAGCGGAAAACAAAGATAAAGACGACGAACAACAAAGAGCGGAGGATACTCAGAAGCAGCTTCCCGAGGATGTCCCTCTGCCTGAAAGCTCCAGAGAATCTTCAGGGGACAGCAGCACAGGCTCCGGCTCCAGCAATCAGACCTCAGCAGTAGAGATGGAGGGGAACGACGAGGAGTCGTACGAGAGTGCTACGGAGGAAGAATTCAGCTCAGACTCCCTCACTCCAGACGCAAAGAAAACCATGGACTTCAGTAGACCACAGTCCAGCCGTGATGGAAGAGGGACAAGAGCAGCTCCTGGCAACATCATTGACGGGAAACGGAAGATGGACAGCTCCTCTGGATCCGAAGGTACCAGAACTGTCCTTGCCGCTCCTAAAGCCAGAAAAAAGAAACCATGACTTTTAATCTAATTTGTGCTGTTTAGTTTTTATATGTAATAATGTGAATCTCTATTTTTAATTATGCCAACATCTTCTCTTACGGTAGCTTCGTGCAACCTAAGAGGAATCCAGTCTGTTAAGAATAGGATTCCTAAGATAAATATCTTATTACAGCAAAAACTAGACATTATTTGTGTACAAGAAACAAGATTGAAAACTGTAAATGACATGAAAAATGTAATGGATTGTTGGAAAATAGGAAAAAGTTTTTTATCTATAGGTCAGAGTCCTGCTGATGGCATAGGTATTTTTTTCTATACTGATAAAATCAGTATTATTAAATATAGAGAACCCGTTCCAGGTCGTATTATGTATTTAGATTTCTTCTTTTATAATAAAAAGGTGAGATTAATTAATATATATACACCACAGGATAGAATAAGTAAAATTAAAATATTTAATAAGATTAAAATATTATTGTGTGTTGGTTTTCACACAATCTTATGTGGTGACTTTAATACCGTTACTGATATTAAAGATAAATTCCCAGTTAAAAAAAATAGTATAGGAAGACAAGGACTTATTTTAAAAGATATCATGTGTAATTATAAAATGTTAGATACATATAGAGCCTTATATCCTCAAGGTTGTGATTATACTAGATTTGATACAATATATAAATCTAGAATAGACCGTATTTATGTTAATGATAAATTTAATATTAAATCATATATAAATAAACTAATGTTAAACTCCGATCATCTAACAGTAATAGTTAATATTCAATTTAAAGATGTTATTAATAAAAGCTTTTGGAAATTAAATACACAATTATTAAAATATGATAATATAGATAATGAGGTTAAATATGAAATTAAACAAATTTTTACTTTAAAAGATCTTATGAACAACCTTGATTTCTGGGAATTATTTAAAATAAGAATTAAAACATTTCTAAAATTTAAAAGTATAGAAATTAATAAATTAAAAAATGATGAATATAAAGAATGTATTAATAGATATATATCTTTAAAACAATTAAAAGATATAGATATAATTGAGGCTCTAGAACTTAAAGATATTAAAAGAAAACTAGATAATTTTAATAATGACACACTATCTAATCTACAAAACCAGCTTAGAATAGATTCAGATGTAATTTTGAACCCATCCCACATTGCTGAACTATTTCATAAAAAAAGGAATTCTGGTATAACTGAAATAAAAAATAGTGACGGTATTTTAATCTCTGACTTTGAACAAATTAAAGACACCATTAGAAAACAGTGTGAAGAAATGTACTCTGACATTGATATTAATGAAAACGACATGCTGGGTTTTCTTAATGATAAATACTCTGAACACTACGATTTTTTAGATAATGACATAACTGAAAGTGAGGTAGAAATAGCCATTAAACAACTAAATACAAAGAAATCTCCGGGTAAAGACGGACTCCCGTCTGAATTTTACCAACAGTACAGTAAAGAACTAATAGGAATTCTGACACAAGTTTTTAATGAAGGTATTTCTAGGGGTTTTATGGGTGACACTTTCTATGAAGGGGTTTTATCTTTACTGTATAAAAAAGGAGACAACTCTGATATAAATAACTATAGGCACCTCACAATGATGAACTTAGACTATAAAATTTATGCTAAAGTGTTAATGAATAGATTGAGTGATGTTTTAGACCTTATTATAATAAAAGAACAAACGTGTGCTGTAAAGGGCAGACTTATTTGGGACAACCTGTGTTCCCTTAGACAGATCATTTATGAAAGTGGACAAAATTTTTATATTGTGGCTTTTGATCAAAAAAAGGCCTTTGATTATATTTCAAGGTCATATTTGTTCCAAGTTTTAAAAATGTACAACTTCTCTAATAAATTCATTAATATGATAAAAGTATTATATGCAAAATCTAAAATCCAAATTAATGTTAACGGCTCTTTGACCGAGTACTTTGATATGGCTAGAGGAATAAAACAAGGCTGTCCCTTGAGTGCTGCTCTATATGTTTTAGCCATCAGTCCTCTAATTAAAAAAATAAGACAAGACACAACAATACAAGGTATCAAAATGAATGAGGATACAGTCAAAATAACAGCATATGCTGATGATATCTCTGTTATAGTTAAAACTAAAGAAGATTTTAATATTATCATGAATCATTTTAAAAATTATGAAAAAGCATCTGGTGCTAAACTAAATATGTCTAAGTCAGAGTGTGTGTGGATCGGAGATCATGAAAAGAAGTTTCAAATTGATGTCCCAGAAAAAGACCAAATTAAAATTTTAGGTGTTTATTTTGAGAATGGCGACTGTGTCAATAATAATTGGGAAAAAAAGGAGAGAATCATTACTGAAGAAATAAAAAAATGGACTTACACTAAATTAAGTTATAAAGCAAGGATAAATATAATGAAAACATACATATTAGCAAAAGTTATGTTTATATCATGCGTTTTTCCACCTACAGAACACTGGGTTAAAATTTTTAATAAAATATGTGTAAAATTTTTATGGAATACAAACAGAGAAGTAACAAAACGGGTTTTTATTTATAAAAGTAAAGAATTGGGTGGTTTAGGAGCTATTGATTTATCACTTAAAACTAGGATTGCAGCAATAAAGATAATCGCAAATGGATTAAATAGACAAGTTAATTGGATAGGGAACATCACAAATTGGAAACAAAAAATAAAAGGTAAAGCTAGAGGTAAAATTCCTTATTATAAACTTATGTATAGTGATTTTATAAACAGATATGAAATGTATAATATTGACTGGGTAAATGACTCTAATAAGAAAATTTATAATTTACTGTGTGATAAAATTTATGGGAGTGAAATCAGTTTTAAACTTCTTTCCACTGATGAAAATAAAATTTGTATAAAGAATATTTCAAGTCCTAACCTCTCTGAAAAAATGAGAGATGTTTCATGGTTAGTTGCAGTCAGAAGACTGCCTGTTAGAGCTGTGGTTCGTTGGAGCTGCTTTGTTAAAACTGTACAGTGTCCAATGCCTAATTGTACACATGAAGAGACTCTTGACCACTTTTTAGTTGAATGCTATCGCTCTAAACAAGTTTGGACAATGTTACAAAATATTGGACTGAAAGTTATTATTAATGTCAGTTCTGTTGCCTATGGCATATTTGATGTTGGCGTATCTGATGATTTTTGTGATTTTTATTGGTTTATCATATGTTTAACTAAACATCAACTATGGAAAACCAGGTCTAGAATGACCATAGACCACTTGTTTGTACCAGCTGAAGTGGTTTTTAAAAATATTATAAAAACTTTAAAACAAACTAGAACCTTAAAATTAATATTTAAAAATCCCCTCTTATGGGATTCTCTATCTCTTTAACCTTTTTAAAAAAAAAAAAAAAAAAAAAAAAACTGTGGGGATCCAAGGTAATGGTGTTTTTGCATTTTCTTTTTCTTTTATTTTTTATTATTATATATATATATATCTTTTGTTTGTTTGTTTTCCAATAATTTGTATAATTTTCTATAAGATGTTAGCTGATGTATCTTTTCGAGCTTATATCTGACTTTTTTCCTTAATAAAGAGCCCCTATAGCCTGAAAAAAAAAAAAAAAAAAAAAAAGAAAAGGAGGCAAGGGGCTCGGGAAAGGAGGCGCCAAGCGTCACCGCAAAGTTCTTCGCGATAACATCCAGGGCATCACCAAGCCCGCTATCCGCCGTCTTGCGCGTCGTGGTGGCGTCAAGCGTATCTCCGGTCTGATCTACGAGGAGACCCGCGGTGTGCTGAAAGTGTTCCTGGAGAACGTGATCAGAGACGCCGTCACCTACACCGAGCACGCCAAGAGAAAGACCGTCACCGCCATGGATGTGGTGTACGCCCTGAAACGCCAGGGACGCACTCTGTACGGATTCGGAGGTTAAACGCTCGTCTAGAACAACGCAAACAACAACGGCTCTTTTAAGAGCCACCCACAAATCCACCCAAAGACAAGTTTTCCGTGTTTGAATAAGATACAGTAGTTGAATAACACTAAATTTCCCTATATAAAACGTCCCACTGCCCGTGAATTACCAGATAAAGTGTGGAAATGCACTATGAAAGATATATTTAAGGATATCAGTATTATTGCGTGTGTGTGTACGCTATATATTTATAGATAATTTATACATATATGCCTACCAGTGTGTGTGTGTATGTATACGCACGTGTTATTAAAGAATAGATTTTCATCATATAAATATCAGAGTCTGGGAATAAGAAGCGTCAGCGTAAAGCCAATTATTGTATGAGTTTTAGGTAGTTTTAGAGGACCGCCGTAGGATCTCCCGGCCATTCAACTGAACCAGACATTAGTTTACACGAAGGCAAAGTGATGAATAAACATACAGGCGCGCGTTTGTGCGCGCTCACAAAGCGCATATGTCTTTATTTGTCCGCTTCTAAGCTAACGCATATGAAGCGTCAATTTTTACAAGGTATAAAACGGTCTTAAACTTAGTCCACTTAGTCCTACACGGGGGCCTTCGCCGCTGTGTGCGCGGGAAGGCACACAAAGAGCAGGCTGCAGCAGCGGGTGGAGGGTGGAGGGGGGGGGGGGGGGGGGGGGCGGGGTATTACAGTGGAGCGAGCTGTGTTTGTCCAATGGTGGTTTGACGGCATTCGAAAGGCGTGACTCATGTTAATTAGACTAGCAGAGTGTAAATAACGTGGGGGTTAGTCGCCTCCCCCTCATTCTTCAGTCTAACTCGAAGACGAGCAGGATGCCTGAGCCAGCAAAGTCCGCCCCGAAGAAGGGCTCCAAGAAGGCCGTCACCAAGACCGCCGGCAAGGGAGGCAAGAAGCGCAGAAAGTCCAGGAAGGAGAGCTACGCCATCTACGTCTACAAGGTGCTGAAGCAGGTCCACCCCGACACCGGAATCTCCTCAAAGGCGATGGGTATCATGAACTCCTTCGTGAACGACATCTTCGAGCGCATCGCCGGTGAGTCTTCCCGCCTGGCTCACTACAACAAGCGTTCCACCATCACCTCCAGGGAGATCCAGACCGCCGTGCGCCTGCTTCTGCCCGGCGAGCTGGCCAAGCACGCCGTCTCCGAGGGAACAAAGGCCGTCACCAAGTACACCAGCTCCAAGTAAAGAGCGAACCCGCTCCGATCAAACCCAACGGCTCTTTTAAGAGCCACCCACGTTTTCCACTAAAGAGCAGCGTTCCGTGTCCCTTTTCTAATGTGTTTTGGAAAAGAAAAAAAAAACATTAAGTATTCATATACGTAGTGTGTGTGTGTGTGTATTGTAGTGAATGTGTATATTTATATGTATAAAAATAATAAATAAAATTGTGAACATATATATATATATATATATATATATATATATGATATATTAGATATGTATATGTATATTAGATATGTATATAGATATATATATATATGTATATAGAGATATATATATATATATGTATATAGAGATATACATATATATATATATATATATGTATATATATAGATATATATATACATATAGATATAGATATAGATATAGATATAGATATATAGATATAGAGATATAGATATAGAGATATAGATATAGAGATATAGATATAGATATATAGATATAGATATATAGATATATAGATAGAAGAAATGGAAGGCGCATGATTCCCCATTATGTGCTGGGCTATGCAGTGACTAGTGACACTAGTGACCAGTACATAGGTGGTCAATAAATCACACAAATAGTACATAAGAGGTGGTACAGCACAAAGTGTGTATAAGAGATTATGCTATTCATGGGGAAGTGACATATTGCACAACGTCTATGCCTAGAGGAGATCAAAGTACACATATGTATGTACACATTAGCCACGTGCAAAGTGCTATAATTACTATAGTGCTAGATTATTATAGTGCTATAATTAAAGAACAGTTGAGCTTACCTAGTAGTAACACAATCCCAATGATAAGCGTGTAACTGCTCTGCCCTATGACACATACTGTGACAAACTCTGTTGTAATTTGTTTCAAGAAAATACAGCCAATGAATCTAGACATACACCAAAACTAGCTCCTAGTGAGCTGCATATAAACATGTGATTAGAAATCATATGTCGCTATGAATGATTAATGTTAAATGTAACCTATTTGTGGTGTTACAAACTTTTTTCTGCATCCATAAACAGAAAATCAGCTGTAAGCCACACAAAACACACCCTACACGACTGTTGGTCCAACATCTGAGCTTCCACACCTGATGCTGCTAACGAGAGCCGCGTGTGAACGATAGAGCCAGGTGTGCTTCGTCTTACAAAGGCATAAATAAGCCCCCTCCCAGGTCAGCAAGCGAGACCCCAATTTTGGCGTCATGTTTGTCTTAACAGGCAGCAAGTAGAACCAGATCAGGGTAGTAAAGCAACACGCTTACTGTTTGGAGTAGAAATTTAGCTTATTATGCTGCTGCACACAGCTAGGCCTCAGAGTTCTACAGGTGCTGGTGGTTTAGGTATATTGATAAGTTAGGCCTCAGTTATGTAGTGTTTCTGCAGTGTTTTTAGGTCTATTTATATGTTAGGCCTGAGTAATATAGTGCTTCTGCAGTGTTTTTAGGTATATTGATAAGTTAGGCCTCAGTTATGTAGTGTTTCTGCAGTGTTTTTAGGTCTATTTATATGTTAGGCCTGAGTAATATAGTGCTTCTGCAGTGTTTTTAGGTATATTGATAAGTTAGGCATCAGTTATGTAGTGCTGCTGCAGCATTTTCAGGTATATTTATATGTTAGGTCTCATAAATATACCTGCACACACTGCAGCAGCACTACATTACTATGTTACGCCTGAGTATCATAGTGCTGCTTCAGTGTGTGCAGGTATATTTCTACGTTAGGCCTGTCTGTCATAGTGTTGCTGCAGCGTGTGCAGGTGTATTTAGAAGCTAGGCCTCAGTTCATCGGGTGCTGGTGGAATGCGTACGTGTAAGAGCCGCAGCTAGCCAACAAGGTTCTACAGCAGGTAGAGTGAGCGCGCAGGTAAAAGTAGGCACTAGGCCTCAGTGTTACAGTGCTGCTTCAGTGTGTTCAGGTTAATTTAGGAGCTAGGCCTCAGTAATATGGTGCTGCTGCAGTGTTTTTTTAGTTATATTTATATGTTAGGCCTCAGTAGTATATACCTGCACACACTGCAGCAGCACTATAAGTTAGGGCTGAGTATCATAGTGCTGCTGCAGTGTGTGCAGGTACATTTAGGTGCTAGGCCTCAGTTATGTAGTGCTGCCGCAGAGTTTTCGTGTCTATTTGTATGTTAGGCCTGAGCAATATAGTGCTTCTGCAGCGTTTTTAGGTATATTGATTTGTTAGGCCTCAGTATTGTAGTGCTGCTTCAGTGTGTGCAGGTACATTTAGGAGCTAGGCCTCATAAATATACCAAAAAAAAAAACACTGCAGCAGCACCATTTTACTATGTTATGCCTCAGTAGAATATACCTGCACACACTGCAGCAGCACTATAAGTTAGGGCTGAGTATCATAGTGCTGCTGCAGTGTGTGCAGGTACATTTAGGAGCTAGGCCTCAGTAATGTAGTGCTGCCGCAGCGTTTTTAAGTATCTTGATAAGTAAGGCCTCAGTTATGTAGTGCTGCCGCAGTGTTTTTAAGTATCTTGATAAGTAAGGCCTCAGTAATGTAGTGCTGCTGCAGTGTTTTTAGGTATCTTGATAAGTAAGGCCTCAGTTATGTAGTGGTTCTGCAGAGTTTTTAGGTATATTGATTTGTTAGGCCTCAGTATTATAGTGCTGCTGCAGTGTGTGCAGGTACATTTAGGAGCTAGGCCTCAGTAATATAGTGCTTCTGCAGCGTATTTAGATCTATTTATATGTTAGGCCTGAGCAATATAGTGCTTCTGCAGCGTATTTAGGTCTATTTATATGTTAGGCCTGAGCAATATAGTGCTTCTGCAGTGTTTTTCGGTGTCCTGATAAGTTAGGCCTCAGTTATGTAGTGCTGCTGCAGAGTTTTTAGGTATATTGATTTGTTAGGCCTCAGTATTGTAGTGCTGCTTCAGTGTGTGCAGGTACATTTAGGAGCTAGGCCTCATAAATATACCCCCCAAAAAAACACTGCAGCAGCACCATTTTACTATGTTATGCCTCAGTAGTATATACCTGCACACACTGCAGCAGCACTAAGTTAGGGCTGAGTATCATAGTGCTGCTGCAGTGTGTGCAGGTACATTTAGGAGCTAGGCCTCAGTAATGTAGTGCTGCTGCAGCGTTTTTAAGTATCTTGATAAGTAAGGCCTCAGTTATGTAGTGCTGCCGCAGTGTTTTCTGGTCTATTTCTAAGTAAGGCCTCAGTAATGTAGTGCTGCTGCAGTGTTTTTAGGTATCCTGATAAGTTAGGCCTCAGTAATGTAGTGCTGCTGCAGTGTTTTTAGGTATCTTGATAAGTAAGGCCTCAGTTATGTAGTGGTTCTGCAGAGTTTTTAGGTATATTGATTTGTTAGGCCTCAGTATTATAGTGCTGCTGCAGTGTGTGCAGGTACATTTAGGAGCTAGGCCTCAGTAATATAGTGCTTCTGCAGCGTATTTAGATCTATTTATATGTTAGGCCTGAGCAATATAGTGCTTCTGCAGCGTATTTAGGTCTATTTATATGTTAGGCCTGAGCAATATAGTGCTTCTGCAGTGTTTTTCGGTGTCCTGATAAGTTAGGCCTCAGTTATGTAGTGCTGCTGCAGCGTGTGCAGGTGTATTTAGAAGCTAGGCCTCAGAGTTCTACGGGTGCTTGTGGAACGCGTACGCGTAAGAGCCGCAGCTAGGCAACGAGGTTCTACAGCAGGTAGAGTGAGCGCGCAGGTAAAAGTAGGCACTAGGCCTCAGTATTATAGTGCTGCTGCAGTGTTTTTTTTTTTAGTTATATTTATATGTTAGGCCTCAGTAGTATATACCTGCACACACTGCAGCAGCACTATAAGTTAGGGCTGAGTATCATAGTGCTGCTGCAGTGTGTGCAGGTACATTTAGGAGCTAGGCCTCATAAATATACCAAAAAAAAAACACTGCAGCAGCACCATTTTACTATGTTATGCCTCAGTAGAATACACCTGCACACACTGCAGCAGCACTAAGTTAGGGCTGAGTATCATAGTGCTGCTGCAGTGTGTGCAGGTACATTTAGGAGCTAGGCCTCTGTAATGTAGTGCTGCTGCAGCGTTTTTAAGTATCTTGATAAGTAAGGCCTCAGTAATGTAGTGCTGCCGCAGTGTTTTTAGGTATCTTGATAAGTAAGGGCTCAGTTATGTAGTGCTGCCGCAGTGTTTTTAGGTATCTTGATAAGTAAGGGCTCAGTTATGTAGTGCTGCTGCAGTGTTTTTAGGTATCTTGATAAGTAAGGCCTCAGTTATGTAGTGCTGCCGCAGTGTTTTTAAGTATCTTGATAAGTAAGGCCTCAGTTATGTAGTGGTTCTGCAGTGTTTTTAGGTATATTGATTTGTTAGGCCTCAGTATTATAGTGCTGATTCAGTGTGTGCAGGTACATTTAGGAGCTAGGCCTCATATAAATAACCAAAAAAAAACACTGCAGAGCACCATTTTACTATGTTATGCCTCAGTAGAATATACCTGCACACACTGCAGCAGCACTATAAGTTAGGGCTGAGTATCATAGGGCTGCTGCAGTGTGTGCAGGTACATTTAGGAGCTAGGCCTCAGTAATATAGTGCTTCTGCAGTGTTTTCAGGTCTATTTAGATGTTAGCCCTGAGCAATATAGTGCTTCTGCAGCGTATTTAGGTCTATTTATATGTTAGGCCTGAGCAATATAGTGCTTCTGCAGTGTTTTTCGGTGTCTTGATAAGTTAGGCCTCAGTTATGTAGTGCTGCTGCAGCGTGCGCAGGTGTATTTAGAAGCTAGGCCTCAGAGTTCTACGGGTGCTTGTGGAACGCGTACGCGTAAGAGCCGCAGCTAGGCAACGAGGTTCTACAGCAGGTAGAGTGAGCGCGCAGGTAAAAGTAGGCACTAGGCCTCAGTGTTACAGTGCTGCTGCGGTGTGTTCAGGTAAAGTTAGGAGTTAGGCCTCAGTATTGCAGCGCTCGTGGAGTGTGAATTTAGCCGCTAGGCCTCAGCCTTCCGATTGACAGAATGTTCATGTAGGCCTTTACCTACTGCTATATTTGGATCTATTAAAAATGTTACCACAATAAAAGTGTGGCCTCACGCTCTTTTTTTTTTCTTCTGTATTAGGGTTCTGGGCGGTTGGGGTTACAATGAATTAGGGTTATAGGGGGTTAGGGTTGTAATAAATTAGAGTTAGGGTTGTAATAAATTAGGGTTATGGTGCTTAGGGTTAGAATATATTAGGGTTAGAATATGTTAGGGTTATGGGGCTTAGGGTTAGAATATATTAGGGTTAGAATATGTTAGGGTTATGGGGCTTAGGGTTAGAATATGTTAGGGTTATGGGGCTTAGGGTTAGAATATATTAGGGTTAGAATATGTTAGGGTTATGGTGCTTAGGGTTAGAATATATTAGGGTTAGAATATGTTAGGGTTATGGGGCTTAGGGTTAGAATATGTTAGGGTTAGAATATGTTAGGGTTATGGGGCTTAGGGTTAGAATATGTTAGGGTTATGGGGCTTAGGGTTAGAATATGTTAGGGTTAGAATATGTTAGGGTTATGGTGCTTAGGGTTAGAATATGTTAGGGTTAGGAGGTTTAGAGTTAGAATAAATTAGGGTTGGGGGGTCTTAGGGCTGGTGGAGGGCCGGTGTTTGGGGGAATTAGGGCTCGTTAACGGAGCGCCGAGTCGATTCAGGTGCGCCTAACGAGCCGCGCCCGGAGCCCGGGACCCACAAGAGCCGAGCGCCCCACGAGGAGCGCCGATCCGAGTGCGGGGCGCCGGCGACGAAGACCAGGCGGCGACAAAGACGCGTGGGAGTCGACTGCGGGAGTCGTCCATTCGCGCAACACACCGCGCGCGCACTGTGCTTTACGCACTCCACAAGGGCGCCCCGCAACACCAGCTAAACTACGCACACGCGCCTCACACACCCGACACGCTCTCGCCCACACTCTCCTCCGACGACACCCACGCCGTTCGCCCCGCTCGCGATACCCTTTCACGACATTATTACACGATAAGCACGCCAAATGCGCCGTTGCCCGTTCGGAGCGCGGCCGGCTCGGCGCGCTTCGAGGAGCGCCGCGAGAAAGGCGCCGTCCGCACGCCGCCCTTTCCGCCTTCACGACACGCGAGGGGGCCTCTCGGAGGCGGGAGAGTGCTTTAACGCTCGCCAGGTTGGCCACGCGCGCGGATTTCGTGCGAGAAACGCGGCGAGAAAACACAACGCGAGCCTGCAGCTGCGCCACGGCTGCACAGCACCGGCCGGGTTGAGTCTACAACGTTCTCATGCGGCGCTTAAGGGCCGCCCCCCTCGCCGCTGAGGGAGGTTCCACAGAACGCTACAGCAGCAGACACTCAGTGCTCGCTCCAGCACGCAGCAAAGCAGAACGATGGCAGAAGTCGCTCCCGCCCCAGCCGCCTCGGCGCCCGCCAAGGCCCCCAAGAAGAAGGCGGCCGCCCGCCCCAAGAAGGCCGGCCCCAGCGTCGGCGAGCTTATCGTCAAGGCCGTCTCGGCATCCAAGGAGAGGAGCGGCGTGTCCCTCGCCGCCCTGAAGAAAGCCCTGGCTGCCGGCGGCTACGACGTGGAGAAGAACAACTCTCGCGTTAAGATCGCCGTCAAGAGCCTCGTCACCAAGGGCACTCTGGTGCAGACCAAAGGCACCGGCGCGTCGGGCTCTTTCAAGCTCAACAAGAAGCAGGCCGAGGCCAAGAAGAAGCCGGCCAAGAAGGCTGCTCCTAAAGCCAAGAAGCCCGCCGCCAAGAAACCGGCTGCCGCGAAAAAGCCCAAGAAGGTAGCGGCGAAGAAGCCCGCCGCGGCCAAGAAGTCTCCCAAAAAGGCCAAGAAACCCGCAGCGGCTGCGAAGAAGGCAACCAAGAGCCCCAAGAAGGCGAAGAAGCCGGCGGCTCCCAAGAAAGCCACCAAGAGCCCAAAGAAAGCCAAGGCTGTCAAGCCCAAAGCGGCCAAGCCCAAGGCGGCGAAGCCCAAGAAGGCTGCCCCCAAGAAGAAGTAAACGGTGCCGTTTACCTTCATGTTTTGTTCCTCTCTAACAACGGCTCTTTTAAGAGCCACCCACAGTTTCGTTTCAAAGAGCTTCCTTTGCTATAAACACGTACATATATGTATTCAAAGCATATAACAGTGTCTAATGTGTATGGCGTATGACACTATTTATCGTTGTATGATCATCATTTTAACATACAAATACGGCTCCCATATAAGTAGCTGTCATAGCACAACCACAGCCACTGTAGGTATTCGTTTCATTAGTTTGTTTATTAGTTTATTTCTTTTCCTTTACAACTTTAGATTTATTTGAGCGGGAAGGCATAAGTCTCTGTCTGCAGCAGTAGGTCTCTGTCTCACACACACACAAAGCAGGCAGCACGAGGAGGAGGGGGAGGTGGGGGCCCAAAGCGAGCAGCGGAGGGCGGGCGCTAGCGTTGGACGGCGGACACGCGATTGGCTGTCTCAGCGCCAAGCGTTTACACTGCACGAGGAGGAGGGGGGAGCGGCCGCTAGAGTTCGACGGCGGGGCCGCTATTGGCTGTTGCTGCGCGAGGCTTGCAGCCAATAGGAACGTAGGCGCTTTTGCTTTATCAACAGCGCCCGGGAGCCTCCTCGCTTTATTTCAGCTTTGTTCAGCGAACACAACTGACCTGCATCATGAGCGGAAGAGGCAAAACCGGCGGCAAGGCTAGGGCCAAGGCCAAGACTCGCTCTTCCCGCGCTGGGCTGCAGTTCCCCGTGGGCCGTGTGCACAGGCTCCTGCGCAAAGGAAACTACGCAGAGCGTGTTGGCGCCGGTGCCCCCGTCTACCTTGCCGCCGTGCTGGAGTATCTTACCGCTGAGATTCTCGAGTTGGCCGGCAACGCCGCCCGCGACAACAAGAAGACTCGTATCATCCCCCGTCATCTGCAGCTGGCTGTTCGCAACGACGAGGAGTTGAACAAACTGCTCGGAGGAGTTACCATTGCCCAGGGTGGTGTGCTGCCCAACATTCAGGCTGTGCTTCTCCCCAAGAAGACCGAGAAGGCGGTCAAGGCCAAGTAAATCTCCGCTTCTTTGTCCATACCCAAAGGCTCTTTTAAGAGCCACCCAACTCTACTCAAAAAGTGCTACGTTTCCTCACCAGTAACACAACACGCAGTACATGTAATACACGCAAAATACGTGTAGTGCATATTCTATGAATTCCTTTATCACGTTACGTGATAAAGGAATAAACTAAAATGAAAATAGTATATATAACGCGATGTGTGTCTATATTTATATATATATAGATATGGATATAGATATATATAGATATAGATATATATAGATATATAGATATACACATACATGCACACACTATTATGCTTTTGATCAATGAGTAAAAGCACTAAAACAATTGACAAGATAAATATTTACAAGCTGAAAATACCTAGATATATACACGGGTGGGTATTATGTTCGTGTGTGCGGAGATAAGTATTGTTGAATAAACAAATGAGAGCGATCAACCTGCATTGCGTTTAGTGTACATAAAACCAGCCTGGACAGCAGTAAGCCGCCACTGTGTTCTAACAGCAGTATTTTGCGGTTCGGAATGACGGCCAATAGCGCGCAAGCTCGATTTTGAAGACGCCCTATCAGACGCTGGCAGCTCCGACACGTCCAATCGGCGACGAGCGGCTCTAAAGCTTAAAAGGGCCGTGAGGAGGCGAGGGAGCGTTATTCTCTTTCAAGAGTTCAGCGCCATGGCAAGAACGAAGCAGACCGCCCGCAAGTCCACCGGTGGCAAGGCCCCGAGGAAGCAGCTGGCCACCAAGGCAGCCCGCAAGAGCGCCCCGGCTACCGGCGGCGTGAAGAAGCCTCACCGTTACAGGCCCGGCACCGTCGCTCTGAGAGAGATCCGTCGCTACCAGAAATCCACTGAGCTGTTGATCCGCAAGCTGCCCTTCCAGCGCCTGGTGCGTGAGATCGCTCAGGACTTCAAGACCGATCTGCGCTTCCAGAGCTCCGCCGTCATGGCTCTGCAGGAGGCAAGCGAGGCGTACTTGGTGGGTCTGTTTGAAGACACTAACCTGTGCGCCATCCACGCCAAGAGAGTCACCATTATGCCTAAGGACATCCAGCTGGCCCGCCGTATCCGCGGAGAGCGCGCTTAAACGGAGCGCTTTGACGTTTTCCCTTAATACCCAACGGCTCTTTTAAGAGCCACCTACCTGTGTCTGTGCCAAAAGAGTTGTTTTTCTACATGCGTTTTATATGCATTTATATATATTATATTTATTATATAAAATTATACATTGTTTTGAGTACACTTAGTACTACTTTTGCATACAACATTCATATATATAATATATACATATATATATATATGTGTATATTATATTCTGTGTATTATATATATTATATTATATGCGTGTGTGTATGTATGTGTATATATATATATATATATTATATATATATGTATGTATACATATATATATTATATATATGTATGTATACATACACACATGCATATAATATATATAATTTATACATTGTTTTGAGTACACTTAGTACTACTTTTTCATACAACATTCATATATATATATATATATATATATATATATATATATATATATATATATATATATATATATATATATATATATATATATATATGAATGTTGTATGAAAAAGTAGTACTAAGTGTACTCAAAACAATGTATACATTTAACATAACGTACATTTTATCAATATTTCGCGCCTTTTTAATAGCCAGCAATTACTAGAGCTTACTGCAATGGCTAAATACATAGAAACACACAAGCACAAGATTTATGAGCACATTATCGGTGAAATAATAGAGAAAGGCATCTATATATATTATGTGTGTGTGCGTGAGTACTGAGGGAACTGCTGCATGTAACATTGATGGAGCTTGGATGCCACCGTGTGGTTCAACTGCACCATTGCATGCACTGTTATAAGTTGCAAGAGTTCTGTTATAAGTGTGTGTGTGTGTTGACATAAATTGAACTCTTCTTACTGAAAAAGGCATTGTTTCACTACACGGCGGCATCCATCAGTGTTACATGTGCAATGTAATATATACACACACATTGAAATACTCGGTAATATTGTCATATTCTCTCTAGATATTAATATATACCTAGCTACATATATATATATATATCGTGAGGTTTACTTAATTTATAGATTATGGACGTATCATAACAATATCACTTACAATATATTTATATACGCATGTTTTCATGTTTTAAGAGCTCTCTCTCTCTCTCTCTCTCTCTCTCTCTCTCTGTATATATATCTTAAAAATATATAGAAACGTTTTATATATTGTTCATATATACACATATATATGTGTTTGTGTGTGTGTTGTTAAACAGCGCAATTGCATTGATTGAGGCTTAGTACCTTTTCATATGGACATGGAACATAAGACTTACTTCACTTTGTATATATAAGTGTATGTTGAGCTGACTACTTCACGTTTTAAGAGTTGGATGCCACCATGTGGTTAAAGTTCTGTATTGCATTGCTGAAGAATATATCTATATAATTCTTGAGCATATATATTTATTGTTTTTTTCCTTTTTTATGGAAAGGAAATTAGACATTCATGCAAACACACGCACACATATATATTGAGGCAATGTGTGTTTGCAATGTTTGAGCATATCTTGTGGCTGTGTATGAGACTATGTCCAAAACCACATTGACTCGTAAATATAAAGTAAATATCAAATGTAGATATCCCATTTAAACTTTTTATTTGAAATTATTTATTTGGTCCAGGAGATGGCAGCAACGTCACATTCGTTAAATTACATCTTCTCTCTAATTGCAGAGCAAATATTATATGTAATACAGAGAAACTTTGTGGAAAGGTCCAAATTGGCTTGACTCTGGTTTTTCATCTTACTATTGGTAATAATCAATCTAATCAATCTATATTTTCCTGGGACAATATACAATTACCTTTAATACATGTAAATAAATGAAAATATGAATACTACTACTTGTAATGATGATGATGATGATGATAATAATAATCATAATAATGTTAATTACTAAATGACTAATAATAAAATTAATAATTATACATAATATCACCAATCATATAATAACAATAAATTATGAGTAATAAACTCTTAATAGTAAATAAAATGACTACTATTACCATTACTAATAGTAATACAAATTCCTTATATGAACATTTATAATACTACTACTACTCCTACTACTACTACTACTACTACTACTACTACTAATAATAATAATAATAATAATAATAATAATAATAATAATAACAATCAGAATGATACTACTAATAATTATTAATAACAAATTATTATTCACTATTTATTAATAAAGCATTATTAATATTTATTATACGTAATCAAATTTACCAACATTAACACTAATATAATTAATGATATTATGGCGTTAATAAAAAAAAAAATAATTAAACAAAAAAATAAAATATAATAATAATAAATATTCTTATTCTTATTATAATTTTTATTTTTATTATTATTATGACTTTCTTTGGTATTTGACCATAGGGTGATTTTTTTAGACACGTGTACATGGCACTACTTAGACTTTAGTCTCTCTCTCTCTCTCTCTCTCTCTCTCTCTCTCTCTCTCTCTCTCTCTCTCTCTCTCTCTACACACACACACACACACACACACACACATATATATATATATATATATATATATATATATATATATATATATATATATATATATATATATATATATATATATATTATAAAGATATATATTATATGTATATTCTCCGGCCACGGGTGGAGTGTCTGGAGTGCTAGTTTGTTGGCTATCTGGGCTGCTAGCTAGGTGAGTGAAGCTAAATTAGCGATTAGCATGTACCATTAAATTGGCCAAATATACTGCACTAAACTAGCAGGTAGGTGTTCATTCTGTCCCCTGTGTATGTATTTTATATTGTGATTAGTGTATTTAGCCACAGTGTTGTTGAAACTCGCCTACATGAGCGGTTGCTATGGCTTAGCATAGCTTAGCTTAGCTTAGCGTGCGGGTTTGTTTACGTTTTCGTGGTTCACAAAATGGCGGCCATTCCCTTCTCTAGGTCAGAGGTCAGAGGTCACGAGGTACAGCGATTTTGATGTGTAGTTTATTAATGTAATTGCATTAAATTATCTTTTTACGGGGCAAAGTTTAACTGCAATGTCCATTCCCCCACTCTCTAAAAATCTACCGTTTGTGGATATTTGGTTTTCCTTAAATGGCCGCCATTTTGCGTAATTCTGCTCGCTAAATATTGCTTACACAAGTTAAGAGTTACTAAACGTGGAATCAATACATGTTTTTTGGCCGTGCTTTTAATTTCTAACTATTTTGGATAGAAGAATGAAATAATTTTTTGGAGCTAAGGTTAAAGGCAAGATTTAAACCGCTCCTCTCTGACAAGTGAACCAAGTCTTTAGGACACATTTAAATATTTCATCATTGGTATACTTGACTTGAGTCCTAAGAAATAATTAAATCTTTACTAATTATGTCATTGGCGTTCTGTCCAATTGTTAAGGTGTATTTTAAGGTGTGTTAATATGTGTAATAATAATTATAACATGAATAATGTTAATTTGTTGTGTATATATATATATATATATATATATATATAGTTATATATGAGTTATTTATTTATTTAATGCTATCTCTATGGAAGGTTGAAATAGGTTTAATGTACTGATCTTGTTTTTTGGTGGAGCTTGCAGCCCATCTGCTGGTCGAATGCAGACACTGCAGAGAATTATGAATGAGTGGGTGAGAAAGCAAATCTTTTTACCTGTTTTGAAATGTTTTATTTGTTTACATGATTTTGGATTAGGGGGGCCACATATGGTGGTCTAATACTGTTATTTCACATGGATCAGGAGAAATTTTCACTGAACCAAATATCTTATGTGTAGAGTGAGTGAAAAGGATTGGGGCATAGTGCGAATTATTGACATGAATTCGAATAATAACAAATATTTTATTTGAGTTGTCAATTATTTACAAAGCCCAGCACAATTTTTGAAGTACTTTAGAGGTACACATTAGTAGAAGTTTAATGAACTCTGTAATTGAGTACACTTAGTTTGACGAATACACTTGAAAACTCTTTTCTATTTGATAAAACATACATGAGACACAGTAATCGTGCTTCGTGTGTTCCACAATTTGGGTTTCACAAGGCATATTATTGTCCATGAGAAGACAGGCTTTCTCTGAGAAACCTACTTACTCACTACTACTACTACTACTACTAATAATAATAATAATAATAATTATTATTATTATTATTATTATTATTATTATTATTATTATTATTATTATTATTATTATTATGGTAGTTGTTGTTGTTGTTGTATCTTGCAAGATGTTTTTCCCCCCCTTCCATTTGCAAAAGTTGCCCACTGGTGATCCACTAAGCAGTACATATGTTAAGGCATTTCATTTGTTGTATTATTTCTTTTTTGTTTGGGTACATTTGAAGGGACAAAATGAAACAGAAAACAAATGAAACTAACACAAATAAATATAATATAATATATATACATAAAATAATATATATATAAAACACATAAGACATAGAAAAAGAAACCAAAAGATATATGTGAAATGATATGTAATTATATGTATGTTCATGTATTTATTATTATATGTGTGTGGATGTGTGTGTGAGAGTGAGCTTGTGTATATCCATAATATGCTATAATTGATGTTTACCTTTTTTCTCTTTTCCAACCACTTCCTTCAACGTGTCCCAGCATTTATTTTGTATGCATGAAAAGATATTAATATTAAGACATTTTAAACATAATAAATGTATTAATAATGTTATGTAATGCTATCTCCATGTAACATTGACATAGGTTTAATGTACTGATCTTGTAAATTGTTGTTTTGTCTTTGTTTGTGTGTGGTTTGACAGACAGTTCTAAGGGAGATGTTTTTTGGTGGAGCTTGGAGTCCATCTGCTGGTCGAAGGAATACACTGCAGAGATTTATGAATGAGTGAGTGAGAATACAAATCTTTTGACCTGTTTTGAAATTTTATTTGTTTACATGAATTTGGATTACGAGGGCCACATATGGTTGTCTAATTGTGTTAGTTCACATGGATCAAGAGAGTTTTTAACTGCAATATTATATGTGTAGCGAAGTGAGCGAAATGGCTCGGGTCTGAGAGGGAATGACGGATTGAAATTCAAATATTAACAACTATTTAATTTGAGTTGTAATGTATTTGCTACTCCCAGCACAATTTATGAAGTACTTTAGAGGTACGCATTAGTAGACGTTTAGTGAACTCCGTAATTGAGTACACTTAGTTTGGCGAATACACTTTAACAAATAGCTTATATTTGATCAAACATGCATGAGACACAGTAATCGTGCTTCGTGTGTGCCACATTTTGGATTTCACACGGCAGATTATTATCCATGAGAAGACAGGCTGTCTCTGAGAAACATACTTACTCACTACTACTACTACTACTACTACTACTAATAAATATTATTATTATTATGGTTATTTATTCGACTGTTCCAACACTCTGTGATTTAGAGCTTATTGTGTTACATTACGACAGGTTTCTGACCCATAGTTTATTTCAAGAGATGGCCTACAAATGTGTACTTTTCCTCACAATTTGATTAGGGCATTTGTCTTTTATATATTATCATATAAAGATAATAGAATGAGATTCCTTTTTCAGTTGGTTAACACGATCCGCATATATGGCTACAACTTTATAATAAAGAGCAGAGGATCTTGCCCCCTTCCATTTGCAAATGTTGCCCACTGATGATCCACTAAGCCTGAAATATGTTAAAGCAGGATTTTTTGCCGTGTTATTTTTTGTTGTAGGAAATTTGAAGGGACAATACGAAACATAAACCAAAAAAAAACATAACAAGAATAACTCTAATAAAATGTATATACCTAAAATAATCTATATATATATAAATATAAATATATATATATATATATATATATATAAACCAAAAAAGAAATAGAAAAATGAACAAGAAAAGATTATACACAGCTCCTATGTTAGAACCCAAAACATGATTCATTCCGCCCTAGTATTTTTGATTGACAAAACATACTAAATATATGTATACATTTCTTTAATGCTATCTCCATGTAACATTGAAATAGGTTTAATGTACTGATCTTGTAAATTGTTGTTTTGTCTCTGTTTGTGTGTGGTTTGACAGACAATTCTAGGGGAGGTGTTTTTTGGGTGGAGCTTGGAGTCCATCTGCTGGTCGAAGGAATACACTGCAGAGATTTGTAAATGAGTGAGTGAGAATACAAATCTTTCTACCTGCTTTTGTAATGTTTTATTTGTTTACATGATTTTGGATTATGAGGGCCACATATGGTTGTGTAGTAGTGTTCATTTCTTATGGATCAAGAGGGTTATTATTAACTGATATAATTATTTTATGTGTAAAGTGAGAAAAAAGGATTTGAGCATATTCCGAAAGATTGTTAGAAAATAAATCAACCTCCCAGCACAATTTTCAAAGTACTTCCGAAGTACACATTAGTAGAAGTTTAATGAACTCCGTAAATACATACACCTAGTTTGACGAATGCACTTTACAAAATGGCTTATATTTGATAAAACGTACATGATACACATTAATCGTCCTTTTTGTGGTCCACACGTTGAATTTCTCAAGGATTATTATTATTAATATTTTTATTAGATTTATTTACTTTTTGTTTTATTGAGTATTTGGGTTTGTACTGCTACTACATGTCTCTTGAGCGATAACACTGGGATTTAGAGATGATGTATTGATATATATTACGACAATATTTATTAAGCTTTTTATTTTTTGGCTGAATATAGGCTTTGTACAACACTCAAACCAACTACTAAAACCAACAAATGAACAAACACACAGCGAAATGTTTTTGTAAGTTGCCCTCCGTTTGTTTGGTGAGGGGAAAATATTCAAATGTCCCACGCGGTTCAGTGCTTCATAAAGTCGGTCTGGCAATATGTAATATTCAGCATTCATTGGTGTAAGATATCTACAGTTATTACTTTCAAGCAGATACGGTTTATAATCAGTCTTTCTGTAGCGCTCTAGCGTGCGGGGGCGGTGCGGACGGCCTCACCGCGAGGGGCCACCCAGCTGCTTTGTACTGGGCTCCGCCTCTCTGTCTTCAACTAGGTCCGGTAGAGTAGAATATCAGGCGCCGGCCGGCCGCTCTAACTTCATTCTTTCTCTTTTCGTCGACAGGGAGCAAGAGCAGCAACGATGTCCGGCCGAGGAAAAGGAGGCAAGGGGCTCGGGAAAGGAGGCGCCAAGCGTCACCGCAAAGTTCTTCGCGATAACATCCAGGGCATCACCAAGCCCGCTATCCGCCGTCTTGCGCGTCGTGGTGGCGTCAAGCGTATCTCCGGTCTGATCTACGAGGAGACCCGCGGTGTGCTGAAAGTGTTCCTGGAGAACGTGATCAGAGACGCCGTCACCTACACCGAGCACGCCAAGAGAAAGACCGTCACCGCCATGGATGTGGTGTACGCCCTGAAACGCCAGGGACGCACTCTGTACGGATTCGGAGGTTAAACGCTCGTCTAGAACAACGCAAACAACAACGGCTCTTTTAAGAGCCACCCACAAATCCACCCAAAGACAAGTTTTCCGTGTTTGAATAAGATACAGTAGTTGAATAACACTAAATTTCCCTATATAAAACGTCCCACTGCCCGTGAATTACCAGATAAAGTGTGGAAATGCACTATGAAAGATATATTTAAGGATATCAGTATTATTGCGTGTGTGTGTACGCTATATATTTATAGATAATTTATACATATATGCCTACCAGTGTGTGTGTGTATGTATACGCACGTGTTATTAAAGAATAGATTTTCATCATATAAATATCAGAGTCTGGGAATAAGAAGCGTCAGCGTAAAGCCAATTATTGTATGAGTTTTAGGTAGTTTTAGAGGACCGCCGTAGGATCTCCCGGCCATTCAACTGAACCAGACATTAGTTTACACGAAGGCAAAGTGATGAATAAACATACAGGCGCGCGTTTGTGCGCGCTCACAAAGCGCATATGTCTTTATTTGTCCGCTTCTAAGCTAACGCATATGAAGCGTCAATTTTTACAAGGTATAAAACGGTCTTAAACTTAGTCCACTTAGTCCTACACGGGGGCCTTCGCCGCTGTGTGCGCGGGAAGGCACACAAAGAGCAGGCTGCAGCAGCGGGTGGAGGGTGGAGGGGGGGGGGGGGGGGCGGGGTATTACAGTGGAGCGAGCTGTGTTTGTCCAATGGTGGTTTGACGGCATTCGAAAGGCGTGACTCATGTTAATTAGACTAGCAGAGTGTAAATAACGTGGGGGTTAGTCGCCTCCCCCTCATTCTTCAGTCTAACTCGAAGACGAGCAGGATGCCTGAGCCAGCAAAGTCCGCCCCGAAGAAGGGCTCCAAGAAGGCCGTCACCAAGACCGCCGGCAAGGGAGGCAAGAAGCGCAGAAAGTCCAGGAAGGAGAGCTACGCCATCTACGTCTACAAGGTGCTGAAGCAGGTCCACCCCGACACCGGAATCTCCTCAAAGGCGATGGGTATCATGAACTCCTTCGTGAACGACATCTTCGAGCGCATCGCCGGTGAGTCTTCCCGCCTGGCTCACTACAACAAGCGTTCCACCATCACCTCCAGGGAGATCCAGACCGCCGTGCGCCTGCTTCTGCCCGGCGAGCTGGCCAAGCACGCCGTCTCCGAGGGAACAAAGGCCGTCACCAAGTACACCAGCTCCAAGTAAAGAGCGAACCCGCTCCGATCAAACCCAACGGCTCTTTTAAGAGCCACCCACGTTTTCCACTAAAGAGCAGCGTTCCGTGTCCCTTTTCTAATGTGTTTTGGAAAAGAAAAAAAAAACATTAAGTATTCATATACGTAGTGTGTGTGTGTGTGTATTGTAGTGAATGTGTATATTTATATGTATAAAAATAATAAATAAAATTGTGAACATATATATATATATATATATATATATATGATATATTAGATATGTATATGTATATTAGATATGTATATAGATATATATATATATGTATATAGAGATATATATATATATATGTATATAGAGATATATATATATATATATATATATATATATGTATATATATAGATATATATATACATATATATATATATATATAGATATATATATAGATATAGATATAGATATATAGATATAGATATAGAGATATAGATATAGATATATAGATATAGATATAGATATATAGATAGAAGAAATGGAAGGCGCATGATTCCCCATTATGTGCTGGGCTATGCAGTGACTAGTGACACTAGTGACCAGTACATAGGTGGTCAATAAATCACACAAATAGTACATAAGAGGTGGTACAGCACAAAGTGTGTATAAGAGATTATGCTATTCATGGGGAAGTGACATATTGCACAACGTCTATGCCTAGAGGAGATCAAAGTACACATATGTATGTACACATTAGCCACGTGCAAAGTGCTATAATTACTATAGTGCTAGATTATTATAGTGCTATAATTAAAGAACAGTTGAGCTTACCTAGTAGTAACACAATCCCAATGATAAGCGTGTAACTGCTCTGCCCTATGACACATACTGTGACAAACTCTGTTGTAATTTGTTTCAAGAAAATACAGCCAATGAATCTAGACATACACCAAAACTAGCTCCTAGTGAGCTGCATATAAACATGTGATTAGAAATCATATGTCGCTATGAATGATTAATGTTAAATGTAACCTATTTGTGGTGTTACAAACTTTTTTCTGCATCCATAAACAGAAAATCAGCTGTAAGCCACACAAAACACACCCTACACGACTGTTGGTCCAACATCTGAGCTTCCACACCTGATGCTGCTAACGAGAGCCGCGTGTGAACGATAGAGCCAGGTGTGCTTCGTCTTACAAAGGCATAAATAAGCCCCCTCCCAGGTCAGCAAGCGAGACCCCAATTTTGGCGTCATGTTTGTCTTAACAGGCAGCAAGTAGAACCAGATCAGGGTAGTAAAGCAACACGCTTACTGTTTGGAGTAGAAATTTAGCTTATTATGCTGCTGCACACAGCTAGGCCTCAGAGTTCTACAGGTGCTGGTGGTTTAGGTATATTGATAAGTTAGGCCTCAGTTATGTAGTGTTTCTGCAGTGTTTTTAGGTCTATTTATATGTTAGGCCTGAGTAATATAGTGCTTCTGCAGTGTTTTTAGGTATATTGATAAGTTAGGCCTCAGTTATGTAGTGTTTCTGCAGTGTTTTTAGGTCTATTTATATGTTAGGCCTGAGTAATATAGTGCTTCTGCAGTGTTTTTAGGTATATTGATAAGTTAGGCATCAGTTATGTAGTGCTGCTGCAGCATTTTCAGGTATATTTATATGTTAGGTCTCATAAATATACCTGCACACACTGCAGCAGCACTACATTACTATGTTACGCCTGAGTATCATAGTGCTGCTTCAGTGTGTGCAGGTATATTTCTACGTTAGGCCTGTCTGTCATAGTGTTGCTGCAGCGTGTGCAGGTGTATTTAGAAGCTAGGCCTCAGTTCATCGGGTGCTGGTGGAATGCGTACGTGTAAGAGCCGCAGCTAGCCAACAAGGTTCTACAGCAGGTAGAGTGAGCGCGCAGGTAAAAGTAGGCACTAGGCCTCAGTGTTACAGTGCTGCTTCAGTGTGTTCAGGTTAATTTAGGAGCTAGGCCTCAGTAATATGGTGCTGCTGCAGTGTTTTTTTAGTTATATTTATATGTTAGGCCTCAGTAGTATATACCTGCACACACTGCAGCAGCACTATAAGTTAGGGCTGAGTATCATAGTGCTGCTGCAGTGTGTGCAGGTACATTTAGGTGCTAG
This sequence comes from Astyanax mexicanus, assembly GCF_023375975.1. Classification (NCBI taxonomy): domain Eukaryota; kingdom Metazoa; phylum Chordata; class Actinopteri; order Characiformes; family Acestrorhamphidae; genus Astyanax; species Astyanax mexicanus. The sequence continues at coordinate 12,637,746 of NC_064432.1, read as the reverse complement.
GCCTCAGTTATGTAGTGCTGCCGCAGAGTTTTCGTGTCTATTTGTATGTTAGGCCTGAGCAATATAGTGCTTCTGCAGCGTTTTTAGGTATATTGATTTGTTAGGCCTCAGTATTGTAGTGCTGCTTCAGTGTGTGCAGGTACATTTAGGAGCTAGGCCTCATAAATATACCAAAAAAAAAACACTGCAGCAGCACCATTTTACTATGTTATGCCTCAGTAGAATATACCTGCACACACTGCAGCAGCACTATAAGTTAGGGCTGAGTATCATAGTGCTGCTGCAGTGTGTGCAGGTACATTTAGGAGCTAGGCCTCAGTAATGTAGTGCTGCCGCAGCGTTTTTAAGTATCTTGATAAGTAAGGCCTCAGTTATGTAGTGCTGCCGCAGTGTTTTTAAGTATCTTGATAAGTAAGGCCTCAGTAATGTAGTGCTGCTGCAGTGTTTTTAGGTATCTTGATAAGTAAGGCCTCAGTTATGTAGTGGTTCTGCAGAGTTTTTAGGTATATTGATTTGTTAGGCCTCAGTATTATAGTGCTGCTGCAGTGTGTGCAGGTACATTTAGGAGCTAGGCCTCAGTAATATAGTGCTTCTGCAGCGTATTTAGATCTATTTATATGTTAGGCCTGAGCAATATAGTGCTTCTGCAGCGTATTTAGGTCTATTTATATGTTAGGCCTGAGCAATATAGTGCTTCTGCAGTGTTTTTCGGTGTCCTGATAAGTTAGGCCTCAGTTATGTAGTGCTGCTGCAGAGTTTTTAGGTATATTGATTTGTTAGGCCTCAGTATTGTAGTGCTGCTTCAGTGTGTGCAGGTACATTTAGGAGCTAGGCCTCATAAATATACCCCCCAAAAAAACACTGCAGCAGCACCATTTTACTATGTTATGCCTCAGTAGTATATACCTGCACACACTGCAGCAGCACTAAGTTAGGGCTGAGTATCATAGTGCTGCTGCAGTGTGTGCAGGTACATTTAGGAGCTAGGCCTCAGTAATGTAGTGATGCTGCAGCGTTTTTAAGTATCTTGATAAGTAAGGCCTCAGTTATGTAGTGCTGCCGCAGTGTTTTCTGGTCTATTTCTAAGTAAGGCCTCAGTAATGTAGTGCTGCTGCAGTGTTTTTAGGTATCCTGATAAGTTAGGCCTCAGTAATGTAGTGCTGCTGCAGTGTTTTTAGGTATCTTGATAAGTAAGGCCTCAGTTATGTAGTGGTTCTGCAGAGTTTTTAGGTATATTGATTTGTTAGGCCTCAGTATTATAGTGCTGCTGCAGTGTGTGCAGGTACATTTAGGAGCTAGGCCTCAGTAATATAGTGCTTCTGCAGCGTATTTAGATCTATTTATATGTTAGGCCTGAGCAATATAGTGCTTCTGCAGCGTATTTAGGTCTATTTATATGTTAGGCCTGAGCAATATAGTGCTTCTGCAGTGTTTTTCGGTGTCCTGATAAGTTAGGCCTCAGTTATGTAGTGCTGCTGCAGCGTGTGCAGGTGTATTTAGAAGCTAGGCCTCAGAGTTCTACGGGTGCTTGTGGAACGCGTACGCGTAAGAGCCGCAGCTAGGCAACGAGGTTCTACAGCAGGTAGAGTGAGCGCGCAGGTAAAAGTAGGCACTAGGCCTCAGTATTATAGTGCTGCTGCAGTGTTTTTTTTTTTAGTTATATTTATATGTTAGGCCTCAGTAGTATATACCTGCACACACTGCAGCAGCACTATAAGTTAGGGCTGAGTATCATAGTGCTGCTGCAGTGTGTGCAGGTACATTTAGGAGCTAGGCCTCATAAATATACCAAAAAAAAAACACTGCAGCAGCACCATTTTACTATGTTATGCCTCAGTAGAATACACCTGCACACACTGCAGCAGCACTAAGTTAGGGCTGAGTATCATAGTGCTGCTGCAGTGTGTGCAGGTACATTTAGGAGCTAGGCCTCTGTAATGTAGTGCTGCTGCAGCGTTTTTAAGTATCTTGATAAGTAAGGCCTCAGTAATGTAGTGCTGCCGCAGTGTTTTTAGGTATCTTGATAAGTAAGGGCTCAGTTATGTAGTGCTGCCGCAGTGTTTTTAGGTATCTTGATAAGTAAGGGCTCAGTTATGTAGTGCTGCTGCAGTGTTTTTAGGTATCTTGATAAGTAAGGCCTCAGTTATGTAGTGCTGCCGCAGTGTTTTTAAGTATCTTGATAAGTAAGGCCTCAGTTATGTAGTGGTTCTGCAGTGTTTTTAGGTATATTGATTTGTTAGGCCTCAGTATTATAGTGCTGATTCAGTGTGTGCAGGTACATTTAGGAGCTAGGCCTCATATAAATAACCAAAAAAAAACACTGCAGAGCACCATTTTACTATGTTATGCCTCAGTAGAATATACCTGCACACACTGCAGCAGCACTATAAGTTAGGGCTGAGTATCATAGGGCTGCTGCAGTGTGTGCAGGTACATTTAGGAGCTAGGCCTCAGTAATATAGTGCTTCTGCAGTGTTTTCAGGTCTATTTAGATGTTAGCCCTGAGCAATATAGTGCTTCTGCAGCGTATTTAGGTCTATTTATATGTTAGGCCTGAGCAATATAGTGCTTCTGCAGTGTTTTTCGGTGTCTTGATAAGTTAGGCCTCAGTTATGTAGTGCTGCTGCAGCGTGCGCAGGTGTATTTAGAAGCTAGGCCTCAGAGTTCTACGGGTGCTTGTGGAACGCGTACGCGTAAGAGCCGCAGCTAGGCAACGAGGTTCTACAGCAGGTAGAGTGAGCGCGCAGGTAAAAGTAGGCACTAGGCCTCAGTGTTACAGTGCTGCTGCGGTGTGTTCAGGTAAAGTTAGGAGTTAGGCCTCAGTATTGCAGCGCTCGTGGAGTGTGAATTTAGCCGCTAGGCCTCAGCCTTCCGATTGACAGAATGTTCATGTAGGCCTTTACCTACTGCTATATTTGGATCTATTAAAAATGTTACCACAATAAAAGTGTGGCCTCACGCTCTTTTTTTTTTCTTCTGTATTAGGGTTCTGGGCGGTTGGGGTTACAATGAATTAGGGTTATAGGGGGTTAGGGTTGTAATAAATTAGAGTTAGGGTTGTAATAAATTAGGGTTATGGTGCTTAGGGTTAGAATATATTAGGGTTAGAATATGTTAGGGTTATGGGGCTTAGGGTTAGAATATATTAGGGTTAGAATATGTTAGGGTTATGGGGCTTAGGGTTAGAATATGTTAGGGTTATGGGGCTTAGGGTTAGAATATATTAGGGTTAGAATATGTTAGGGTTATGGTGCTTAGGGTTAGAATATATTAGGGTTAGAATATGTTAGGGTTATGGGGCTTAGGGTTAGAATATGTTAGGGTTAGAATATGTTAGGGTTATGGGGCTTAGGGTTAGAATATGTTAGGGTTATGGGGCTTAGGGTTAGAATATGTTAGGGTTAGAATATGTTAGGGTTATGGTGCTTAGGGTTAGAATATGTTAGGGTTATGGGGCTTAGGGTTAGAATATGTTAGGGTTAGAATATGTTAGGGTTATGGTGCTTAGGGTTAGAATATGTTAGGGTTAGGAGGTTTAGAGTTAGAATAAATTAGGGTTGGGGGGTCTTAGGGCTGGTGGAGGGCCGGTGTTTGGGGGAATTAGGGCTCGTTAACGGAGCGCCGAGTCGATTCAGGTGCGCCTAACGAGCCGCGCCCGGAGCCCGGGACCCACAAGAGCCGAGCGCCCCACGAGGAGCGCCGATCCGAGTGCGGGGCGCCGGCGACGAAGACCATGCGGCGACAAAGACGCGTGGGAGTCGACTGCGGGAGTCGTCCATTCGCGCAACACACCGCGCGCGCACTGTGCTTTACGCACTCCACAAGGGCGCCCCGCAACACCAGCTAAACTACGCACACGCGCCTCACACACCCGACACGCTCTCGCCCACACTCTCCTCCGACGACACCCACGCCGTTCGCCCCGCTCGCGATACCCTTTCACGACATTATTACACGATAAGCACGCCAAATGCGCCGTTGCCCGTTCGGAGCGCGGCCGGCTCGGCGCGCTTCGAGGAGCGCCGCGAGAAAGGCGCCGTCCGCACGCCGCCCTTTCCGCCTTCACGACACGCGAGGGGGCCTCTCGGAGGCGGGAGAGTGCTTTAACGCTCGCCAGGTTGGCCACGCGCGCGGATTTCGTGCGAGAAACGCGGCGAGAAAACACAACGCGAGCCTGCAGCTGCGCCACGGCTGCACAGCACCGGCCGGGTTGAGTCTACAACGTTCTCATGCGGCGCTTAAGGGCCGCCCCCCTCGCCGCTGAGGGAGGTTCCACAGAACGCTACAGCAGCAGACACACAGTGCTCGCTCCAGCACGCAGCAAAGCAGAACGATGGCAGAAGTCGCTCCCGCCCCAGCCGCCTCGGCGCCCGCCAAGGCCCCCAAGAAGAAGGCGGCCGCCCGCCCCAAGAAGGCCGGCCCCAGCGTCGGCGAGCTTATCGTCAAGGCCGTCTCGGCATCCAAGGAGAGGAGCGGCGTGTCCCTCGCCGCCCTGAAGAAAGCCCTGGCTGCCGGCGGCTACGACGTGGAGAAGAACAACTCTCGCGTTAAGATCGCCGTCAAGAGCCTCGTCACCAAGGGCACTCTGGTGCAGACCAAAGGCACCGGCGCGTCGGGCTCTTTCAAGCTCAACAAGAAGCAGGCCGAGGCCAAGAAGAAGCCGGCCAAGAAGGCTGCTCCTAAAGCCAAGAAGCCCGCCGCCAAGAAACCGGCTGCCGCGAAAAAGCCCAAGAAGGTAGCGGCGAAGAAGCCCGCCGCGGCCAAGAAGTCTCCCAAAAAGGCCAAGAAACCCGCAGCGGCTGCGAAGAAGGCAACCAAGAGCCCCAAGAAGGCGAAGAAGCCGGCGGCTCCCAAGAAAGCCACCAAGAGCCCAAAGAAAGCCAAGGCTGTCAAGCCCAAAGCGGCCAAGCCCAAGGCGGCGAAGCCCAAGAAGGCTGCCCCCAAGAAGAAGTAAACGGTGCCGTTTACCTTCATGTTTTGTTCCTCTCTAACAACGGCTCTTTTAAGAGCCACCCACAGTTTCGTTTCAAAGAGCTTCCTTTGCTATAAACACGTACATATATGTATTCAAAGCATATAACAGTGTCTAATGTGTATGGCGTATGACACTATTTATCGTTGTATGATCATCATTTTAACATACAAATACGGCTCCCATATAAGTAGCTGTCATAGCACAACCACAGCCACTGTAGGTATTCGTTTCATTAGTTTGTTTATTAGTTTATTTCTTTTCCTTTACAACTTTAGATTTATTTGAGCGGGAAGGCATAAGTCTCTGTCTGCAGCAGTAGGTCTCTGTCTCACACACACACAAAGCAGGCAGCACGAGGAGGAGGGGGAGGTGGGGGCCCAAAGCGAGCAGCGGAGGGCGGGCGCTAGCGTTGGACGGCGGACACGCGATTGGCTGTCTCAGCGCCAAGCGTTTACACTGCACGAGGAGGAGGGGGGAGCGGCCGCTAGAGTTCGACGGCGGGGCCGCTATTGGCTGTTGCTGCGCGAGGCTTGCAGCCAATAGGAACGTAGGCGCTTTTGCTTTATCAACAGCGCCCGGGAGCCTCCTCGCTTTATTTCAGCTTTGTTCAGCGAACACAACTGACCTGCATCATGAGCGGAAGAGGCAAAACCGGCGGCAAGGCTAGGGCCAAGGCCAAGACTCGCTCTTCCCGCGCTGGGCTGCAGTTCCCCGTGGGCCGTGTGCACAGGCTCCTGCGCAAAGGAAACTACGCAGAGCGTGTTGGCGCCGGTGCCCCCGTCTACCTTGCCGCCGTGCTGGAGTATCTTACCGCTGAGATTCTCGAGTTGGCCGGCAACGCCGCCCGCGACAACAAGAAGACTCGTATCATCCCCCGTCATCTGCAGCTGGCTGTTCGCAACGACGAGGAGTTGAACAAACTGCTCGGAGGAGTTACCATTGCCCAGGGTGGTGTGCTGCCCAACATTCAGGCTGTGCTTCTCCCCAAGAAGACCGAGAAGGCGGTCAAGGCCAAGTAAATCTCCGCTTCTTTGTCCATACCCAAAGGCTCTTTTAAGAGCCACCCAACTCTACTCAAAAAGTGCTACGTTTCCTCACCAGTAACACAACACGCAGTACATGTAATACACGCAAAATACGTGTAGTGCATATTCTATGAATTCCTTTATCACGTTACGTGATAAAGGAATAAACTAAAATGAAAATAGTATATATAACGCGATGTGTGTCTATATTTATATATATATAGATATGGATATAGATATATATAGATATAGATATATATAGATATATAGATATACACATACATGCACACACTATTATGCTTTTGATCAATGAGTAAAAGCACTAAAACAATTGACAAGATAAATATTTACAAGCTGAAAATACCTAGATATATACACACGGGTGGGTATTATGTTCGTGTGTGCGGAGATAAGTATTGTTGAATAAACAAATGAGAGCGATCAACCTGCATTGCGTTTAGTGTACATAAAACCAGCCTGGACAGCAGTAAGCCGCCACTGTGTTCTAACAGCAGTATTTTGCGGTTCGGAATGACGGCCAATAGCGCGCAAGCTCGATTTTGAAGACGCCCTATCAGACGCTGGCAGCTCCGACACGTCCAATCGGCGACGAGCGGCTCTAAAGCTTAAAAGGGCCGTGAGGAGGCGAGGGAGCGTTATTCTCTTTCAAGAGTTCAGCGCCATGGCAAGAACGAAGCAGACCGCCCGCAAGTCCACCGGTGGCAAGGCCCCGAGGAAGCAGCTGGCCACCAAGGCAGCCCGCAAGAGCGCCCCGGCTACCGGCGGCGTGAAGAAGCCTCACCGTTACAGGCCCGGCACCGTCGCTCTGAGAGAGATCCGTCGCTACCAGAAATCCACTGAGCTGTTGATCCGCAAGCTGCCCTTCCAGCGCCTGGTGCGTGAGATCGCTCAGGACTTCAAGACCGATCTGCGCTTCCAGAGCTCCGCCGTCATGGCTCTGCAGGAGGCAAGCGAGGCGTACTTGGTGGGTCTGTTTGAAGACACTAACCTGTGCGCCATCCACGCCAAGAGAGTCACCATTATGCCTAAGGACATCCAGCTGGCCCGCCGTATCCGCGGAGAGCGCGCTTAAACGGAGCGCTTTGACGTTTTCCCTTAATACCCAACGGCTCTTTTAAGAGCCACCTACCTGTGTCTGTGCCAAAAGAGTTGTTTTTCTACATGCGTTTTATATGCATTTATATATATTATATTTATTATATAAAATTATACATTGTTTTGAGTACACTTAGTACTACTTTTGCATACAACATTCATATATATAATATATACATATATATATATATGTGTATATTATATTCTGTGTATTATATATATTATATTATATGCGTGTGTGTATGTATGTGTATATATATATATATATATATATATTATATATATATGTATGTATACATATATATATTATATATATGTATGTATACATACACACATGCATATAATATATATAATTTATACATTGTTTTGAGTACACTTAGTACTACTTTTTCATACAACATTCATATATATATATATATATATATATATATATATATATATATATATATATATATATATATATATATATATATATATGAATGTTGTATGAAAAAGTAGTACTAAGTGTACTCAAAACAATGTATACATTTAACATAACGTACATTTTATCAATATTTCGCGCCTTTTTAATAGCCAGCAATTACTAGAGCTTACTGCAATGGCTAAATACATAGAAACACACAAGCACAAGATTTATGAGCACATTATCGGTGAAATAATAGAGAAAGGCATCTATATATATTATGTGTGTGTGCGTGAGTACTGAGGGAACTGCTGCATGTAACATTGATGGAGCTTGGATGCCACCGTGTGGTTCAACTGCACCATTGCATGCACTGTTATAAGTTGCAAGAGTTCTGTTATAAGTGTGTGTGTGTGTTGACATAAATTGAACTCTTCTTACTGAAAAAGGCATTGTTTCACTACACGGCGGCATCCATCAGTGTTACATGTGCAATGTAATATATACACACACATTGAAATACTCGGTAATATTGTCATATTCTCTCTAGATATTAATATATACCTAGCTACATATATATATATATCGTGAGGTTTACTTAATTTATAGATTATGGACGTATCATAACAATATCACTTACAATATATTTATATACGCATGTTTTCATGTTTTAAGAGCTCTCTCTCTCTCTCTCTCTCTCTCTCTCTCTCTCTCTCTGTATATATATCTTAAAAATATATAGAAACGTTTTATATATTGTTCATATATACACATATATATGTGTTTGTGTGTGTGTTGTTAAACAGCGCAATTGCATTGATTGAGGCTTAGTACCTTTTCATATGGACATGGAACATAAGACTTACTTCACTTTGTATATATAAGTGTATGTTGAGCTGACTACTTCACGTTTTAAGAGTTGGATGCCACCATGTGGTTAAAGTTCTGTATTGCATTGCTGAAGAATATATCTATATAATTCTTGAGCATATATATTTATTGTTTTTTTCCTTTTTTATGGAAAGGAAATTAGACATTCATGCAAACACACGCACACATATATATTGAGGCAATGTGTGTTTGCAATGTTTGAGCATATCTTGTGGCTGTGTATGAGACTATGTCCAAAACCACATTGACTCGTAAATATAAAGTAAATATCAAATGTAGATATCCCATTTAAACTTTTTATTTGAAATTATTTATTTGGTCCAGGAGATGGCAGCAACGTCACATTCGTTAAATTACATCTTCTCTCTAATTGCAGAGCAAATATTATATGTAATACAGAGAAACTTTGTGGAAAGGTCCAAATTGGCTTGACTCTGGTTTTTCATCTTACTATTGGTAATAATCAATCTAATCAATCTATATTTTCCTGGGACAATATACAATTACCTTTAATACATGTAAATAAATGAAAATATGAATACTACTACTTGTAATGATGATGATGATGATGATAATAATAATCATAATAATGTTAATTACTAAATGACTAATAATAAAATTAATAATTATACATAATATCACCAATCATATAATAACAATAAATTATGAGTAATAAACTCTTAATAGTAAATAAAATGACTACTATTACCATTACTAATAGTAATACAAATTCCTTATATGAACATTTATAATACTACTACTACTCCTACTACTACTACTACTACTACTACTACTACTACTAATAATAATAATAATAATAATAATAATAATAATAATAATAATAATAATAACAATCAGAATGATACTACTAATAATTATTAATAACAAATTATTATTCACTATTTATTAATAAAGCATTATTAATATTTATTATACGTAATCAAATTTACCAACATTAACACTAATATAATTAATGATATTATGGCGTTAATAAAAAAAAAATAATTAAACAAAAAAATAAAATATAATAATAATAAATATTCTTATTCTTATTATAATTTTTATTTTTATTATTATTATGACTTTCTTTGGTATTTGACCATAGGGTGATTTTTTTAGACACGTGTACATGGCACTACTTAGACTTTAGTCTCTCTCTCTCTCTCTCTCTCTCTCTCTCTCTCTCTCTCTCTCTCTCTCTCTACACACACACACACACACACACACACACACATATATATATATATATATATATATATATATATATATATATATATATATATATATATATATATATATATATATATATATATATATATATTATAAAGATATATATTATATGTATATTCTCCGGCCACGGGTGGAGTGTCTGGAGTGCTAGTTTGTTGGCTATCTGGGCTGCTAGCTAGGTGAGTGAAGCTAAATTAGCGATTAGCATGTACCATTAAATTGGCCAAATATACTGCACTAAACTAGCAGGTAGGTGTTCATTCTGTCCCCTGTGTATGTATTTTATATTGTGATTAGTGTATTTAGCCACAGTGTTGTTGAAACTCGCCTACATGAGCGGTTGCTATGGCTTAGCATAGCTTAGCTTAGCTTAGCGTGCGGGTTTGTTTACGTTTTCGTGGTTCACAAAATGGCGGCCATTCCCTTCTCTAGGTCAGAGGTCAGAGGTCACGAGGTACAGCGATTTTGATGTGTAGTTTATTAATGTAATTGCATTAAATTATCTTTTTACGGGGCAAAGTTTAACTGCAATGTCCATTCCCCCACTCTCTAAAAATCTACCGTTTGTGGATATTTGGTTTTCCTTAAATGGCCGCCATTTTGCGTAATTCTGCTCGCTAAATATTGCTTACACAAGTTAAGAGTTACTAAACGTGGAATCAATACATGTTTTTTGGCCGTGCTTTTAATTTCTAACTATTTTGGATAGAAGAATGAAATAATTTTTTGGAGCTAAGGTTAAAGGCAAGATTTAAACCGCTCCTCTCTGACAAGTGAACCAAGTCTTTAGGACACATTTAAATATTTCATCATTGGTATACTTGACTTGAGTCCTAAGAAATAATTAAATCTTTACTAATTATGTCATTGGCGTTCTGTCCAATTGTTAAGGTGTATTTTAAGGTGTGTTAATATGTGTAATAATAATTATAACATGAATAATGTTAATTTGTTGTGTATATATATATATATATATATATATATATATAGTTATATATGAGTTATTTATTTATTTAATGCTATCTCTATGGAAGGTTGAAATAGGTTTAATGTACTGATCTTGTTTTTTGGTGGAGCTTGCAGCCCATCTGCTGGTCGAATGCAGACACTGCAGAGAATTATGAATGAGTGGGTGAGAAAGCAAATCTTTTTACCTGTTTTGAAATGTTTTATTTGTTTACATGATTTTGGATTAGGGGGGCCACATATGGTGGTCTAATACTGTTATTTCACATGGATCAGGAGAAATTTTCACTGAACCAAATATCTTATGTGTAGAGTGAGTGAAAAGGATTGGGGCATAGTGCGAATTATTGACATGAATTCGAATAATAACAAATATTTTATTTGAGTTGTCAATTATTTACAAAGCCCAGCACAATTTTTGAAGTACTTTAGAGGTACACATTAGTAGAAGTTTAATGAACTCTGTAATTGAGTACACTTAGTTTGACGAATACACTTGAAAACTCTTTTCTATTTGATAAAACATACATGAGACACAGTAATCGTGCTTCGTGTGTTCCACAATTTGGGTTTCACAAGGCATATTATTGTCCATGAGAAGACAGGCTTTCTCTGAGAAACCTACTTACTCACTACTACTACTACTACTACTAATAATAATAATAATAATTATTATTATTATTATTATTATTATTATTATTATTATTATTATTATTATTATTATTATTATTATTATGGTAGTTGTTGTTGTTGTTGTATCTTGCAAGATGTTTTTCCCCCCCTTCCATTTGCAAAAGTTGCCCACTGGTGATCCACTAAGCAGTACATATGTTAAGGCATTTCATTTGTTGTATTATTTCTTTTTTGTTTGGGTACATTTGAAGGGACAAAATGAAACAGAAAACAAATGAAACTAACACAAATAAATATAATATAATATATATACATAAAATAATATATATATAAAACACATAAGACATAGAAAAAGAAACCAAAAGATATATGTGAAATGATATGTAATTATATGTATGTTCATGTATTTATTATTATATGTGTGTGGATGTGTGTGTGAGAGTGAGCTTGTGTATATCCATAATATGCTATAATTGATGTTTACCTTTTTTCTCTTTTCCAACCACTTCCTTCAACGTGTCCCAGCATTTATTTTGTATGCATGAAAAGATATTAATATTAAGACATTTTAAACATAATAAATGTATTAATAATGTTATGTAATGCTATCTCCATGTAACATTGACATAGGTTTAATGTACTGATCTTGTAAATTGTTGTTTTGTCTTTGTTTGTGTGTGGTTTGACAGACAGTTCTAAGGGAGATGTTTTTTGGTGGAGCTTGGAGTCCATCTGCTGGTCGAAGGAATACACTGCAGAGATTTATGAATGAGTGAGTGAGAATACAAATCTTTTGACCTGTTTTGAAATTTTATTTGTTTACATGAATTTGGATTACGAGGGCCACATATGGTTGTCTAATTGTGTTAGTTCACATGGATCAAGAGAGTTTTTAACTGCAATATTATATGTGTAGCGAAGTGAGCGAAATGGCTCGGGTCTGAGAGGGAATGACGGATTGAAATTCAAATATTAACAACTATTTAATTTGAGTTGTAATGTATTTGCTACTCCCAGCACCATTTATGAAGTACTTTAGAGGTACGCATTAGTAGACGTTTAGTGAACTCCGTAATTGAGTACACTTAGTTTGGCGAATACACTTTAACAAATAGCTTATATTTGATCAAACATGCATGAGACACAGTAATCGTGCTTCGTGTGTGCCACATTTTGGATTTCACACGGCAGATTATTATCCATGAGAAGACAGGCTGTCTCTGAGAAACATACTTACTCACTACTACTACTACTACTACTACTACTAATAAATATTATTATTATTATGGTTATTTATTCGACTGTTCCAACACTCTGTGATTTAGAGCTTATTGTGTTACATTACGACAGGTTTCTGACCCATAGTTTATTTCAAGAGATGGCCTACAAATGTGTACTTTTCCTCACAATTTGATTAGGGCATTTGTCTTTTATATATTATCATATAAAGATAATAGAATGAGATTCCTTTATTCAGTTGGTTAACACGATCCGCATATATGGCTACAACTTTATAATAAAGAGCAGAGGATCTTGCCCCCTTCCATTTGCAAATGTTGCCCACTGATGATCCACTAAGCCTGAAATATGTTAAAGCAGGATTTTTTGCCGTGTTATTTTTTGTTGTAGGAAATTTGAAGGGACAATACGAAACATAAACCAAAAAAAAACATAACAAGAATAACTCTAATAAAATGTATATACCTAAAATAATCTATATATATATAAATATAAATATATATATATATATATATATAAACCAAAAAAGAAATAGAAAAATGAACAAGAAAAGATTATACACAGCTCCTATGTTAGAACCCAAAACATGATTCATTCCGCCCTAGTATTTTTGATTGACAAAACATACTAAATATATGTATACATTTCTTTAATGCTATCTCCATGTAACATTGAAATAGGTTTAATGTACTGATCTTGTAAATTGTTGTTTTGTCTCTGTTTGTGTGTGGTTTGACAGACAATTCTAGGGGAGGTGTTTTTTGGGTGGAGCTTGGAGTCCATCTGCTGGTCGAAGGAATACACTGCAGAGATTTGTAAATGAGTGAGTGAGAATACAAATCTTTCTACCTGCTTTTGTAATGTTTTATTTGTTTACATGATTTTGGATTATGAGGGCCACATATGGTTGTGTAGTAGTGTTCATTTCTTATGGATCAAGAGGGTTATTATTAACTGATATAATTATTTTATGTGTAAAGTGAGAAAAAAGGATTTGAGCATATTCCGAAAGATTGTTAGAAAATAAATCAACCTCCCAGCACAATTTTCAAAGTACTTCCGAAGTACACATTAGTAGAAGTTTAATGAACTCCGTAAATACATACACCTAGTTTGACGAATGCACTTTACAAAATGGCTTATATTTGATAAAACGTACATGATACACATTAATCGTCCTTTTTGTGGTCCACACGTTGAATTTCTCAAGGATTATTATTATTAATATTTTTATTAGATTTATTTACTTTTTGTTTTATTGAGTATTTGGGTTTGTACTGCTACTACATGTCTCTTGAGCGATAACACTGGGATTTAGAGATGATGTATTGATATATATTACGACAATATTTATTAAGCTTTTTATTTTTTGGCTGAATATAGGCTTTGTACAACACTCAAACCAACTACTAAAACCAACAAATGAACAAACACACAGCGAAATGTTTTTGTAAGTTGCCCTCCGTTTGTTTGGTGAGGGGAAAATATTCAAATGTCCCACGCGGTTCAGTGCTTCATAAAGTCGGTCTGGCAATATGTAATATTCAGCATTCATTGGTGTAAGATATCTACAGTTATTACTTTCAAGCAGATACGGTTTATAATCAGTCTTTCTGTAGCGCTCTAGCGTGCGGGGGCGGTGCGGACGGCCTCACCGCGAGGGGCCACCCAGCTGCTTTGTACTGGGCTCCGCCTCTCTGTCTTCAACTAGGTCCGGTAGAGTAGAATATCAGGCGCCGGCCGGCCGCTCTAACTTCATTCTTTCTCTTCTCGTCGACAGGGAGCAAGAGCAGCAACGATGTCCGGCCGAGGAAAAGGAGGCAAGGGGCTCGGGAAAGGAGGCGCCAAGCGTCACCGCAAAGTTCTTCGCGATAACATCCAGGGCATCACCAAGCCCGCTATCCGCCGTCTTGCGCGTCGTGGTGGCGTCAAGCGTATCTCCGGTCTGATCTACGAGGAGACCCGCGGTGTGCTGAAAGTGTTCCTGGAGAACGTGATCAGAGACGCCGTCACCTACACCGAGCACGCCAAGAGAAAGACCGTCACCGCCATGGATGTGGTGTACGCCCTGAAACGCCAGGGACGCACTCTGTACGGATTCGGAGGTTAAACGCTCGTCTAGAACAACGCAAACAACAACGGCTCTTTTAAGAGCCACCCACAAATCCACCCAAAGACAAGTTTTCCGTGTTTGAATAAGATACAGTAGTTGAATAACACTAAATTTCCCTATATAAAACGTCCCACTGCCCGTGAATTACCAGATAAAGTGTGGAAATGCACTATGAAAGATATATTTAAGGATATCAGTATTATTGCGTGTGTGTGTACGCTATATATTTATAGATAATTTATACATATATGCCTACCAGTGTGTGTGTGTATGTATACGCACGTGTTATTAAAGAATAGATTTTCATCATATAAATATCAGAGTCTGGGAATAAGAAGCGTCAGCGTAAAGCCAATTATTGTATGAGTTTTAGGTAGTTTTAGAGGACCGCCGTAGGATCTCCCGGCCATTCAACTGAACCAGACATTAGTTTACACGAAGGCAAAGTGATGAATAAACATACAGGCGCGCGTTTGTGCGCGCTCACAAAGCGCATATGTCTTTATTTGTCCGCTTCTAAGCTAACGCATATGAAGCGTCAATTTTTACAAGGTATAAAACGGTCTTAAACTTAGTCCACTTAGTCCTACACGGGGGCCTTCGCCGCTGTGTGCGCGGGAAGGCACACAAAGAGCAGGCTGCAGCAGCGGGTGGAGGGTGGAGGGGGGGGGGGGGGGGCGGGGTATTACAGTGGAGCGAGCTGTGTTTGTCCAATGGTGGTTTGACGGCATTCGAAAGGCGTGACTCATGTTAATTAGACTAGCAGAGTGTAAATAACGTGGGGGTTAGTCGCCTCCCCCTCATTCTTCAGTCTAACTCGAAGACGAGCAGGATGCCTGAGCCAGCAAAGTCCGCCCCGAAGAAGGGCTCCAAGAAGGCCGTCACCAAGACCGCCGGCAAGGGAGGCAAGAAGCGCAGAAAGTCCAGGAAGGAGAGCTACGCCATCTACGTCTACAAGGTGCTGAAGCAGGTCCACCCCGACACCGGAATCTCCTCAAAGGCGATGGGTATCATGAACTCCTTCGTGAACGACATCTTCGAGCGCATCGCCGGTGAGTCTTCCCGCCTGGCTCACTACAACAAGCGTTCCACCATCACCTCCAGGGAGATCCAGACCGCCGTGCGCCTGCTTCTGCCCGGCGAGCTGGCCAAGCACGCCGTCTCCGAGGGAACAAAGGCCGTCACCAAGTACACCAGCTCCAAGTAAAGAGCGAACCCGCTCCGATCAAACCCAACGGCTCTTTTAAGAGCCACCCACGTTTTCCACTAAAGAGCAGCGTTCCGTGTCCCTTTTCTAATGTGTTTTGGAAAAGAAAAAAAAAACATTAAGTATTCATATACGTAGTGTGTGTGTGTGTGTATTGTAGTGAATGTGTATATTTATATGTATAAAAATAATAAATAAAATTGTGAACATATATATATATATATATATATATATATGATATATTAGATATGTATATGTATATTAGATATGTATATAGATATATATATATATGTATATAGAGATATATATATATATATGTATATAGAGATATATATATATATATATATATATATATATGTATATATATAGATATATATATACATATATATATATATATATAGATATATATATAGATATAGATATAGATATATAGATATAGATATAGAGATATAGATATAGATATATAGATATAGATATAGATATATAGATAGAAGAAATGGAAGGCGCATGATTCCCCATTATGTGCTGGGCTATGCAGTGACTAGTGACACTAGTGACCAGTACATAGGTGGTCAATAAATCACACAAATAGTACATAAGAGGTGGTACAGCACAAAGTGTGTATAAGAGATTATGCTATTCATGGGGAAGTGACATATTGCACAACGTCTATGCCTAGAGGAGATCAAAGTACACATATGTATGTACACATTAGCCACGTGCAAAGTGCTATAATTACTATAGTGCTAGATTATTATAGTGCTATAATTAAAGAACAGTTGAGCTTACCTAGTAGTAACACAATCCCAATGATAAGCGTGTAACTGCTCTGCCCTATGACACATACTGTGACAAACTCTGTTGTAATTTGTTTCAAGAAAATACAGCCAATGAATCTAGACATACACCAAAACTAGCTCCTAGTGAGCTGCATATAAACATGTGATTAGAAATCATATGTCGCTATGAATGATTAATGTTAAATGTAACCTATTTGTGGTGTTACAAACTTTTTTCTGCATCCATAAACAGAAAATCAGCTGTAAGCCACACAAAACACACCCTACACGACTGTTGGTCCAACATCTGAGCTTCCACACCTGATGCTGCTAACGAGAGCCGCGTGTGAACGATAGAGCCAGGTGTGCTTCGTCTTACAAAGGCATAAATAAGCCCCCTCCCAGGTCAGCAAGCGAGACCCCAATTTTGGCGTCATGTTTGTCTTAACAGGCAGCAAGTAGAACCAGATCAGGGTAGTAAAGCAACACGCTTACTGTTTGGAGTAGAAATTTAGCTTATTATGCTGCTGCACACAGCTAGGCCTCAGAGTTCTACAGGTGCTGGTGGTTTAGGTATATTGATAAGTTAGGCCTCAGTTATGTAGTGTTTCTGCAGTGTTTTTAGGTCTATTTATATGTTAGGCCTGAGTAATATAGTGCTTCTGCAGTGTTTTTAGGTATATTGATAAGTTAGGCCTCAGTTATGTAGTGTTTCTGCAGTGTTTTTAGGTCTATTTATATGTTAGGCCTGAGTAATATAGTGCTTCTGCAGTGTTTTTAGGTATATTGATAAGTTAGGCATCAGTTATGTAGTGCTGCTGCAGCATTTTCAGGTATATTTATATGTTAGGTCTCATAAATATACCTGCACACACTGCAGCAGCACTACATTACTATGTTACGCCTGAGTATCATAGTGCTGCTTCAGTGTGTGCAGGTATATTTCTACGTTAGGCCTGTCTGTCATAGTGTTGCTGCAGCGTGTGCAGGTGTATTTAGAAGCTAGGCCTCAGTTCATCGGGTGCTGGTGGAATGCGTACGTGTAAGAGCCGCAGCTAGCCAACAAGGTTCTACAGCAGGTAGAGTGAGCGCGCAGGTAAAAGTAGGCACTAGGCCTCAGTGTTACAGTGCTGCTTCAGTGTGTTCAGGTTAATTTAGGAGCTAGGCCTCAGTAATATGGTGCTGCTGCAGTGTTTTTTTAGTTATATTTATATGTTAGGCCTCAGTAGTATATACCTGCACACACTGCAGCAGCACTATAAGTTAGGGCTGAGTATCATAGTGCTGCTGCAGTGTGTGCAGGTACATTTAGGTGCTAGGCCTCAGTTATGTAGTGCTGCCGCAGAGTTTTCGTGTCTATTTGTATGTTAGGCCTGAGCAATATAGTGCTTCTGCAGCGTTTTTAGGTATATTGATTTGTTAGGCCTCAGTATTGTAGTGCTGCTTCAGTGTGTGCAGGTACATTTAGGAGCTAGGCCTCATAAATATACCAAAAAAAAAACACTGCAGCAGCACCATTTTACTATGTTATGCCTCAGTAGAATATACCTGCACACACTGCAGCAGCACTATAAGTTAGGGCTGAGTATCATAGTGCTGCTGCAGTGTGTGCAGGTACATTTAGGAGCTAGGCCTCAGTAATGTAGTGCTGCCGCAGCGTTTTTAAGTATCTTGATAAGTAAGGCCTCAGTTATGTAGTGCTGCCGCAGTGTTTTTAAGTATCTTGATAAGTAAGGCCTCAGTAATGTAGTGCTGCTGCAGTGTTTTTAGGTATCTTGATAAGTAAGGCCTCAGTTATGTAGTGGTTCTGCAGAGTTTTTAGGTATATTGATTTGTTAGGCCTCAGTATTATAGTGCTGCTGCAGTGTGTGCAGGTACATTTAGGAGCTAGGCCTCAGTAATATAGTGCTTCTGCAGCGTATTTAGATCTATTTATATGTTAGGCCTGAGCAATATAGTGCTTCTGCAGCGTATTTAGGTCTATTTATATGTTAGGCCTGAGCAATATAGTGCTTCTGCAGTGTTTTTCGGTGTCCTGATAAGTTAGGCCTCAGTTATGTAGTGCTGCTGCAGAGTTTTTAGGTATATTGATTTGTTAGGCCTCAGTATTGTAGTGCTGCTTCAGTGTGTGCAGGTACATTTAGGAGCTAGGCCTCATAAATATACCCCCCAAAAAAACACTGCAGCAGCACCATTTTACTATGTTATGCCTCAGTAGTATATACCTGCACACACTGCAGCAGCACTAAGTTAGGGCTGAGTATCATAGTGCTGCTGCAGTGTGTGCAGGTACATTTAGGAGCTAGGCCTCAGTAATGTAGTGCTGCTGCAGCGTTTTTAAGTATCTTGATAAGTAAGGCCTCAGTTATGTAGTGCTGCCGCAGTGTTTTCTGGTCTATTTCTAAGTAAGGCCTCAGTAATGTAGTGCTGCTGCAGTGTTTTTAGGTATCCTGATAAGTTAGGCCTCAGTAATGTAGTGCTGCTGCAGTGTTTTTAGGTATCTTGATAAGTAAGGCCTCAGTTATGTAGTGGTTCTGCAGAGTTTTTAGGTATATTGATTTGTTAGGCCTCAGTATTATAGTGCTGCTGCAGTGTGTGCAGGTACATTTAGGAGCTAGGCCTCAGTAATATAGTGCTTCTGCAGCGTATTTAGATCTATTTATATGTTAGGCCTGAGCAATATAGTGCTTCTGCAGCGTATTTAGGTCTATTTATATGTTAGGCCTGAGCAATATAGTGCTTCTGCAGTGTTTTTCGGTGTCCTGATAAGTTAGGCCTCAGTTATGTAGTGCTGCTGCAGCGTGTGCAGGTGTATTTAGAAGCTAGGCCTCAGAGTTCTACGGGTGCTTGTGGAACGCGTACGCGTAAGAGCCGCAGCTAGGCAACGAGGTTCTACAGCAGGTAGAGTGAGCGCGCAGGTAAAAGTAGGCACTAGGCCTCAGTATTATAGTGCTGCTGCAGTGTTTTTTTTTTTAGTTATATTTATATGTTAGGCCTCAGTAGTATATACCTGCACACACTGCAGCAGCACTATAAGTTAGGGCTGAGTATCATAGTGCTGCTGCAGTGTGTGCAGGTACATTTAGGAGCTAGGCCTCATAAATATACCAAAAAAAAAACACTGCAGCAGCACCATTTTACTATGTTATGCCTCAGTAGAATACACCTGCACACACTGCAGCAGCACTAAGTTAGGGCTGAGTATCATAGTGCTGCTGCAGTGTGTGCAGGTACATTTAGGAGCTAGGCCTCTGTAATGTAGTGCTGCTGCAGCGTTTTTAAGTATCTTGATAAGTAAGGCCTCAGTAATGTAGTGCTGCCGCAGTGTTTTTAGGTATCTTGATAAGTAAGGGCTCAGTTATGTAGTGCTGCCGCAGTGTTTTTAGGTATCTTGATAAGTAAGGGCTCAGTTATGTAGTGCTGCTGCAGTGTTTTTAGGTATCTTGATAAGTAAGGCCTCAGTTATGTAGTGCTGCCGCAGTGTTTTTAAGTATCTTGATAAGTAAGGCCTCAGTTATGTAGTGGTTCTGCAGTGTTTTTAGGTATATTGATTTGTTAGGCCTCAGTATTATAGTGCTGATTCAGTGTGTGCAGGTACATTTAGGAGCTAGGCCTCATATAAATAACCAAAAAAAAACACTGCAGAGCACCATTTTACTATGTTATGCCTCAGTAGAATATACCTGCACACACTGCAGCAGCACTATAAGTTAGGGCTGAGTATCATAGGGCTGCTGCAGTGTGTGCAGGTACATTTAGGAGCTAGGCCTCAGTAATATAGTGCTTCTGCAGTGTTTTCAGGTCTATTTAGATGTTAGCCCTGAGCAATATAGTGCTTCTGCAGCGTATTTAGGTCTATTTATATGTTAGGCCTGAGCAATATAGTGCTTCTGCAGTGTTTTTCGGTGTCTTGATAAGTTAGGCCTCAGTTATGTAGTGCTGCTGCAGCGTGCGCAGGTGTATTTAGAAGCTAGGCCTCAGAGTTCTACGGGTGCTTGTGGAACGCGTACGCGTAAGAGCCGCAGCTAGGCAACGAGGTTCTACAGCAGGTAGAGTGAGCGCGCAGGTAAAAGTAGGCACTAGGCCTCAGTGTTACAGTGCTGCTGCGGTGTGTTCAGGTAAAGTTAGGAGTTAGGCCTCAGTATTGCAGCGCTCGTGGAGTGTGAATTTAGCCGCTAGGCCTCAGCCTTCCGATTGACAGAATGTTCATGTAGGCCTTTACCTACTGCTATATTTGGATCTATTAAAAATGTTACCACAATAAAAGTGTGGCCTCACGCTCTTTTTTTTTTCTTCTGTATTAGGGTTCTGGGCGGTTGGGGTTACAATGAATTAGGGTTATAGGGGGTTAGGGTTGTAATAAATTAGAGTTAGGGTTGTAATAAATTAGGGTTATGGTGCTTAGGGTTAGAATATATTAGGGTTAGAATATGTTAGGGTTATGGGGCTTAGGGTTAGAATATATTAGGGTTAGAATATGTTAGGGTTATGGGGCTTAGGGTTAGAATATGTTAGGGTTATGGGGCTTAGGGTTAGAATATATTAGGGTTAGAATATGTTAGGGTTATGGTGCTTAGGGTTAGAATATATTAGGGTTAGAATATGTTAGGGTTATGGGGCTTAGGGTTAGAATATGTTAGGGTTAGAATATGTTAGGGTTATGGGGCTTAGGGTTAGAATATGTTAGGGTTATGGGGCTTAGGGTTAGAATATGTTAGGGTTAGAATATGTTAGGGTTATGGTGCTTAGGGTTAGAATATGTTAGGGTTAGGAGGTTTAGAGTTAGAATAAATTAGGGTTGGGGGGTCTTAGGGCTGGTGGAGGGCCGGTGTTTGGGGGAATTAGGGCTCGTTAACGGAGCGCCGAGTCGATTCAGGTGCGCCTAACGAGCCGCGCCCGGAGCCCGGGACCCACAAGAGCCGAGCGCCCCACGAGGAGCGCCGATCCGAGTGCGGGGCGCCGGCGACGAAGACCAGGCGGCGACAAAGACGCGTGGGAGTCGACTGCGGGAGTCGTCCATTCGCGCAACACACCGCGCGCGCACTGTGCTTTACGCACTCCACAAGGGCGCCCCGCAACACCAGCTAAACTACGCACACGCGCCTCACACACCCGACACGCTCTCGCCCACACTCTCCTCCGACGACACCCACGCCGTTCGCCCCGCTCGCGATACCCTTTCACGACATTATTACACGATAAGCACGCCAAATGCGCCGTTGCCCGTTCGGAGCGCGGCCGGCTCGGCGCGCTTCGAGGAGCGCCGCGAGAAAGGCGCCGTCCGCACGCCGCCCTTTCCGCCTTCACGACACGCGAGGGGGCCTCTCGGAGGCGGGAGAGTGCTTTAACGCTCGCCAGGTTGGCCACGCGCGCGGATTTCGTGCGAGAAACGCGGCGAGAAAACACAACGCGAGCCTGCAGCTGCGCCACGGCTGCACAGCACCGGCCGGGTTGAGTCTACAACGTTCTCATGCGGCGCTTAAGGGCCGCCCCCCTCGCCGCTGAGGGAGGTTCCACAGAACGCTACAGCAGCAGACACACAGTGCTCGCTCCAGCACGCAGCAAAGCAGAACGATGGCAGAAGTCGCTCCCGCCCCAGCCGCCTCGGCGCCCGCCAAGGCCCCCAAGAAGAAGGCGGCCGCCCGCCCCAAGAAGGCCGGCCCCAGCGTCGGCGAGCTTATCGTCAAGGCCGTCTCGGCATCCAAGGAGAGGAGCGGCGTGTCCCTCGCCGCCCTGAAGAAAGCCCTGGCTGCCGGCGGCTACGACGTGGAGAAGAACAACTCTCGCGTTAAGATCGCCGTCAAGAGCCTCGTCACCAAGGGCACTCTGGTGCAGACCAAAGGCACCGGCGCGTCGGGCTCTTTCAAGCTCAACAAGAAGCAGGCCGAGGCCAAGAAGAAGCCGGCCAAGAAGGCTGCTCCTAAAGCCAAGAAGCCCGCCGCCAAGAAACCGGCTGCCGCGAAAAAGCCCAAGAAGGTAGCGGCGAAGAAGCCCGCCGCGGCCAAGAAGTCTCCCAAAAAGGCCAAGAAACCCGCAGCGGCTGCGAAGAAGGCAACCAAGAGCCCCAAGAAGGCGAAGAAGCCGGCGGCTCCCAAGAAAGCCACCAAGAGCCCAAAGAAAGCCAAGGCTGTCAAGCCCAAAGCGGCCAAGCCCAAGGCGGCGAAGCCCAAGAAGGCTGCCCCCAAGAAGAAGTAAACGGTGCCGTTTACCTTCATGTTTTGTTCCTCTCTAACAACGGCTCTTTTAAGAGCCACCCACAGTTTCGTTTCAAAGAGCTTCCTTTGCTATAAACACGTACATATATGTATTCAAAGCATATAACAGTGTCTAATGTGTATGGCGTATGACACTATTTATCGTTGTATGATCATCATTTTAACATACAAATACGGCTCCCATATAAGTAGCTGTCATAGCACAACCACAGCCACTGTAGGTATTCGTTTCATTAGTTTGTTTATTAGTTTATTTCTTTTCCTTTACAACTTTAGATTTATTTGAGCGGGAAGGCATAAGTCTCTGTCTGCAGCAGTAGGTCTCTGTCTCACACACACACAAAGCAGGCAGCACGAGGAGGAGGGGGAGGTGGGGGCCCAAAGCGAGCAGCGGAGGGCGGGCGCTAGCGTTGGACGGCGGACACGCGATTGGCTGTCTCAGCGCCAAGCGTTTACACTGCACGAGGAGGAGGGGGGAGCGGCCGCTAGAGTTCGACGGCGGGGCCGCTATTGGCTGTTGCTGCGCGAGGCTTGCAGCCAATAGGAACGTAGGCGCTTTTGCTTTATCAACAGCGCCCGGGAGCCTCCTCGCTTTATTTCAGCTTTGTTCAGCGAACACAACTGACCTGCATCATGAGCGGAAGAGGCAAAACCGGCGGTAAGGCTAGGGCCAAGGCCAAGACTCGCTCTTCCCGCGCTGGGCTGCAGTTCCCCGTGGGCCGTGTGCACAGGCTCCTGCGCAAAGGAAACTACGCAGAGCGTGTTGGCGCCGGTGCCCCCGTCTACCTTGCCGCCGTGCTGGAGTATCTTACCGCTGAGATTCTCGAGTTGGCCGGCAACGCCGCCCGCGACAACAAGAAGACTCGTATCATCCCCCGTCATCTGCAGCTGGCTGTTCGCAACGACGAGGAGTTGAACAAACTGCTCGGAGGAGTTACCATTGCCCAGGGTGGTGTGCTGCCCAACATTCAGGCTGTGCTTCTCCCCAAGAAGACCGAGAAGGCGGTCAAGGCCAAGTAAATCTCCGCTTCTTTGTCCATACCCAAAGGCTCTTTTAAGAGCCACCCAACTCTACTCAAAAAGTGCTACGTTTCCTCACCAGTAACACAACACGCAGTACATGTAATACACGCAAAATACGTGTAGTGCATATTCTATGAATTCCTTTATCACGTTACGTGATAAAGGAATAAACTAAAATGAAAATAGTATATATAACGCGATGTGTGTCTATATTTATATATATATAGATATGGATATAGATATATATAGATATAGATATATATAGATATATAGATATACACATACATGCACACACTATTATGCTTTTGATCAATGAGTAAAAGCACTAAAACAATTGACAAGATAAATATTTACAAGCTGAAAATACCTAGATATATACACACGGGTGGGTATTATGTTCGTGTGTGCGGAGATAAGTATTGTTGAATAAACAAATGAGAGCGATCAACCTGCATTGCGTTTAGTGTACATAAAACCAGCCTGGACAGCAGTAAGCCGCCACTGTGTTCTAACAGCAGTATTTTGCGGTTCGGAATGACGGCCAATAGCGCGCAAGCTCGATTTTGAAGACGCCCTATCAGACGCTGGCAGCTCCGACACGTCCAATCGGCGACGAGCGGCTCTAAAGCTTAAAAGGGCCGTGAGGAGGCGAGGGAGCGTTATTCTCTTTCAAGAGTTCAGCGCCATGGCAAGAACGAAGCAGACCGCCCGCAAGTCCACCGGTGGCAAGGCCCCGAGGAAGCAGCTGGCCACCAAGGCAGCCCGCAAGAGCGCCCCGGCTACCGGCGGCGTGAAGAAGCCTCACCGTTACAGGCCCGGCACCGTCGCTCTGAGAGAGATCCGTCGCTACCAGAAATCCACTGAGCTGTTGATCCGCAAGCTGCCCTTCCAGCGCCTGGTGCGTGAGATCGCTCAGGACTTCAAGACCGATCTGCGCTTCCAGAGCTCCGCCGTCATGGCTCTGCAGGAGGCAAGCGAGGCGTACTTGGTGGGTCTGTTTGAAGACACTAACCTGTGCGCCATCCACGCCAAGAGAGTCACCATTATGCCTAAGGACATCCAGCTGGCCCGCCGTATCCGCGGAGAGCGCGCTTAAACGGAGCGCTTTGACGTTTTCCCTTAATACCCAACGGCTCTTTTAAGAGCCACCTACCTGTGTCTGTGCCAAAAGAGTTGTTTTTCTACATGCGTTTTATATGCATTTATATATATTATATTTATTATATAAAATTATACATTGTTTTGAGTACACTTAGTACTACTTTTGCATACAACATTCATATATATAATATATACATATATATATATATGTGTATATTATATTCTGTGTATTATATATATTATATTATATGCGTGTGTGTATGTATGTGTATATATATATATATATATATATTATATATATATGTATGTATACATATATATATTATATATATGTATGTATACATACACACATGCATATAATATATATAATTTATACATTGTTTTGAGTACACTTAGTACTACTTTTTCATACAACATTCATATATATATATATATATATATATATATATATATATATATATATATATATATATATATATATATATATATATGAATGTTGTATGAAAAAGTAGTACTAAGTGTACTCAAAACAATGTATACATTTAACATAACGTACATTTTATCAATATTTCGCGCCTTTTTAATAGCCAGCAATTACTAGAGCTTACTGCAATGGCTAAATACATAGAAACACACAAGCACAAGATTTATGAGCACATTATCGGTGAAATAATAGAGAAAGGCATCTATATATATTATGTGTGTGTGCGTGAGTACTGAGGGAACTGCTGCATGTAACATTGATGGAGCTTGGATGCCACCGTGTGGTTCAACTGCACCATTGCATGCACTGTTATAAGTTGCAAGAGTTCTGTTATAAGTGTGTGTGTGTGTTGACATAAATTGAACTCTTCTTACTGAAAAAGGCATTGTTTCACTACACGGCGGCATCCATCAGTGTTACATGTGCAATGTAATATATACACACACATTGAAATACTCGGTAATATTGTCATATTCTCTCTAGATATTAATATATACCTAGCTACATATATATATATATCGTGAGGTTTACTTAATTTATAGATTATGGACGTATCATAACAATATCACTTACAATATATTTATATACGCATGTTTTCATGTTTTAAGAGCTCTCTCTCTCTCTCTCTCTCTCTCTCTCTCTCTCTCTCTCTGTATATATATCTTAAAAATATATAGAAACGTTTTATATATTGTTCATATATACACATATATATGTGTTTGTGTGTGTGTTGTTAAACAGCGCAATTGCATTGATTGAGGCTTAGTACCTTTTCATATGGACATGGAACATAAGACTTACTTCACTTTGTATATATAAGTGTATGTTGAGCTGACTACTTCACGTTTTAAGAGTTGGATGCCACCATGTGGTTAAAGTTCTGTATTGCATTGCTGAAGAATATATCTATATAATTCTTGAGCATATATATTTATTGTTTTTTTCCTTTTTTATGGAAAGGAAATTAGACATTCATGCAAACACACGCACACATATATATTGAGGCAATGTGTGTTTGCAATGTTTGAGCATATCTTGTGGCTGTGTATGAGACTATGTCCAAAACCACATTGACTCGTAAATATAAAGTAAATATCAAATGTAGATATCCCATTTAAACTTTTTATTTGAAATTATTTATTTGGTCCAGGAGATGGCAGCAACGTCACATTCCTTAAATTACATCTTCTCTCTAATTGCAGAGCAAATATTATATGTAATACAGAGAAACTTTGTGGAAAGGTCCAAATTGGCTTGACTCTGGTTTTTCATCTTACTATTGGTAATAATCAATCTAATCAATCTATATTTTCCTGGGACAATATACAATTACCTTTAATACATGTAAATAAATGAAAATATGAATACTACTACTTGTAATGATGATGATGATGATGATAATAATAATCATAATAATGTTAATTACTAAATGACTAATAATAAAATTAATAATTATACATAATATCACCAATCATATAATAACAATAAATTATGAGTAATAAACTCTTAATAGTAAATAAAATGACTACTATTACCATTACTAATAGTAATACAAATTCCTTATATGAACATTTATAATACTACTACTACTCCTACTACTACTACTACTACTACTACTACTACTACTACTAATAATAATAATAATAATAATAATAATAATAATAATAATAATAATAACAATCAGAATGATACTACTAATAATTATTAATAACAAATTATTATTCACTATTTATTAATAAAGCATTATTAATATTTATTATACGTAATCAAATTTACCAACATTAACACTAATATAATTAATGATATTATGGCGTTAATAAAAAAAAAATAATTAAACAAAAAAATAAAATATAATAATAATAAATATTCTTATTCTTATTATAATTTTTATTTTTATTATTATTATGACTTTCTTTGGTATTTGACCATAGGGTGATTTTTTTAGACACGTGTACATGGCACTACTTAGACTTTAGTCTCTCTCTCTCTCTCTCTCTCTCTCTCTCTCTCTCTCTCTCTCTCTCTCTCTCTCTCTCTCTCTACACACACACACACACACACACACACACATATATATATATATATATATATATATATATATATATATATATATATATATATATATATATATATATATTATAAAGATATATATTATATGTATATTCTCCGGCCACGGGTGGAGTGTCTGGAGTGCTAGTTTGTTGGCTATCTGGGCTGCTAGCTAGGTGAGTGAAGCTAAATTAGCGATTAGCATGTACCATTAAATTGGCCAAATATACTGCACTAAACTAGCAGGTAGGTGTTCATTCTGTCCCCTGTGTATGTATTTTATATTGTGATTAGTGTATTTAGCCACAGTGTTGTTGAAACTCGCCTACATGAGCGGTTGCTATGGCTTAGCATAGCTTAGCTTAGCTTAGCGTGCGGGTTTGTTTACGTTTTCGTGGTTCACAAAATGGCGGCCATTCCCTTCTCTAGGTCAGAGGTCAGAGGTCACGAGGTACAGCGATTTTGATGTGTAGTTTATTAATGTAATTGCATTAAATTATCTTTTTACGGGGCAAAGTTTAACTGCAATGTCCATTCCCCCACTCTCTAAAAATCTACCGTTTGTGGATATTTGGTTTTCCTTAAATGGCCGCCATTTTGCGTAATTCTGCTCGCTAAATATTGCTTACACAAGTTAAGAGTTACTAAACGTGGAATCAATACATGTTTTTTGGCCGTGCTTTTAATTTCTAACTATTTTGGATAGAAGAATGAAATAATTTTTTGGAGCTAAGGTTAAAGGCAAGATTTAAACCGCTCCTCTCTGACAAGTGAACCAAGTCTTTAGGACACATTTAAATATTTCATCATTGGTATACTTGACTTGAGTCCTAAGAAATAATTAAATCTTTACTAATTATGTCATTGGCGTTCTGTCCAATTGTTAAGGTGTATTTTAAGGTGTGTTAATATGTGTAATAATAATTATAACATGAATAATGTTAATTTGTTGTGTATATGGGTCAAAGACGTGACGCTTGATTTTTGTGTCCGACTGAACTTTTTACCTATTAATAAACATTAAAATGATTAAAATTATAACATGTATGTCCAACACCTCCTTTATACATATGCCCACTCTTATTTCTTTAAACGTGTTGGCTATTGGCCATTTTCTGTCATCTGAAGTGTGAAAACATCATGTGGGGCGACCGTCCGGCCTTGACTTCTGTTTGGACAACTGGTTTTAAATCAAATTAAAGTAATTTAAATAAAATCCTTACCCTAATTGGCATAATTTTAAACTTGTTTTGCATTTATTGACAAAATTATGAAACATTTGTACACACATTTCAATCATAATAAACAAACAAATCTTGTCCGAATATCTTAATTGTCTGAAATATCATCTGGGGCGACCATCAAGAAAATACAATTAAGGGACTTTTATTTTGACAATCATCTTAAAGAAGATGTTGCATCAGCCAGCCTCATGGTGAGGGTCCCACAGAGACAACTTGCAGGTGAGAAGTCACTCTCATTTTTACAAATAAATTCTTTTTAAAACTGCTGCAGTGTATACGTCACATTTTGATATCATGTGGGGCGACCAACCTAAAACTGTAAATAATAAGTTTTATATGCAAATCTTTATTTTTAATGTAAATTTGTCAGTGATATGTGGTAAGAAGTAGCTAGCTTGGGTTCTATAGCTAAGCATTAGCCTGTTATATTTGATTAATCTTGAAAAAATCATCTGGGGCGACCGAGCATCATGTGGGGCTACCACCACTGATTGCTTAAATGATAGAAAACACATTCTGTATTTGTAGTTTCTGTATGCAAATGTTTTCATTTATTATATGCATTTAGTTGTTTTAAATAACTTTCTATATTTTAACATATAATTTCTCTAGAATTCAATAATTTCCATCCTACTTCAGAGATGACTAAGCTTACTTTTTTTATTATTTTGTTTTAATCAGAGAAATACGTGAATATTAAGCATTCATTCTACTTTTTCAATTCCTTTTCTAACTCTGTGTATGTTTAACTATATAACTTTTTTCTAGATGGCCCCACTAACAAGCAAAGAAAAGACTGCTCGCTATAGGCAGCGGATCAATGCAGATCCTGTAGCAAGAGCTGACTATCTTGCCAGGAAAAAAGAAAGGTAAAATGTATTATATAAAATGTAATATCACATATGTATGTTATTTTGGCCACCAGAATCAGTGACAGTATACTAATGTCAATAATTTGTTATACAATAATTAGTTTAAGCTACCAGAGAAGAAAGCAAAAGGGCACAATTAGATACATTAAGTCAGGTGAACTATCAGTGAGAGAGAGGAAGAAACAGAAAGCCAAGTGGAAGGCTGCGTCAAAAGATTAAGTTAAGTTTAAGTCAAAAGTTTAAGTGATTAATGAAATTAAAATGTCCAAGTGTTTAATGCATGAGTATTGAAAATATATGATGTCAATGTGTCAAATGAAATAGTGAGGAAACTGTTAATGTTATGATGTTTATGTGTCAAATGATATGGATATGCTGATTCTTCATAAAATTTCATTAAATGTGTTTTAACTATCAAAATTATTGAATTGTCTTAATTGCCTGCTGTTTTTCATCATGTGGGGCGACCACCTGTCATGTGGGGTAACCAACGATATTCAATTCTGTAGTAAATTCAAAAAATAATGTCTGCCCATTTTGGTTGAAATATAATTCATTGGTATAACATGAATAAGTGGATACTATATCTACACATTTTGAATCAGTTTTATGGATTATATGAGTAAAAAAAAAATTTAATTGCTTTATTATGGTGACACTGCCATTATAGATAAAATGTATTTAACATCATTTGCAATAAATGAAAGGACACATGAGTATATCTTTCTTAAACAGCTCAATTAATCACTGATACTTATTAAAATATAAGTTATGTTAAGGAAATCTATTAATTTTAAGAAAAATTACGGTCGCCCCAAATGACTTTTTTAAGGTTGTTGCCCTATTCATTTGTGTTTAAAAGCACTAAAATATCTTTGTTTGAAGTTTTCACACACATGCATGTGTAAAATACATTCCAAATGTTTAGAAAATTGCCAAATATATTATTATTTTAAGTATTTTAAAAATGGGCCTCTCAAAGGCCTTATACGTCTTTGACCCACATATATATATATATATATATATATATATATATATATATAGTTATATATGAGTTATTTATTTATTTAATGCTATCTCTATGGAAGGTTGAAATAGGTTTAATGTACTGATCTTGTTTTTTGGTGGAGCTTGCAGCCCATCTGCTGGTCGAATGCAGACACTGCAGAGAATTATGAATGAGTGGGTGAGAAAGCAAATCTTTTTACCTGTTTTGAAATGTTTTATTTGTTTACATGATTTTGGATTAGGGGGGCCACATATGGTGGTCTAATACTGTTATTTCACATGGATCAGGAGAAATTTTCACTGAACCAAATATCTTATGTGTAGAGTGAGTGAAAAGGATTGGGGCATAGTGCGAATTATTGACATGAATTCGAATAATAACAAATATTTTATTTGAGTTGTCAATTATTTACAAAGCCCAGCACAATTTTTGAAGTACTTTAGAGGTACACATTAGTAGAAGTTTAATGAACTCTGTAATTGAGTACACTTAGTTTGACGAATACACTTGAAAACTCTTTTCTATTTGATAAAACATACATGAGACACAGTAATCGTGCTTCGTGTGTTCCACAATTTGGGTTTCACAAGGCATATTATTGTCCATGAGAAGACAGGCTTTCTCTGAGAAACCTACTTACTCACTACTACTACTACTACTACTAATAATAATAATAATAATAATTATTATTATTATTATTATTATTATTATTATTATTATTATTATTATTATTATTATTATGGTAGTTGTTGTTGTTGTTGTATCTTGCAAGATGTTTTTCCCCCCCTTCCATTTGCAAAAGTTGCCCACTGGTGATCCACTAAGCAGTACATATGTTAAGGCATTTCATTTGTTGTATTATTTCTTTTTTGTTTGGGTACATTTGAAGGGACAAAATGAAACAGAAAACAAATGAAACTAACACAAATAAATATAATATAATATATATACATAAAATAATATATATATAAAACACATAAGACATAGAAAAAGAAACCAAAAGATATATGTGAAATGATATGTAATTATATGTATGTTCATGTATTTATTATTATATGTGTGTGGATGTGTGTGTGAGAGTGAGCTTGTGTATATCCATAATATGCTATAATTGATGTTTACCTTTTTTCTCTTTTCCAACCACTTCCTTCAACGTGTCCCAGCATTTATTTTGTATGCATGAAAAGATATTAATATTAAGACATTTTAAACATAATAAATGTATTAATAATGTTATGTAATGCTATCTCCATGTAACATTGACATAGGTTTAATGTACTGATCTTGTAAATTGTTGTTTTGTCTTTGTTTGTGTGTGGTTTGACAGACAGTTCTAAGGGAGATGTTTTTTGGTGGAGCTTGGAGTCCATCTGCTGGTCGAAGGAATACACTGCAGAGATTTATGAATGAGTGAGTGAGAATACAAATCTTTTGACCTGTTTTGAAATTTTATTTGTTTACATGAATTTGGATTACGAGGGCCACATATGGTTGTCTAATTGTGTTAGTTCACATGGATCAAGAGAGTTTTTAACTGCAATATTATATGTGTAGCGAAGTGAGCGAAATGGCTCGGGTCTGAGAGGGAATGACGGATTGAAATTCAAATATTAACAACTATTTAATTTGAGTTGTAATGTATTTGCTACTCCCAGCACAATTTATGAAGTACTTTAGAGGTACGCATTAGTAGACGTTTAGTGAACTCCGTAATTGAGTACACTTAGTTTGGCGAATACACTTTAACAAATAGCTTATATTTGATCAAACATGCATGAGACACAGTAATCGTGCTTCGTGTGTGCCACATTTTGGATTTCACACGGCAGATTATTATCCATGAGAAGACAGGCTGTCTCTGAGAAACATACTTACTCACTACTACTACTACTACTACTACTACTAATAAATATTATTATTATTATGGTTATTTATTCGACTGTTCCAACACTCTGTGATTTAGAGCTTATTGTGTTACATTACGACAGGTTTCTGACCCATAGTTTATTTCAAGAGATGGCCTACAAATGTGTACTTTTCCTCACAATTTGATTAGGGCATTTGTCTTTTATATATTATCATATAAAGATAATAGAATGAGATTCCTTTATTCAGTTGGTTAACACGATCCGCATATATGGCTACAACTTTATAATAAAGAGCAGAGGATCTTGCCCCCTTCCATTTGCAAATGTTGCCCACTGATGATCCACTAAGCCTGAAATATGTTAAAGCAGGATTTTTTGCCGTGTTATTTTTTGTTGTAGGAAATTTGAAGGGACAATACGAAACATAAACCAAAAAAAAACATAACAAGAATAACTCTAATAAAATGTATATACCTAAAATAATCTATATATATATAAATATAAATATATATATATATATATATAAACCAAAAAAGAAATAGAAAAATGAACAAGAAAAGATTATACACAGCTCCTATGTTAGAACCCAAAACATGATTCATTCCGCCCTAGTATTTTTGATTGACAAAACATACTAAATATATGTATACATTTCTTTAATGCTATCTCCATGTAACATTGAAATAGGTTTAATGTACTGATCTTGTAAATTGTTGTTTTGTCTCTGTTTGTGTGTGGTTTGACAGACAATTCTAGGGGAGGTGTTTTTTGGGTGGAGCTTGGAGTCCATCTGCTGGTCGAAGGAATACACTGCAGAGATTTGTAAATGAGTGAGTGAGAATACAAATCTTTCTACCTGCTTTTGTAATGTTTTATTTGTTTACATGATTTTGGATTATGAGGGCCACATATGGTTGTGTAGTAGTGTTCATTTCTTATGGATCAAGAGGGTTATTATTAACTGATATAATTATTTTATGTGTAAAGTGAGAAAAAAGGATTTGAGCATATTCCGAAAGATTGTTAGAAAATAAATCAACCTCCCAGCACAATTTTCAAAGTACTTCCGAAGTACACATTAGTAGAAGTTTAATGAACTCCGTAAATACATACACCTAGTTTGACGAATGCACTTTACAAAATGGCTTATATTTGATAAAACGTACATGATACACATTAATCGTCCTTTTTGTGGTCCACACGTTGAATTTCTCAAGGATTATTATTATTAATATTTTTATTAGATTTATTTACTTTTTGTTTTATTGAGTATTTGGGTTTGTACTGCTACTACATGTCTCTTGAGCGATAACACTGGGATTTAGAGATGATGTATTGATATATATTACGACAATATTTATTAAGCTTTTTATTTTTTGGCTGAATATAGGCTTTGTACAACACTCAAACCAACTACTAAAACCAACAAATGAACAAACACACAGCGAAATGTTTTTGTAAGTTGCCCTCCGTTTGTTTGGTGAGGGGAAAATATTCAAATGTCCCACGCGGTTCAGTGCTTCATAAAGTCGGTCTGGCAATATGTAATATTCAGCATTCATTGGTGTAAGATATCTACAGTTATTACTTTCAAGCAGATACGGTTTATAATCAGTCTTTCTGTAGCGCTCTAGCGTGCGGGGGCGGTGCGGACGGCCTCACCGCGAGGGGCCACCCAGCTGCTTTGTACTGGGCTCCGCCTCTCTGTCTTCAACTAGGTCCGGTAGAGTAGAATATCAGGCGCCGGCCGGCCGCTCTAACTTCATTCTTTCTCTTCTCGTCGACAGGGAGCAAGAGCAGCAACGATGTCCGGCCGAGGAAAAGGAGGCAAGGGGCTCGGGAAAGGAGGCGCCAAGCGTCACCGCAAAGTTCTTCGCGATAACATCCAGGGCATCACCAAGCCCGCTATCCGCCGTCTTGCGCGTCGTGGTGGCGTCAAGCGTATCTCCGGTCTGATCTACGAGGAGACCCGCGGTGTGCTGAAAGTGTTCCTGGAGAACGTGATCAGAGACGCCGTCACCTACACCGAGCACGCCAAGAGAAAGACCGTCACCGCCATGGATGTGGTGTACGCCCTGAAACGCCAGGGACGCACTCTGTACGGATTCGGAGGTTAAACGCTCGTCTAGAACAACGCAAACAACAACGGCTCTTTTAAGAGCCACCCACAAATCCACCCAAAGACAAGTTTTCCGTGTTTGAATAAGATACAGTAGTTGAATAACACTAAATTTCCCTATATAAAACGTCCCACTGCCCGTGAATTACCAGATAAAGTGTGGAAATGCACTATGAAAGATATATTTAAGGATATCAGTATTATTGCGTGTGTGTGTACGCTATATATTTATAGATAATTTATACATATATGCCTACCAGTGTGTGTGTGTATGTATACGCACGTGTTATTAAAGAATAGATTTTCATCATATAAATATCAGAGTCTGGGAATAAGAAGCGTCAGCGTAAAGCCAATTATTGTATGAGTTTTAGGTAGTTTTAGAGGACCGCCGTAGGATCTCCCGGCCATTCAACTGAACCAGACATTAGTTTACACGAAGGCAAAGTGATGAATAAACATACAGGCGCGCGTTTGTGCGCGCTCACAAAGCGCATATGTCTTTATTTGTCCGCTTCTAAGCTAACGCATATGAAGCGTCAATTTTTACAAGGTATAAAACGGTCTTAAACTTAGTCCACTTAGTCCTACACGGGGGCCTTCGCCGCTGTGTGCGCGGGAAGGCACACAAAGAGCAGGCTGCAGCAGCGGGTGGAGGGTGGAGGGGGGGGGGGGGGGGGGGCGGGGTATTACAGTGGAGCGAGCTGTGTTTGTCCAATGGTGGTTTGACGGCATTCGAAAGGCGTGACTCATGTTAATTAGACTAGCAGAGTGTAAATAACGTGGGGGTTAGTCGCCTCCCCCTCATTCTTCAGTCTAACTCGAAGACGAGCAGGATGCCTGAGCCAGCAAAGTCCGCCCCGAAGAAGGGCTCCAAGAAGGCCGTCACCAAGACCGCCGGCAAGGGAGGCAAGAAGCGCAGAAAGTCCAGGAAGGAGAGCTACGCCATCTACGTCTACAAGGTGCTGAAGCAGGTCCACCCCGACACCGGAATCTCCTCAAAGGCGATGGGTATCATGAACTCCTTCGTGAACGACATCTTCGAGCGCATCGCCGGTGAGTCTTCCCGCCTGGCTCACTACAACAAGCGTTCCACCATCACCTCCAGGGAGATCCAGACCGCCGTGCGCCTGCTTCTGCCCGGCGAGCTGGCCAAGCACGCCGTCTCCGAGGGAACAAAGGCCGTCACCAAGTACACCAGCTCCAAGTAAAGAGCGAACCCGCTCCGATCAAACCCAACGGCTCTTTTAAGAGCCACCCACGTTTTCCACTAAAGAGCAGCGTTCCGTGTCCCTTTTCTAATGTGTTTTGGAAAAGAAAAAAAAAACATTAAGTATTCATATACGTAGTGTGTGTGTGTGTGTATTGTAGTGAATGTGTATATTTATATGTATAAAAATAATAAATAAAATTGTGAACATATATATATATATATATATATATATATATATATATGATATATTAGATATGTATATGTATATTAGATATGTATATAGATATATATATATATATGTATATAGAGATATATATATATATATGTATATATATAGATATATATATACATATATATATATATATAGATATATATATAGATATAGATATAGATATATAGATATAGATATATAGATATAGATATAGAGATATAGATATAGATATATAGATATAGATATAGATATATAGATAGAAGAAATGGAAGGCGCATGATTCCCCATTATGTGCTGGGCTATGCAGTGACTAGTGACACTAGTGACCAGTACATAGGTGGTCAATAAATCACACAAATAGTACATAAGAGGTGGTACAGCACAAAGTGTGTATAAGAGATTATGCTATTCATGGGGAAGTGACATATTGCACAACGTCTATGCCTAGAGGAGATCAAAGTACACATATGTAGGTACACATTTGCCACGTGCAAAGTGCTATAATTACTATAGTGCTAGATTATTATAGTGCTATAATTAAAGAACAGTTGAGCTTACCTAGTAGTAACACAATCCCAATGATAAGCGTGTAACTGCTCTGCCCTATGACACATACTGTGACAAACTCTGTTGTAATTTGTTTCAAGAAAATACAGCCAATGAATCTAGACATACACCAAAACTAGCTCCTAGTGAGCTGCATATAAACATGTGATTAGAAATCATATGTCGCTATGAATGATTAATGTTAAATGTAACCTATTTGTGGTGTTACAAACTTTTTTCTGCATCCATAAACAGAAAATCAGCTGTAAGCCACACAAAACACACCCTACACGACTGTTGGTCCAACATCTGAGCTTCCACACCTGATGCTGCTAACGAGAGCCGCGTGTGAACGATAGAGCCAGGTGTGCTTCGTCTTACAAAGGCATAAATAAGCCCCCTCCCAGGTCAGCAAGCGAGACCCCAATTTTGGCGTCATGTTTGTCTTAACAGGCAGCAAGTAGAACCAGATCAGGGTAGTAAAGCAACACGCTTACTGTTTGGAGTAGAAATTTAGCTTATTATGCTGCTGCACACAGCTAGGCCTCAGAGTTCTACAGGTGCTGGTGGTTTAGGTATATTGATAAGTTAGGCCTCAGTTATGTAGTGTTTCTGCAGTGTTTTTAGGTCTATTTATATGTTAGGCCTGAGTAATATAGTGCTTCTGCAGTGTTTTTAGGTATATTGATAAGTTAGGCCTCAGTTATGTAGTGTTTCTGCAGTGTTTTTAGGTCTATTTATATGTTAGGCCTGAGTAATATAGTGCTTCTGCAGTGTTTTTAGGTATATTGATAAGTTAGGCATCAGTTATGTAGTGCTGCTGCAGCATTTTCAGGTATATTTATATGTTAGGTCTCATAAATATACCTGCACACACTGCAGCAGCACTACATTACTATGTTACGCCTGAGTATCATAGTGCTGCTTCAGTGTGTGCAGGTATATTTCTACGTTAGGCCTGTCTGTCATAGTGTTGCTGCAGCGTGTGCAGGTGTATTTAGAAGCTAGGCCTCAGTTCATCGGGTGCTGGTGGAATGCGTACGTGTAAGAGCCGCAGCTAGCCAACAAGGTTCTACAGCAGGTAGAGTGAGCGCGCAGGTAAAAGTAGGCACTAGGCCTCAGTGTTACAGTGCTGCTTCAGTGTGTTCAGGTTAATTTAGGAGCTAGGCCTCAGTAATATGGTGCTGCTGCAGTGTTTTTTTAGTTATATTTATATGTTAGGCCTCAGTAGTATATACCTGCACACACTGCAGCAGCACTATAAGTTAGGGCTGAGTATCATAGTGCTGCTGCAGTGTGTGCAGGTACATTTAGGTGCTAGGCCTCAGTTATGTAGTGCTGCCGCAGAGTTTTCGTGTCTATTTGTATGTTAGGCCTGAGCAATATAGTGCTTCTGCAGCGTTTTTAGGTATATTGATTTGTTAGGCCTCAGTATTGTAGTGCTGCTTCAGTGTGTGCAGGTACATTTAGGAGCTAGGCCTCATAAATATACCAAAAAAAAAACACTGCAGCAGCACCATTTTACTATGTTATGCCTCAGTAGAATATACCTGCACACACTGCAGCAGCACTATAAGTTAGGGCTGAGTATCATAGTGCTGCTGCAGTGTGTGCAGGTACATTTAGGAGCTAGGCCTCAGTAATGTAGTGCTGCCGCAGCGTTTTTAAGTATCTTGATAAGTAAGGCCTCAGTTATGTAGTGCTGCCGCAGTGTTTTTAAGTATCTTGATAAGTAAGGCCTCAGTAATGTAGTGCTGCTGCAGTGTTTTTAGGTATCTTGATAAGTAAGGCCTCAGTTATGTAGTGGTTCTGCAGAGTTTTTAGGTATATTGATTTGTTAGGCCTCAGTATTATAGTGCTGCTGCAGTGTGTGCAGGTACATTTAGGAGCTAGGCCTCAGTAATATAGTGCTTCTGCAGCGTATTTAGATCTATTTATATGTTAGGCCTGAGCAATATAGTGCTTCTGCAGCGTATTTAGGTCTATTTATATGTTAGGCCTGAGCAATATAGTGCTTCTGCAGTGTTTTTCGGTGTCCTGATAAGTTAGGCCTCAGTTATGTAGTGCTGCTGCAGAGTTTTTAGGTATATTGATTTGTTAGGCCTCAGTATTGTAGTGCTGCTTCAGTGTGTGCAGGTACATTTAGGAGCTAGGCCTCATAAATATACCCCCCAAAAAAACACTGCAGCAGCACCATTTTACTATGTTATGCCTCAGTAGTATATACCTGCACACACTGCAGCAGCACTAAGTTAGGGCTGAGTATCATAGTGCTGCTGCAGTGTGTGCAGGTACATTTAGGAGCTAGGCCTCAGTAATGTAGTGCTGCTGCAGCGTTTTTAAGTATCTTGATAAGTAAGGCCTCAGTTATGTAGTGCTGCCGCAGTGTTTTCTGGTCTATTTCTAAGTAAGGCCTCAGTAATGTAGTGCTGCTGCAGTGTTTTTAGGTATCCTGATAAGTTAGGCCTCAGTAATGTAGTGCTGCTGCAGTGTTTTTAGGTATCTTGATAAGTAAGGCCTCAGTTATGTAGTGGTTCTGCAGAGTTTTTAGGTATATTGATTTGTTAGGCCTCAGTATTATAGTGCTGATTCAGTGTGTGCAGGTACATTTAGGAGCTAGGCCTCATATAAATAACCAAAAAAAAACACTGCAGAGCACCATTTTACTATGTTATGCCTCAGTAGAATATACCTGCACACACTGCAGCAGCACTATAAGTTAGGGCTGAGTATCATAGGGCTGCTGCAGTGTGTGCAGGTACATTTAGGAGCTAGGCCTCAGTAATATAGTGCTTCTGCAGTGTTTTCAGGTCTATTTAGATGTTAGCCCTGAGCAATATAGTGCTTCTGCAGCGTATTTAGGTCTATTTATATGTTAGGCCTGAGCAATATAGTGCTTCTGCAGTGTTTTTCGGTGTCTTGATAAGTTAGGCCTCAGTTATGTAGTGCTGCTGCAGCGTGCGCAGGTGTATTTAGAAGCTAGGCCTCAGAGTTCTACGGGTGCTTGTGGAACGCGTACGCGTAAGAGCCGCAGCTAGGCAACGAGGTTCTACAGCAGGTAGAGTGAGCGCGCAGGTAAAAGTAGGCACTAGGCCTCAGTGTTACAGTGCTGCTGCGGTGTGTTCAGGTAAAGTTAGGAGTTAGGCCTCAGTATTGCAGCGCTCGTGGAGTGTGAATTTAGCCGCTAGGCCTCAGCCTTCCGATTGACAGAATGTTCATGTAGGCCTTTACCTACTGCTATATTTGGATCTATTAAAAATGTTACCACAATAAAAGTGTGGCCTCACGCTCTTTTTTTTTTCTTCTGTATTAGGGTTCTGGGCGGTTGGGGTTACAATGAATTAGGGTTATAGGGGGTTAGGGTTGTAATAAATTAGAGTTAGGGTTGTAATAAATTAGGGTTATGGTGCTTAGGGTTAGAATATATTAGGGTTAGAATATGTTAGGGTTATGGGGCTTAGGGTTAGAATATATTAGGGTTAGAATATGTTAGGGTTATGGGGCTTAGGGTTAGAATATGTTAGGGTTATGGGGCTTAGGGTTAGAATATATTAGGGTTAGAATATGTTAGGGTTATGGTGCTTAGGGTTAGAATATATTAGGGTTAGAATATGTTAGGGTTATGGGGCTTAGGGTTAGAATATGTTAGGGTTAGAATATGTTAGGGTTATGGGGCTTAGGGTTAGAATATGTTAGGGTTATGGGGCTTAGGGTTAGAATATGTTAGGGTTAGAATATGTTAGGGTTATGGTGCTTAGGGTTAGAATATGTTAGGGTTAGGAGGTTTAGAGTTAGAATAAATTAGGGTTGGGGGGTCTTAGGGCTGGTGGAGGGCCGGTGTTTGGGGGAATTAGGGCTCGTTAACGGAGCGCCGAGTCGATTCAGGTGCGCCTAACGAGCCGCGCCCGGAGCCCGGGACCCACAAGAGCCGAGCGCCCCACGAGGAGCGCCGATCCGAGTGCGGGGCGCCGGCGACGAAGACCAGGCGGCGACAAAGACGCGTGGGAGTCGACTGCGGGAGTCGTCCATTCGCGCAACACACCGCGCGCGCACTGTGCTTTACGCACTCCACAAGGGCGCCCCGCAACACCAGCTAAACTACGCACACGCGCCTCACACACCCGACACGCTCTCGCCCACACTCTCCTCCGACGACACCCACGCCGTTCGCCCCGCTCGCGATACCCTTTCACGACATTATTACACGATAAGCACGCCAAATGCGCCGTTGCCCGTTCGGAGCGCGGCCGGCTCGGCGCGCTTCGAGGAGCGCCGCGAGAAAGGCGCCGTCCGCACGCCGCCCTTTCCGCCTTCACGACACGCGAGGGGGCCTCTCGGAGGCGGGAGAGTGCTTTAACGCTCGCCAGGTTGGCCACGCGCGCGGATTTCGTGCGAGAAACGCGGCGAGAAAACACAACGCGAGCCTGCAGCTGCGCCACGGCTGCACAGCACCGGCCGGGTTGAGTCTACAACGTTCTCATGCGGCGCTTAAGGGCCGCCCCCCTCGCCGCTGAGGGAGGTTCCACAGAACGCTACAGCAGCAGACACACAGTGCTCGCTCCAGCACGCAGCAAAGCAGAACGATGGCAGAAGTCGCTCCCGCCCCAGCCGCTTCGGCGCCCGCCAAGGCCCCCAAGAAGAAGGCGGCCGCCCGCCCCAAGAAGGCCGGCCCCAGCGTCGGCGAGCTTATCGTCAAGGCCGTCTCGGCATCCAAGGAGAGGAGCGGCGTGTCCCTCGCCGCCCTGAAGAAAGCCCTGGCTGCCGGCGGCTACGACGTGGAGAAGAACAACTCTCGCGTTAAGATCGCCGTCAAGAGCCTCGTCACCAAGGGCACTCTGGTGCAGACCAAAGGCACCGGCGCGTCGGGCTCTTTCAAGCTCAACAAGAAGCAGGCCGAGGCCAAGAAGAAGCCGGCCAAGAAGGCTGCTCCTAAAGCCAAGAAGCCCGCCGCCAAGAAACCGGCTGCCGCGAAAAAGCCCAAGAAGGTAGCGGCGAAGAAGCCCGCCGCGGCCAAGAAGTCTCCCAAAAAGGCCAAGAAACCCGCAGCGGCTGCGAAGAAGGCAACCAAGAGCCCCAAGAAGGCGAAGAAGCCGGCGGCTCCCAAGAAAGCCACCAAGAGCCCAAAGAAAGCCAAGGCTGTCAAGCCCAAAGCGGCCAAGCCCAAGGCGGCGAAGCCCAAGAAGGCTGCCCCCAAGAAGAAGTAAACGGTGCCGTTTACCTTCATGTTTTGTTCCTCTCTAACAACGGCTCTTTTAAGAGCCACCCACAGTTTCGTTTCAAAGAGCTTCCTTTGCTATAAACACGTACATATATGTATTCAAAGCATATAACAGTGTCTAATGTGTATGGCGTATGACACTATTTATCGTTGTATGATCATCATTTTAACATACAAATACGGCTCCCATATAAGTAGCTGTCATAGCACAACCTCAGCCACTGTAGGTATTCGTTTCATTAGTTTGTTTATGAGTTTATTTATTTTCGTTTACAACTTTAGATTTATTTGAGCGGGAAGGCATAAGTCTCTGTCTGCAGCAGTAGGTCTCTGTCTCACACACACACAAAGCAGGCAGCACGAGGAGGAGGGGGAGGTGGGGGCCCAAAGCGAGCAGCGGAGGGCGGGCGCTAGCGTTGGACGGCGGACACGCGATTGGCTGTCTCAGCGCCAAGCGTTTACACTGGAGGCTGCACGAGGAGGAGGGGGGAGCGGCCGCTAGAGTTCGACGGCGGGGACGCTATTGGCTGTTGCTGCGCGAGGCTTGCAGCCAATAGGAACGTAGGCGCTTTTGCTTTATCAACAGCGCCCGGGAGCCTCCACGCTTTATTTCAGCTTTGTTCAGCGAACACAACTGACCTGCATCATGAGCGGAAGAGGCAAAACCGGCGGCAAGGCTAGGGCCAAGGCCAAGACTCGCTCTTCCCGCGCTGGGCTGCAGTTCCCCGTGGGCCGTGTGCACAGGCTCCTGCGCAAAGGAAACTACGCAGAGCGTGTTGGCGCCGGTGCCCCCGTCTACCTTGCCGCCGTGCTGGAGTATCTTACCGCTGAGATTCTCGAGTTGGCCGGCAACGCCGCCCGCGACAACAAGAAGACTCGTATCATCCCCCGTCATCTGCAGCTGGCTGTTCGCAACGACGAGGAGTTGAACAAACTGCTCGGAGGAGTTACCATTGCCCAGGGTGGTGTGCTGCCCAACATTCAGGCTGTGCTTCTCCCCAAGAAGACCGAGAAGGCGGTCAAGGCCAAGTAAATCTCCGCTTCTTTGTCCATACCCAAAGGCTCTTTTAAGAGCCACCCAACTCTACTCAAAAAGTGCTACGTTTCCTCACCAGTAACACAACACGCAGTACATGTAATACACGCAAAATACGTGTAGTGCATATTCTATGAATTCCTTTATCACGTTACGTGATAAAGGAATAAACTAAAATGAAAATAGTATATATAACGCGATGTGTGTCTATATTTATATATATATATATAGATATGGATATAGATATATATATATATAGATATATATATAGATATAGATATATATAGATATATATAGATATACACATACATGCACACACTATTATGCTTTTGATCAATGAGTAAAAGCACTAAAACAATTGACAAGATAAATATTTACAAGCTGAAAATACCTAGATATATACACACGGGTGGGTATTATGTTCGTGTGTGCGGAGATAAGTATTGTTGAATAAACAAATGAGAGCGATCAACCTGCATTGCGTTTAGTGTACATAAAACCAGCCTGGACAGCAGTAAGCCGCCACTGTGTTCTAACAGCAGTATTTTGCGGTTCGGAATGACGGCCAATAGCGCGCAAGCTCGATTTTGAAGACGCCCTATCAGACGCTGGCAGCTCCGACACGTCCAATCGGCGACGAGCGGCTCTAAAGCTTAAAAGGGCCGTGAGGAGGCGAGGGAGCGTTATTCTCTTTCAAGAGTTCAGCGCCATGGCAAGAACGAAGCAGACCGCCCGCAAGTCCACCGGTGGCAAGGCCCCGAGGAAGCAGCTGGCCACCAAGGCAGCCCGCAAGAGCGCCCCGGCTACCGGCGGCGTGAAGAAGCCTCACCGTTACAGGCCCGGCACCGTCGCTCTGAGAGAGATCCGTCGCTACCAGAAATCCACTGAGCTGTTGATCCGCAAGCTGCCCTTCCAGCGCCTGGTGCGTGAGATCGCTCAGGACTTCAAGACCGATCTGCGCTTCCAGAGCTCCGCCGTCATGGCTCTGCAGGAGGCAAGCGAGGCGTACTTGGTGGGTCTGTTTGAAGACACTAACCTGTGCGCCATCCACGCCAAGAGAGTCACCATTATGCCTAAGGACATCCAGCTGGCCCGCCGTATCCGCGGAGAGCGCGCTTAAACGGAGCGCTTTGACGTTTTCCCTTAATACCCAACGGCTCTTTTAAGAGCCACCTACCTGTGTCTGTGCCAAAAGAGTTGTTTTTCTACATGCGTTTTATATGCATTTATATATATTATATTTATTATATAAAATTATACATTGTTTTGAGTACACTTAGTACTACTTTTGCATACAACATTCATATATATAATATATACATATATATATATGTATATATTATATTCTGTGTATTATATATATTATATTATATGCGTGTGTGTATGTATATATATATATATATATATATATATATATATATATATATATATTATATATATATATGTATGTATACATATATATATTATATATATGTATGTATACATACACACATGCATATAATATATATAATTTATACATTGTTTTGAGTACACTTAGTACTACTTTTTCATACAACATTCATATATATATATATATATATATATATATATATATATATATATATATATATATATATATATATATATGAATGTTGTACTCAAAACAATGTATACATTTAACATAACGTACATTTTATCAATATTTCGCGCCTTTTTAATAGCCAGCAATTACTAGAGCTTACTGCAATGGCTAAATACATAGAAACACACAAGCACAAGATTTATGAGCACATTATCGGTGAAATAATAGAGAAAGGCATCTATATATATATATTATGTGTGTGTGCGTG
Source organism: Astyanax mexicanus (assembly GCF_023375975.1). NCBI lineage: Eukaryota > Metazoa > Chordata > Actinopteri > Characiformes > Acestrorhamphidae > Astyanax > Astyanax mexicanus. The sequence continues at coordinate 12,593,132 of NC_064432.1, read as the reverse complement.
AGTACTGAGGGAACTGCTGCATGTAACATTGATGGAGCTTGTATGCCACCGTGTGGTTCAACTGCACCATTGCATGCACTGTTATAAGTTGCAAGAGTTCTGTTATAAGTGTGTGTGTGTGTGTGTTGACATAAATTGAACTCTTCTTACTGAAAAAGGCATTGTTTCACTACACGGCGGCATCCATCAGTGTTACATGTGCAATGTAATATATACACACACATTGAAATACTCGGTAATATTGTCATATTCTCTCTAGATATTAATATATACCTAGCTACATATATATATATATATATATATCGTGAGGTTTACTTAATTTATAGATTATGGACGTATCATAACAATATCACTTACAATATATTTATATACGCATGTTTTCATGTTTTAAGAGCTCTCTCTCTCTCTCTCTCTCTCTGTATATATATCTTAACAATATATAGAAACGTTTTATATATTGTTCATATATACACATATATATGTGTTTGTGTGTGTGTTGTTAAACAGCGCAATTGCATTGATTGAGGCTTAGTACCTTTTCATATGGACATGGAACATAAGACTTACTTCACTTTGTATATATAAGTGTATGTTGAGCTGACTACTTCACGTTTTAAGAGTTTGGATGCCACCATGTGGTTAAAGTTCTGTATTGCATTGCTGAAGAATATATCTATATAATTCTTGAGCATATATATTTATTGTTTTTTTCCTTTTTTTATGGAAAGGAAATTAGACATTCATGCAAACACACGCACACATATATATTGAGGCAATGTGTGTTTGCAATGTTTGAGCATATCTTGTGGCTGTGTATGAGACTATGTCCAAAACCACATTGACTCGTAAATATAAAGTAAATATCAAATGTAGATATCCCATTT